>NC_048601.1:29793378-30534212 GCF_003668045.3 Cricetulus griseus | reverse complement strand
TACTTGCACACATACCACATACTCGTTTGCTGTGCATTTACACACTGGTCTTCTTGTACATATTTGGGGTTCATTCTGGCCATGAAATCTTTCCATCTTCTTGGTCTTCCCATGGAATTTGTTGACATTCCCAGCCCGGCTAAGGAATGCAGGTGCTTCATAGTGAACCTGAGAGTCAGGCTTCTGAGAGGGCCTAGGAACAGTGCAAGCACCTGGGAGTGGCAGAAGCTGGGAGCTCAGGAACAGATGCCAGGTTCCAACCATTGCTGATTCCCTAGAGCCAGGGCTTCAGCAAACTTGTCCAGTCTCCAAAGAGAGCCTGCAGCTTTGCTGCGTGCACCAGTGGCCTCATAGCCTGACCTTGGGCTGCTCTCTCTCAACTTCTCTCTCTGGCTTCTTGGACAAAGGCCTTCCAGTCTCTCTCTCTGTGTGTGTGTGTGTGTGTGTGTGTGTGTGTGTGTGTGTGTGTGTGTGGTGTGGCTGGCTGTGGCTAAGGGCTGTCACCAGGACCCCCCTCTGCCATTTCTCCACATTCTATTCAAGCTGTCACCTCTAGGTTGTCTCTTTCCATCATGCCTTTCAACCCCCCCCCCAATGGTAGTATGCCAGGATGGGCGTGAGGACCCAGCAGGAAGCATGGTTTTGAGATCATTTCAAACTCTCCAGCAACTCACAGAACACAGTCTTCTGAAAGGCCTATTCAGTCAGCCACCACACTACATATGAGCCTCTTGCCCTGTGAAGTACAAGCACACAGATTGGCAAGGCAGCCGTGAGCCCATTGATGTGTGCAGGTGACTGGAGGTGTCCTGGGATTGAAGCTTGGGTGGGTACTCACAGCAAGTGACCACAGCTGCTGAGCCCCACCTTCCTAGAGGAAAGGTAGAGGCAGACAGAACCCTGCTGGAGTGCAGCAAGGCCATGGAGAGGGAGAGTGGGGTATGGGGATGAGGGCAAAGAAAGGTTACAGGCATCCAGCTGATACTCCAGACTTGAGCAGGAGGGAGTGTCAACGAGAAGCTGATTTCTGCCTTGGGCAACAGGTCAGTCCAGCAATGCACTCAAGAGTCAGAATGCAGCAGACTACAGGTGTCACCAAGCTTCCAGGAGGGTGGCCTAGGGAGATCATGACCAGGAGCTGGCCCCAGAGCAGCTGTGAGACCGTCTGCTTCCTCCCTCATGTGGCACAGCCACACTGTCATCTGAGGCCACCTGGAGGACTGAGTCTAGAGTGTTTTTCAAGGTGCTTGGTGTCTCCAGGACACAACCATTCCCCTGGGTTTCAGGATGTCTATAATTCTGTCCCTAGTCCCAGGGAAATATTTCACCATCTCCTCCAACAAAGACAGGAAGACACCTAATCCCATTATTAAGGATCCCTCCCCTGCAATTCACATTAGACCTTCAGAATGTGGCTTCCTTAAAAGAAGGCTCCCAGAAGAAACCTCAAAACAAAAAAAATTCCTGGTTGACCTGCCTCTGGTTCTGATCTTCCAGTGAATTCCTTGTCTAAGGAGCTTCTTAGGCTGGGGACCTTCAGAAGATGGGACCATCACTTCAGGAGATGGGGACCATCTCTTCAGAAGATGAGGACAGTCATTTCAGAAGAGATTGAGCCTCTCTCTAAGACAAAGCAAGAAACTAGGTCCCAGAATCAGAAAGTTCTGGATTTAGAGTCCAGCAGACTCACTGTGTGACCTTGGCCAAGTCCATTAAGTTCTCCGAGTCTCCTAATTTGTGGGGAAATTGAATGTAACTCCAACCCTTTTGGCCATTGAAAGAACAGGTTCCTAGTGCATAGAAAGTATTTAATCAACGGCAGGTATGCTGTCCTTGTCTTGGAGGTATTTAATCAATGGCAGGTGTGCTGTCCTTGTCTTGGAGATATTTAACCAATGGCAGGTGTGCAGTCCTTGTCTTGGAGGTATTTAACCAGGTGTGCTGGCCTTGTCTTGGAGGTATTTAACCAATGGCAGGTGTGCTGTCCTTGTCTTGGAAATATTTAACCAATGGCAGGTGTGCTGTCCTTGTCTTGGAGATATTTAACCAATGGCAGGTGTGCAGTCCTTGTCTTGGAGGTATTTAACCAGGTGTGCTGGCCTTGTCTTGGAGGTATTTAACCAATGGCAGGTGTGCTGTCCTTGTCTTGGAAATATTTAACCAATGGCAGGTGTGCTGCCCTTGTCTTGGAGGTATTTAACCAATGGCAGGTGTGCTGGCATTGTCTTGGAGGTATGTCCTTCTGGGTATTTGAACAACAGCAACAAAACACTGGCTTGTCATTGGCTCCTACTCATCCATCTGTGGCCTGCAGAGTGGCTCCTTGTCCCTGCTCAGACAGGCATGCTGGAATCTCTCAGGCAGGTCTCTTTGGCACCACTGAGGAGACCAGGCACGTGCTTCCTGCTAGCAGAGGCAATGAGAGACAGCGCTGCCACTGTCTTCAGCTTCTCTGTGAGGGGGGATGGGACATACAAGCCCCTCACCAGGTCCATGTGGGGAGTGGGAGGGGCCTGAGGAAGACTCAGACAGGGAACAAGTCCCAAAGTGGGTCATCACTGCCCCGGATGCCAACCCACTTCCAGTCCCTGCTGCCCACAGGCCTGCAGCCACAGGATGTCACCTCAAATTCTCTCTGCCCCTGCTTGCCCTGTTTTCTCCGAGGTCTCTTGCCAGTGTGGGTGGAGGGAGGTTGGCGAGGCCTGTGGGACTGAAGAGAAAGCCATTGCAGAACGATGCTGTTTGAGCAGGCTTATCCCCACCCCCATCCTGACTTCATTTGCTGTGGGGACTACAGGTGACAGAGACATAATGTAGCAGGTAAAATAAAAAGCAGGTTTTGGGAAAGCAAGGCGTGTCCCTCCATTCTAGACTGTGTGGCTTCTGGACTGGCTTCATTTCTTCTGAGCCTGCTTCCTTGTTCACAATATAGGCTATTACGGAGGAGTCTATAAAGGCTTGTGCTTTTATAGACCTATGCTTGCTGATGGCCACTAGAAACTGCCATATTTTTCTGGGTAATTGCTTCAGAGTTAGCCAGACCTCCCTAGGATTCTGGCTCTGGTCCTCCTAGATATGTGATAGAGGAACAAGTAACTAAATGTCTCATCTAAGAGAGAGACTTACCTTCTGGGCCTATGGTCCTCAGCACTTGTAGGTTTATCATGAAGTCTCACGTGTGAGTTTTCAGACAGTGATAGCCATTAGGATGGCAAAGAAAGTCACCCTCTGTGTATCAGGTGAGTGCTTGAGTGATGGAGGGCACTGGTGGTTAGCAGGGAAGACAATGCTTGGGTTCCAGACCTCAGGAGATCTCACCAACAGGGGGAAGATAACCCCATGATAGGTCAGAACTGAACTCTGTGCAGGGACCCTGCAAGAAGATGCCTGGCTCAATTCAGTTACTTTGCCCCGAGGGGTCTGAAGGACAATACTAGACCCTGAGTCGCCCAAGCTGGGGAGGGTGTCGCATGCTCCTGTGTGAGCATCTGAGAACACCCTGCACCTGTCAGGAATCCTAGCCTGGGTGCTACCCTTAGGGAGTGGCCTGTGTGTGTGAAGTTGCCTGTGCATGTGTATGGAGACTAGAGGCTGGCGATGGCTGTCTTCCTGATTGCTCTCCACCATATATACCTTAAGACACAGGCTCTCTCATTTGAGCAAAGGCTTGCTAATTCATGTAGTCTAACTAGCTGGCTTGCTCTGAAGATCCCTGTCTTTGCCATGCCCACCCACCATTTACATTGGAACTAGGGACCCAGACTCTGCTGGTCCTTACTCACGTTTGCACAGCTATCTTCCTGGACCCACTTGATAGACAAGACAGTAGAGTGAAGATAGAGTTCATGGAGTGGCTGAAGCCTGGGTCTGGTACGCAGAAACTTGAGAAAGGACCTGAGGTCTCCACATCTTGGTCTCATCACCTCCAAAGTAGACTAGTGATTCCCTCTCATGGGGACTCTACAGATGTCAGGGGACAATGCAAGCTGGCTATTTTCAGCCAAGTCCTCATCACAGAGAATCTGGTTCCAAACAAATCGCAGCTATGACTGAGATGGGGTCCAGAGACATAGGGCCACCCAGACTCCTGCCTCTCTTCATTGCTGTCCTTCAAGTGGTACCCCTCTGCTCTCTGTGCTTGGGTTTGAGGTGGGAGGCAGCCTTCTAGGGACATCTCCAACTTCCTATTCCACACACACCACCCCCATAGCAGATAATCAAGGAAGGCCCCTCCCTGCCCCTCAAAGACAGAAATAGAGGATATGCCTGTCAGTTATAGGCACGTGAACTCCTTTTGTGGGTTATTAATGTCACAGGTATAACTATTTGTGACAGTATGAAAAAGAGAAAGATATTTGTCAAGAGTTAAGATCTTTTACCTGCCATGGTGGTGTGTGCCTGGAATCCCAGGATTCAGGAGGCAGAGGCAGGAGGATTGTCAGTGCTAGGACAGCCTGGGCTACCTTATCTCAGAAAGAAGTAGGGCAGGGAGGAAAAGAAGGGAGTGTTTACATCTAACAGCCCAGAAATGGTTGATAATTGTGGAGATGCTTAGACTTGAGAACCCAGGAACCAAGAAAAGGAGAAAGATGGCTTCTAGGTATGCTACACTTCAGGACTGTGGGAAGCAATACGGGTGGGGAAGTAAGGTCCAGCCTTGGCTTAGATCCCCACTGTACTTGGGGCCAAAACGGGGAGTATCATGACTTGCTCTGAGCTTGCATGTCTGCTGCCTCCATGGACCTCTGATTTCCAGGGTAGCAGTCACAGCTGCTCCACGCTCCTCTGGCCTCCTGCTCCACTAACTGTAGTAGCACCCAGAACCTGTGCAGGGATCATCCCAGTGATCCCCGCTCACTGTGGAGATTGCTAAGCTCCCTGTCCCTGTCACCTCTTGTCCCCACACAGCAAACCACTGGGACACAGCCTGAAGACAGTAATTGTCTTTCTGGAGCAATTCAGGTGACTAATAGCACTGTGGTTCTGGCAGCTGTGACTGCTAATGATGTTAGAAACTGTCAAACTGAAGGTAATAATTGTCTCCTTTAAACAAAAAAAGCCTAGATAATTAGCATAATCAGAGAGTAAATGGGCCAAGATTTCTAACCCAACACGGGGCGATGAACATCAACAGTGATAGAAAGCTGGGGGTTGGGGTCACCAGGTCAGAGGAAGAGGGGAGGGCAAGAAACGTGTGTGTTTGGGGGACCCTGTTGTGAGAGCCTAGGACATGTTTACTCTGAGTAAAATACACCATTGGCATTTTTCCAATAGGACCCTTTGATGTGTATTTATTGAACACCTGCTGGGGAGACAGCCTGGGAAGTCAGGTCATTCTTGGCAAAAGGAGGGGGGTTGAACCTGAAGTTCTCAGAGAGGGCCCCTCCCTACCTCGTTCCCCCAGCTCTCTTCCCATTCCCAAAGAGGCTGGCTGCCTGGGTTGTCAAAGTAAGAAGATACCTCATTCCTAAATCACACATGTCTGGCAGACACCCAGAGGGCTTTGGGAATCGATAAGAATCATCTGTCACACTTCTCCATGTCACTACTCAGATCCAAGCAAGCAAGGGCTGCCAGATCCATGTTCCCATGAGATGGATGGATACAAAGGTAGACTTTCCCAATCATGCTAAAGAGAGCCCTGCCTTTGTCTAAGCGGGAGAGTTCTGCTGGATGAAGCCACAGTGAAGGGAAGGTCCCAAGTAAGGAGGCTCTGGGCTTGGGAACCCAAACCTCATCCATCTAACCAAGGCACCAACAACATGGAGCCAAAGGGGCAGACACAAAAACCAGCCTGGCTTTGGGACACGCACTTCATTGTTCTGGGTTCAAATCCTGCACTCGCCATATGATGGGGTTGGTAGTTAGTGGGCAATGACAAAGTCTTGGTTTCCCTGAAAACTGTCCCTAAAAGCAAAGACTCAAGGTTCAACAGTATTTTTGGAAGCAACTCCAGGAAACACAGGTAGTGGAGTAAATTTATTACCTTCTGTACAACAAATTACCCCTACCACTTATCAGCCCATTAACTAATCATTTCTGAGGACCAGGAGCCAGCAAGTGGCTTTGCTGGCGGTCGCTGCTCAGGATGTCTCTTAATGTGTCAGGGAGTTCCAAGAGCCAGAACATACCCCACAGCTATGGAAGTCAATGATCTGAGAAACTTGGGAGATGGCCCATCTGATCCCTGCCTGTGGGTGGAGGGCTGGCTGCTCACAAAGGCATGAACCCCACGTTTCTCAGCTGCCATTTCCCCTCTTAGCCTA
Source organism: Cricetulus griseus (assembly GCF_003668045.3). Taxonomy (NCBI): domain Eukaryota; kingdom Metazoa; phylum Chordata; class Mammalia; order Rodentia; family Cricetidae; genus Cricetulus; species Cricetulus griseus. Next base: position 30,527,946 of record NC_048601.1, on the reverse strand, counting down.
TTTGATGGTCTGTACACTAGACGGCTAGATTGACTTAATGACAGTGTAATTGTGCGGTGTCTCCCAGTGTTCATTGGAGCCTGCGCAAGTGTGGCTAATGGGTCACTGTGGTGGATGGTCTTGGGATAAGCTAACATCCTTGGTAGGGCTCCATAGCTAGGCTTTCCTCTGCACATTTATATGACTCCAGAGCTCATGTTGTCATGCTCAGACCAACACTAAGGAAGGGGACAGATCATGTCAAATGTCCTTACCAACTTCAGCATGTTTGAGGCTCAAGGTTTGGAGAGCATAATGCAGGATCAACACTTTGGATAAACCCCAACATGGGGGCATAGCTGGAGCCAGTCTCACCTTGCTTCTGCCATTGTTAGTTGTATTGAGTCTGTTATGGGGTCCCACAGTGACAAAGGGTAGGTCTGTGCTCAGGTGTGCTCAAAGAGCCTTTGGTGATGCCTGATGCTCTGCTCCATTCCTCAATTTCCTCATTTGTGCCTGGGAAGCCAGCCAGTCCAAAGGAAGTAGGCAGTCAATCTCTATTCTTGTCTTGAAATTCCTAATGGTTTTTGTTGTTGTTTTTAAGTTTAGTTTTATGTTATTGCTGGTTTTGCCTGTATGTAAGTCTGTGTGAGGGTGTTGGATCCTGGAGTTACAGACAGCTGTGAGCTTCCATGTGGGTGCTGGGAATTGAACCCAGGTCCTCTGGAAAAGCAGTCTGTGCTCTGAACCGCTGAGCCATTTCTCCAGCTCCTCTTAATGGTTTTTGACAAATGGTTGGGCATTTGCATGTTTCATTTCCCATGAACCTTCACACCCAGATCTTCAGATAATAGAAACATTTCAGTCAAGATTTGAAGGGGTTGAGGGGATGGGGCACCTTCTCCCTTCCAAGAGTCTCCGTTAACTGTGGCTCAGGAAGCTGGTGAGAGCCATCCCTTCGGGTTCCCTTGTCCTTTCACACATACAACTAAGCTTAGTCGGTGGGGCCCCAGCAAGAGTCAGGAGGTTGAGAGGAGAATGATGCTCAAGTCTAAAGCCATCTACCTGTATTGCTGCAATCCTCATCCCACTCAATGTTGGCCACGTCTTTATGGAGACGCAAGCTTTGTTGGGTTTGACATTGGGTCTTCCTGTTTCTAGACCTACACCCATTCTCACCATGTTCTGGTAGTGTCATCTCCTCCCCTGGGTCCAGTTAGGCTCACAGGTACCAGCCTCAGATGTGTGTCCCACTTCATTGATTTCCCCAACCATATCTTTAAATGCATCCCTATTTTACACCCTGAGTGCCTTTTGTTCCCACCAGGACCTGCCTGGCTTGCTTTCTCAGAATTTTAGGGAAAATTAAATAAAATCCCAGAAGTAACCCACTCTTTGGAGCACAGTGTGTACCCAGCCAAAGTGCTCTGTTCCCCTGGCTTATCTGCATCCAAAGAGGGCTCTTAGGTATGGTCCAGCACCACACTGCAGGCTTCATTTACTGCTGCATAGACAACTAGACAAGCTGTAGATGGGAGCTTCTGGCTTTGAGAATGAGACCTAGAATTTAAATTGTCCCCAAAGACCTCTTGTTTCCAACCCAAGAACTCTGAGCTGCTCTCTGATTCTCACAATGGGAATTTATCTCCCTCTCCATATGGCTTATTCCCTCTTCTATCTGGTTTCCCTCTAAAGAGATCCAGTCAACTAGCTGGCTCAGAGGCCACTCTGTTCTCTAAGGCTCAGCCTTGACCCTTTCTGGGAGATATAGGCTCTCTATGACAAAGCACAGATTCACAATGGCCTCTCTCAGCTCTACAGCTTCAACCACAGGGCAACTGGAAGACCAGCGAGTCTAAAAGACCTCTATAGTGTGACCAAGATAGCGCTGCCACCAACCAAAGGCACAAACTGTACCCAATGCTGATCCCACTTGGAGCAGTGCTAGAGGCTCTCTGGGAAGATCAACCAGAGGCTTCAACCCCCAGAGCCCCAATTTCCGATAATGCTGTAGCCTGTAGCCTTAGTGTCCCAAGGTGACATCTGTGTCGATTCCCACTGTGCCCTTGAATCCTGACACAGGGATGGGGTCTCTTAAAGTATGAATGGAGGAGTGAATGTTCATATCTGCAAGCCATGGCTGGGCTCTATACAAGATCCATCTGAAAATGCACAGGAGCCATGTCTTCCCAAGGCAATTTGATTCAGGTAATATACACCCTGATGTAACACAGTTCTATTTGGAGGGCAGAAAAGCCATCGCTGCTTCAATTAATTCTTCTTTTCCCACACTGTCCCAGGTGGCAGGATGAGGTAGAAGTAGAATTTTAAGGAATGCTCCAAGGACACTGCTACAAGGACCACAGGTGGGCGGGAGTTGCTGGGAGGAAAAGGAGTAGCTGGACTGGGAAAGAGGAGTGTTGATATTCCCCAGGAGGCTCCACTCCAAGAATTCATCTGCCTCAAGTTGTGTCATCCTACAAACAGAGCCTGAAATGGGGAAGTGAAGGCAAGCAGCATTTTGGGGAGGAGATACCCAGAAGCTCTGGTCAGGGCTGGAGGAAAGTGAAGAAAGGAAGCCAGTAACCATGGTAACGAGTTCGGGACTGAGTGGATGACTGTGTGGGCAAGTAGATTTGCATCCCAGAAGAATGGAGCAGCTCCATTACTACCACACAGAGAGCTCTAGAGCTGGGAGCTGACCCTTCAACTCCTGCCCTATATGGGCCAAGTCTTGTTTCCAGGGTGTGTGTCCCTCCAAAATCCAACTGATCCCAGAGTCAGGAGAAAGCCCATGCATGGAGGCACAAGGGCCTTGCAGGGGCAGCTGTCACACTGCTCGGTCTGAGCTCTCTGTTAGTTACTTGACCCCAGCTTGGAGCTTTTGATGGCATGATGTTGGTCATGGCCATGTCTGTGAGCTGCACTGCCAGCATGCAGAGCTCCCTGTACAGTCTTCAGGAGAGCCTGGAAGGTTGTGCCTTTTACAGACTAGGAGACTGAGGCACACGGATTATGTAGCATTCCCAAGACTGACACGTGATCAGGCATGGGGCATGCCTTTAATCCCAGCACTCAGGAGGCAGAGGCAGGTGTGAGTTCAAGGCCAGTCTGTTCTACATATTGAGTTCCAGGCCAGCCAAGGCTACACAGTGTGACCCCATCTTTAAAATAAAGGGTGATAAATGATACAGGGGAAAGTGAAGGGGTGGAATTCAACAGGGGTCAGAAAAAGGATGTCAGACGTGGTAGCATTTACGTCTAGTCTTAGAGGAGATGAGACAGGAGGGATCCGTGTGGACTAAGGGAACTGAATTCCATCTGGTGGGAACCAGGTAAGAAGAGGAGAAAGTAATGTATAGGGGGCTCAATGAGGAGATGAGTGAATGGGTGGATGAATGAGTAAGTGAATGATGGATAAAGGTACAAATGAGGGAGAGTGTGAAGAAATGAATGTGTGAATGAGGGAGTGAAGGTATGAGGAAGAGTGAGTGGATGAAGAAAGGAATTAATGAACTAATGAGGTGTGAATGAATGGATAAGGAAATTGAAGAATGAGAGGGTGGGTGGATGGATGGATGGATGGATGGGCCTCTTTATGCTTTCACAGATAAGTCTTAACCATTTACATTCATAGGGATGTCAGGAGACAGGAGCTGGGAACAGGCCTGTGGGACACACAGGCAGCTGGGCCTGGTTGAAAACTGAAGGTCTCAGCCACTCTCCTCCCTCACCTCATGCTCCCAGCATGCACCAGAATAGCCCAGGAGAGCTTGTATAATCACAGACTTGAAAGGCCCCCCGGGTGGGCAGACCGGTCAGGGCCAGTGACAACTGCTTTTGCAGAGTACAGCTTCAAGAGACCAGGACATCACAGAGGCCCTCTCATCTTCCTCCAGCCCACAGCAGAGAGCCAGGCCTCCTGCTCTGATCCAGCAGGAGAGAGAGCAAGAAGCTAAAATGATAACATGCCATGAGAGAGCCCTCCCCAAGCTCCAAAGGGGACCAGAGACCACAGGGGCGCTGCAGATGCCTGAAAAGGACATTTGCTCCCTGACCCAGAACTGCACATACACACACTCCCAAGAGAAGAGTGAAGGAACACAGAACGGAAGCTACTTGGACCAGCTGTCCACTCATGGAACTCAGCGTTGCCCTAGAAGTGGGCTGTGTGTGTAGCGCCTCTTTGCGGATATGAAAGTGATACTCACAGAGGCTCTGTCGCCTGCCCCTGGGCAACCATGGTGAAATGGCCTTTGAGAGACTCTCAGTCAGGCTAGGGGCAGGTGGGGTTGGTGGATGTGTGCCCCCAGTAGAGCCAGAAAAGGCGATAAACATTCAGAGGACGTATATTCAGGGGTGAGTGGAATACAGACAGGCTTGTTAGAGAACTTAGAGTGGGCATCAGGCTGGGTTTGAAAGCATAATTAGGAGTTTGCTCTAACTCAGAAGAGAGGCCTGGGTATTCCTGGGAAGGGTATGTTTGGGCAAAATCCCTGGAAAGGGGATGCCACAGTGTTTCCGGGGAGGAACAGACAGGATGTACCCGAATCTCTCTCTAGTCCTCTCCTTTCCCATCTCCCTTCAGGTGACCACTTGCCCTTGGCATCCCCATGATCCCACAGGCCCCTCTGGCCCTGGGTTCTGGAGGAGGCACGATGGTGTTCCCTGCACCCACCCCCTGTGTAGGCTTTGCAGGCCAGGGAGGGAGCCACAGGCATCTCTGCTGAGGGGACCTTAGACCATATGCACCTTCAACAAATGTTGTGAATGGACAGTCAACATGGATATGCAGCCAGCACTGTCCCCAAGCCATGGTCTTTCAACTGTCCTCCCTATGTGACCTGTTATTCTTCCTGAATTTAAAGCCGTTCCTGTCCCCAGAGTGGATAAAGGGAGGATGTCACACGGTCACACAGCTCCCTGACTCTGAACTCAGACACTCCCCTTGGCCTTAGAGCCTGCCTATGCAGCCAAGGTTGAAGGCTGAGGCCTTGACAATGAGCAGTTGCCATGAAACCATCCACTGTAGCACTAAGGAGTAAGCGCACTGTGCCCCTTCCTCCGGTGTCCCTACCACCCAGGTCCGTATCACAAAAGCCCCCAGAAGTCAACCAGCACGAAATGAGTGTGCATATCTGATGTGCATGGGTGAGGTTTCCAAGTGGCTGGCTTATGTGAGCTGATGCGGTGGTTACTGTTCTGTGTCTGTCAGCTATGGCTGCATTCTTCTGCAGTAACAAACAGTCCCGCTGCTCAGAGATTCTCCGCAGCCAAAACTGAATCCTTGGTATTCACTAGAGAATGTACAAGTCTCCTGAGACTCTACTCCCTTCAGAGTGTCACTTGGGACCCAGAGCCTATGGGTGAACCCTTCCAAAGGCCACCACATAGAGGGCAAACAGCACATAGCAGAGCGGGCTCTTATCCATTCCAGCCAGAAGAGACACACAGCTCTCCTGAGGCCAGCACCTGCAGATGGGGAAGTATAATCCTCCCGGTGATCCAAAGGAGGCTGTGAACAGATTGGAGTGTACCAGCCAGCTTACAGTAGGTCAGATGCCAATCAAACATGAGCATCTATGGGGAGAAAGCCTGGCTCCCTGTACATTGCTGGGAGGAAATCAGGGGGAGTGGGAGCAGGTCCTCTGCTGGCCTTTCCTGGATGTGTGTGTGTGTGTGTGTGTGTGTGTGTGTGTGTGTGTGTGTGTGTGTGTGTGTGTGTATAAGCATGGGAGAGCCTGGGGATGGACAGACTTGAGTGTATGTGTGACCAAATGGGCAGGCAGAGGGTTCGTGTGCAAGTGTGTATGTGCAGTCACAAAGGGCACACACCCCAGCACAGCCCAGGCCCGACTGCACGGCCCTTCCACCAGGAAGAAGGCGCCTCACAGATGGGAAGCCAGGCAGTCACCCACAGCGGGCCACTTACCAGCTTCATTCGCTCCTCATTTGGGGCCATCTGTCTCCCTCCACACTTCTCTGGCTCCACCTGGCCTAAGCTGTGGCTGTGGAGCACTATGTCTTTGGCTGCTGACTCCAGTGTGGGTCCTGTCTAGGCCTCTGAGGGAGGAGGCTCCAGGAGGGAGGTTCTGAAGGCGGTAGAAGGTAGGTACATTCCAGAGAAGACTTGGGGATTCTGCAGCTGCTCTGGACTCCTCCAAACCACCAGCAGCTTTTCCTTCTTCTTGGTCTGTGTCTCACTGATACATCCATGTCTCATTGAGTCACCATCAAACCCATGAGGATGTTTCCTCTGTGGACAGGTGAGGAGACTTCAGTCTACTTACACAGGACTCAGGCTGAGACCAGGCCACATAGGAGCCCTGTTCTGAGAAACCTCTCCACACACAGCCTGGGAGGGCCAGGCCTGGGGTCAAGACAAGACAGTAGCTCAATTCAAGGGCTCTGGGGAGGTGGCATAGTGAATCCAGGTTCCTTGTTTTCCTCCCTAGCCTCTGAGGGGAAGACCTGTGCCTGGAACAGGGCTCTCTTGGGCCTTACCTTCCAAACCTGACATGTGTTCAAAACTGGCCACTCAAGCCAGTTGGTTGTCATGATGCTTACACACACACAACACACACACACACACACACACACACACACACACACACACACACACACACACACACTCTTTCAGTTCCAGGCACACTACTCTAGACAACCAGTCTGGAGTTTCCCACTCTCCACATCCTGCCTCAATTTCCCAGCACCCACCACTCCCCCTTCTCCTTGAAACTTTTGCATAAGCTGAGTTACCTACTGGAATACCTCCCCTTCCCTGGCACACTCCTGACCACCTGATCTCCTCCTCTGGAAAGCCTCCCACCTCAAGCCCACAGTGAGACTCCTGTCCATGGCCTCTAGGGTCACTATCCTACCAACCCCAGAACAGTGGCCATCATGTCACAGGGATTCTCCTCTTTCCTGCTGAGCTGTCCCCAGCCATGGCGGGGAAGAATGACTGGGGTTGCTGGCAGTTTTATGAAGGGTGATCGTACAAGGCGAGGGACAAGCGTGCTGAGATCTGAACAATGAGGCAGGCTCTGCTGGAGTGGGGGCTGCCTGTGCAAAAGCCCCAAGGTAGAGCAGGTTGGGCATATCCAGGGCATGCCTAGGACTGGGAATCCACGATATTGCAAAGGAGGGTTTATGGGCATTTATTTCATCTTGAACCTCCCACCCTTGACTTCTCTGATATCCACCCCTTCGGAGATGGGGTCTTTTTCCAGTCTCAGAACTGAGCCTCCAGGAAGGATGCCCTCAAGCCCTGTCTCTCCTGCTTCAGCCCCTCACGGCACCTTTGGAGAGGTCTCCAGACCCCTGCCCTGTCCTACTCAGAGATAGAGTGAGCATTTCGCAGCTGGGCCTCCCTCCAGTGCCTGACTCTGCGGCCGGCAGCCATCTGTGAGATTTGGCCAGAGTCCCGGGCTGGACGCTTGTCTCCATATCAGCTCTGGCTCCAGCTCTGCTTAGCAGGCCCCAGGGGAGCTCGGATTGGACTGGCTGTCTGGTATTCACAGATTCCAATTTCCCTAGAGCTTCATGGTAAAACTCCAGCAAAGACTTGTCCAGAGCTCCGGAGAGAGAGGTTACTGCAGGTGGATCAAGTACCCCAGGGGCCTTTCAGGACAGGGTGTGAGGGACAGAGTGATGACCCTAGATGTGTCATATGTTTCCAGAGAGATCAGCTAAGGTGGGACATTCACATCATCCACAGATTGGGGACCAGAATGGAATAAAGGAGGAAGAAGGAGAAAACCCAAGTGCAGGCATCTCACCCTCCATGCCCACCCCTCAGCCCCCACCCCAACCACGCCCCCATTTCCTGATCCCAAGAATGCAAATTGCTCTGCTACTCTCTTCCTACCATGATGGACTCAGGCCTCTGGAACTGTGAACCAAAGCAGGTGATTTCTGCGTTGCTGACTTTTCTTAGTGCTAGGACAACATACCTTACAAATGTAATTTAAGGACTAAGGGGTTTGTTCGGGCTTCTGGTTTGAGGGTGCAACAAGCATGGCGGGGTGGTGCAGCAGCAGAAGTGTGACGAGACTGGTCACTATGCGTTCACAGTTAGGAAGGAGAGATGAGCACCAGAGCTCAGCAAACTGCTCCTCTCATTCAACAGGACACCCCAGCTCATGAGACGGTGCAACCCATATCCAGGGTGGATTTTTCCCTCCTTGGTTGAGCCTCTCTGCAAATTCCCTCACAGAGCTGCCCTGTCTCCTAGGTGACTCCCAGACCAGTCAAGCTGACCAAGAAGATAAACTATCCCATCCTCCCTTAAGTTGGAACCCTCATGTTTCTAGGAATATGTGCAAATGGAAAGAACATTCTAGAAGGGCCTGCAGTGATCTGTTCCTGGTGGTTATCTGTGGGAAGGGAGTAGGGGAACAGAGGATTAAGTGCGATAATCAAAAGGAAGGGACACAGGGAGAAAAAGCTTAGGGCTGTGGGGAGACAGGTCAGCAGGGAAAGTGATACCAAGCAAGTATAGGGACCTGAGTTCAGATCCCCAGCACCCACATAAAAGAGGGTGTGGTGGCATGAAATCTTTAACACTGGTGCTGGGTGGAGGCAGAGGCAGGGAGATCCCCAGAGCTCACTGACCAGCCAGTGAGCTCCAGGTTCAGTGAGAGACTCTGCCTCGAAAAAGAAAAAGAAAAAGAAAAAGAAAAAGAAAAAGAAAAAGAAAAAGGTGGTGGAGAGCAATAGAGGAAGACACAGCAGCGACCTTTGGCCTCCACTTGTGCACACGTGTGCATGCACTCACACTTACTACCACACAGACATACACAGAAAAGCAATGTCTGTCTTAAACATTGCACTCCTATCTGAGTAAATTGATAGGATTAAATAACTGAGACACCCAAAGAGAGAAGACGCAGGAGAAGGAAAGAGGGCCAGGAGGAGGAAAAGGAAAGGGAAGTTCAAGAGATCTGGAGAGGGAACAAGAGTGTTCAAGGGGGGAGAGAGGAAGCCATGGTGTAGAGGGACAAACAGGTGCAAGGCTCCACCTCCCCCAGGGCTCCTGCTCCCCCCACCTCCATCTGCCAACACCGCTCCAGCTCCATCCCTCCAAAATCTGGGGTGCTGTGGTCTCCCCCACAAACATGGCTGCTCCTCTCCTGGTGCCACCCCCAGCCCAGACCCTTTATCCCCCTACCAGAAGGCCCATGTGACGGCCCAGCCTTGTTGATTACCCATTGTTTCTAAGGGCTCCATTAACCGTGGGCTTTCCCTCTCAGGAGCTATTCTAGGACTGTCAATAGCTTCCGTTTTGAAGAAATATGCTGAATGCATGGTTTATCTCATAAATAAGGAGTCTGTGATTAGCTGTCACTCTAAAGACTAATGAGAATGGGAGGTGCTGGCTGCCTCCAGACTTCCTGAGATATAGGAACTAGGGGCCACAGCCCTGATTGCCATCCGCTTCATGCCAGGTTTCCACCTGTCACTGCCTCACCTGGGCATCATGACTATGTCTGTGATGGCAGAGTGAGGAGTGCAGGCCCCTCTAGGTAGGCCCTGGAACAAACTGGACTCCCAAGTCAGAATTCTCATCCTGGTGTGCCACAGCCTGCTAGGGACTGGAGAAAGAAAACAATGCAAGGTGTCGAGGTCAGGTCTTGCCCCACTCACTCCTCAGCTGCCTTTGTGCTCGCATGCTTGTAGTTTACATCCACTGCATACTAAGTTGGGTCACCAGCTGGGTGCCCTGTGGAGGTGCCACAGCCTTTAAGAGTGGACCTCTAATAGAAGGTCTTCCGTCCCCTGGGACAGAGTGTGCCCTGGGAGAGGATCAGTGGATGGTGGGTTGGTTCTTCCCTCCCCTCCCTGTCCCTCCTCTCTCCTCCCCGCCTTTCCCCTCCCCTCCACTCCACTCCACTTGCCCCTCTCCCCTCCCCTTCCCTCGGTTCCCTTTTCTCGGTTTTCCTTCTCTCTCTCCTTCCCTCCCTCTCTCTTGTCCTCTCCCCTCCTCCCTCTCCTTCCCATCCCTTCCGCCCATATCTGTCTTCTCATCTCTCCTTCCCACTACCATGAGGTGAGCAGCTTTACTCCACAGTACACCGCCTGCCATGTTGTGCTGCCATACCAGCATCCTCAAAGCAATGGAAGATAAGTGGCCATGGACTGAATCCATGAAGCAGAATAACCCTTTCCTTCCCGGAAGCTGCCAACTCAGGGGCTATCACACTGACTACTGAGGAGCACACAGCCTAGTCCCCACTGCCAAGGACAGAAGCATATCGTTCATAACCTGGGCCTGACCTGTCCGAGGTGGTTTGGTCTGCCTCCCCCAACCATTATTGTCATCTGGGCATCTGGGAATATTTCCACGTTCCCCAAAGCCTGCAGTCCTTGGCTAATGTCTGTGGGAATGGCTACACAAATACCCAAGTGCCTCTTGAGAACTGCCTTTCTCCACCTGCCAATGCTGGGGTTACTGGCACAGGAAGCCACACTCCTTTTGTTGTTGTTCATTTGTTCTCACACAGGGTTGGAGAGTCAAACGTGAATCCTCATGCGTACTGAGCAAACGTTCTTATCCACTGAGCCATCTCTCCAGTGCAGAATGTCTGAGTTTTAAAACTACCATTTGAGTTGCTGACTTGAGTCTCCTAAAATCTGGTTCAGTGACTTTGGGCTTGGGCTTGGGACAGAATTTCCAACGATTTCAGAAGTGGCATTAAACACACTTCTGCCTTTTAAACTGTTTTTCTGCTAGGGCGTTCTCAGCAGTTTCAATTATTCAGACAAGATTTAATCTGTATGAAAAAATAAACAAATGCATCTCATTAGCATGCAGATTTGCTTGGGCCTTATGTTTAACAAAGAACTGTTTTTACCATAAATTTCTTTACGATTTGATAGTCAATGTTTGATTTGCATATCTGTTTTATATGCCTTGAGCTGCAGAGAGAGTTTAAGAAGCCTGCTGTACACATGGCAGCAAGAGAGCACCTCTCACCCTGTCCTGTGTGGGTTGGATGCATTTGTACAGTCCTGGGCTTCCAATTGAGGTGTGTGGGTATGATGGTTAACATTGACTGTCAACTTGACAGGATCTTGGATAAAAGAGAGACAAGCCTCTAGCACATCTGTGAGATGATCTAGATTAGGTTAATGGAAAGATCCACTGTAAATGTGGCCGTGTCATTCCATGGGATCTACAATGTGACCAGCTACTTTACATCCCTGCCACCTTGACATCCCCGTACCCCCAGAGTGTAAGCTAAAGCAAACCTTTACTACTCTAAGTTGCTTTTGTCATGTATTCGGTCACAGTGACAGCAGTAATACGGTGGCCTACATCTGTGGAGATGATGCCTAAGATGGCCTTGTAAGGAACCACAGGAGCAAGTCCAAGAGGATGGACTGGGCAGCACCTCAGAGAGTGGCTATGAACACTTTGCCCAGCATAAAGCATTGTGGTACTCAGCTGGCTGTGGAGCCAGCCGATCTTAGGCAAGGGGCCTAACCTTCCTGAGCCTCAGTTTTCTAATGTGTAAAATGGGAATGAGACTGGGATTTTTTCCTCACGAATCCACCAGGAGGGATGCAGAGACTGTCCTAATACATAGCACGTGGTTGGTCCCTACTTACCACTTTTCTGTTGTTGACAAGTTCTGCTTCCCAGGGTAGGCTAAGGTCAACCTGAAGTGCCACCACCTCCAAGAAGCCTACCTGATTTTTCCCCAACTGTGTATGATTTCGTCTTTGCTAAAATTTCCAGACACAGCTCATTCCTGCTGTAAAGCTTTAGTATTCCTTTTTGTGGGGAAAGGGACTGTGGTTCCTTGGAGCTCATACACAGTGAGACTGTTGACCCATATATCCCCTCCTAGTGAAAGGCAGCTGGGGCCCTTGAATTCCCTCACATATGCACTGCCTGCACCTGGTCTTTGACATTAATTTCAAGGTCCCTACAAAGATACTTCTAGGCTCTTGTGTATGTGGTTCCTCTACCAAAGACACTGTTCCTGCATATATTCTCCCAAGGAGCTCTCCTGTAGGGTTGAGCTAGATGTGCCAGGTACAGTCCCATCTCACACTCATTTGATGCTGAGCTCTGGGACAGAACAAGACTGACAAAGGAGAAAGACTAGATTCTCACCCTAGTACACCATCCAGGAGCCACGCAACCTGGGGTGAGCCCTACCCACATGGAATGGCCCCATCAAGTATTTACTGAGCAATCACTTTGTGTCAGAACATTCTATGTCAACTGAGCTGTCTTAATTAGGGTTTCTATTGCTATGAAGACACCATGACCACGGCAACTCTTATAAAGGAAAACATTTACATGGGTCTGGCTTACATGTTCAGAGGTTTAGTCCATTATCATCATGGTAGGAAGCACGGTGGCATGCAGGCAGACATGGTGCTGGAGAAGGAGCTGAGAGCTTTACATCTTGATCTCCAGGCAGCAGGAAGAGAATGCCACATTGGGCAGGGCTTGAGCATCTGAGACCTCAAAGTCCACCCCTTCTTCCAACAAGGCCACACCCACTCCAACAAAGCCACACCTCCTAATAGTGCCACTCTTATGAGCCTGTGAGGGGCATTGTTATCCAAACTCCCACATGAGCCCTGTAAATGCTCCAGCACAAGAGGAATATAAGTTCCTTTATAGATCAAGTTAAGAGAAAAGGTGACCTGCCCAAAATGACATGGTTCATATGTTCTCCTGTGACCCTTTATAAGCCGATTACTTTCTAGAGAGCCGCCGTTTGGAAATATCACTCGTTTCTTAGTGCCTCTGTCTCATGGCCTGTGAAGTAGGAATGAGATGGGGACTCTGACCAAGGACTGAGGTACACGCTGGCAAGATTGGCACACACTGGCTCCTGCTGAATCACAGAGAACAGGCTTATGGAGAACCTCCTGTAGGGAGACTATGCCAGTAGCTACCCTGACAGGCCTTTGCCGGTTGTGTTTGATGCCCAACAAGCCAAGGAGTTAGGAATGATTTCTGTCCTTATTTTATCTGAGGTACATTAAGGGGAGGTACTTTACCCACATATGGAAGTGTGGGAGCTTTGTGAGCACTTACCCATTCTGCTAGTGCATCCTGAGGGGTGGGTGGGCCTTCGTGTGTCTAATGTCATGCCTAGACAGAGAGCGTGTGAGCAGATCATGCACATGTGTGTGCTCGTGTGTAGAGTGGACCAGGAGAGGTGAGAAATCAGTAGTGATGTGTCCCAATGTGTCTTAAGGACAAGGTGACAAGATGGCCTTGTGTCCTATTATCTCCCTTGGGTTCTTAAGCCCTGCCTTGCTTTTCAGCTCCCGAGTATTCAGTGGCTCCCCTGCATGGTCAGGACCAAGTTTCAGTTCTCTGCAGTGGTGGGTGAGCCATCCACTCAGACCCTGTACTCTTAATGAGATATCTCCAACTCTGGTGACCGGTGCCTTCAGCTACTACTACATATAACTGTAGAGACTGTTCACTGACAGGGAAATCCTGGTCCCAGAGCAGGAATGTGGGTAAGGTAATCCCAGCCCTTTGGAAATCAAAAGCAATCGGCAAAGGCCTGTTTGCCCACAAGCAGGGATTTTATTGGGTTGGAAGGGGATTCTCCATCTTGCTACACTTTCAGCAAGCCTGAAAGATGGAATTGGATGTTGTCATGGAGACAAAGTCAGCTTGAGCAGCAGACAGGGGTCGTGAGCAGCAGGTCTGGACAAAAGCGAGGACAGTGTACCCCTAAGCATAGCATCCACAGACAGCAGCCTCGTGACTTGGATTACCTTAAGTTTACAGTGGAGGAAATGGGCTCAGAGAGGGGAGAGGACTTGTCCAAGGTCACACAGCAGGTTAGTGACAGCTCTGGGCATTCTGACTCCCATATCAGGTCTCATTTAGTGGCTGTCAGGGATTACAAGAAAATCCAGGGACAAGATGAAGAGTTACTGGCCCTAAGGGCAATCAGACCTGAATTGAGATCACAGCCCTGCAACTCTCCCACTGTGTGTCTCGAGCCAAGCACTCAACCTCTCTGTGCCCTGTGTCAGAGATTAACACTGGGTAAGTGCTTGGAAATGCAGCTAGTATTCATGTCTTCCTGGTTTTGTCACTAGATAGCTAGGTGTCTTAAGACAAGTCACTGCCCCCTCTTGGGGCCTCAACTAATCCATCAAATGGTCTAACTAACCAAAACCCACAAACTGTTTCTGGTTTGATAACCCATGGGTCTGAGACTCAGTGAATTCTCTAAGTTAAGAAAGAGAGAAGATTTTAATAATAGTAACAGCAATAGTTCCAGCCATTTATTGAGTGTCTGCTTTGTGCCAGGAACTCAGCTAGGTGCCAGCCCTTCTAACCCCAGCATCTATCACAAAGCTACCCCCAGTGAGCTGTTGGTGTCCAGTCTTCTCTCCCTCACTCCATCCTATACATGGGCCAGTCTCAGATTTCTTAAATTCTCCCTTATGCTCCAGCTCCAGGTCATTCAAAGACCATCAGTGTTCTTGGGATCAAGTCTCATGTGTTTTTTCAATGTGGTGTGTGGGTGAGTCGTCTACTCAGACCCTGGATTCCTGAGTGGAATCTCCCGAAATCTAGCATGTCTTCTTTTAGTCATCCCTCAGTGTCTCACACCCAGTAGGTGTTCAATAAATATTTGTTGAGTCAATGAATACACAGACGAAGCATTTCTCTAAATTAGGCCACACAAACTGAAGTAATTTGCAAACCAGCCACAAGAGCTGGGCAAAAATCTGTGTGCCATGTCTATTTTTATTTACTTAAATATTTCCTTTTTTAGATTAAATAAGTGTATCTCAAAAGGAAACTTTACATCACATTGTAACTAAAAGACCAATATTACTTGCCAGAAATAGGTCTCCCTGAAAATGAACGCAAGGTCGAAGTAGAAAGACATCCAGTGTGTTCTAGACCCTGTTGCCCACCATAGCTGGAGGTGCAAGATTTTCATGCATGCTTGCCCATGCTCCTGAGAGGCATTAACCTCCGCCCAGCACCAATCCGAGGCTCACCCAGTTCCATGGACATTTCCCCCACCACCGCCAGGACCTGGCCGCTGACATTTTGGAGATGAGGTGTTACAGAGGCTGCTCCAGCTCATGAAATGCCTGTGAGACAGATTCTCGCTCAGGCTTTTCACAAGGGGGTCCTACAGTGCACGTGTGTGTGTGTGTGTGTGTGTGTGTGTGTGTGTGTGTGTGTGTGTGTGGTGTGTACAGTGCATGTGTGCACACCTGCCTCATGCTTCAGAGACAGCAATCAGAACTCTACCATGCCAAGTTTGTGTTTGATACCATCTGCTTAGAGGACATAGCTGGACTGGGAGGCATGGGGTTGTGGTGGAGGTGAGAGTGCTATGATAAAGTTTTAATAGCCCATAGGCAAGCCTAAGAAACTGTCTTGACAGCCAGGGGCAGCCTTCAGTGGGTGGTCAAACAGATGCAGAGATGTGGAAAGATGGAAATAAAGGGCAAGCAAGAATATTAGTGGACGGGGGCTGGAGAGATGGCTCAGTGGTTAAGAGCATTAGCTATACTTCTGGAGGACCTGGATTCCATTCCCAGCACCAACATGGTGGTTCACGACCATCTTGCATTGCAGGGGATGCAAGATCCTCTTGTGAAGTCTGCAGGCACCAGGCACACACACACACACACACACACACACACACACACACACACACACACACACACACACACGAGCATACCCCCACAGACACATACATTTAAAACAAATTAACCAAACGTGTCTTGATTATTCAGAGAATCATTCTGCCTTCGGGCATGGCTGGATCAGAGGACTCCAACAACAGTCTCTGGGCCTCTGCCCGCCTCATTTTTGTCTTCCTCTACGTTCCCTTATATTCAGGTGGGATCTGTTCCAGATGTGCCAGCTCAGATTTATAAACCTGTTGGTGATTAGGGCTTTCGGTAAAAGTCCCAGGTGGAGGTGTCATTAGCCTAACATCTGTCACATGCCCTTGCTTTGAGGTGATATGTCCTGGCTGGCTTGGCTCTGAGTCACATTCCCACTTGTGAAAGGGGGCTCTCTACCCAACCATATGAGTGTGAGAAGTGGGGAGAAGGCCCTACTGTAAAAACTGAGGTCCTGAGACTGGAAGACATGGAAAGGGTCATCAGGCATTGAAAGCAACCCCCCTCCTTGCTTCTCTAATCTCTGCTTGAAGCCACACACACGTTCCCTTGACAGCTTTGCCCATTCAACCACGCAGCAGCCCCCTCCCATTGACAGTTTCATGAAGCGACCTAACCGTCATCCCATCGTGGGCTAGGACCCTCACAGGTGGCCCTGGCAGAGCTTGTCATTCTAGGCTCTCAAACAGTTTATCAAGGAAAGCCTGTGTCTCACTGACACTGTAAGAGCTGTGGCCTGTGTCTCCCATTGTATCCCTAAGCACGGACAGTTCGTGGTGGAACACAGAAGCAGCTCCGGAAAGATGTATTTGAAGTACACATAGCACTCGGTAACCAGTGTGTGTGTTGGGGGGAGGGTGGTTTCCAGAAAGCTCTAAGCCTCCATGCTTGTGGAAGTGGGAGTGGAAACACAGAAGTTGGGTGAGCTTTGGGAGTTGAGGCTGGAGACCCCGCTGGATGAAGTAGAGGATGGGAAGTCAGATATTAAATTCCAAGCTCAGGGACAGAAGTGGGGAGGGCATCAAAGCAGCAGGAGAGAAAGAGTTCTTTCTGAGTCTTTGGGGAACATGGAAAAGGCATGGCCTTTCCCCCAAAGCCTCTATGGGAGGCTGGACTTGGGGAGAGAGGCAGCTGGCCCTGAGCTGGGGCTGGCCAGGAGCAGAGATGTTCTAGACAATCAACACCTCAAGAGATGGAAGCAGAGCCGCTAGGTGCCTTAGCCAAACCTAGGGGTTCCCAGATTGTGGTCTGATGTACACACACGCACAGGGGCACACAAAACACCCAAGCACCCCCACCCCCACCCACGCCCACACAGAGTCTCAGCTGGCAGCTCCAGGTAGAAACTTTGTTTCCCACAGAAAACAGCAGCAGACAGGGGAGTAGTGAGTGGTCACCAGTCCTATGGAGCTCCTGCAGGAAGAGAGGAGGGGGCAGGCAGGGAGAAAAGGGGGGCAGGGCTGAGGAAGGAGAGGAGCAGGGCAGAGGGAAAAGAGGGTGCTAGCAGAGGAAGGAGGGCAGACAGGCAGAGGAAGGAGGGGGCAGGTAGAGGGAGGCGGAGGCAGACAGAGCGGGGAGAGGTGCAGGGCAGAAGGAGGAGAGCAGGACCGAGGTAAGTGGGAGTGAGGAGCCGTACAGAAGAGGTGGGGAAAGCAGCGGTGTAGGCAGCTGAGTAGGGGCGGGCAAGACGGCGCGGACACGGTCCGCCCAGTGGGCGTGTCTCTATAGCCCCGCCCCTCCGCCCGCCCTCGGAGCCCTAGCGAGCTGAGAGGTTGCAAGCGAGCTGTGCGAGCCCAGGAGCCCAGGCGCCCGCGTCCTAGCGCGGCAGAGCCCGAAACGGCCCACGCAGCCCCGGCCGCAGGTAGGAGGGGATCTGGCGTCGGGGCGCTGGGTGGAGGGCGGGCCTCTAGGCTGCAGCGCCCCGGGTCCTCGCTCCCGACGTGCGCCGCCTGCAACCCAGGGATGATCCGGAGGCGGGAGGGTCACAGGAGTCTGGGTGCCGTCGATGTCCTGGTTCTAAATTCCATAGTCGACGACGGGGTGCCCAGGAGGGAGTCAGACCAACGCGCGCCACGTCCCCAGTCTCCACATGCTTCATTCACTCTGGAGAGAGGTATAGAGGGGCTAGGGACCACCTGAAGATGAGGATATCTCCTTCCCATTCTGGGGCACCTCCAGAGAAGGAAACCCTTAGCTTCAAGAAAGTGCACAACAGCCAGGGCTGAGTGCGCGCGCGCAAGCTGGCGCTGCTGCCCTGCTTACCCGAGAGTTGCCCAATGCAAGAGGCAGGTCGAGCCAGGACTTCCCTTCCCGTTGTTTATCTTCCCCAGGTGTCTACTCTTTCCTTTCTGTGGCAATGACCATAGGTTCTCCATGTCGGTCCCTCTGTACCCACGCATCCCCGTCCTCATGGGTGACACCCACAGATGTCCTGTTCTGTGGTTGCCTTGGGCTTTCGACCAAAGACTCATAACGGGCAGTCTGCACAGAGCCAGTGTCCTCTCCAAGCAGACCCGAGTCTCAAGGAGAGGATTTTTAAAAACCAATTGTTAAGACCGAAATACATGAGGTCCACGGCCTGGACCTTCTTGCTGCGAAGATCAGAGGTGAAAGGAATGGCGATCACATCAGGGAAGGGGCTATGTCCAGCTGAGCGGGACTTGATGCTAGCCCCAGTTTTTCTGTGGCATACAGGGTGCTTCTTGGGCAAGAGAAAAAGGATGTGCTAGGTCCTGCCTCTATTTCTGTATTTCTGTTGTTGTGAACTTTGGTGGAAATTACATACCCCCAACTTCCAAATTGCAAAACAAAAGAGGTATGTGGGAATTCAGAGTGTCCTGCGGTCTCCCCCCACCCCAGTTCTGGGAAGACTGAACCAGCCCTAGCAAGTCCTAGTAAAGCATCCTCAGACCCTCTTCAGAGCAAAGGAGGGGATAAGAAAGTGACCCTGGGAGGGTGAGTCCCTGAAAAGAGGGCAGAAACCGGGAGCTTTCCCCAGAGCAGGAGGGCAAAATGGCTGAGCCTCCCTCCAGCTTCAGAAAGGAATCGCCAGGCAGGCGGCAAACAAAGAAAGCGCTCTGTCTCCAGCCAAGTGCTGGCTTGGTGGCCAGTGACTAGAGGACAAACAGTGAGTCCCAGGCAGAGAGACACAGGCCGGACTGTCCCCAGAGCCTCTGTGGAGTGGGGTTTCCTGAGGAAGGCACAGGAGACAGACAGCTACCACTGAAAGAGAAACAGTAATGGTCATTCCCTAGTGGGAACCTCATACCTGGGACCCACATTTGTTGAGAAGTAAGGTCTTGGGAATGAGGCTCTAATTAGGGGTCCAGAGGCTAAGGAACCAGGCAGCTCAGAGGGTGAAGGCAAGGCTAAGTAAGATACAGTAACTCCACACTTCTGTCAGCCCAGTATTAGACATTCCTGGCAACTCAGGAGTAAGGCTGTGAATTTGCTTACCCATGGCCCATCACCCAGAAGGCACTCACTGTGTTCCAGAATAAAGCCCACCTAAGTAGAAGGCGATTGCCTAATGATCCAGCTAGGAGGGACCTGCCCTATCTACCTGTGTTGGTGAAGGCAGGAAGGCTGTAAAATGACTTCCTTTGAATCCACAATCAAGAATGAATGAATGGGCTCTGGGTAAGGGTTCAATTTGGGCTGAACACTGCCATTGCTTGGCCGGGTGACCTTGGCCAAGTTCTAGTCCCCTTTGGAAAGAAGAACTGGAATGTTGAAACCTTTTGGTGTGCCAAGCTTGTAATTCCTACCCTAACCTCATACAAAAGGGGTTACTCTAAGCCCCACTTCAGAATCAAGGAGAGGATGAGACAAAGGGGGAAAGTGACTTGCCCAAGGTCACACAGGTAGGAGGCAAGGCAAAGATTTGACCCATGCTCTTCTGAATCCTTAGCCTGGACTGCCGTATTGTGCCTCTCTGGTCTCACATCTATAAAGCGGAGCGATCAAGTGAAAGGCACCAACAGTGGGATTTCATGGTGGACTGTGAGACAGTTCCTCCCGACCTGCTTTTAGAGAAATGGCTGCTTTTCTTCCTTCTCAGGAAGTAGTATATACAGAGCAGCATTAGATAAACCGCCCTCCTGCAGAAATTCCATCCCTAGGATTGGCTGTGAGAGATTTCTCAGGTCACTTAGAATTCAGAGCTGTCTTTCCCTCCCTATCTCTTGCTTATCTTGGATGCCCTGCCGAGTGGAACCCTAGCAAATCCAGGCTTGGCCACCATTTGCAGCCCTCTGCATCCTGAAGGCTCCCCATGACTGTGAGAGTAGGCAGGAAGCCATGCCTTTCCCTGTTTCCTGTTGCATGGCATGTCAGGTAGCCCCTTGATGCCAAGTTGTGGTCACCATCCTCCTCCCTCAAATGCATTCCTGAAGTCAAACCCAATGAGAGAGAGCCCTTTGTCACCTTGCCTGGTCCTGAAATGGTAATGTGGCAACAGGCCTGTCTTTGCCTAAATAAGAGCTGTCCTTTCCACTCAGCTGTGTCGCCAATTCTTTACTTGGGGAATAGTGGTCAGCCTTTGCTGGGATGGAAATGACCTTAAAATGACTTCAGGTGACCTTGAAATGACTTCAACCGAAAAGAGCAGCTCCTCCCCCAGGCTAATGAGAGCAGTCCCTCCCCTAGCTGATGAGGTCACCAAGCAGCCACTGCTCCAGGATTTGGTGACTTTTCCTTTCCTTTCCTTGCCTTTCTTTCCTTTCCTTTCCTTTCCTTTCCTTTCCTTTCCTTTCCTTTCCTTTCCTTTCCTTTCCTTTCCTTTCCTTTCCCTTCCCTTCCCTTCCCTTCCCTTCCCTTCCTTTCCCCTCCTTCCTTCCTTTCTTCCTTCCTTTCTTTCTTTCTCTTTCCTTCCTTCCTCCCTCCATTCATTCATTCATTCATTCATTCTCTTTCTCTCTTTTCTTTCTTTCTTTTTGTCAGATTTGCCCTATTCTCTGAAAGTCATTGTGAAGTTATTGGAGAGAACTTGGCCTCTGAGAGTAAAGAGGCTGGGTGGGCAGATTTGAAACTCAAAATAGGGCTTCCTGGGAGAGGTCTCTCCATGAACTTAGACACCCAGCACTCCCGTTCATTCCAAATCAACCCTGAGTCCTCAGCTGTGGAAGCGCAGTGACGCCCACTCAGGGCAGAGACCTGATCCTGGTACGGGCAGTAGGTGTGAACACAAGCTGTGACCTGGAATTCAGCTATAAACAGAGGAATAGTTTCCAAGAACCCTTAACCCCAAGAGAGAATTGCAACTACAGTGACAGCCGTCCTTGCCCAAATACTGACAATATGCCAGGGAATGTGCCCCATGCTGCAATTTGTAGCAGCATTTAATTTTCACACACCTCTGTGAGGTGTGTATAACTGTCCCTGTGCAGATGGAGTAACCGAGGAAGACAATAGATGGCCTTGAGTCCAAACTCAGCCATAAACTCCCCCGCAGGAGATACCTGCTGCTGTGGAGCCCAGGCACAGTCCACTAGACAAACCTCAGGGTCTGTCTCCAGCATCTGAGCCCCCTCATCTCCAGGCTAGGCAACTGCACAGTGGCTCTTAACTGCAGGGGAAGCTGAGGTTTGGAGACCTCTGCTGTTCTGATGCAGAACTGAGATTCTGACTGAGGTCACCATCCTATTCAAACAGATCCGTGGCCTGCACTTCATTTACAGCTGGTATTGGTGGCATGCACCAAGCCGCCACCTTTCCCAAACTCCTGGGTATCTCATCATTTGTTCCCATCACCTCCCTGCTCAGGAAGCCATCGAGAGCAGCCCAAGGAAGCCATCAGTTCCGTTTACAGTGATCTGACATGACACAAAAAGTGGCATCCGATTCGATGTGAGCTGCCTGCAGTGAATAGCCTTCTATTTTTATATTTCTCACAAATTGGAAATTACAAGGAGACCAGGTCTTGGAGAATGATTGGTGGTGGCACTCGGGAGGTGGAGGGGGGGGGAGTTGTGCAGCTGGGTGGAACAGAGCACATTAGGGTGTTGGGCCCCTCAGCTGGCAAAGGGGCCCCGGGCTTCTGGGGCTAGGTGAACCTTGACACACAGTGAGGTGGGGAAGGTAGGAATTGGTGGCTGCTTAAGACAGTGACCTGCCACTCTGCTCACCTGTCAGCTGCCTGATGTCTTGTGCCAGGTCTTGAGATAGCTGAGCCCTAGACAGAGGGACATTCAAGGTCAAAAATGCCCTGGAAGGCATTGGCAGCAGGTTGTCTCCCTGGCCTTATTGCTTGAGAAGAGCAGAGAGAGAGAGAGAGAGAGAGAGAGAGAGAGAGAGAGAGAGAGAGAGAGAGAGAGATAACACAGCTGCCATGAGATGAGTGGAAACATTTGGTTGGCTGCAAATTGGTGCTGATCATACAACCCCTGGTTATCAGCATAGCACTTTACAGTTTGTAAACCATCCTTTCCAGTGGGATGGGGAAGTAATCCAGGAAAAAAAAAGTGTGGTCCTAGAAAAAAATCTTCCATCAACCAGAGAATCTTGTTTTAAGCTAGTTTTCTCATAAACCTAAATCCGAATGACCTTGACCTAAATGAGTTCTCTTTGCACAAGGAAGAGAATACTTACTCATCTAATATGTGGAGTTTCAGTTTTCAAAGCATTTTCTTAGTTGAGACAGGCACTCCAAAGATAGTATTACCTTTACTATCCTTATCTTTTGGGGAAACCAAGGCTCAGAGAACTCTGATCCCTTGCCTGTCCCCTGGCTTCCCTGCAAACATGGGTCCCCTTGGCTAAGCTCTTCTTCCTGAAAGCGAGTCTGGGGAGAACCATGCTAGCAGGACCAGGAACCCATAGCATCTGGAGATTGAGGTGATGGATGGCATGGGTGGGTTCCTCCCAGAGGCTGCAAAGTGAAGGGCTCTCCCTTTATTTGTTTGAGCCTTATCTGGGCTCTGGCCAAAAGTTGTCATTATCTTGGTCATGTCCACAGTTTATGGTTCAAAAGTGTGATCCTTTGGCCCCAGCAGTACCCAGCTGTGGTTGAGGGAGAGATGTGTATTCTCAAACAGGCCTACGTGACATTGGAGTGCTCATCTGCGAGGACTGGGGTGACATGACCCCTTCAGCCTTTGTGAGGTTTGTACGGAGGGGCCTGTGGTCTCAGGAACCAGGAAAGATGTGGGGCAGTGTTCTACATTCCACAATGTGGGCTGGGTCATCTGAAGACCATTGTCAGAGCGTCATGTGTCTACAGGTGTGCTCAGCACAGATGGGGGGCGGGGAGTGATAGGATATAGACTAGATCACCTGGTCAGAATTACCGTTGAACTGATGGTTGTGCTGATGGTTGTGACATCTTACCGGTTTGGGACACTTGCTTCTGGGGTGCAGTAGAGGAGGTAGGAGGCTTGGGGGGTTTCTCCAGTGCCCTAGCTGTGAGGTGACTAAAGAACTTGGCTGGTCACCTGACTGCTTCCCAAGTGCCCCAGCTCCAGGCCCTGGACAAGGCTGGGTCCCTCACTTCACCCACTCCAAGGCTGATGCTGGGGTGGGTGCTCTCCCCAGCTCTGAGACTGGGGGGAGGGGAGCCTGCTTGTCAGCTATGTATAGATGGGGTTTTGCTGACGCCAAGCCCCATGCTTCTCCATGTTGTTCACTTCTTTGAAAAGCACCTGAGTAGAGATAAGGGCACGAGGAGATGGAGCTCATTTTTTGCCATTACTGTGACTCTTTTCAAGCTCAACATCAAGGACTCACCTGTAATTAAAAACAAACAAAAAAGAAAGCATAACCCCTCCCAACAAAAACAAACAAACAACCCAGCATCCATGGAGAAGGGTGAGAAGCAGTCTTACAGGTGCGTGTTGGTAAAGATGGGGTTTAAAGGCAGGTGTGTGCCAGCTAACAGGTTTCCTCAGAGAGGAAGTGCAGATGACACATGCGGTCATCCCCCTGACTGAGCCAACCCCAGAGACACCAGAGCTGAAGGGTTGTACCAGGTTAGTTTACAAACAATGATAGAGCTGGGACTCCCACAGGCCTGAGTTAGTATACCTGAGAAGGAAGCAGAGAGCCACCTCCTGCCTAGCTTTAGGCTATAGAGACTATGGATATGTCCCTCCCCTCTCAGGACTGCTGAACAGGATAGACATCACTTTGCTGCTGCCCATTCCCCAGGCAGGGTTGGGGGAAGGGAAGCTGTCTATTCAACTTCTTCCTCAGGCCCTGAATTTCTCCATGACACCCTCCTGAGACTAATGGCTGGGTTAAGACAAGCGCTCTTTCTCCAAATGGCAGTGAATGGCAGTAATGACAGAGCAGACGTGGTACCACTCGTTTGTTCAGCATTCACTGGAAACGCCAACCTGGGGAGTTCAGTAGCTATGTGGGGCTGCTGCCAGCCTGCTAAAAAGGAGTGCCATCAGCCTGGACCAGAGCAGAATCCCCCAACCCTGGAGGCTCACTAGGTCTCAGAGGCACCTGAGTGTCCTTCCTAAGCTTGGGGTCCTCAACTATTTCTGGGACATCAATCCATGGCAGCTTTGGGGGACTTTCCTGGGAGGCCTCTGGGAACCTTAATAAGTTAGCTACTGGGACAGGTGTGGGCATACAGCTGCCCCAAATAGAACATTGTGCACCTACTGTGTGCCAAGCTCTGTGAAAGAAGAGTTGTTCATTGTGGAAACTGTAGCCCTTCCCTTTCCTTCTCCATCATCTGTATGGTTCCTTGAGTGACAGCCAGAAGTCACACAGCTGGGGACCATAGCAATACGAGCTGAAGGCTAAGTACAGAGGCAGCTGGTAGACAGGCCATTCTTCATGTCCCTAGATAGTGTGTCGCTGGGTTCTGAGGACAACATGGACCTTACCCAGCATGGTGACTATTTTGCCTCAGTTTGTCCATCCACAGAATGGGAAGAAGGGTGTGATGGCTGCTGCCAGAGCTGTGTATCCCAACCAGCCCTAGCTCTAATGTTGGGGATCAGGGGTATGGTTCAGCGTCTGGAGGTGACATGTTAGAATTGGTTTAACAGGACAGAGTGCCATCACCCAAGACAGCTTCCAGTTTATTCTTCAGCTTAAAATGTCATTCTAACCTCCCACATTGGTCCCTATAGTGGCATTTTAGACCTGCTTCTTGGGATTTTGAAGCTAAAACCCCAAACACACCCACTGCAGGCAGCCCTGTTACAGATAGTTAAACTGAGGTCTAGACAGTTGTCCTAGGCCCAAAAGATGCTAGGACCCCGAACTTCTCACCTAGCCCTGCTGCTCTTTTCCCTGCCCCAAGCCAGCCCAGCTTGACTATTGAGAAATTATTAAATAGAGTTGGAGGAAGGACTCTGGTTGCCGTGACAACGGAGCATGTGTCCTCGGGAGATAATGGCGTTGCACAAGGAGAGTGGTGTGTGTGGAATGTTGATTCGGGAGCTTCTGGAGTGAGGGAGCCTGTGAGAACGCAGAGGAGACTATGTCTAAGCATTAGGCCCCCCAACAAGGATGCATGCGGATGTGGAGATGGGAGCTTAGAGATGGAATCACTGAAAAGATGCTCGCTGCTGTTGAGTTCCTTTCTTTCCCAACCTACTCGTAAAGGGATACTTGACTTCACTATCACAGAATTAGGTAGAGGAGAGGCAACTCCAGCACTGGGCCATACCACACAGAGGCAGAGCTGGCCCCGGGCCTCTCACTGCTGCAGGGAAAGCCTGGCATAGGGGATGGAAGCCAACTTCTGGGGTCTCAGGAGGGGTGGTCTCAGGGCCCTGCAGAGCTCTGGTTCTCCCAGAGTGACAAGGACAGTGGAT
This sequence comes from Cricetulus griseus, assembly GCF_003668045.3. Taxonomy (NCBI): domain Eukaryota; kingdom Metazoa; phylum Chordata; class Mammalia; order Rodentia; family Cricetidae; genus Cricetulus; species Cricetulus griseus. Next base: position 30,502,543 of record NC_048601.1, on the reverse strand, counting down.
GTGTAGATTCTGCTGGACAGCCTAGAACAGGGTCAGCCTAAAGGAAGAAAAAAACCGAACACTGAGCCAGAGGGGTCAGCTTTGAAGTCAAAGTCTAATTTCCCAACATTCCTTTAGCTTGGTGACCCCGGGCGAGCCATGCATCTTGGAGCCTCAGCATCCTCAGCTGGAGAATGGGGGGATGCCATTTCCCACCGCACAGGAGATTACAAGACGATTTACAGCTTGGTAGGTGAAGCCACCAGCTAGTCCCAACTGGCTCCCTCTATAGCAGCCACCATCTGTCATTAGCCCAAGGAGAAAGACCAGGAGCAGGGGTCGCTGCAGCCATCTGTGAAGTTGCAACAAAGTAGCTGAAGCCAGTACAGGTGCACAAGATGCTTGTCCCCAGGCTAGGACATCAGGAGAGCGCACAAATGCCTCCATCCTCAGAAACAGGCACAATGTTTTGCATGCTGTGTGCACTGTGTCCCTAAAGATCTGTGAGCATGCCACTCTGGAAGAGATGGGTTCCTTCCGCCAGCTGTGTAAATGACCACAGGCTGAAGGCCTTTTTGGAAAATGTTCTCACCCCGAACCATTTACATCTCTATCCTGAACAGCTGGGTAAAATATATATTTCACTCCTGGATCAGAAAATGTGAGGGTAACACCTTGAGGAACCCCGGAGTGTATTGCTTGCATGCTGATAGGGATGCGAGCTGGCTGTCACCCTGTTCCTTCTTGGAAGTGGAAAGAGAGAGAGAGAGTGCTGGTTTTGGGCATGTGGCCATTTCGGAGGCAGAGGGAGAGCTGCAAGTGCCAATGGAGATGAAAGCAGGCAACCATTTTGTTCATGTTCACGAACCTTTCTGAGCAGACCCAGTCCTCAAAATGAGGTTGTATCCTGTGTGGGGGTCTACAGTTGTTGGCTGACAGGATGACAGGTTTGAGTTCCCCAAACCTCCTGCATCTGCAGTCAGAAAGGGACAAGGGACTCAGTCGGCGGCAGATGAGTACTGTTCACATTTAGTCAGGATTTTGGCAACATTCTAATTTTTTGAGGAGTTCACTGGTAGAGTTTGAAATGATCAACCTCTTCCTGGGATTTCCCATGCTCTTGTAATCTGTTGCGTGTAGCTGAGAACTCTCAACATCTTTCCTCTGTTTCCCTACCAGCGTCTCAAAACATAAACAATGTCAGCCATCAAGCATTTCCTGTGTCCTAGGTACTCATCCCATTGTACTCTCCAAGTGGGAGTCCTAAAATGAGGATACTCGCTTTACACAGAGAACTTCTGTGACTAGCCTTTAGCCCCACAGCGTTCATCTTGGACTGTGACTCGAAAGCAGGTTTCCCTGCTCCAAGTGCCAGGGTCCTGCTCTGCTCTCCCCATCATAGTTTGAGACAAACATTCGATTACCCTTTGACCCCAGGCAGAAGTTACTCCCAGGCTGCAGCTGATTTCACAGGACCTGAGGGATTTGTTCAGTCTATATGCCATCTTCCGGGATTCTTGCTCCGTCAGGATTTTCACTGTATAGGAGAGGATGGGGGTGCAGCTTATGAAATGCCTCTGAGATCTGAGGGGAGGCGTGAGCAGCAGATGTGCTGGTATAAGTGATCTCTGATAAAGACTTTATAAACATAAAATCAGATCTGACCCTTTGTCAATTATGCAAATACAGTCTCCTCTCGTTCTTGTAAAATACTCTAGGTCAGTGTTTCTCTACCCATGGGTCTCAACTCCTTGTCTGTGTAGGTGGGGGAAGGGGGTCGAATAACCCTTTCACGGGGGTCACCTAAGATCATCAGAAAACACAGATACTTACATTAGGATTCGTAGCAGTAGCAAAATTATACTTATGGAGTAGCAACAAAATAACTTTATGGTTGGGATCACCACAACATGAGGAACTGTATTAAAGGGTGGCAGCCTTAGGAAGGTTGAGAACCACTGCTCTAGGCGTTTCTTTTTACCCTGGCTGAGATCTTACGAAAGGAGGAATGGGATTTGTAGTTTTCACATAGAAAGTAGAATGCCACAATTGATTTTCTGAACTCTGTCACCCTGAGACACTGACACTGCCAGAAAGGGTCACTTCTACCTGCACCCTTTGACCACCACCCAGAGAAGCACTCCCTGAGGGACCAAGGTGACACTATATGCCTTAGGACTGCAAATCAAGTGACCACACAGATGAGTAAGGGAGTTAGGGACAAGGTGACAGTAATGTCAGTCTCAGCCCCCTCTGCAGGGGATGCAAATTCAACTCTGAAAATTCTAAGGAGACATCATATAACGCAAACATATCCAGCCCAAGGACCCCTGGTTCCTGGTGACCTTGGGTGACCTTGCTGCTGACAGTATGCCTCTGGAACAGCTGGACATAAAGCCTGTAGCATTGCTGGGTGGGTGGCACCTCCAGTGTGGATGCTTGGCCAGGAATCTTGAAGCTGTCCCTGGCTACCTTCACTGTGAAGCCATTCTGTGCCACCCAGACAGGCCTCTGCCTGGCCATACTTCTATGTGCGACTTACTAGAGATGTATTTAATTCAACGAGCCCTGGCAAGATTTTTTACCCCACAAATTTGCATTCTTCTAACTCCTGTGGGAGTTTCCAGCATTATTTAACCCCATGGGCTCTCACAGTGTTTTTACAAGGCAGAGAGCCATGTGAGAGAGTGCCAAGTGGTCACCCTGTCACTCATTTCCTGGTCCCAGTTAATCCTTCCGGTGGGCCGAGCTCCGAGCCTTTGCAGAAGCAGCCTTGGAACAGAGGCCCTCCAGAGAACCTGCCTTCGCCACCGCAGGAGGCCAGGAAAGGAGAGGGGCTAGCACCCCTGGCTCGCCTCTGTGAGGTTGCCTTGTGTCCAGTGCAGACCTGGCTGGGCAGGCAGATGCTTGCTTGCATGGAAGTCTGAGTAGGGGGCTCAGCACCCCTAACCTAGTTAGGATCCACAGAAGAAATCAAAGGCCCATGTCCTGAGGCCAAATTTGAATTCAGCTCATTCCCCATGAGTGACCTTGGGCTCCTCCAATCTCACATTGCTTTGGTGAGTGAGTGTGTGCTCCCTCCTTCTCTAGGTACTCAAGAGGGGGTACATCCTGGGTCTGCAGCACAGGAGTCCGTTCTGCCACCCCTCCCCCTTTCCTCTCTCCTCCATCCTAACCCCTTCCTCCCCACCCATCCTCTTTTCCTGCTCTTTCCATCATCTCCCTACCCTCTGCTTCCTCTAGCTTTTCCTTCTCCTCCTAACCCCACCCTCTCCACTCCTTCCTCCTTCACATCCCCCATCCTCCCTGCCCTCTCTTAGATGCTAATGCAGGGGTGGATGGGGAGAGCGGCAAGCACACTGAGCTGGCACTCTTGAGGGGCTACAGAGCATGCTCAAAGCCGGCGATGGGGTATGGTTCAGGGCCTTCTTTATAGGACGCATCAGAGGGCTCCAGCATGAGGTCACTGGGTGGTGAGGATCCTGGCTGCATAAGGAGCTGAAATGCTATCTGCAGAGCTGGAGACAGAAGCCTGCAGCCCTGCCACCTCTTGTGGGTTCCTCCAACTGCCCCCGGTAGGCTCGCATGGGAGTGTTTATACCAGGGACAGCAGCAGCGGCCACCCATCCAGCCCCTTGTTAAACACTTGACAGAACAACACGGCTTTAAGGATATATGCTGTCCTTGAACCTAAAGGATGGAACTCAGGAGAACACACATGCATCTAGGGCTGTGTGTGGTGCTGCAGTGGACACCGAGTCCCATCCGTACAGACCTGGCACCTCCCTCACAGGGACCAGGTAGTGGTGCCAATTCTCCTCAGGTCAGTTTCCCTATGTGCTGGTGGCCCCGTGTCCCCACAGAGAACCATGCTTGGGCAGCTAATCTAGCCACTCTCTCCTGGACTTTTGCAGGCTTTTCTTATCTGAACCTCAGTTTCCACATCTGTGCAATGGGGATGCAGTGAGGGGCAAATGACATGGTACAGGAAATACACAGAACATCTTAAACACACTGGAAGCTTCAGTGGGTTGGATCTGCAGCCCCAACTGTGATAAACTGTGTATGGGGCCTTGGGATACAACTGACTATGCCCAGGAAGAAATCCATGGTGCTGGTCCACCTGTGTTCATCTCTCAAATGTCCTGGGAGCCCTATAAGGAGGCTGCAGATGCCATGTTGAGTCTCATCCCCCAGTACCCAGCATGGGACCTGGCTCACTCAATGCCAGGCATATTAGATTGAAAATTGCCTCAACAAAATGAGGTACACCACCAGACACCAGATAATTAGGCATCAGAATGGGGTTTGGCAGGGTGCCGAGGGTGTGATCGAGAGAGAAAGAGAATGAAACCAGAAGGAGGAAGCTATGCAGAGTTCTGCCCCTTTGCTTGTACACGGAAGGAAACCAAGGCACAGAGGGCAAGGTGTTGGCTTAAGGCTACACAGCCAGTGAGTGAGGTGTAAGCTCAGTGCTCCTCCCTGTGGCTGACAAGGTCATCTCCAGGAGAAAACACTCTTATTAGAGCCTAGATCTCACAGCCTAATGGGGTGCTGGCCAGACTGTCACATTTCCTCTCATTCAAACTTGACACCAAGCTTCTGACTAGGAGACCTTAACTAGTCACTTTGCCTCTCTGTGCCTCAGTTAATTCTTCTGTGAAATGGGATTGTTGCTAATTGGTAACTTAATAGTTATTCAGAGCAGCCACAGCTGCTTGTGTGTTTGATGATGTCCTCACCCAGGGTATTGGGTACCTCCAGCTGCCTTCTCCCCAGAAGGGCCAGAGCCTCAGTTTCCTCTTCCTCTTGTCTGGGCAACTTCATCTCCTAGCAGCCCCAGCTGTCCCACTGTAGCCATAACAACTGGGATGGACTCTGTGACCAGGAAACCTAAAGCTACAGAGAATTTACCCAGGCTTGAGCCCAGGATGCACAAATTAAGGTTCTGACTCTAGGGCCCAGGTTAAACTCTGGGAGATCTGGGGCAGATCATTTGACCTCTTAGAAATATGGCATCATGTCTGCAAGACAAGACTATTGATCATGTAATTTTGGTGTATCTTAACTCTTGCCTGGATCAGACATAAAGCTGGAAACTACAACACTGCATGAGGGTTTTCTCTTGAACTCTGAGAAAGGAAGTAACTTACTGGAACACCCCAGTGGGGTGCTGGGAAAGCTTAGCACCCAGTACTAGGGCTGCTGCTGACCTCAGGGTAGGTTGAGATGGTCAAGAGGTTTGCAAGTCTTGTGTAGATGTGGGGAGAGTTCAAAGACTGTAAAGATAAAAGTCACTCTTGTGCTGTGTGACCCTGAGCTCATGCTAGCCTTCTCTGGCCTTTATGCAGATATATAAGTGTGGCAGAGTGCCAGCCTAGACCAGGGAGGGAGTTTGGTCCCCTTACATGTCAGCTGAGGGTCCAAGAATGGGGTCTGTTCTAGAGATCCAACTGAATGAACACTGCTATCAATTTTGCCCAAAGCGGCCCTTTTTCCATGAATACCCATGGACCTTCAGGGCCTCACCTCCCTCTCCTGGGAGCTTGCTGTCATTGCTAGTTGCTCTCTATGACAGTATGTATATAGCTGATCATCTCTTTGCATGTCAGCTGGAACTGCCCCTTATTGGCATATCCTATGTGTCCTAGCTTCAATTCTCACCACATTCTCGAAGGCCAAGGCCAGCCCAAGTCAAATATCTCAACTAAACACCCTGCAGGGATCAGATGGGAAGCCAGCCCCACAATATTTGGGGTCCCTACCTCACAGCTTCAAGGCCCAGCATACCTATGTCATAATACCTAGTCACAGTGGACACTGCTGCTAGGAGAACTACACTATGCACAGCAAGGCTGGACCTGCAAAGTCCTCTGGACCCCCCTGACTGCAGCCCTAGCCTGACAGTCCTCAGTTTCCTTCTGTATCTGGGGAGTATAGTAATCCAACTTATGTAGCTGCAATAATTCTGGGTACTAGAACTCCTGGGACATGCCTGGAATACAGTAGGTGCCCAATATATGCAGCATTTCTGTGACAGGATCCACACATGGGAACTGGGGTACACAGCAGATGTCCCAAGGGTGGGCTTAGCATTTCTCTCTCAATCAGATAATAAAATGCTTTGTTTCCTCTTGGCATGAAGCCAAACCTAATATTAATTTCTTTCTTGAACCATCACTCCTCTGAAAGAGATAAAAGCAAGTGGGGCTATTACAGCTGCTGCAAGCCTCTGGATTCCAGTAATTACTGAGCAGAAGGGAGGGAGCAAGATGAAGCAGCAGTGGGCCCAGCCAGGGAGGGAGGGGGGAGAAGGAGGGGTGAGGGGAAAAGGGAGGAAGGAAGGGGAAGCTGAGAGAGAGGCAAGCAGAATCAGCATTCAGGCCAAGCCATCGCTGGGCCTCCTCCGACCCACAACTCATGTGCTGGGACAATGGCACCCCTGACTCTACAGCCCTGGCTTCCAGGCCTCTGCCTACTTCCACCCACACCAGGCCCTCTGAAGCCATGGGACAGAGGGAGATTGTCCCTCAGGGTGCCCCTCTTTCACAGCTGGCTGCTGGTTCAGTGCCAGGCTGCCCATCTCTAGGCCACCAGCAGGCCCTGCTCCAGGGTGGAGCCCCAGTGCCCCAGTGGCCGAGACCAAGTCCCCATATCTCAGACTGAGAGTCCCACCCATTTATCATACAAATAAACTAATTTGAACTGGCCTCTGAGACCTTGTGCAATGTGACCCCTGTCACCCCTCCACCCGGATCCATTCCTTTCTTGGCCTCTCTGCTGCTAACACCAAGGACTCCTTCCAGCCCTGGGGTCTTCGTACTGCTTTAAATACTGTGTCCCAGAGTGTCACATTTCCAACTAATAATTCAAACTGAATTTTGTTATTGCTGTGGCCAAATAAAACAAGCCCAAGGGCTGCTTCTGACCCATTTGCCACATCTGATCTAGGACTTCTGACTCCTCACTCTGTTCTAGCAAAGTGTCTCCGGTTGAGGGACCCACAGAGCTCTTTATGCTTAGCTGTGTTTTTGTAAGTGACTTTAGGACTTGATCACAGAACCACACTAAAGAGGGATGGGCGATCACTGAGACACTCACCACCCTTCTGGTCTCTTTCATTAGCTCCATCCTCTCAGTGAGTCTTCTGTTTGCCTAATCATATTATCTTTCTCTCAACCAGTCCCTATGTTCATTACTCCAGTCCAGCTCCCTCTCAGCCTCTGACAGGGATGAGCTGGACCTCTTCCTCTTGGGCTGAGGTAAAGACCCACAGTAAAGAGACTCACGTGTTTATAGCTAGTGTTCCCTGCTAGGACTGACAGGTGGATAGTTGGGCTTCTAAAATGCTGAGACTCTGAGGGACCAGAGTCTCATAGTGCCCAGCCTGCCATCACTGTGTTATCCCTGCTGGTATATTCCCACACGGTTGTAGCCGGAAGTGCTGGGTGCAAATCATCAGTCCACATGAAATGGTGAATATCCATGTAGTGCCTGAGATTTCCTGAGCCCCTGTCAGCCAGTGCAGGAGTTACCCTGCATGCCTCCATGCCTGGCCTTGATGTTCTCACCCTCCCCCCACACACACACACATTTATCCAGATAGGGGTCAGAGGGACAAGGCAGCTCACCCTGCATGAGCAGGTGCTGGAGAGTGCCAAGGTCAGACTCAGCAATAAGGTTGCTTTTGTACCAGGCAAGTCAGTCTCTGCATCCTGAATCCTTCCCCTGGCACCAGCGCCATCACACCAGCCTCCTTTGTTTATGTTCAGACTTAGATATGAAATCACAGCTCTTGGCTCTGCAGCTCTTTCTCAGATGCTGCAGGTGTTTGGATGAATCCAGATATACATTTCCAGAAAACAGAAATGGCAGCCTGGCTCCCTCAGGGCCTGCTCTTTCAAGGAGCTCTTCCTGGGACCCCTGGTTGAGGACTTGTGGATTGCCTTTCCTGAGGACCCAAGGAGCCAAGGAGTCTTAGAGCCACATGTGACCATCCTTGCCCATCAGTGCTGCTGTCACAGAATGCCACAAGCCAGTGTTGGATAATGACAACAACCTGGAGCCTCGTGGTTCTGGAAGCTGAGAGTCTGTGGCAGTCTAGAGGCACCAGAAGGGCTTTCTTGTTGAACCTTCCTGAGACATGCCGGGGAGTGGCTGAGAAGGTGGAATTCACTTTTGTAACAACTATTTCAGCAACAATGCCATTGGTGGAAGCTGAGCTTCACAACCAACCTGACTACCTCTGAAGCCATATAGGGACACTGGCATCCCAGAGCAGAGTAGCTGGGATAAAGGAACCTATCAGCATGATATCCTCTTCCTCTTCAGCAGCTGGCTCTCTCTGCCACACTTAAGTACAGGGTGGGCTGCCCAAGATGCCTCAGAGTCCCAAGTCTCTCTTTCTTCCCGCCAAGATCCCAGGGAAGGAATCTGACTGGCTAGCTTAGGTCACATGGTCAGACCTTGCCTGAGGTGATTGGATCATTCTGAATAAATATGGCAGCTGGAGCCTACTGGGATAGACAGTGGGACAACTGAAGACACGAACTGTGGTCACAAAAGAAGTGAGCCCATTTGTCTGTCTTCCCTGTCATCTGCATATCTTGATGCTGTAGCAGGCCTCATCTTCCACCTCCTGCTCTCTCCATCCTGGAAAGTACAGGCTGCCTCTGCCTGAGGCCACAGTTCTCCCTGAGGTGGCCAGGCCCAGTCAGAATGGAGATAGACACTCAGAACAAGCCCATCACTGTGCAGGAGGCTCAAACTGAGCGGCCACCTTGAGGAGAAACAGGGGTGGTCGTGAAGTATTCCCATGAGGAGGACACAGTGGTGCCGGGTAACAGGCTGCATGCAAGGGGCTCAAGGCCATGCACTGCACACAGGGCATCTGGGGCAGGTCCTAGGCACAACGCCCATGCTACCTATGGCTTTTGCTCATCTCCTATGTGGGAGCCATGGAGAAGCACTTCCTTCCTGTGTTCCAGTTTGTTCTGTGGGTTCCATAAGTTTAGTTTGTATTATTTTATTAAACAGCTTCTATAGAATGTTCTAGAAAAAATGTCAATACACAAAGGAGAAAATAAATTCCAGGAATGTCTGATGACATGTTTAGGGACAGAACCTTAAACAGGACCACTTGAAGAGTTTTCCAACCTCCACCTTCCTCACACTTAAAATATAGGGCACTTCCCTGTGCTCTGCCATCACTTTTTCTTATATATAACATTTCTGCAAGTTTATATGGCAATGGAGAAAAATATCAGCTAGAATAAACTTTAATTTTGTATGTTAAAAAAAGAAAAGAAAATATCAGCCCAGTTCCTGACTCCCAGCAGGTCCTGAGCATTGTCCCACCCCTGGTTTCTCCCCCCCCAAAAAAAATTATGGAACACCCTGCCCATTGCCACAGCTGTCCTAACACAGCCCACCCTGCATGTCTCTGCATCTGTGGGCCAGTTCTATGCTGCATGGGCTCACTGCAGTCACCCTGGCTGGGATGCTCTGCAGTCACGCACACAGCCTGTGTCTCAGCTGCTTCCCCTGCCTGTTGCCCCCTGCCAACAGCCGGGCACTTTTTGGTCTAGCCTGCCCACTCACCTCCCTGCCCATCTCCCCCTTCTGTTCTGCAGGCTCTGCGGAGGGAGCCTTTAGGAGAGGACCCACTGCAGAGACTGTCAGGTAAGATGAGCAACCGTGTGGAGCACTCTGCCAGCAAGAAGAGACAGGCCCCAGGGTATAGATGGGGAAACAGAAGTTCAGAGCAATCATGGAGATGGCTCAGTCAGTAAAGTACTTGAACTCAGAACCAACATGAGGCCCTGAGTTCAATCCCTAGCATAGTTGGAAAAGGCCAGGCATGGCCACATGGGCCTGTAACCCCAGAACTAGGAGGGTGGAGAGAAAAGGATTGCTGGAGCTTGTTGCCTGCTGGTGTAACTAAAAGAATTAGGATCTTTAGGTTCAAGGAGAGACCACATCTCAAGGAAATACGACTGGGCATGGCTAGGACTCCCAACAGCCTCCCTTGGCCTCTATGTGTGTTCCCAGATATGCTTGGGTTTCCCACACTCAGCCAGGTGTGGGGGTGTACACTTGTAATCCCAGCACGGAGGAGGCAGAGACAGGAGGATCCCAAGGGCTTGCTGGCCAGTCAGCCTAGGTGTTCCAGGCCAGCAAGAGACACTGAGAATTAATGGATAGCTACTGAGGAATGTCACCCAAGGTTGACCTCTGCCCCACATATGCACACACATACATGCACATGTGTACATGTGTGTACTCACGCGTGTGCATGTGCGCGCGTGCGCGCATACACACACACACACACACACACACACACACACACACACACACCAGAATCAGCTGGAGCACTAGTACTAGTACTCAGCTGGTAAAAGGCAGAGTGAACTCAGGACTGATCTGAGGGCAGTTTTATACCCATGCTACCTCTTTAACTAGAGTGTTAGAACATCTCGGGTGACGAAGGTCGGTAAAAGTCATGTAAGCCATGGCTGTTCCTCATTGAGGACAGGGTTGGTGTGTAAACACAAAAGATTATTTTTCTTTTCTGTTTGCTTTTCTAAGATTCACTGTACATCCCAGGCTCCCTTACCATGACCCTCCATCCTCAGCCTCCTAAGTATCCCACCAAATGTGGCTTCTTTTGCTTTTCCTCTCAACAGTCAAATGAGAGATGTGTGGCTGACCTAGCTTTAAAAGCTGGAGCAGAGCAGAGAGATTGAAGCACTTAGCTAAACTCACACAGTCCCAAAGTGGGTAATTAGAACTCAAAGCACCTTCAGGGTCCCCCTGCCCCTTATCTGTTACTTACTCTATCTTCCTACAATGACCCCAGGTCGCAAAGCTGCTGTCCACGTGGACTGGAGCTGACATCACACGCCCACCCACCAGGACCCCCGCTGCCAAGTTTGTGCTCCGAGACATGGCTACTGACAACAGCAAGGTGGCCGATGGGCAGATCTCTACTGAGGTCAGCGAGGCCCCGGTAGCCAGCGACAAGCCCAAAACGTTGGTGGTCAAGGTGCAGAAGAAGGCCGGGGACCTCCCTGACAGGGACACATGGAAGGGCCGCTTCGACTTCCTCATGTCCTGTGTGGGCTATGCCATCGGCCTGGGCAATGTGTGGAGGTTCCCTTACCTCTGCGGGAAAAATGGTGGTGGTAGGTGGCCACCTGGTGACCTCGGGGCCAGGGCTTTGCATCTTCTGGGTCTACCTTAAGGGAAGGAAGGGTCTTTGGGAACAGGTCCTATTTGCTGCCTCTTGTCCTTTTATTAAGAATTCCCAGTGACAGTTGTCTGCGGCAGTGATGTCAGAAGCTTCTGTCTCTTGCAAGAGTTTGAATGAAGGATGCCTTTGGGCCTGGGCCTTAGTCCTGGGTGTCCCAAAGGGACACATGGGAATTTTGTGTAGGAGCCAAAGCTTCTGGGGAGACTCAGGGCCATGAGTGTGTCTCTCCTCCAGGGGCCTTCCTGATCCCATATTTCCTGACGCTCATCTTTGCGGGTGTTCCTCTCTTCCTTCTGGAGTGCTCTCTAGGCCAGTACACCTCCATTGGAGGCCTGGGCGTGTGGAAGCTGGCTCCTATGTTCAAGGGTGAGTGTGGGGGGGGGGTGCTGGGCATGTGGAGGGGCCTCACCCAAAGTCCTCAGGGACGAAGAAGCCTCGGATCCATATCTGAGCATACCTTGTATGTGTCTCACCCCAGGTGTGGGCCTCGCTGCGGCTGTGCTATCCTTCTGGCTGAACATCTATTACATTGTCATCATCTCCTGGGCCATCTATTACCTGTACAACTCCTTCACCACGGTGAGTTGCTGCTGGTCAGGGCCTACATGGGCTATGGGGATCCCCAGTGTGCTCCGTGGGTAAGTCCTTGAATGAGGTGTATAGCTTGTCTCCTATCGTATCGTCCCTGGCCAGCCATACTGAGAGCCTCAGTGTAGCACTCTGGCATCCCACAACTGAATTCAATAGCCCATTTTTTATGGACTTAGAATGGCATGGGTTTGAATGCTGACTCTACTGTCTACCAGCTGTGCAATTTCAGGAACGAACTTAACTTCTCTTAGACCTCACTGCTCTCATCTATAAACGTGATCCAGCAATTCTGTTTCTGAGTCCAAAGAACCAAAAGTAGGGTCTCAGAAACACTGGGATCTATGCCATATGTTCACAGCATCATGTTTGTAAGAACCAACATTCAGAAGTAACCCAGGGTCCCCAGGGAACACATGTGACCGAATTGCATGTGTGTGGTGGAATATTTCTCAGTCTTAACAAAGGAAGAAACTCTGATTCATGTACTATGGGCATGAAACTTGAAGACAATAAGGCCGTCACAGAGAACAGATGCTCTGCGCGATTCCACCAGCATGTGGCCCTTAAAGTGGTCCGATTCCAAGAGTTAGAAGGCATCTCGGGGAGCAGGAAGGATGGGGAGTTAGTGAGTAACGGAGACAGTGTCTCTGGAAAGTGATGCTGCTTCATACTGTGTGTGCTTCATGCTGCTGGGCTACACAAGGAACAGCAGTGAATTTTACATGGAGGAAGGAAACGAAAAGTGAAACTTGCCCCATAAGTCATGTATGAAGAGCCTAGAGCTAGGCTGGACATGGGACAGACCCCGTCTGCTGCCGTCACCCACATGAACACAATGTAATTTGGAAGCTGGTTCTTGGTGGTGGGGGAGGGTAAGAGTTCCGAAGGGTGTGGTGAGATCTTGTCTATCTGCCCCTGAGAGCCACTGGGAAGGAGAGGTGGGAAAATGGTGATGAGGGTGGGCAGGGTGAGTGGAGTCCCCCCAGCCAGCATAGTGGGATCTGTCTATGCTCTGCTCTTGTAGACCCTGCCATGGAAACAGTGTGACAACCCCTGGAACACTGACCGCTGCTTCTCCAACTATAGCCTAGTCAATACCACCAACATGACCAGCGCTGTGGTGGAGTTCTGGGAGTGAGTGGGGACTGGGCACAGGGCTGGGGAGGGTGTGCCAGCTGGGTGGCAGCAGGTAATGTGCTTCTCTTTCAGCCATTCATCCCCGAATGTTTCTTGAACACCATTGCAGGCCAGGGTAATTAGAGACCCGAGCGTGTCAACAGGCATTGACAGCCTCAGATGACCCATACTGGCAGAGGATATACTGGGCAGGGGAGATGGCCTGAACCAGCCCACTTGCTATGACAGGTGGAAGGGGGGAGTCAGTGGGACAAGAGAAGGAGTGTCCGCATGCTCAGTGAGGGGAGCAGGTACAGAGGGTGCCAGGTGAGGGGCTGTGCCAGAAGCAAGGGCAAGCTATGGGGCTTGGGAGGTCTCTGTCATCTGTCCTCCAGATTCAGACAATAGGGTCATGTACACTACAAGGTCTCAGACAGGCGAGTGACCACATGGTCCTACCTGGGACTTAGGAGGATCACACTGTACAATCTTCAGAGTGAGTGTCATGGCTCCAAGGTCCCTGTCCAAATACAAGGTCATGGTGTCACCAGGACTCTGGGGAAGGTATAGTCTGTGTCGGAGCCCTGGTCACTCACCTCCCACTGGCCAGTGTGACCCTTTTCTTCTTCCTTTATCCCCAGGCGCAACATGCACCAGATGACGGATGGGCTGGACAAGCCAGGACAGATCCGCTGGCCACTAGCCATCACACTGGCCATTGCCTGGGTGCTTGTGTATTTCTGCATCTGGAAAGGAGTTGGTTGGACTGGAAAGGTAGGGAAGTGTGTGCATAATGGGGGCACACAGAAGAGGGGGACAGTTCTATAGGAGGAGGTGCGTCCTGGGCCAGGGCCCATGACTCCTACAAGCTCCATCTAACCTTATTTAAGGCCCTGTCAGGTCTCTGTGCCTGGATTCCATCTTGTGAAATGAGACAAGCCAGTGCCAGGGTTACACACACCACTAGCTTGATGAAGCCATCAGATGACAGGTATTGTTCCAGGGTCACTGAACCAGCTTCTCCTGGTAGTTGTTCTGTGCCACCCTGTGTCCAGTACAGGGACCCAGAGATGCTATCTTCTGTCCTGACCCATGGATGAGGGATGAATGGCTACAGGCACACATCCCCAAGTTCAGACCCCTGCATAGTAACTAGTTGGCTCTGTGACCAGGGGCATGTCACCCTGACTCCCCCAAACTCATTTCCCTCCTGTGCAATAACATATACCCAGTGATTCATTGGCACCTGTCAGGATCACCAGTATTATGGAGGGGACTTGTCATTTCCATCTTACACAAGTGCAAATGGGGACCAAGCTGGGACATCGGGCTGGAGCCATCTGGGCACTGACTCAGGGGGCAGCTGGCTTCAAGTCCTGTTGAGGAGTTTGGGGACAGAGTTATCTGACTTACTTCAGACTCTGGTCTGAAGGGAGCAGAGGTGGTGTACACCTGTGGTGCAGTCTAGTAGGCCCTGGGACAGACCAAGTCCTCACATCCTGTGCTGGAGTCAGAAGACCTCTCATCTGTCCCCAGGACTAGGGCAAGCAGAGGCAGGGATCGGGCCCTTCCAGGTTAACTCCAGGACGCAGAATAGTGGGGGCTTTGTTCAGAGCTTCCGAGGAAAGTTAGAACCTTAGCGCCCCAGGGAATAGCCATGTATAATTGGACAAATTCCAAGACCCCTCTGAGCTTCAGTCCTCTCATCCGTTAGTGCCTGAGAGACAACCTTTGCAGAATGCTGGCCAATTTCCTCTACATGGAAACTCAGTGGTTAGTACCAATTATAACCATTGGTGGTGGTGGGTGACCAGAATTCTGGTTATTTATCAGGGACATAGAGTGGGGGCCTCCCCCACTGTATCATTTAGGGATGTTGACCCATCTGCCTGTCCTTCAACAAGTTTCTATTGAACACCTTCTGTGTGCTCAGCCTCCTGCTGATCATGGAGAGTAGGGAAATACAGACAGATGTATTGAGTATGGCCTGTGTCCTCATACAACCAGCCTCTTTGCTCATCAGGGTTGAAAATCATAACCATTTGTTAGACAAACAAAAACAAGGCTCAGCGAAGGTAAAAAAAAAAAATGACCCAAAGTTACACAGCCTGCTGGTCCTACTGATGACTGAGTGCTCTTTTTAAAGTTGTTTTTTCATGGTTTTCAGCTGCTGAGGAATCTGAGAGTTCAATAAGAGGGATAAGGGTAGTGGGGATCACATCAGACTTGGGGGCAACCAAGATAAAAAAGAAGCTCAGTGCACAGGCCAATTTCTGACAGAAGAAAGTTTAGACAGCTCTGCTTAGCACAGAGGCCACTGTGCCCTGCCAGCTGCAGTTCCATCTCCAGAGGGTTCTTAAGCAATGTAAGTCACAGCTAGGAAAAGTTGATGGTATTAGATTCAGTAATTGCACGCTGGAAGTTTTCCCAAGCGTGAAATAACACTTTTTCAGATAAAAAAAAAATTGTATACAGACGGGTTCAGTGTTGCGTTTAGATCCCTGTATAGCTGGAAAGCCATAGGGGGAGCTGGCATTGCCCAAAGGACCTTCTGTAATTAAAGATCATTTTCTTCCTGAGACAGCGAGGCAGCGTTTAGGAGCTGAGCAGGAATGAACCTGGCCTGTGTGTTTTAGCTTCACATACATCAAAGAGGTGACTCAGTCATTTGAGCCCTTTTTACAAGGGCATGTGGTCAGCCACACAGAAAAAGTGAAGAACTGAAATGTCACGTGGTTGTCAGATAGCTACAGAGTCCACTGGATGTCACAGATGGCTTTAAGCATTGGGAGAGCAGAGATGCCAGCCATGTGTGGCCTGTCCTTCACATATCTACTAGGAGCTGTCTACGGGACCTTGTGTGCATGTCCACATGGACTTTCAACTTTTCCTGTTATCATATGTGTTACTTGGATAATGTAGAATTAAAAACAACAACAACAAAAAAACAAACAGGTGGGGTCTGAGTATGGTGGTACACATCGCATCTCTAATCTCAGCACTCCAGAGAGGCAGAAGTAGGTGGCTGTTTGAATTCCAGGCCAGTGAGGACTACATAATGAGATCTTGTCTCAAACAAAAACAAACAAAAAACCCAAACAACAATTGGAGATCACTCCCATAACTCAAACACTCAGAAGGATGAGGCAGGAGGATCATTGTGAGTTTGAAACCAGCCCTGAGCTTCACAGAGAATTCCAAGCCTCTAACAGCGGGTGGGGGTAGGGAGGTATCTCCTCCCAGAAGGGTGTGTCTTCCTCCTTGCCTGACCACACAGACAGGCCCTAGTCTTATAGGCCAGGGAGAAGAGACAGAAGACAGAAATGGGGAAGCCGGCACTGAGGAGGGGCTTCAGAAAGGTGGGCATGCCTAGAAGGCTAGGAATCCCAGTCAGGGGGAGGTTCCCGGAGGAGGAACTGATCTGGTGCTTCAGAGAAGATGCAGCCCTGCCGTCCTTTGCTCCTAGGTGGTCTACTTCTCTGCCACGTATCCCTACATCATGCTCATCATCCTGTTCTTCCGTGGAGTGACGCTGCCTGGGGCCAGGGAGGGGATCCTCTTCTACATCACGCCCAATTTCCGCAAGCTGTCAGATTCTGAGGTGAGCGCCCCACCACGCACTGCCCTGCCCCACCAGGTCCACAGGGCACACTGGAGCCGCTAAGTACCTAACTATGTCAGGTGGAGCTGAGGACTCCTGCGCTGTCGAGCTGCGATGATGATTCTGTACTTAATTGGTTCTGAGATTCTGATCGTCTGCCCACAGGTGTGGCTCGATGCAGCTACCCAGATCTTCTTTTCCTACGGGCTGGGCCTGGGGTCCCTGATCGCTCTCGGAAGCTACAACTCTTTCCACAACAATGTGTACAGGTGCGAGGGGGCGGGTCCTGAGGCTTCCTTCCTGACTAAGCCCCTGATCAGGCCTTCCTGGGAGAGGCACATTGAGGCCACGCCCAAGGAATGCATGCCGATCTCTCTGCCTCCTTGCCTGTTGTCACACACTGGAGACCATGCTTTTCCTTTAAGACTACATTCCTTGTGGATCCCAAGCTCCAAGGCCACGCCTTCTGTAGTCACACCTACCCTGGCTATTTACATATTAGGTCCCTCTTTACCCTCTTAGGCGACCCCTTCTTGCTCTACTCTGCCTGTCTTGCTCTGAAATTTCCCTTCTAGGGCCACGAGACCCTGTAGTTCCTCTTCTAGAACCTTCCCTTCCCTTCCTTTGGAGGCTAGCCTATAGCCCCTCCCCCTTCTCACGCGCCCTCCTGCCCTTCAGGGACTCCATCATCGTCTGCTGCATCAACTCCTGCACCAGCATGTTCGCTGGCTTTGTCATCTTCTCCATCGTGGGCTTCATGGCTCACGTCACCAAGAGATCCATCGCTGATGTGGCAGCCTCAGGTTAGCACTTTAGCTGGGGAAGGCAGGGCTTGCCATGATGGTGTGTGTGTTGTCATGAGGATGTGTGTACATCCAGCTGGGACATGGTCACCTCCATGACACAAAGTGCTTCAGGCCAGACTTTTGCCATAGCTCTAAAAACATTGTCACTGTGTAGGTTGTGCCCACTCTGCTCCCCTGGTCACCAGTGCCAAAGCCAGGAAGACCCTCAATGACTGACCCATTTTCTCTTTTGGCCAAGGCAAGTCATAGCAGAGGGACTGTGTCCCTAGAAGGGGCCCCTGGGGTTCAGAAAAGTGATGTGACTTGTCCCTTGGGGAATTGGGTTGGCCATGCTCTCTGCTGAGGTTCTTGCCTCACCCACAGGGGAACTCCCTCCTCCAAGCTCACTTTCCTGGAACTCTCCAGCTTGTCACCTCCCCCCCTCTGCCCCAGAGCCACACCCTGGAAGATCGCAGTATCCTCACAGGGGGTTCTTCTGAGCTCAGCCATCCCCTCTGGAGTCTTCAGCCCCACACTTCCCCAGCCCCAGCTCCAGACAGACATCCCCCATCTGCTCCACCCTGTAACTTCCCACCTCATGAAGGGGTCAGCTGCCCTAAGCCAAACAAAGCCTTAGCCTCCTCCCACCGCCCCCATCTTCCACAAGTGCATCAGTGTCTGCCCTCCACCTGCCTCCTTCGTGTATCTCCATCCATCCTGTCCACACCCACACTGTCCCTGCCACTGGAGGGTGGCCATAGCTCTGTACCACCTGTCAGTCTTCCCCCTCAGTGCTGGGTCTCACTGCTTCCTAAGGGATGACAATGCAAACACAAGGTTACCCAAAGGATGAACTGAAGTCAAAATGAGCAGTGTCTGGGGTCTACTGGGTGTGCTGGGTATGTGTGCCGTGTTGTCAGGTGTGGCGGGTGTACTGGCATGTCGGTGTGGTGCTGGGTGTGCTGGTGGCACTCAGTCTCTCCCTTTCCTCTGTTTTGCCCCCACCCCACCCCACAGGCCCTGGATTGGCATTTTTGGCATACCCTGAGGCTGTGACACAGCTGCCCATCTCTCCCCTCTGGGCTATCCTCTTTTTCTCCATGCTGCTGATGCTGGGCATTGACAGCCAGGTGAGTCCCCAACAGCACTGTGAGGACCCCCATCAGGGCCAGCCTGGCCTTGGTTAGTCCCCATAGTGCCTGGAAGGCCTGATCCCTCCTGTTTTTGAGTGGGTGAGTAGAGGCTGGCTGCAGTAAGTGGCTGACCCCATCCTTCCCCCAACAAGTTCTGTACCGTGGAGGGCTTCATCACTGCCCTGGTGGATGAGTACCCCAGGCTCCTCCGCAATCGCCGAGAACTCTTCATTGCTGCTGTGTGCATCGTGTCCTACCTGATTGGCCTCTCTAACATCACCCAGGTAGGCTGACCAGCATCTGATATGCCTCAGATGTTCCCCCAGGGCTTGGCACATCTTTTCATGCCAGGAAACATGTTTGCTCTCCAGTCCTTGGGCCTCCTTCCTCAGGGTTAGCCTACACCACCATCTTTCTCTGCACTGAGCACCATCGCCTATGCATACCACTGTGAGATCCATGGTGTCCCAGACTGATGGGAGAAGCAGAATTTGAACTAGAAAGTATAGGATAAATCTAGGGAATGTAGACCATCCTAGCCATAACCACCTGCTTCCTGGAGGAAGAGAAAGGGGTAACATAAGAATGGAGGTGGTGTGGGAATGGGGGTGGGGTGGGGATGGGGTGATGTAGGGATGGGGTGGTGTGGGGATGGGGAAACTGAGAAGGTAGAGAGGATGAGGTAACTGAGGGGGTGAGCAAATGGAAGGGATGGGGAGATGGAGGATGAGGGGGATTGGGGAATGAGCTTGCAAATGCTCACAGAAATGAGTCAGAGTCAAATGGGGGAGTGGGGCCTTTGACAGGGCCTTTGGCAAGTCCATACTGGTTATCTCAGAGAGAAATGCCGAGCACACCTGCTGTGGAATAGCATGACCCCCGGATTCAGCAGTTATCATGATGGGCACTGCCATGTTGGTTTTCCAGGGGGTTGTGTTTTATGAGTCAAAACTAACAGACATATTAGCTTCTTTCTGAGAGGAGCACCAGGAGAGAAATGGATAGTAGAATCAAGAGTGACCAGCAAGGGTAGGGGTCTCTACCTCACACAAGGTAACTAGGAGAGGCCTCTCTAAGCCAGTGACCATTGACCTGAGACTTAAGAGACAATGCAGGGCTAGTGCTGGGTTTGGGGGTGGGGAATCTTACAGAAGCAGGCAGAATAGGCACAATGGCCCTGTAGTGGGAATGCATCTGTACAGCCGGAGGAACAAGAGGAGGCCACTGTGGCAGAGGCAGAGAGTGGGAGGGTGGATGGGGTTGTCAAACCAGACTTTGCAGGCTTTGTGATTAGATTTTATTTAAAACAATTGTTCTACCTATTGTTTTGTGTGAGTCAGGTGAAGGTTTACGCAGGAAAGGAGAATCACTGATATATGTTGGTGATGGCTTGGCTGATTTTCCAGACCTACTGAAAGCCCCCTGGAAATGGGCATCGTCCCCCACCACCCAGACAGTGAGCAGCCACAGACTCCAGGAGTTGGCTTTACTCAAAGCCTTCCTGCTGCAGTGTGCCTAATCTCTGCCTCTTTGGGCTCTTGGGGCTAGGGGAGTGTATGTAGAGATGGAGTCATGTCTCCACTTTATCCCTTTGTCTCTTTCAGGGCGGCATTTATGTCTTCAAACTTTTTGATTATTACTCTGCCAGTGGCATGAGCCTGCTGTTCTTGGTTTTCTTTGAGTGTGTCTCCATTTCCTGGTTTTATGGTGAGAACCAGCCCCCTTCCTTCATTTATCCATCCATCCATCCAATCATTGTTCATCAATGATATCTTGACTACTAAACCTTTAATTCGCCCTTTAAACACTTCCACAAGCTAGTTTAACACACAGGCTAGCTACCCTGTTTAGAAAGTGTGACTGGGACAGTTTCATCCACTCATTTAAAGTGCAAGCCAGGGTTTATAGAGATGGCTCAGAGGTTAAGAGCACTTGCTGCTCTTGCAGAGAACCTGGGTTCAGTTCCCAGTGCCCCCCCCCCCCATGGAGACTCACAATCTCCTGCACTAGAAACCCAAATCCTTATTCTGGCCTCTGTGAACACTGCATGAACATGGTGCAGAATACATGTAGACAAATACTTATGCCCATGAAATAAAAATAAATTTTAAAAAATAAAATGGAAGCCATCATGACTTCATAAATTTGAGGATAAAAAGATTGGTTTGAAATTTTATTAGGGGGCTAGCGAGATGGCTCAAAGTGCTTGCTACCAAGTCTGTCAACCTGAATTCAAGCCCCTGACCCACCTGTGGGGTGAGATAAGTAGCTCTCACAAGTTGTGCTCTGACTTCCACATGTACCTCCCCATGCACAGACAAGGAAATGTGAAAAAAAATTTATCTGAAAAACTTTACAATTTTTTAAGACCTGTGCTTAATGACTGCAAGACTATATATGGTTACAGGTGTGAACTGTTTTAGAACAAATCACAAAGGAAGAGTCTAATTTATTTGTGTCTTATGAGATCAAAGTTCCCCAAATGACTGCCTGGGAGTTCAAAGATCTAAGAATGTCCTTCCCAAATACCAGCGATCTCATCAGGTGTGCCTTTGGAAAGAACCTACTCTCCATCCTCCACCTACACCATCACCCTCCTCCCAGCACTGTCCCTTCCCCCTCCTGATGGGTCTCCTTGCTCTGTGGCTTCCCACAGTCAGCAGTGGCCTGCTCTGTTTTGAGGGCTTCAGATTTTCTTTTACACACAATCAGTTTCTCACAGTAAGACCGCCATGGGGAAATGTGCCCCCCACCCTTGACAAAGCCACTGAAGGCGTGGCTGGGACAGGTGTCTATGGGAGGGGCACCAGGCACTAGGCAGGCGTGCCTTTACATATTTACGTGTTCCGGTGCTATAGGAATTGAGCAAAACCAAAGCAATATCCCATATAAGAAACTAGGACACTAAGGTTCATAGAAGTGAGGGGACTTGCTCATGGCCACACATGGAAGAAGTGGTAGAACTGGGTCCTAGACCACGGTCCTGGAAGCTGTTCCCTGCCTTCTGCTTTTATGCCCATGTCACAGGTGTCAACCGGTTCTATGACAACATCCAGGAGATGGTTGGCTCCAGACCCTGCATCTGGTGGAAGCTGTGCTGGTCCTTTTTCACACCCATCATTGTGGCGGTAAGGATGGGGCTTGACCAGCGCCTGGCATGAGGCTATCCCACTGGAATAAGGCTAGCTTATTGGGATGAGGCTAACACTTGGGGTACAGACATCTCAGGTCCCTGAAGAAACTTTTGGAAGTAAACGCAGGATAAAGCTCTCCAGGGCTCCTGCTCTCTTCAAGTAACACTTCCCGCTTCTGTTTGTTGGACATCTGTGTCAAGCCCTGTTCAGGAACAATCACATGACCCTATCCTCACAGCCTCAGCCAATCAGACTGTTGTCCTGAGTCACCACAGAGAGAACCGAGCTCAACCAGCGCTGCCTAACTCAGGAGCCCAGGTTCCAGACACACAGAAGCTTCTCTTCCTCAGCAAGTCTCATCTCCTCCATGAGAGGTGCTGAGGTCCTGAGAACCCTGGCGGAGACACCTCGGGTCCTTGAGATGGGGACCAGGCTGTTGCCTACATTGTGCCCTGTATTAAATCATGGTGATTTATAGAGGGCATCCAGCCCACTATACTGGCTAGTCTGCAGGCAGGGGCTCCCTCCCCAGGCCTTTTCCAAAAAGGGAGTTCTGCTTTACTGCTGCCTTACCTGCACAGTGGCAGGATAGGGCCTTGCTTGGTCCAGCCCCTGGGACTGACTGTGCCCTTCTCCATCCATAGGGTGTGTTTCTCTTCAGCGCTGTGCAGATGACGCCCCTTACCATGGGAAGCTATGTTTTTCCCAAGTGGGGCCAGGGCGTGGGCTGGCTCATGGCCCTGTCCTCCATGGTGCTCATCCCCGGGTACATGGCTTACATGTTCCTTACCCTAAAGGGCTCTCTGAAGCAGGTAAGCTCTTCTGCAACTCGAGGGAACTCAGGGTCTAGTTGGGAATGCCTGAGTCAGCAAGCCAGCACCGTTTAGAGTAACAGAGTACACCTCTGAGGCATTGGGGACCTGCCTGGGTTGGGGAGGATTAGGGTGACTTCCTGGAAGCCTGACGATAAGCCAGGCTAAGTGGTAGAAGCAGAAAGAATGTTCTCAGGAGGGTAGGATGGGAAGCTTGTACAAAGGTCAAGGGGTCAAAATGCCATAAGGTAAGCTGGAGGGAGATCAGTGTGGCTCGAGGGCAGAAGGAGGAAGCGAGTGGGGGTCAGAGTAGGTTGTGTAAGAATCTGAAAGGAAGGCTGTGGTGGGCAGAGCTACAGCATGTGTAAAGGCCCAGAGGCACAAGCCTGACTGGGGAATCTGAAGAGCAGAGGGCAGAGGTGGCTGAGGTGGCTAAGTGAGGAGGGGAGAATCGGAGATGGGGAGACAGTGAGTCCGAGAGGTGGCTTTCACACTCAATGAAACCGGTGTCTACTGGATCCTGAAACATGGAGGAGGCCATTCTGACCAGCTTCCTGCTGCTATGCTACGGACGGAGCAGAGGCAGGCGAGGTCAAGAGAGGCATCAGAGGACCCGTCCGGAGCCTCCGGTCATGCAGATGAGAGCAGGGTGTTCTGGCCAGGTAGCCTCCACCATGTGAGGCACTTGGCTCTCTAGTGAGGAGACTGGATCTGGGTTTGGTGGAGGGGGAGGGATGGGACGGGCTAATCCCCAGTGCAGGGAGCCTCACCATCACCCCTGCCCACAGCGCCTCCAGGTCATGATTCAGCCCAGCGAAGATATCGTGCGCCCTGAGAATGGTCCTGAGCAGCCGCAGGCTGGCAGCTCAGCCAGCAAGGAGGCCTACATCTAGGGGTGCAGCCCCCTCATCACCCCAACACTGGCACCCTGGCCAGGCTGTACCCACACCCCTTGAAGACTGAAGATGCTCTTTGTCTCCACCTACCTCAAGGGGCGGGTCCAGACACCATCACCATGCAGAGAGGGGAGGTGGGGGACAGTCTGCCCCTGGGTGGACCCTACATGGGCAGCCACCCCTGGGGGCTTTCACAGAGGCCTGGTGACTTTTCCTTCAGGCCCCACAGCAGAAGCAGGTGGCTGGCCTTTGTAACTGCCACTGTAGCTCATTTTTATGCTGCCAGAGAGGGTGACAGCTGAGGCCACACACTCCTGGCTTTTAATCATATTCAGACTGTTGTCCTGTGCCCCAACCGTAGACTGTTATCCAGACTTTCCTATCCATTTGGCTCTTAACTGGTCATGGACCAGGGCTACAGCCTTTTGTTCGTAGCCCCTGGGAGCCAGCCTCTTTCCTTCCCAATCTCTCCTTCCCGAGGCAGCTGCACAGATCACCCCCAGACACCTCTGTGGCTGTTCACAGAGCAGTACGGAGAGGGTCTCTGTCCCTGTGACCCTGTGACCCGGGCAGCTCAGTGCCCTCTGCTCCACCTCCCCAGGTGACCCTAACAGCAGCAGCCTATCCAGAAGGGCCGTGTGTGCTAAGGAGAATTTTTAAAAAATTAAGAAGCCACAAGCACAACTGCCTGGTTTTTTTGTTTTGTTTTGCTTTTTGTTTTTTGTTTTTTGTTTTTTGTTTTTTTTGGTCACCATTCCAGGACTTTCCCCAAGTGGGAGCTCTGGTTCCTCTGAGCTGCCCAGTTTTGCACAAACAATGGCCAAGGAAACCAAGGTGATGGTTCTGTCGAAATCAGGACCAATCCAGCTGGCCCTGGTTTCCCTCTTAGATTGTCACTGCCACTCTGTTGTTCTGATGTCCCTTCTTACCTTTCTGAAAAATTCCTCAAATATATATGACCACTAATGGAGGAGGGTTTAGCCAGAGGCCCTGCCCACCCTACCCTGACACTGGGCCTCCCTTGCTAACCTGCTCCAGAGGGAAATGTCACATGTCCCTTCTGGCCTTGGGCTCTGTGTAGGTGAAGCCAGTGGAGACAATTTCTGGAAAGTTCCAGCAGCTCAGCTTCTCTCCTCTGCCGAGAGGACGGGCTCCCATGTAGCAAAGCGTATGTCTTGTCCCGTAGCTCCTTAGCTTGACAGCTCACAAACTGTGTTTATGACTAATCCTTAATAACTATGGTGAATAACTGTGACCGTGGGTTTTTTTGAATCTCTTGTCATTCTCATCCAAAAGTGACCAGCACACCAGTTCTTGCAATAAGCTATCTCCCTCAGAGCATTAAGCACACTGTAGAGAATGCAAACATGTATGCACATAGAAATGCACACACATGCATACCCATCCTCACATGTGGCACTTGGCATCCCGTGTGATAGTGTGTAGGCAATCTACCAGCTCTTCTCGAGGCCACCTGTAAAGGGGTCGTGTGGTTGAGGACTCTGCCTGCTCAGTGGAGACTCTGTGACCAGCTTGCACAGGTGCCTGTCACCAGAGTCCTGGATGTGGAATGCAAGGACCCTCCACTGTGTCTTGTGGCCCCATCGTCCCTCCCCCTGTGTATGAAGCCCTTTAGGATAAGGGCAGGAGATTTCCTTCTTGCTGCTCGTTGTTCTTAGATGTGAAACTCAGAACGAGTCTTTCTGAGATAAGTGCAGTATATTTCATGTTTGCAAGCACCTCTGAGATGTTTGGCAAGAAATCCCCCGATTTCCACCCAAACTTACCTTATAGAGCACAACATTAAGGGTCGTACAATTACTGTGAGAACTGTGAATATGTGTAACTTTTCTTTTTTAGTTTTTGCCCAGAGGGAAAAAGATAATTGTATTATCATATATGCTTTTTTTGCAATAAGGATTTATTCTCAGAACACCAAGTAAATTTATCTCTATATAAAAAGTATATGTAATATATGACTATTCAGACTATATACAGAGCCTGTTTTAAAAAAAATTACAGTATTATTTAGTAAAATTATCTGTTCTATGGACCAAATGTAAAATATTTATACATGAAGATGTGTTTTAAATGTCTATAAATGATATCACAACTAGAGCACGGGCGTTATGTAAGTTTCTAAGAATTTAGAGGAAAAATAATAAAGGTTCTATGATATTCACTGTGTTCGTTACTTTTCTGTTGCTGTGACGAAGTACCATGACCAAGACAGCTTGCAAAAGACAAGGGTTATTTGGGCTTACGGTTCCAGAGGAATAAGAGTCCAGCATGGCGGGTAAGCTGCAAGCATGGAGGCAGGAGCAGGAAGAGAAGGGCTAACATCTTGAATACAAGCACAAAGTAGAGAGAGCAAACTGTAAGTAGGTGAGGCTGTTTACTCCCAGCCCTTCCCACAGTGGTGTACCTCCTTCAGCAAGTTTGTACTACCCGAACTTCCTCAAGCAGGGCTACCAGCTGTGCACTAAGAGTTCAAATGCCTGAGACTCTGGGAGATAGTTCTCTTTTCTTTTTCTTTTTAAAATTTGTATATTTATTTATTTACTCATTTATTATGAGTGCTCTGTCTGCATGTTTAACCTGCACACCAGAAGAGAGCATCAGATCCAACTATGGATGGTTGTGAGCCACTGTATGGTTTCTGGGAATTGAACTCAGGACCTCTGGAAGAGCAGCCATCTCTCCAGCCCTGACTGTTCCCTTTTCAAACCGTCACACATACTGCAGCCCTTCCTTTCATAGGAAGGGGAACATACAATAGTCTATTTTCTTGAAACAACACAACAAGGACATAAACTAACTCTGTCTCAGACCAAGAGATATCTGGGCTCAGAGCCCACTGCAAAAGCTGCGTTTTCCTCAAGCAATGTGTAATGCTGGAGGAAATGACTTGGAGCTGTGTAGTGGAGGCACTCTCAATGTGTCGACCAAATAAAGATCTAAGCTGGAGGTGGCTAGAAGCACCTTTAATTAAAGGCGCACACCTTTAATCCCAGCACTCAGGGGCAGGCGGATCTCTGTGAGCTCAATGCATTGACTTAATGCTTTCTTCAGAATTTAAATTGTTAAATTGTATTTAGAAAAATGTGACCTTGGGCAGAGATGTTGCAAGCATGGCTAGACTAGATTCCTAGTCATGTTTCATCCAGGGTTTACTAATTGTAGGCATGCCGTCTTCTCTGGCACCCCACCCCCCCGACGCTACTTCCTCCTCCTTCCCTTCCTCTGTCAGTCAGATCAGTCTAGGATGAGAAACTGCTGTGAATACCATGGAATAAGAGGCTTATTAAGGGATGTAGTCCTTAGATAACTGTGAGAAGGGTTGGGAAATAAGAGCCTCAAAGAAGGACTTGAGTGACAAGTGACTATATTCCACAGTCCTTGCCACCTCTTGGGCATGCTGCTTCCAGCTGCCCCGCCAGGGCACTGCACTCCATGGGTGGGTCCAGAACAAGACTGAAAATCTGTACAGTGTAGACAAGTGCATCCACCACTGGGTCACCCTGGCCTCAGAAAGCCCTGAAGGGTCTCTGTCCACTGGAACCAAGAACTTGCTTTGAGTCTTAAAAGAAGACCCTCACAGAAACATGAATTGGGCTGGTGAGATGAAGAGTTCAATTTCCCAAACCCACATGATGGAAGGAGAGAACCAACTCCTCCAATGTGGCCTGACCCTTGCCCACCTCCACCCCGGCGTACCTATGGATCACCTCCCTTTGCCTAGGGAGCCCCTCTCCTCCTTCCCCCTGTTGTCCCTCCCTATCCTCTGCAGTCCTGCTACCTGTCTGGTTCCAGGCCACCCTGAAGTGAGGGGCTTTGATTTGCCCTCACATCAGGCAGGAAGAGATGGCACTGGCCTGAGGCCCACCACTGTGGAGCTGGGAGTCACTAGGCATTCAGGCCCACTCAGGAAGGCCTAGCCTCCTGTTGCTCACAGACACCAGAGTCGCCTGGCACCGTTGAGAGCCCAAGCTGTCATAGACCAGAGCAGGTGACAGACAGGAAGCTTGGGCTCTGGCCTTGTGCCCTCTAGAGCATGGGCAGAGACCAGCAGGCAGAGATGTTCTCGGAAGGCGGCCCCAGTTCATGCAATGTGGCGTGGACGAGGTGACTAATTGCTAAGTCATTTGAGAATGACTTGTCGATGTTTGGGCTCCCCTCTTAAAATCATCTCAGGGAACTTCTCAAGGCCATAATGTGATGGTCTAATGCCTAGCTCACATTCCCTGACTGTCTCTAAGGTGTACCTTACAATGACTTTGGGATCCAGTTTAGGGACACACATTGTGCTGATTTGTTTTGTCTCTCAGCAAATAATTGCGAGCACCTGTTACCTGCCAAGCCAAGGTGAGGCTGGAGTATGCCCAAGCCCAGAGAGCACTAACCTGTCTCCCCATCTCTATGAAATGCATCAGGACTTCTGAAATGCATTGATTCTACTCCTGGCTCTTTTCCAAAGTGACGGAGAGTCAAGCCTTATGGGTATTTCAGAAGAGAATGGAATTTCCCCTTTGAAAAGTGAACAAATGGTTAAATTAAGGAAACACCTACTTGGAGGAGGGCTTCCCACACCCCTCCTACATCCTGGGGCTTGTCTGCAGCTGGCTGTAGTAGTCTTTCTGACTTCACTCCAGGCACAGTGGGTCCAGCTTAGACTCCACTGGAAATCAGCTGCAGCCTTTAAACAGGACCATGGAAACTTCTCTTACCCGGATCTCCTTTGCCCTTCCTGGCCCTGACAGGGGTGATCTGTGTTGGCTCCCTGCCAGCTTCCCTCCTTTTCAGCTTCTCAGGGAGAACTTGGAAAGAGGTGGGAGGGCTCCAGGCTGGGAAGACTCTTCAAAGGCTTCTATTGGAGGTTCCAATTGTTTTCAGGAGAATGCAGTGTGCATTGATGTACCCCCGGGGGAGCCTGGCTGCTGCAGAGTGTGACTCACTGAGCCTGGGATTCCTCTGAATGACTGTGATGGCCCTTTACTTGAACATTAAATATGAAAATAGATAAAATTATGAGAAAAGCCACATGCCCCTCTTCTGAAAATGCTCACAGGGAGTTTGCAACCTGCTTAGGAAACTGACAAAAACCTTCCATTCAAACTGTCTAAAGCATAAGAGACTTGACATTCCAGAGACATTCCAGAGGCGCTGGCCTCAGGCATAGCTGGATCCAGGTGCTAAAACAGTGACATCAGAAATCGGTCAGAGTCTCAGTCTCTTCCTCTCTGCATCCTGCCCCAGATTACAGGATTATCAGATTATCTGTATGCTTAATGATGGAAGAGCAGGGTTACATGAAACCTGCAGGGTGTATCTTATCCCTAATTTATGTGTCTCAGCCCTGGGGCCCATTTGGGATACACATCTATCTTAGATATCACTTGCTAAGTGTTACCAAAAGGATAGAATGTTTAGAATGGTCATCTGGCTACCTCTTAAGCAATGGAATGGACCAGAAATACCCAAGCACAGGGACTGGGAATCAGAAGACAACCCAGTTTCTAGAGAAGCTAGAACATGGATGCTGGTGGCACAGGGGAAGACTGTGCAGAGCTCCCTCCATCTTGTATTCTTGCTGAGGGCATTTCAAGTTTAACTAGAATTGGATCTCCTTAATGGAAGATTCTGTGAAAACTTTACCGTACTCTCTCCTAGGAACCTGAGGTCAAGATAACCTAGCTAACTTATCTTAGATCCAGTTAAACTACGGCTTGGGCAAACCTCCCCGTCCAGCTAACCACTTATCCTAGCTTCTGTTAAACTGCTTCCTTGTGCAAAACCTCCTCCTGCAGCTGCAGAAAAAAAAATAAAACAACAAACAACAACAAAATGTTACTCTAAATACTTGGAACTACATTTGAATACAGAATACCTGAGTGTATTCTCAGTCACCTAGAATAAAGACTTTCAATTGGCTATAAATTATGTCTGAGTGGTCATCTCTGTTGGAATCCCCGAAACACTGGGCAGGCAAACAACAAAGGCCCACAGACTAGGCCACCAGATTATCAAGTAACCTTAGGGTCCTTCCTCACATGGGTCTTCCCATAGTTGTGCCTACTTGCTCCCATTTTGAGTATGAATCTTTCATTTAGGGAACCAAAGGGAGATGGAAAGGTACTTAATTATTAGATGGACTGAAACCACTCAAGGCAGGTCTATTTGACTGCTCCAGGGTTGGAAGCTAAGAACACCACCTCAATATGGCCCAGACATTTCATCTTTGCTTCTTTGGACCTCAAACAACTGACTTCCTGGCTCACATACTCTCTCCAGGCTTGCCCACTGTCTTAGTCACTGTTCTATCACTGTGAAGAAACACTATGACCAAGGCAACTTTTAAAAGAAAGCATTTAGTTGGGGACTTGCTTACAGTTTTAGAGGGTGAGTCAGTGACCACCATGGCAGGGAACATGGTGGCAGGCAGGAGTGACCCTGGAGCAGTAGCTCAGAGCTCACATCTGATCTACAAGTTGCACTCTGAGAAAACGAGACTGGGCCCTGGTGTGGGTTTTGAAACCTCAAAGCCCACCCAGTAGCACACTTCCTTCAACAAGGGCATACCTATTCTAACAAGGCCACACCTCTTAATCCTAACAAAAAACGCTTCCATTCAAACAAACGAGTGTGTGGGGCCATTCAAATCATCATATCCACTGTACCAATATGCAATAGCACCAGGATAAGCTTAAAATGCAGACTGGCTCATGTGGCGCCCCTCCTCCAGCCTCCCTCGGCTTCTCAAGCCACAGCTAGAATACAATCCCATTTCTCTCCTCTGTCCCAGAGACTGGTCTGACTTCTGTCTTTCTAAATTCCATACACATCACTCTTACCTTTGTTCGTGTGACTTTGCCAAATAAACCATCTCTCTATCCCATTAGCCTTCTAAATCCTTACACCCGGGGTTCTCCATGCTTGGAGGATGCAGGGTAACCAAGGAGGCCTCAACTTAGCCAGAAATGTCAGGATGGTTTACAGAAATAACCACCTAATCTGGGAACTAATGGATGCCTTAGCCACAAAAGAACTATGGTTCCAAACAGAAGGATGGGAAGAGAGTTGGCAAGAAAGTCAGAGGAGCTTGGAACAAAGTCACACGGGCTTTTCACATCAGTGAGGCTGTGGGCCTTTACACTTGTCGATTCTCTCCCCCGATAGCCATGGCTGCCCCTTCCCTTCACTGTGGTCTTTGCTCAGAGCCATCTCATTCCCGGATAACTTCCATGATCATTGTAACTAAAACAATTGCTCTAACTCTCAGTCTCTCTTTTCCCTAACCTGTTTTGTTTTTGTAGTTTGTTGACATAGGTTCTTACTATGGAGCCAAGGCTGGCCTCAAACATGAAATCCTGCTTCAGCCTTCCATGTGCTAGGGTTACAGACAGATAGGTGCCAACATACCAGTTTCTATTTTATTGTTTCTTTATTTCTAAGTTGTTAATTATATTTATGTGTTTATTTGTTTATTTGGGGGTATGTATATCACTCAATGCATGATCAGAGGTCAGAGAATAGGTTATAAGAGCCCCCTCTGTGGTGCTCTCTTGCTTGTCTGAGAGAAGCACCACAAATAAACAAATAAAGCCTGTCTGAGAGAAGAAGCAAGTCACAACCACACCTTACCTCCTTAGTGTCTCAGCAGACAAGAGTCTGAAGGTCAGAGAATAGAGCTTGCCTCTAGCTAACCATAGAGGTCTGGAGGTCTGTACAGACAAACAGGAAGTGAGGTAGCTGGGCAGAAACAGGATATAAGCAGGGAGAAACAGGAACTCACTCTCTTGTCTGCTGAGATGCTAATGTGGTAATGTGTGGCTGTGGCTTGCTCCTTCTTCTCTCTGATCTTCAGACAGGTTTTATTTGTACAAGCAAGACATCACCACACCTCTCCTTCTACCATGTGGGGCCTGGGGATAGAACTCAGGTTGTCAGCTTGGTGACTAAAGCCTTTACCCACTGAGCCATGTCCTACCTCCTTAAATTTTTCTTTTGTTTGCTTGGGTTTTGGTTTTTTGAGACAGGGTTTCTCTGTGTAGCTTTAGAAGCTGTCCTAGAACTTGCTCTGTAGACGAGACTGGCCTTGAACTCACAGAGATCTGCCTGCCTCTGCCTCCTGAGTGCTGGGATTAAAGGTGTGCACCACTACTGCCAGGCTCCTAATTATCCATCTACTCCTGTCTCTGTCCACATACTATAAAGGAGGTTGGGAGCAGGGGCGGATGATGAGGACTTTTTAAAATTGCTGCCATGCCCTAAATATCCGTAGAATGTCTGACACAGAAGGAGCTCAACAAATGAATAGATGATGGCTGTGTAGCTGAATGGTAGATGGATGGTTGGTGGCTGGATAGATGGTGGTGGCTGGATGGATGATGGGTAGTGATGGATGGGTGGTAGCTGGATGGGTGGGAGGCAGACAGATAGGTGGTAGATGGTGATGCAAATAGGTGGTGTGTGGATAGAGGATAACTGGCAGGGAGATGGGTGGGTGGTGGGCGAGTGGTGGCTGGGAAATGGGCGGATGGATGATGCATGGACAGATAGGTGAGTAGACTGGTGTTTTGTGAAAAGGTGGCTGGACAAGTAGATGGTGAGTGAACGGGCCTCTAGGGGACAGCAGTGTGGACGCTATCAAGGATCCTGGCTCTGGGGTCTAGCAGCCCACGAATGAGGTCTGACTCTGTTGTTCACTTTTACATGCCACTCCACACACACTTGTGGTCTGGCTTCCTCATAAAATTACCGCTAAAGTGCAGTGAATTAAACCAAGGAAAGCACATAGCACACACCTGGCCCCAACTGAGCACTCAAAACATAACTGATGTTCATAAAGCAAGCGTTCCTGAGACACCCTTCCTCAGTCAGAATCCATCCCCCATCCAGAGCCCTGTGGTTTGAAGTTTGTATCTGTCACACTGTCACTTCATAATTAAGCCGTGTTTCTCCCTGCTTTTATTAATCAGGTGTGGTTGCTAATTAGAGCTTCTGATTAGCATGGGGTAACCAGGGTGACAGCATCGAGCTGTTATCATTCCAGGCAAAAGTGAGGAAATATGGCATTTGGGTCCCCAGCTTGTCCCGATGATGGATAACTCTGATCTCCTCCAGGCTTCTCTAAGGCAGAAAGAGCTTTCAGACTCCTCCCTCAGCTCTCTAGAGACTCTTGCAGTTCCTGAGCCTCAGGTGGGGCCTGCGGCTACATCATCTCACAGAATGTTTAGCTGAAGGCTTAATATTTTTCATCTTTAAAATCAAAGTGGTGCAGAGAGCTATAAGGGGCTGTTGTCCAGGCCTGAAAAGAAGGGCTCTTCATCCTAAGTGTTAAATTTTGTGCACATCTGATCTCTTCCAGGTGGGCCTGCAGCAGTAGCATTGTCGAATCCAAAGGTTTGAGCATTTTCAGGATCGATAGCACTTGCTGATAAGCTGTCCCCAGGAAGTTGTGCCCATTTTTATCCCTACTAGAAGTGTTTGGTAGCAATTTCTCCCCCATGCTCTTTATAAACCAGGTCTTGTTATTATGTCTTATGTCAGTTTAACAACTGAGGTACCTTAAATGTGAGCTTACATTCTTTGACTTATTTTTACTTTATGTGTACAAGTGTTTTGCCTGCATTTATAAATGTGTGCACAGTGTGTGTGTAGTACCCACAGAGCCCAGAAGAGGGAATCAAATCCCCTGAAACTGGATTACAGATGGTTGTGAACTTACCGTTTGGATGTTGGGAACTGAACCTAGGTCCTCTAAAAGAGTAGCCAGTGCTTTCAACCTCTGAGCCATCTCTCTAATCCCAAATGTGAGCTTATAGTTCTTTGAATTTTACTGATGGTGCAACTCTTTCATGTGTTTTCTGGATTTTGGTATTTATTTGATAGGTTTACATCTCACACACATCTTGATTTATGTATGTATGTATGTATGTACACATGTTTAGCAATATACTACATATCGTGTTTCTAATCTTGTGACAAAGTGCCTGAGATGACCAAGGAAGGAAAGGTTTATCTGGACTTCAGTTCATGGGTATCACAAGGTCCATGGTCATTTGGCCTGTGGTGGCATAGAATGTTATGGATGGAACATGTGGTGAAGCCAATCTGCTCACCTCCTGGTGGCTGGAACAAAGAAAGAGGCAGGAAGACCCTAGGTTCCCAATGGGTCTTAATGGTCCTAATGGTCCTTTTACTAGGCCCCACCTCCCAAAGTTCCATCCATCTCCATTGACACCATGGGCTGGGGAGAAAGCACTAACATGAGGGCCTTTAGAGGGACACTTCAGACCTAAACTACAGCATGTATTGACAATATTAACACTGTCTTATGTATGTGGAAAATATACATGGAATCTTAGTGGCCAAAAAAATCACAGGATACATACATACCACATGCATGTGTATATTTCATGTTCTCTTAGTTACTGTTCTACTGTTATAAAGAGACACCATGACCAAGGCAACTCTTATAAAGGAAAACATCTAACTGGGGTCTTGCTTACAGTTTCAGAGACTTAGTATATTATCATTATAGTGGGGAAATGGCAGCAAACATGGTGCTTGAGAAGTAGCTGAGAGATACATCCTGATCCGCAGGCAGAGAGAAAGGGGGTGGCCTTTGCAAGCTCAAAGCCCACCCCTCGTGAGACACCTCCTCTGTCAAGGCCACACCTCCCCCAAAAGAGCACACTCCCTAGTCCTTCCCTGACAGCTCATCAACTGGGAACTAAGCAATCAAATATCAACGCCTATGGGGGAAGCCCATACACTCTTCCAGTGAGTCAGCTTCCTACTGTCTAGTCTCTGGCTCCTTGGCTCTGGACCCTTACCAGTCTGACACGGATTTTGAACACAAAGTTGCAAAGACATTTGAGCCCTCTCTTTTTCCAGCTCCTCTCTTTTGGTGTAGATGAAAGTCTGTCACCTTCTGTTATGTCTTTCTAAAGGGCTAAGGATTGGTGGCTCCCCAAGCATAAAATTTTCAGACAATGCCTTGCACACAGTGGGTACTCAGATGGGGCCATGCTGACAAGGTCCTATGATGCCACAGTAGTGACAGTCTCTCTCTTCTCTCTCAGAAACCAGCCTGCTCCTGACACTCGAAGGACCTTTCCTGAGACACTGTTCAGGATCACAGAGACATTTCAGGGCTACTTGAAGAGGTCAATGCCAGAGTGATGGTAGCAGCAATGACAGCAGTAACAGTCAAGGCTTATACCAGTACCTCCTAACCCATGGAATACAAATGAGCTTCAGGCTAGCACTCCAGCCATATTCTTTGTTTTATTTTGTTTTAATTTTCATTTGTGGGTATAGTGGCTTCTCAGGAAGCCAGCACCTTGTCTGTGACCCAGACATGGTTGTTATTTTTATAATGAGAAATGCACAATAAACTGTATTTTTAAAAATGCAGTTTTTTTAAATCCACTGACAAGAGCATTTCATTATGACACACATCAATTAAGGTCTGTGCATATTTTGCTCTTGATAGCTTTCTTGTGCTAACAAATGCTAATGGGACATAAACAGACAGCCTATTTTTGATGGACACATCTAATATTATCTAATACTGTCTCTGGAGAAATCAAGGGAGAATAAGATTTTCCCTGGATACTCTGTTGATGTCTTGGTGTTCTGCTCAAGGCTGTCATTGCTTCAGGTTTGGTAGGAACTGGAAGAGAAAGGTGACAGTGCCATATAGCAATGGGCTAGATGCTTTTCAGTGGCAATAGGGACATCAGGCAGGAGTGGTCAGAAAGAGACTCTGCCTGGAAAAGGAGGCGGAGCCTGGGGAGGGTGTGACTAACAAGGACCCTGGGCAAAGATGTCATTAGAATAGCCCATCATAGGGAAGCATCCACACTCTTCTACCTCCTTGACTGGATGCCAGGGCCATGTGGCCTGGCTCAGACTCTGGTGATCCCAGGGTGCTGATGTCAATGCCTCTGGCCAGTGGCTTCCCTCAACAGTGATGCAGAGTCCAGGACAGGAGTAAGGAAAGGAATCATGTTTCCTGAATGTCTGTTATATAGCCAGCACTGTCTCCTGGAATACTCCCTACCACAAATCAGGAAAAAAACACAGCTTATTATTTCTACTAGTTGTCCACGGGCCCACAGAGGTAAAGCAATATTCCCAAGGGCACACAGCAGCAAGTTGGGTCTGGACACCTGAGCCCTGATCTTTCTCACTACAGTGACCTCCATCGGCAAAGAAGACACGGGGCACAAGGCAAAGAACTGAGACTAGGTGGGGGTTAAGGCAGGATAGTGATCAGGAAAACTTATAGAATGATCTCCAGGGTATTTTCACAAGAGCCTCCGGAGTCATCTCTGTCCCTTTGGGCTGTCGCTCTGTAGGTGTACCAGCAATTAAGTTGCTTTTGTTGGACACTTTGTTGCAGCAATGAGAAAAGGTAACTAATACAGAAAGTTGGTACTGAGAAGTGGAGCCATTGCTGGGGGGCCATGTGGTCATTATGACTTTGGAATTAATTTATAGGAAGAATGTGAATGTGCAAATGTTTCCTCCTGTGGGCTCCAGAAGCCCTGGAATGCTTTAAGCGGAATTTGATGGGCCATTCTGGTGAGAGTTTGAGGAAGCAGCCATCTGAAATGAGCGTAGTAAAAACTGTGCTCATGGGGTTTTAGAGAGCATAAGGACTCTTACCAGGATTGGACTGGAGGCCATTTGTGTTGTATCCTGGCAAAGAATCCCCTGCATTTTGTTCATGTTCTAAGAACTTAAGTGAGGCTGAACTTAGAATGGATTGCAATTTGGCAGAGAAAATTTCAATAAGGTCTAATGTTAGGTTACGATTATGGTGTGGCTATTGCTGTAATGAGACTTCAAAGCAGAAGGATATGGAAAATGGGTAATTTGTCCAGGAAAGAACATGAGCAAATTCAAAGCTGTGTTGAGGTGAGTGTGGAGAAAACAGCTACAATTACAGAAATTGCACCTGTCAGGAGAAACCTTGTTTTCTATGCTGGAACAACAGGAAGGATGCCTTGAGGACAAGACTGTAACAGGACCCCAAACCTTAGCACAACTGACCCCATGATGGAAGTGCCATTCGGGCCATAAAACTCTTCATGTAGACAACATCACCTGATAAATAGAAAACAAGACCTAATCCATCAAAGTCCATAGTTGTGAGGAAAACCTCGAAGTATACTAACCTTGTTTTTTGACCTCTGTAGTTCCGCTTCTGGGTAATTGTTCTTGTTAAGTGAAATATGTCAACCCAGGATATGGTTTTTGTGCTTAAAAGCTACACTGGGATCCCAAATATCCAGTAGTCACCGGCCAGCTAATGAAGATATTCCAATGGCTTAAACCCATGTCCAAGTAGTCATCTCTGGTGGATTCCCCACAGCAAGACACCACCCATTGAAGGCACCAACTTGGGGAATGCAAATGCATTAGAAAGAGAGGAACTTGATCTGAGGATGCTCTTGAAGAGGTTCTCCATTTGACACCAGAGAGTCCATTGCATGAAGCTGTGAAGATAAAGCTTAAGATGAAATGGAGAGCCTAGGATTTTCAGATGCTGGGACCCTGGGACAGTCTCCAAAGAATAAAGCTGGTCCAAGGGAGAAAGTGTGCTGTAGATAGTAAAACTGGAAGGGTAGGATGCCCGAGCCCTATGGGATTCAGACAAGGTCACCAAAGAGCTCCAGGTGCCAGATATAGAACTTTAGGATTGGTCTGTTGAATCTTGGTCTTCTCAACTCCATCCTTCTTTGCTATGTCCTTGGTTCCCTGCTTTTGAAAAAGGAGGTTTACTCTGCCATTGTACAATGAGAGACTTACATTGTTCAGAATGACCTCAAACTCATTATGTAACCAAAGATGGTCTTAAACTCCAAAATGCTGGAGTGTAGGCATGGACATGGGCTTTTTAATAATATTAGAAATATTAAGATTTGGGGGACTTTTAGAGATGAACTGAATATACTGTGAGATGGTCATGACTCTTTGAGGGCCAAGGTTGTATAGTGTTACCATTCAAAGTGATGTGTTCAAATTTCACATTGACAAGGGGTAGATTTCGGTGATTAATCATCACTGTCAACTGGATTAGGAATCACCTAGGAGACGAATGAATCTCCTCCGCTAAGAGCAGGGGTGGTTCCTGAAAGGTTTAACTGAGGTGGGAAGCCTACTCTGAACACAAGTGTCACTGTTCCATGGCCTGGGATTCCAGGATGAGTAAAAAGGGGAAAGAAGCCAGTGAGCTCTGAGCACCAACATTCATTCTTTGCTTCCTGACCATGCATGCAGTGTGTTTTGCTATCTCTCACTCCAGCTGCCAAGCCTTCTTGCCACGGTGTACCAGATCCCCTCAAACAGAAGCAAAATGAACCCTTAGGTTGCTTTCATAAAATGCACATTTTTCTTTTATTCTAAAGGGCTTTGGTGGATCGATGGCTGGAATTTGAATACCCTAGTGAGATAAAATACATTGTACCTGTGCAGCTCCTTGATCTTGAGCAGTGCACTGTGGTCATGTGAGAGAATGTCCTTGTGTTTAGGAAATGCATGCTGGAGGGTGCGGTGCTAACTTGTCTGCAACTTAACCCCAAGTGCCTCAGAAACATGTAACACGCATGTGCAGTATGTGTAGTGAGAAGATGACAAAGGCAGGCAAATGATGTGATTGATTTAGTAAACAGACTGAATTACTGAGGGGTGAATGTGGACTGGATGAGGGAAGGTACAGACTATTCTGGGAATTAGGGGTCAAAAGTATGCTAGGGGTAAGAGGCTCCAACATTCTGAGGGCCAGGGATGTCCAAAAACAGAGGAAACTGCCCTGGTCCTTAGGGAGTGAGCTCACCATCCCTGAGGGCATGTAAGCAGAGCAGGAAGAGACTGCACACCTGGCAGGGCCTGATTCTGTGACTCTCCTGGCCACAATGGGCTTCTGAGTTCATCCAATGGATGAAGTAACTTAAGTATTTTTCTTTTTCCTCAACCCTACCTCACTGTGAGAATAACATTCCCTAGAGGTCATGTTGCTAAATCATGATCATCAAAACATTAGGTTTTAAATTGGCTTTTTCACTTAGGCGTGTTTTTAAGCTGAAGATTTGTAACAAATTAATGGCCTCCTGGGACTTTATTTGAAGTAAGGGAGCTGATCTGGAAAAGGTTCCTGATCATATGGGACCCACAGCTGGGATTCACTTGAGCTGAGAGTCAGCCCAGGGTTCACAAACATCTTTCCTCAGCCTTGCCAGAGTCCTACTCCCAATCCAGACCATTGTGAGGTTAGATCCTCACCATGGGTGTCTCCCCCACCACACACAACGCCTCAGCTCCGTCCTGCCCTCTCCCCATCTCCTGCTGGGGCCATCATCACCGTTCACCTGCTCATGCCTGTATCCCCTCTCTGTTCTCCAGACCTCCAATTCTTTCTCCACATTCAGCTAGAGTGTACTAGCTAAGGCCTAGGCTGGCCTAAGAGTGCCTACCACAGCTGGAGATATCTCAAGTCCCAGAGGTCCCTGCAAGCCCCTGCCCTGCTGGAGCTCATCCTTCAGCCCTCTTCCTCTGACCCCAAGTCTCTCATACCTTCCAGCTAAATCATCTCCATCTCTGCCAGGGCAGCCCATTTGTGTCCTCCGCTATCTGCTTGGGAAGATCCTCACGCATTGTAGGTCTCTCCAGAGTGTCCTGTCTCTGTAAGAGCATTTTCATTGAAGAATATTATTTTAACTATGTAAAGATGTGTTACATTTGTTTATACTTCGGAATATCACTTCAACTGTGTAAAGGTGTGTTTCTTTTGTTTATGCAACATTTGTGTAATGATGTAAGGATGTGTGTGTAATTATATTCAAAAAAATGTGTTGCATCTGTTTCACCTTGCCTGCCTAAGGCATCTGATTGGTCTAATAAGAAGCTGAATGGCCAATAGCTAGTCAGAGAAGAGATAGGCAGGGCTGGAGGGCAGAGAGAATAAATTCTAATCTAGACTCGAGAGGCGAGAAAGGAGGAGAGAACAAGGGACATGCCCTGGACAAGAAGCCAGGAAGGTGCAATTGGCCAGACATGAAAAGCAGCGAAAGTAAGAGATACTAAGGAAAGAAAGGTAGATAAAAAAATTAATTTAAGTTAAAAGAGCCAGCCAGGCATTCAAAACTAATTAGTCTCCCTGTCATGATTTGGGAGCTGGTGGGTGGCCCCAAAGAAAGAAGCCTGGTACACCTTTCCTCCAGTCAGCTCCCGCCCTCACCCCGTGCCCTGGAGGCCCCTGATTAGCACAAGAGTGCTGTCTTGATGTGTTCTTTGCAGCCTCACCCCCCCCCCCCGCCCCAGCTACACTCATCCCCCTGGAAACAGGGACTTTTCCTTTTCAGTGCTTGCCATGCCATAAACGCTGTCCTTCCACTTATCCAGTGTCACTCTCTGCAGTTTCTATTACAGCTAATTTGAAAAGATGACATGGAAAGTTGAAGAAATAAGCAATTCATTTGTTTTAAGTTGTGTGCCATCCTGGGTACCACGACGAAGGCTCACATCATCCTGCTTCATCCCACACAGGATGTGAGTCACACCATTGTCTAGAATTCCACACTGTGTACACTGCCCACCATCTAGTCACCTAGTAGCTGACTTGGTCACCGGACAGTGGGGACTGCCACAGTGCCACAGTGCTTGTGTTCAGGAGACCACTGATGTCATAGTCCAACAC
The DNA here is from genome assembly GCF_003668045.3 of Cricetulus griseus. Lineage (NCBI taxonomy): Eukaryota > Metazoa > Chordata > Mammalia > Rodentia > Cricetidae > Cricetulus > Cricetulus griseus. The sequence continues at coordinate 30,462,534 of NC_048601.1, read as the reverse complement.
TGCCACAATGCTTATGCTGCGTGCCTCTCTACAACTCATCATACAGGCGTGACGTCAGCTGGCATCACCGAAAGGTGAGTATGGCTCAATGGGATGCTCCAAGAGGCTGTGTTCATTGACTGTCCATGTTATCAATGTTAACTGTTGTGGATTTCTTACTGTACCTAATCTATAAATGAAACTGCCTTCGTATTCATGTGTAGGAGGAAACAGCCTGAGCAGGCTTGAATACGATTCTGTGATTCGTGGTTTCAGGCATCCACTGATGTCTTAGAACACGTCTCCCTGGAAAAGCAGAGAGTGCTGTTGTGACAGTGTGGATTGAGATAGGTGACTCGATGAACAAGTGAGAAAGCCAGAAGGCAGATTAAATAGCATTTCTGTAAGAAACCAACAAGCAAATGAATTAATGGGTGATACCATCAATGCCTATAAGTGGCTAAGGAACAGGACCTTCTGCCAAACTTTCAAAGTGCTGGTTTACAAGCCTGGCTATGGGTTCAAGGCCCTACCCCCACCCCCATCTCAGACCCACTAGGCATCTTTAGATGAAGGACATATTTTAAATTCCCTGGTGTCTCAGATGCTGTTGAACTGATGATCTCAGAGTGTGGGCTCCAGACCCCCACAGCCCAAGCTGAGACATCTGTGTTACCTAAGTTGCAAACTATGCTGGAACATTGGAGGGGGCTGATGTGGACCTGCTTGTTTGCATGTCTGATAAGCTTTCAGTGCTTTGCTGCTGGCTGTGGTCAACTGAGGTTGTGTTCAGGACCTTTGTACATCTCGGGGGGGGGGGGGGTAGGGGAGATGGGAGGTGCTGCCTGCTGGTCTTGGCCAAGAAGCCTTCATAGTGGGGTAGATTGCTCCATCAAATATTGCTCTCTTTCCTTTCTCATCTTTGTAGATGACGCAGCTGGGGCCTGCGGAAAGGTGGCAATGTGCCCAAAGCCTGGTATCAATCTTAGAAAAAAACAAGTTTATAGCATTGATGTGTGCCTCAGTCTCACCTGTTTAATGCTGGGTGCTCAAAGCCAGGCCCCTTAGCTAGCCTTTCCTCTTACTAGTTGATAGCAACCTTCCCAGGTCCCTCTCTAGAGACAAGAGGGACCTGGGGAATGGGGGTGGGGATCAATCAGCTCTATTTCCTGACTTGTGAAAGAAAGCAAGGGCTATGCTGGCACCCCACACCCTGCACTATAAAGGAAGGGGCAGAGCTGGGTCCCCCTGCTGAGCCCTCTGCCCTGGTATTGACTCCTGTTCTTTTCATAGAAGGTCTCTCTTGGGGTCCTCAGATTTCACACAGCTCATCTATCTCTCTGCCTGTTGCATGTTCTCTGAAGGTGGCTTTAGAGGCAGTGGGCTGGAGTCCAACAGCCACCTTCCCCCTTTCTCCTCCACACCAAGCTCCGGTTTTGTTCGAGTATCAGGTAGCCTCATGGTATAGGTGCAAATGACTCTGCTCCAGCTGGTTGGTGAATCTTAACAGGTCTATTCCTAGACATATGATCCTTTGCCCTGGATGGAAATCTGGGCATAGGAGTCATCCTAGCCAAGAAAGTATGGTGGACAGACTTGGAAGCATGGAGTTAGGAAGGGTGATTGTTGCTTGTTTTTTTTTTTTTTTTTTTTTTTTTTTTTTTTTTGAGACAGGGTCTCTTTACATCTCCAGCTAGCCTAGAATTCACTATGTAGAGCAGGCTGGCTTCCAACTCACAGAGATTGCCCTGCTTCTGCCTCTTGAGTGTTAGGATCACTCAACCATGCCCAGAAGATTGGGGTCTTATATGGTGAGGAAAAAAGATGGACACATGGGTGGAAAAGTGAATGGATGACATTCAGGAGTCATGATCAACGTATACAGTACAGTTCTAATGGCAGAACTCAGGTGGTGGACATTCAGGTGGTCCTATGCTATTAATTTGACTTGCCTATGTTTAGAAGTTTACATCATAAAAAATATCAAAACATGATGCCAAGTATTTAATGAAGCAGGTGTGTGTATGCTCTAGGACCCAGTAATTCTATTCCTAGGTGTTTGTCTAACAAAGAGGCAGGTTTAGTGTTTGTCCCCCACACCCCCTGACAGTTTGGGCTCAGCTCAGGCTGGACTGTGACCCATAAACACTCAGTATTTCTCAGAAGCCCTGTAAAGTGGACTTGTTTGTCAGGAAAAGCCACTACTGTCTTATCCACTACTACAGCCCAGCCCACCCCTGTCTCTGGAGAGGGTATCTAGTTCTCTATTAACTCAAGCAAGCTTCCAACATATCAAAACTCCATGCTAGTGCATAAGCTGTTCCAGCTAATCCTCCCTCCTCCCAGATACCCGTTCTCTTTATAGCTGGTGAGCCTCCCCCCCATACACACACACACACACACACACACACACACACACACACACACACACACACACACACACACACCACACACACACACACACACACACACACACACGCACGCACGCACGCACGCACGCACGCGCACACACACACACACACACACACACACACACACACACACACCATTCTGCTTCTCTCTGCTTTCTCAAGAGACAGCCTTGGCAGTTTGGAATAAACTTGTTTTCTTTTCCACGGAGCAGCCATTTTGGTAGTTTCTTTACTGTGCCCTTGAATACAGTGTTTAGCAAAAGATTGTACAAAAACATTCACCAAATCATCTCAACAGGCTTCCACTGGAGACTACAAGACTCATCAACAGAAGGATGGGTAGACTGTGAGATTTTCAAATAGTGGAAATAGACATGAACAAGCCACAGCTCCAAGGATGAGATTTCATCAGTACAGTGCTGGGCAAAGGACACTGAGAATTCTGCCTGTGTGGCAGCATGAATGTAGAGCTCACAAATAGGCCAGTCTAAGTGCAGTGGAACCTCAGGGCATTGCTTATCTATCTAGGGGACAAAGACAAGAGGGAGTACAGAGGAAAGAGTGGGGGGGTGTTGATCTGGTGGTGGCTGCAGGCAAGGAGTGGAATCTCATGCTTTCTTCTTTATTTTATGCCTTGGTTATGAGTTTAGAATGCATATCACTGTAGGAAAACACCCCTTCCTTGACTTTCTGTGGTGAGGTTGTGAAGCTTAGAATCTCTCCTGCCATCCTATGGCCAGGAGCGGACAGGCCAGCCTTCTAAGACAGCACACAGGAAGGATGGAACCTGGCCTCCTGACAGCATCTTCGGCAACCTTGACTCTGACCTCCCTCCTGGCTTCTGTTTGGGATGGCAGATGCCTTCACTGGCTGAACCCTTTGCTAGAGTTGGCACAGTAAACCTAACAGAAAGGACCTGAGGGAAATTGGGGTCCTGTAGGTACAAGACAGGAACAGAATTATGGCAGCTCTCCCCAAGGAAAGAGAGCTGCTTTTACTGCTGGGGAAACTGAGGTACAGAAAGGCAAGGACAGACTGTTTAACACAAAGCCAAGTGGTCATGGAGCTGGGCCGCTAGCCCTTTTCCTGTACTCTAGGGTAGCATGAGTGACAGCTTGCTCCTCTATGCACTGCTTCTATGAGTACTTCCCCAAGTTGTTAGCTCTCTTCAGTCCACCCCTTGATGCCAGGCTGGGATCTCTTGAGGGCCAGGCAACTAGGGCAGATTCTCTAGAAGGAACAGGAACAAGTGTGGGGTGGCTGTTCACCCCCAGCCACCCTCCCCTCCTTGCTGGTAAAATGAAAGCCCTTTTAGTTAAGGCACGGTGGGTTCAATCCCTGGGGGCAGTCCCCCAAGCCAAGATCACTCTTCTACTTTGCCTTCTGCATGTACTCTTCACTCTGTCCAGAGCGGGAGAAGATACCCTCCTTCCCCCAAGGTGACCACTCCACACCCTAGCTTTGGTGTCCATCTACAAAACTTCCTGGACTCTCCTGCTTCTATTTGGAATCAGTAAGCCTCAAGACATCACATCCTTGCTCTGCTTTAGAAACTAACCTGACGGAGACAGTGAGGAAATAAAGAAAAGACAAACACACAGGAAAGCTGGGATCAGGTGAACTGGGTTCTCTGATGGAGAATCCTCAGGACCCTGGAAATGCAGTATGTTAATTATATAAAGTTGAACTGGGAGGTGGGTTGTTGCATATAGCTGAAGGAAGAAGTATGGTTATTACACACAAATGAACAAGGAGGCAGGGTCTCTGGTACACAGCAGCATCAAGGAGGCAAGTTTAGTTAATCTCAGTAGGAGGAGCAATCTCTGTAGGGGGCAATGTCCAGGTGGTGGACCTCTTCTACATACACTATCAGTATTGGAATATGGACCAGGGGAGTTTCACCCTTGTGGGGGGGGGAAGAGGGGAGGTTTTGCCATTTTCTCATGGGTCTTGAGGCTATGTGGTCCTTGACATGGTCATGCCCATGTCTATAGCACACATCTACCAGGACTTCACTCACTCAGGGCCTCCTCTGCTCTACACACCAGGCTGCACACCAGGCAGCCAGGAAAGAGGCAGTAATTCCTGTGCCCAGCCCTGGAGAGGTACACCCTAATTCAGCTACTTAACAGCCTTCTGGGGTAGCAACACAGGCCTGAGGGCTCTCATGGCAGAATGAGGAGCTGAGGACCAGTCAGAACAAGAGACCTTGTCAAATTGCACGGGGTTCTCCCCATCAGAAGAGCCCTGGCATAGTCTGAGGAACTGTCCAGCCCAGCAGAAAGCACTGAGCCCTGGAGTGGGGTGTGCCTGGCAAGACCAGGATGGATCCAAAAGCTTGGTGCATAGTGATTCATATAGTCCACCACAGCTCCGTGAGATGGATGCCACCATTAGTCCCAGTTCACAGAGAAGAAACCAGCCATCAAAAAGAATTTGCTCTGTCAGCTATTACCAGCTCATCACTAACATACTTGATTTCTTTACCTGGCAGCTAAAGCAGCCAGCAAAAGCTTCTGTAGTGACTAAATAAATCTAAAGACTTGTTGGAAAGCATAGTGGACAGTGTCAGTAGGGTCAGAGAGCAATGCACACCTTCATAAATGGTGAACATGTGCAGAAAAGGATCTTTAAAAAAACCACTCTGCGCAGATTTTGTTTAGAGAGTGTACGAATGTGTGTTCCTTTGACTCAGCCCTCCCAGTTCCCAGACTTACTTTCTTCATCATTGCTCAGAGATGTGACCAACATGTCCAGAAATGTCACCATGGCATCACATGTAACAACAGCCATAGAAGAAAGAGCTCACTGGAAGCTTGCTGGCAGGCTTTTCAGGATAGATGTTAAGTCCCCCAGCCCAGCAAATACTCCTTGGCCATTCAAAGTGACATTGGGAAAAAAACAGCAAATGTCACTTTGCTTCAAGGGGCTACAATTTGGTGATGGGTATAAATAGAATGGAAAGTTCCACATTCAGACAGTCTCTGACTCTCAAGGACCAGATGTTTTTAACTGGGCCGTCATCTAAAAGAGACAGGCATTTGGCAGAAAACGTGCCTCAAGTCTTTATTTTGAATTTTAATTTTTCCTGGGCTGGTAATATTCCATGTAACACTATGTTGCCATGTAGAGGGGGAAATTGAGCCATTCATCAGTCACAGGATGAGATGAGCCCACTGCTACTCTGCAACTGTCATGTGATGGTTTGAGAGTGTAGGACAGGTTGAGTATTTCCTGTGATTTTTGACTTCTGGGATTCTCATCGCATATGCTTTATTGGGATGCAACCCCATCTTCCCACGGTACCACACGTACCACGTTGTAATGTTGCTCCTCAGTTGGAAGGAGATCTTGGGAGTGTTATCAAGATTAATCACAGTACTAGCTATATTTGCCGCAGAGGTAGGCATGATACTTGATGTCATTCTTACTCTTAGCAACTGCCCTAGCTTAGGTTTACTATGGCTGTGAGGAAACATGACAAAAGCAAGTAGGGGAGGAAAGGATTTATTTGGCTTGCGCTTCCATATCACTGTCCATCACCTAAGGATGTCAGGAAAGGAACTCAAAATGGAAGGAACCTGGAGCTAATGCAGAAGCCCCAGGGAAGAGCAGCTTACTGGCTTGCTCATCCTGCTTAGAGCACCCAGTACTACCAGCCTAGGGATAGCACCACCCACAATGGACTGGACCCTCCCCCATCAATCACCAACTAAAAAAAATGCCCTACAGGCTTGCCTATAGCCCAACCCAATGAAGGCATTTTCTCAATTGAGGTTCCCTCAGATGACTTTAGCTTATATCAAGTTGACATAACTAGCCAGCATAGTAGCAGATCCAGATGTGGTGGCACATGCCTTTTATCCCAGCACTAGGCAGGCAGATCTCTGAGTTCAAGGCTTTCCTGATCTACAGAGGGAATTCCAGGACAGTCAGGGCTGCACCAAGAAATCCAGATAACAAAACCACCACCAACAAAAAACAATTACCCTGTCCAGCAACCTTTCAAGATACTTGCTGTTGTGTGGCTCAGTGATATCAACGACACAGGCATAGGAAATTAGATTCCTAGCTGCTCTAGTCTGAATTCAGAACTGAAGTGCCCGAGCTCATGTTGTCTGTCACTGTCAACATCCATGGGCAGAGATCAGAACTGAACCCTTAAGTTATATACTTCATTCAGAGGGCCAGCAGTGTAAGAAGGAGACTGATTCACACCCTAGGAAACATAGGTTGTGGGCAGGCGGTCAGCCTCATCCCTGAGTTTTGTGGTGTCAATGTCTGGCACATCCCCCACCTCAGTCCTCTCTCTGTACCTCCAGGTTCAGAGGCACTCTGAGCCATTCACAAGGCACACATACAGACTTCTAAGGTATGGAGGGAAAACCTGCCCTAATAATACAACATATAAAAGTGCCTTGTCTGTCTCTCATGTTCCTCTGAAGCTCTATGTGTTTAAAGCCTTGGTCCTCAACTTGATACTGTTAGGGGATGCTTTAGGAAGGAGGGCCTAGTGGTAAGTCTTAGGTGATTAAGAACAGGCCCCTAAGGGGTAAGGAGACCCTGTCCCCTTCACCAATTGTCTCTTGTTTGCCACATGCCACCACCAGAAGCCTAAAGGTAACAGATGCATTGATCACAGAGTAAGAGAAAAAGAACCAGGACTTTCCTCAATATATGCTGATTGTCCCAGGGATTTGTCACATTATCAGAACTCTAGGCCCTATGCAGTGTCCCTCTCCTGCCCCTGCCCTCTACTTCTCTGGCACAGTTGCTGGGATGACTTTGCATGTGGATGGTGCAAATGCATACACAACTTTTACCACTCTTATCTAAGCTGTTTTCAATGATCATCAATCAGTTTTATAATCAAGGTGGAGAGAAGGCACTAAAATCACTGGGTCATGCAGAGAGTCTGGAAAGTTCCTGAAGACTGCTATCCCCCAGGTGTTTAGCAATGATTGTTTCCAGATGGTGGAGTGTGGTTGCACTTAGCACTCTCTGTTTTATCTTTTTTTTTTTTTCCAGTGGAAAGGGAGTTCATGGGTTATTTAGAATTCTGGCATGTTGTCTTCTGAGGTTTCCATGGGGGTCTGCCATGGCTGGGAGGAACCTGAAGATGGAGGTGGTACCTGCAGACCCTTGGCCGCACCCCACCTCCATACCAGTCTGGGGCATGACCACCCCTCCCCGACATACACCGGAAAAGCTTGGAGCCAATGCCATCTTGTGTCTCTCTTCATCCCCTCCCAGGAGAGCCATGTCCTCACTCATCTGTAACTTTCAATTAACCAGGCACCAGGCTCCAGCTCAGAGGCTGAACAAATGTTCCAGGGAGGGGAAGAAAATCCAGCCCCAAAGCACTGGGAGGACATTTCCTTTTAATTAAAGTGAGAATTAAGGCGGCTCTGAAAGCCATTCTGGAGAGACCTGAAGATGGTCAGGAGGGAAGGTGGCTGGGGATGTGTTCTTGGCAGGGAGGTGGGAGGCAGGGTGCAGGGTGTGGGAAAGAAACCATCCTCCCTGTAGTTCTCATTAGGCCCCCGCAGGTCTGGGGCTGCTAATGCACAAGGACGGGTGGATGGCATCAGATGGTCCTGGTAATTAGAACCCATGACCCCCAGGGCCGCCTTACTGGGACTCCATTATTGCTGATACTGGCTGTTCGGGTACATGGGAGGAAACACTTGAGCAGATGGAGTTAGAACAGGGCCCTGGGCCTCTTCCTGAGCCAACCTCCAGAGGCCCTCAGCCCAGAGGAAAAGGCCTCAGCCTTTGGGTCTGGCTCCACCTCTCTCTGGCATGGGGATGGGGGTGGGGAGGCAGCAGGATGGTGGTATCACATAATAGTGACCCCCCCCAGTTGCTGAATGTTACCACTGCTTCTGGGGTGTGTACCTGGGCTTGGTGGGTTTGAATGCACCTCTGTTACTCTCTGTGTCACCGAGAACAGTTCAATTGTCCCTGTGGTCCTCATTTCCCCCATCTATAGATAGAAGTGCTACTGACCCTTGCATTGAAGGCTTGGTGTTCAAGGTGGTGCTTTGGAAGGCAGGCTCTTCTGTGTCAATCAAAGAGCTGGGAAGGGTGTAAGGCAGGGGATGATTTAATCAGTGCAGCCACGCTGAGAAGAGGAGCAGGGTTTTTTTTGGTGACCCGGGCTCATCATCATCACTGGCATGAGAGAGAGCTGGGGTGTGGGAGGGGTAAGTCGTAGGCAACGTGATTTAACAGTCTTGGTCACAGGGAGGACCGGCTGATTACTGATTTAATTCTCCTTTTACAAGGTGATTCGAAGTTCTTATTGCCTGAGGGGACAATCCAGTTTCAATGAGATGGAGGTGATGTCTGTTTGGGGGTGATGTCCTCATGGAATGATCTCTCTGTGGGTCTCTGTGGTCCTGCTTTTCTCCAGAATAGTCACCAGAGCCTTTCAGAGGCCTTTGCAGGACTGGAAAGGACTCTGAGAGCTGACAGGAAGATGCCTTCACTCTTGCAGTTAGATAGGCCTGGTGCCGCCCAAATTCAGACAGGCATGCTGTGAGTGGTTAGCACACCTTCACGCAGAGGTCAGCAGGTGACTCAGCAGAAACACGCAGATGCTAAGCAGCCATCTTGCTTTCCGGGATCTTGAAGGCACCAGCCATTCCCAATCCCAAGTTAACCCCCCCTCTCCCTCCTCCCCCTCTTCCGCCCCTCCTCCTCCCTCACCCCCCCTCCCTCTTTCCACTTGATGGGCTGCCAATCAATCTCTTGAGCCTCCAGAACTATGAGCCAAAAGTAAAGCTGTCCACTTTCTTCTTAAGCCCATGTGAGGCATTTTCTTTTAATGGTGGAAGCTCCCTGACACTCCTGCTTCCTGGACTGCAGTACGTAGTCACTCAGTAAGCTTGAGCATGGGGTAAGAACAACGCCTGCTATGTGGCCTACACTCATAGAGTGTCAGCTGTTATTTCACTTTGGTGTCACTTCACACTAAATCAATGAACTCTTCATTTCATCTCAGTGTCACAAGTGCTAACCACTTGGGTATCTCTCTTGGTAGGTGCACAAAGAGGCACCGAGAGGCTAAATTACTTGCAAAAGGTCACACAGCTCCTAGGAGGAAGCAGAGCCAGGACACAACCCCAGGCTTTGTGATCTCATTGGCCACCTGCTCAGCCATCCTTTTATCCAGTTTCTGGGGATGGGGGTGTAGCTATGGAAACCGTATGCATTGAACTTTAAAGACTAAAGAGGGTGACTATCAGAGTTAGATGGACGGGGGTCAAGGTTTAGACAGAGAAGTTCAAGCTTAAGTCTGCTTCCTTCCTGACCAATGAGAGGAGAATGAAAATCCCCACTGCTTTCTTGAACAGCAGAATCAAGAGTAGTATGAGGTAGGGGGTGGGGTGGGGGCATGGCAGGAGAAGACTCCTGAGACAGGCTACTGCCCCCTCCTTTACCCCATCCCTGAGCCCACGGGACATTCAGGGGTGAGGCTCTGAAACCCACAGCCAATACTTCATGGGAATAGATGAGGCAGGGTGCCCTGGGCATCAGATCCTAGCAAGGGCCCCACCAGGTTTAGGCTGCAAGGTAGGGAAGCTGTCCCCTTCCTAAGAGTTAGCATTGTGGATAGAGTAAGAATATCCATTGCTAGACCAGCTCAGCCTGTAGACAGGCCTGAGCCCCGCCCTCCCTGCCTTCCACCCCACCAGCCTCCTTACTGCCTTAGAGGAATCTACCCAAAATGCAGACCGGACCACATTACACTTGGAGCTAAAATTCTCCCATGGTCCCTATCAAGTCCCCACCAAGACTATGCCCTTTGGGTGATACACAGTGCAGTTTCGTGGGCACAGTGTACTCCTCTCACACACCCAGCTTTAGCCACTCTGCTTCTTTGTGCTTTGGGCACACTGCTGCCTGGGCTCTCTCTCTCTCTCTCTCTCTCTCTCTCTCTCTCTCTCTCTCTCTCTCTCTCTCTCTCTGTGTGTGTGTGTGTGTGTGTGTGTGTGTGTGTGTGTGTGGTGGAGGTGCGGGTGTGCTTGCACACATGGAGGTCAGAGGTCTGCCTCTGCTGCTCTCCACCTTATCTTTCTCTGAGACAGGGTCTCTCACTGAGCCCAGAGCTCCCTGCTTTGGCTAGGCTGGATGGTCGACAAGTCCCAGAGATCTGCCCATCTCCAGTCCGCAGCACCAAGGCATCCATCATTTACATGGGTACTGAGGGTCTGAATTCAGGTCTACGCTGAGTTCAGTGTAGCCCTCACCTGGGCTTTTGACATTGGTCCCTCTGCACAGGTGTCCTTCCTTCTCTTCCTCCATCTAAAGTCACTCAGTTCCACTTCCATAACCTTTCTGTCTGAACTCACCATTTCATACTTGAGAAAATCTCAGAGCCAGTGAGGGTCCCTGATGTCCACAGTCCCATAAGTGTTCCTATGTTAAATTATCTAAGAAAGGGCCAGTCTCCTTCTCTGAAATAGGATCCCTGCAGCAAGGGGACTAAGTTGGGGTTCCTAATTCTTGAATGTATAGTGCCTGGGGAAGAGAGGGTGATGAAGAATGGATGTATCCGTGGATGTGTGGCTATGTAGATGGATATAGAGGGGTGGGTGGGTGGATGGATGGATGGATGGATGGATGGATGGTGTTCTACTTTGTCCCCTGTTGCTGTGATAAACACCATGACAAAAGCAACTTAGGAATGAAAGAGCATAGTTCAGCTTATAGTTTATAATCCATCATTGAGGGAAGCCAGGGTAAGAACTCAAGGCAGAAACCTAGAGGCAGAAACTTAAAGCAGACACCGTGGAGGAATGCCGCTTGCTTGCTTGCTTGCTTGCTTGCTCTAGCATGCTCATAGTCCCATACTTAGCTAGCTTTCCTGTACAGCCTGGTACCCCCTGCTTATGGATGGTGCCTCCCCCAGTGGGTGGGTCCTCCTGCATTAATTAACCAGCACAGTTCCCCTTAGACATGCCCGAAAGTCAGACTGAACTAGGCAGGTCCTCAAAACAAGTCTTTCCTCTCAGGTGACTCTACGCTGTGTCAGGTTGACAGTTAACACTAACTAGGACACATGAGTATATGTGTGGGTGAGTAACTGAGTGGGGTGGGTGAGTGGATGGGTGAGTGGGTGGATGGGTAGGCGAGTGGATAATAGACGGAGGATGGGCAAATGAATAGATGAGTGGATAGATGGATAAGTGGATGAATAGATAGATCAGTAGGTGGGTAGATGAGTAGACAGACTGGTAATTGAGTGGGCAGATACACTGGGGAATGGACAAGACGGATAAGTTAACTGCTGGCTAGGAAAGCTGATCAGGAGTGAATTAGTGAATGGACACAGGGACAGGTGGGTGTTGGTCCTTGCTTTACTGCTAGAGAGAGAAAAAAATACCTCAATATTTGGGTGGTAATGTTCAAAGCCACTGCTCCTGGCCCCATTCTTTATCTTTAAATGTTCTCAGTGGCAAGAACACTCCTAAATCAGACTTATTTCTTCTACATCAAGGTGAAGCTCACATCACGAAATCCACTTTAAAGTGGAGCCGCAGAGCAGGAGGACTCAGTCTAGTCCCAGCTGCTGACAGTCCCAGCTCTGTCTGTGCAGCACGTCCGTCACCAAGAGGAAACCACAGAGCCATTCTGTCACCCTCGTGGCTATCACTGGCCCATGAAATGAACCTTTCCTGACAAGTCATCCGAGTATCATCATGCATCTGTGACCATTGTGTCTGGCTTCTTGTCTTCCTTAGGCTTCTGTGTCTTCATAAACAGAAGGACCAAGAGCAAGCTGAGGACGGGTTATTCCAGCTTACAGCTGTAGTCCATCCTGGAGGGGAGTCAGGGCAGGAACTGGAGGAAGCAGAGACCATGGAAGAGTGTTGCTTCCCATGGCCAGCTCAGCCTGTCAGCCCAGGCCACAGTAGTCTGGGCCCTCCAACATCCATCATCATGAAGGATACTGCCCCACAGGTCAGCCTGATGGCGGCATTTGAGGTTGCTTCTCCCCAAATCATTCTAACTTGTGCCAGGTTCACACACACACACACACACACACACACACACACACACACAGAGTACATACTTGTACACATGCAAGCATACCCTAAAACCAAACTCTAACCAACACACTTTTTTTTCATTTTTTATTTGAATTAGAAACAAGATTGCTTTATATGTCAATCCCAGTTCCCTCTCCCTCCCCTGCCACCCCCTCCCCCAAAGCAACTAACACCCTACCTATCACATACCCTTTCTGCTTCCCAGGGAGGGCGAGGCCTTCCATAGGGGGTCATAAGAGTCTATCATATCCTTTGGGATAGGGCCTAGGCCCACCCCAGTGTGTCTAGGCTCAGGGAGTATTCCTCTATGTGGAATGGGCTCCCAAAGTCCACACCTATGCTAGGGATAAGGACTGAACTACTACAGGCGGTCCCATGGATTTCCAAGGTCTCCTCACTGACACCCACGTTCATGGGGTCTGGATCAGTCCCATGCTGGTTTCCCAGCTATCAGTCTGGGGACTAAGAGCTCTCCCTTGTTCAGGTCAGCTGTTTCTGTGGATTTCACCAGCCTGGTCTGGACCCCTTTGCTCATCACTCTTCCTTCTCTGCAACTGGAGTCCAGATCAGTTCAGTGTTTAGCTGTGGGTATCTACTTCTACTTCTACCAGCTGCTGGATGAAGGCTATAGGATGGCATATAAGTCAGTCATCAATCTCATTATCAGGGGAGGGCATTTAAGGTAGCCTCTCCTCTGTTGCTGAGATTGTTAGAACCAACACACTTCTTAATAAACTTCTGTGCCCAATAGAAACTAGTTTCTGAGATCAGGGAAGGTTCTGAAAAATGGGACTACCACTACTCCAGCCTGAACACTTTTGTTTGGGAGCCCTAGGAAGCAGCTGGGACTAAGAGGAGATGGTAGAAGGCTCCAGAGACAGGGATGGGAGAGAGTTAAAGTCACACCAACCCAGAGGCTGGTGTGATTATAGTAAGCAGGAACTGGGGTGGTCTTTCCTGAATTAGGGAGGTTTCCCTATATCCTGGGAATGGGCAACCCTCCTCTGTGTTGTCCGTGAACACAGAAGGCTCCCTGAAGCTTTAGTGCCTTTCATGACCTTTCACCCATGACCCTGGCGGGAATTTATTATACAGGTGCTCATGTGGAGGTTCAGACAGGTGAACTGACTCACTCATCTGATGCCACAGAGTAAAGTGGCCTGGCTGGGTCTCAGACCGTGCACATTTGGCCCCAGCGTCTAGGGTCTTGGTTCCTTTGCTCTTGTATTGGGTCTCCCAGCCCAAACAGAATTGGAGCCCTGAAGGACTTTGACTCAGGTTTTCTGCTCCCAAAGAGCCTTCTCAATCCATGCCTGATGCCACTGAAGCCCCAAGTCCTGGTCTCTCCCAGTATCTACCTGCTCCCTCTGCAGGTGGCAGCTAAGGATGCCTTCGTGGTACAAGGCTGCCACCTGGTGTCTATGATGTGTACAGCAGCCCCAGAGACAGGCTTGTTTGCCTGCGCTGATCTCATTCAACCCTCTCTTGGCCCTGCTGGAGCTAGCCCTTTGTATAGGAGGGAGGAGGGAGGAAGAGGGTGAGGAGAGAGGGAGGGAAAAGGTTGGAGGTAGGAAGGAACGAAGGAAGGAAGGAAGGAAGGAAGGAAGGAAGGAAGGAAGGAAGGAAGGAAGGAAGGAACGAAGGAAGGAACGAAGGAAGGAAGGGAGGGAAGGAGGGAGGTGACAAGGACAAATAAGGATGTAACTCCCTTTACACGAGGTCTCCAGAGCAGTTGGCTTTGTAGAAACCAGATGAGCAGTGGAGAATGGAAGGACAGAACGGGGTCCTGCCTAACAGAGACAGACTTTCATTTTCATCAGAAAAAAAGAAGTCTAGAGACAGTGGTGGCGATGGCTGCACATGGCTGTGTCAGTTTACTTCCTGTTGCTGGGACAAAAGATCCTGACAAAGGCAGCTTAAGGAAGGGCTATTGGGATCACATTTCAAAGGCAGCTTCCATCATGGCGGGAGGTCATGGTGGCAGGAGCGTGACCTGGCTGGTTCTGTCACATATGCAGTCAGGAAGCCGAGAGAGATGCTCAGCTCACTTCCTGCGTTTTACTCATCCCAGGATTCCCAGCTCCGGTGCTGCTCACTTCCAGGATGGGTCTCCTTACACCAGTTAACCTAAAGTAGCAACTTCTTCGAATGCCCAGAGGCATGTCTCCTAGTGATTCTAGGGCCAGTCAAGATGACAGAGTCAATTATCACAGTGACCCACTGACATCCTTAAAATGGTAGGCTTTGTGTCGTGTAGTTTGCCATCATATAAGTACGTGGCTCAACTAAAATGAGTAAATACCTAAGCATAAGAGAGCCTGTGAGTTCATAGTGAGTGCAGCATTTATGGAGCTCTTAATGTGTACCTGAAACAATAAAGCAAAATAAAACAATAAAGCAAAATAAAAGGGTAGAGAACGGTCTAGTGGGAGGTGGGGGAGCAATCTGGGAGGACTTTCCCAAGAGGTGGTATTTGAAAGTTACCTATTTCTGCTGCCATTTTGTTACATATGAGCTGTCCATCTGAACACAGACGTCTGGTGGTTATCACAGAGCTAGGAAGAGACATGTGTAGAAACTAGACCAACACAGGAGCCCCTATTTCCATCCTTTGGCATCGCCAGAGTCTCAAGGCTTATGCTGAGGTTCTGCCAGTTTCCCTTTGTGCCCCAGCAGGTGGCACTATGGCCTGAGAACAGACAACACTGACCATCCTGTGGTGTTAGAGGAAAACGCTGTTTATGCCAGGCAGGGAAAGGGGATGCCTGGGCCAGAGGCCTCCGGAGACAATGACAAGAGCATCCTGACAGGAAGACCTTCGCTACTATTTCCACCTTCTGGTCTCATCCATTTACTGGATGTTGCCTCTGTTTCCTGCTCTGGGGATGGACCCGCAGGTGACTGCAAAGGACTGGGGTGGGGGTGGGGAGGTAAGCTCTGGGCTAGATATGCACTCACTCCAGGTGTTTCTTGGAAGCCTCCTATGCTGAGTGAACTCTAGGACTCGAGAAGAAAGAGCTACGGTGGTGTCTGTCCCAGAGACTCCAGCTGATACCCAGCACATGAGAGCCATGGAGCCTGCGTCATGTTTGGGGGATTTCCTGAGGCAGAGGAGCCAGGTGTGGGAGTGTTCTGTGAGGCTGGAGAAGGTAGACAGAGCTGGCTGTGGAGAACCACCTCACTGCAAAGGTCATATCAGAGCCAAAGGGGTGTGGAAGGAAGACATGGGGGTTTACAGAGCAATGGTATTTGGGGCAGAAGGATGAAGGCAAGGGGTCTCTCAGGATGGCAGAGCCAGAGCAGAGTAAGCCAGGACCAATATGGCAGGAGGCAGAGCAGTCACATCATAGAGGACCTGTGGGTTAGCACAGAAGCAAGAGAGCTGTAGCCCTCTGAGTGACACAAGGTGGGGGGGGGACACATTCTCAAATGTAGTGTGGCATGACTCTGGCTTCCATGTTCATAGCCTGTGTGAGGAGCCTGGCATATGCTCAGTGAAGGATGAGTGTCTGTGCCCAGGTGAGGCCGTGGCAGCAAATGACTCCTTATGGTCCCAAGGCTTCTCTCTGTTGCACGCACATAACTATGGAAGATTGGCCCAAGTGGGTTCCAGCCAGATAGAAGAGCAGTCAGTTTAGGGTGCAGGTGCTTTCCATGTGAGGTTCAAGGCAGAGAAAGAGTCGGAACCTTACAGCAATGATGCTCCTGACCAAGAGAGACATTGTCCTGGTCAGGAGCATTTCCACAGGTCAGAGTTCATCAGGGAAGGATGGGAGCTCAAGCTTCCAGGCCTTCAGAGGACACTGGACTAGCAATGGATACCACACTGCTCTTAATGGACTGCCACAGTGAGCATTCTTTTCTAACAAACATAAATTCTATTACATCCCCTCCCATTTGGAGGACTGGGTACCCCTGCTTCTTAAGGGGAGAGTCTGTGTGGAAGTTGGGTGAGAGCAGAATCAGGATTCCCAGTGTCAGATAACAGCTTCTTCCCGCAGGAGCCAGGCCACATGGTAAGCCCTGCCAGCCTCCCTCCCAGGCCACCACCACGGAGGTGTCCTTACCTTGTAGTTCCAACCAAAGACCAGTGTCCCATCCTTTCCCATCTCTCCTGGTCCTCTACACCGAGCTTGCTACAGCTCTCCTGTCAGGTTATAGTCCCTTTTCCTCTGAGCACCTGTGTGTGTGATAAAGCCCAACACTCTCCCTGACATTCAAGGCTGCTATGTTTGTGATCTGAATGTGTTCCCTAAGGATTCGGGTGTTAAAATTTACTCCCTATTGTGAGAAGGGTACAGGGGTTGGGTGGAAACTCAATATGGTCTTGGTGTTTGAAGTTAGGGAGGGCCTTTGTCTGGAGATTAGGATTAGACGAGGGCATTAGGATGGTGCCTTAATCAGGAGAGGATGGGTAGGTTACACACGTGTTCCCAGTCTATGTGATGTCCTGTGCCTCCGCCAGATACTCAGAAAGCAGCCTTGGTGTTCCAGAACCATCGATGAACGAATCTCACTTTTTTTTCCTTAAATGTTTGTTTTGATACAAGGTCTCTCTGTAGCCCAGGCTGACTCCGAACTCACTATGTAGCTGAGACTGACTCATGAAAACCTTTCCTTAGCACTCACTCATTCTGTGGCATTGGTAACAGAAAACAGCCAGCCACGAAGGCCTTTTGGAACCCAGTGTCAGGTGTCTGTCCTCTCCCCTCCTCTCCCACCAGCTTGCATGTGGCCTGTACTCCAGACCCACCAGCTACCCAGCTCTTCTGTCTGCCTTTCCCTGACTGACTTTTCACATATGACATTCTTCCTCCCATGATTCTTCCCTTGGAAGAAAACTTGGGTTGCTTGATCGAGACCCAGCTCAAGTGCACCTCTGTCTGAAGTTCCCTGCTCTCACCTTGGCAGAGTCACTGGGCTCTGCTGGCCTCGTAAGGCTTTGTGCAAGCATTGTACCATTTCATGGAGAGGACTTGCACCTGTGGATTCACCATCTGTCAGGGTCATGGAAATGACCCTCCCAAGTGCTAGAGGGGCGTATTGGCACCTGTTCCTACCCCCCAACCCACACCGTACCCACTATGCATGTAATATTTCTCTTACAGTCTGCTGTTGCCTTAAGAATAACATGCCAGTCTATCCATTGGCTTTTTTTTTTTCTGCAGTTAGAAAACCCCACCCTGGAACCCCCTGCCAGGGCAGCAGGGGCTATGCCTTAATTATCTCCCTGCCTGTGTCAAAGCTTAGGCAGTAATGAATGTTTGCTCAGAGCAGTGAGTAAATATAGGGAACACATGGTTATTTAAATGGGAACGGAAGAGTCAGTAATTGAATGGATAAGCAAACACATCCGTGGTAAGTGAAGGCATGAGTCAGCAAATGAAGCGGCAGGTTTCAGACCCAGCAGGATCTGTGATTGGGTCATTCCGGCCCCTGCGCCCTCAGACACAAGCGCTCATGGTTTCTACAGGGATGGCTGCAGGGATGCCCCTATTCCTCAGTGTCCCTCGTTGATACTGCAGGCATTGGCCCCCGCCTCAGACCTGATTCTACTTTCTGAGTGAGGCTTTGACATCTGCACCAGCTAAGGCTGCTCAGGGGACTCTGAACACACTGTCCCTGTGACCTTCAGCTGCTTGGAGGGGTGGATCGACAGCGGGAGAGTGGGAGGTGTAGGATGGCTGCCACAAGAACAGGGCCCGACCTCCTAGGTCCTCAGAAGAAGGTGGACTTTTGGTGAGTCCATTCCTCCTCCTCCACACCCCAGTCCCACAGTGAGGGGGCGACAGAGCCATGAGCAGGAGCCCGTGGTTGCCGTGGCAACACATTAAGAGATGTGAAGCTGCTTTCAGCTTTCAGTCTCAGCTTCTGGAAAGGGGTCAAGCATGTGGGGCAGAGAGCAGAGTGGGGAGGTGAAAATCACTGCCACCCCCACTCAGTCTTCACAGTTAACCACATCCCGGCGCACTGCATGCTCGAGTACCTCCATCAGCACAATCTCAAGGCAACCGGGAAGTGGTGTTTCCATTTCACAGGTCAGAAAACTGGGGCTGGGATCACCTGCCTGGCCATCTGGCTCTTGGATTGGGCTCCTGATTTCAAAATCTGTACCCTTGTCTCTCTAACAGTTGTCTATTTTGGGTCAACAGACCAAGACCTCAGAATCACACTGGCTTGGGGAATACATGGATTGGTTCACTAAACCTGACATCTACTCAGGAAGGTTCAGGCCTACATACACTCAAACAGAAACGCCTCTCGTACTTGCTCACGCAGACAGGGAAGCACAAACATACACACAGCAGCCTCATATGCATACCCACACACTCACAAATATGCACACACTCTCACACGTAGACACAGCTCCCATCACATGAGCAGGCACACACCTGTGTCCATGGAAGCAGATATCAGGCTTCTTTTGACACGACTCAGTCTGTTTCTTTAGCCACTGAACCTGGCCTAGACTATGATATCATGTTCTGGCCCAATACAAAGTTAGCAAGCACGGGGCTGGGGAGATAGGGGAGGGTAAAGTATTTACCTCACAAGTGTGAAGACCTGAGTTCAGCACGCCAGAACTCTCATAAAAAGCTGGGCATGGTGAGTTGTGCTTAGAATCCCCAGTCCCAGTGACAGCAAGATGGGAGGCCAAGACAAGAGAATCCTTGAATCTCCCACCCAGCTAGCCTAGCCTACTGGGCAAAATTCTAGGCCTGGGAGAGACCCTGTACCAAACAAAAGGTGATATGACAGTCAAGGTTGGCCTCTGGCCTTTGCATATAGTCACACACACATGCTTGTGCAAACACTTCATGTGTGCTGTGTGCATACACTCACACACAGGTGCACACATGCGCACGCACGCAAACACACACATACACATGTGTTAGCAAGGCGCATTGCAAGAATAACCTTGGGAAGGTGTGTTTCTATTGTATATTTCTGTTTTCTCTCTCTTTTGTTCTTTGTTTTCACCATGAAAACATGCCCAGAATGTTAGAGGAGAGCTCGTTAAATGCAGAACCAAGTTATCTACTCTGTCCTAGCTGAGATCACCCAAAACTTGGCTGCTCCATGGGCAAACGAGTCATCAAAAGTGAAGCTAACTGAAACTGGAGTTGCCAATCAAAGCCCAGGTGACTCATGAGCCAAATACCTACTTACTGTAGCAGTGTAGCGCTGAGGTTTTGTGCTTGCTTATCACACAGCATTGCAACCAATGGATAGCTGATATGCATATGCATTTTAAAAGAATGTGTTCTGGGACGGGCCTAAGCAATGTGTTCACCTGGTTGTCTTTTAAATGACATCTTTATCGGGAAGTTATTCATGTAAGCATCATCTTTTACATTGTCTTAGTTTGGGTTATACCATGACCAAGAACAGCTGGGGGAGTGGGGTGGTTTGAAAGAAAATGGCCCCCAAAGGGAGTGGCACTATTGGGAGGTGTGGCTTTGTTGGAGTGGGTATGGCCTTGTTGGAGGAAGTGTGTCACTGTGGAGGTGGGCTTTGAGGTCTCTTTTGCTTAAGCTTCACTCAGTGTCAGAGTCTGTTTCCTGCTGCCTTCAGGATGCCTACATCCCTCAGCTGCTTCTCCAGCACCATGTCTGCCTGTGCGCCGCCATGCTCCCCACCATGACAATAATAGACTAAATCTCTGAAACTGCAAGTGAGCCTCCTCAATTAAATGTTTTCCTTATAAAAGTTGTTGTGGTTATGGTGTCTCTTCACAGCAATAGAAACCCCGGCTAAGACAGGGAGGAAAGGGTTTATTTCCGCTTACAACTCTCATGTCACACTCCATCCCTAAGGGAAGTCAGGACAGGCACTCAAGGCAGAAACCAAAGCAGAGGCCATGGAGGAGTTCTGCTTATTGGCTTGTTCTTCGTGGCTTTCTGATCTTGCTTTCTCACTGAGGACCACTAGACTAGGGGTGGCACCACCCACAGTGAGCTGGGCTCTCCCACACCAATCATGAAGATATACCATAGGCTTGCCCACAGGTCAATCTAGCAGAAACAGTTTCTCAATTGAAGTTCCCTGTTCCAAAATGACTCTAGCTTGAGTCAGGTTGACATAAAACTAGCCAATTCTCTCTCTCTCTCTTCTCTCTCTCTCTGTCTCTGTCTCTCTCTGTCTCTGTCTCTCTCTGTCTCTGTCTCTCTCTGTCTCTGTCTCTCTCTGTCTCTGTCTCTGTCTCTCTCTGTCTCTGTCTCTCTCTCTCTCTCTCTCTCTCTCTCTCTCACACACACACACACACACACACACACCATGCAGTGATTTATAAAATCAGATTCACAGTCATAAAGTCAGCAGGGTCACCTGATACCAGACTTATCATCTTAGAAAGAAGCTCATACTCATTGCTCTCTGTTTACATTCTTTTGTGTCTAGCCATTTTCACATGCACAGTGCTTTCAGGGTCCATCCTGGCATCCACCAGTGTCAGTACGGGATAATAGTCCACTGTGAAGGTGGAACAGAGTCTTCCTGTGCATTCATCAGACGACAGACATTTGGGGAAGTGATGTGTGTTGGCTACAGCCAGGGCAACAGCTCTGCCAGCTTGGACTTCTGTTGTGCTTATCCTACAACAGGGAGCATTTGGGGGAAGATGACTTGGGAACACTTTTTGGGCCCAGTGTGATATACAGATGTGGATCACTGTCCCTTCCTTGTGCAGGTTAATGCTATCCACCCAGCCTAGCAGTGGCTTCCAGGAATATCCTTCCTGCCCTGCTGACTTAGCTCATCGCTGCCCTAAATGAGTGCAAGCTGGGATGTGGTGTATCATCTCGGTAAGGTCCCAGGGTGGGGACTAGAAATGTGTGAGTCCTAGAGGACAAACAAGATTGGAAGTGGACAGAGGCTAGCATCTTGGAATTGGATGAAGACAATTGATCCTCAGACACAGTGTTGTTATAATTGGATGCAATGCTCATCACCATCTAGTCAAAGTTATTTTCCAGTTGCAGAGGCAAAACATCCCCAGTAAAGCAGCGCTAACCGGTATTCATACACCACACATTATCTTTTTGTGATGGCAAAGATACAAAATAGAGTTTACCAAAGTTCCTTATCTGAAGGATCTAGACCCAAAGTCATGCATGTCTGTGAAGTCACATGCTCTATGCACTCCAACTCAGTACAAAGCAAATGCCAGTCAGCAGCATGGCATTAAAGGGGCCTAGCATTCCTTTACCTAGGTAGAAAACATCAAAGAAAGATGAAAACTACTAGAATCAAGTAGAATAGAATATACACCAAAAGGACAGAGGCTTGAGAGATGCAAGCCTGAGGACCTGAGTTGGATCCCCAGAACCCACACATAAAAGCTAGACAAAGCATTTGTCTGAAGTACCAGCTCTGGGTGGGCAGAGACTGGCACATCCCAAGGGCATGCTTGCCAGCCAATCTAGCTGAACCCAAAAGCTCCAGGTTCAGTGAGAGACCCTGTCTCAAAGGATAAAGTGGAGAACAATTGAGGAAGACCTGGCCTCCAGATGTACACACTTATGTATATGCAGCTGCCTGAATAAACATACATACACACACACACACACACACACACACAAATGCAGGAAAGAAGGAAGACGTGAGGAACTTAATCAATATACATTATTATTTGGCTTTGTGATGTTTACAGCATTTGCTGTTTTTAAATCTCAAAACATTGCGATTTTTTTAAAAAATTCTAAATATTCATTATGTACACCTAACTATTTTTTATAATCCTGAAATTTTTCACTAAAGTTTTCATTAAAGAGAATGTCCCAGATTCTATCTATCTCACCTCTTACTTCTCCCTCTCTACAAAATATGGGTGGATAGATCCATTCTGGTATGCACATCATAACATAAGATGATGACAGACAGACAGACAGATGCACATATACAGACAGAACATACCCCAAGATCAAGCAAGCCCCAAGTGTAGACATGTGCAGAGGAACCCCGGTGAATGAGTCTTTTGGTCTGAAGTGTGGTCTCACTCTCAGAAGCTGCAGGGGAACTCTGAGAAGTGTCAAACCCAGCCAGACACAAGCACCACAGCCACTTTTGCTGACAGCCGGCTTGACCCGTCTCTCTGGACCCCAGATGCTTCTCACCCGTTACGGACGGATGGATCTTTTGGCTCCCTTCTGGCTTCTGGGTCTCTCCTGCAGTGTTGTCTGGGAGTGAAGTGAACATGAACTGATCTTCCCACGGGGAGACTCAAAAGCTGGGCTTCTCCCTAAGGACTAAACTGTTAACTGGAATTTTGTCATGGCGAAGGATGACAAATGTAAATATTTGTGGGCACTGAGCCATCTTAAATATGTTTCTGTTACTATAACTGAACACTGTAAACTGCATAATTTGTATAGGAAAGAAATTTATTTCTTATAGTTCAGAAAGCTGAAAAAAATCCAAGGTCAAGAGATTATCTAGTGAGAGTCTTCTGGATGGTGAGTCCCAGCTCAGGTCAGAGCAGTGCACAGACCTCAAAGCCCACCTCCACAGTGACCATTTCCTCCATCAAGGTCACATCTCCTCCAACAGGGCCACACTTGCTAATAGTGCCACTCCCTAAGGGCCAGCATTCAAACATGTGAGTCTGTGGGGGCCATTCCTGTGCAAACCACCACACCTTTTCTCTTCTGAACAGCAATAGTGACTATGAGACAATTCTTTTGTCCCACTATTTTGTCCCCCAAATGGGGGTTCCATGTGGTCAGCCCCCCATATCTGCAGATTCACACCCACAGATTTCAATGAAATGGATCAGAAATATTCTGGGGAGTGTTTCCTAAACAATGCAGGACAAAGATTTTTGTAGCATCTACATTCTGCCATTATTACAGTCTAGAAGATGACTTAATGTATATGACAAGTCTGTGTAGGCTTTATGCAAATACCACAGCATTTTATGCAAGGGACTTGAGCATCTGCAGATGTTGATATCTGTGTTCCTAGATGGTAGTATTTACTGAGTGTGGAACACTGTGAGGACTGAAGCTTGAGGTCTAGCAGGTATACAAGAAACAAACACTAATGAAGTGTTCCATATACATAAAACACAAAAATAAAAGAAGTAATGGGCAAATGGAAGGCTTGATGAACCAAGAATGTCTAGGGATAAAGATTGATTGTGCAATCAGGCACATTTAAAGAAGGAGTGTGGAGATCAAAAGCAAATGCTATCTTTGGACAAAGTAACTGATATCTTCGGGGAGCTCAGGGCAGCCTTGGCCCAGCTTCTTGCCTAGGGTAGGAGGCTTGCTTCATTATGGGTTGTAGGATGCTCTTTACCACAGAACTATGATGTCAGAAGTGAACTTTCCAATACCTTGGTGGGATATGTGTGTGTGTGTGTGTGTGTGAGAGAGAGAGAGAGAGAGAGAGAGAGAGAGAGAGAGAGAGAGAGAGAGAGAGAGAGGCTCCAGGGCAGGTAGCTGCTTGGAGTTCATGGTCCCAAGGCAGCCATCAGCATCTTCTCCATGTTGCCCCCACCCCTTCAGAAGCCACCACAACAAGGGGTCCGTTTATCTTCATGGAAGATCAACAGCAGAGGCTTTGCTGATTAGCATAATGACTGTTAAAAATAAACGTGTTTCCAGAGGTGAAATCCGTGGCTTGTTAGGCAGCTTAATGGATGCTGGAGGCAAGCACTTGATGAGATGAGTGGAATTCAGACTATGTAGCTCGGCTGCAGTATTTCAGAGGCCCTCTCTCCTGGCATGAACCAAGTGTAAGGAACCAGGCAGCCCCAGGGAGGCACTTATGTGTGTGTCCCTAATAGACTGGGTCTGGCCATCAGCCGAGGATGACTTGGGGTGGCCTGTAGACTCTGACCATATTCTATCTATCTTGCATTTAACCACACCGGGGGCTGCTTTCTCATACTAGCTACTTCTAATCAATGTCTTCATGAGGGCAGAGTTCTGCCCATGCCTGGGAAAAACCTGACTGCACAACAGCTTGATAGCAATGATTGCCTTTATTCCTTTCATATTGCTGTGACAGAAATACTTGACAGAAACAATTCAAGGCAGGAGACATTTATTTTGATCACAGTTTTAGTCATGATGATGAGGAAGACGTGGAGTTGGGGCTCAGCTTATGGCAGTGGGCTTGTGCAGCAGAGGCTGCTCGGATCATGGCAAATGAGGAAGTATAATCAAGTCAGAATCCAGGGGCCAACATAACCTCCAAGCGCCTACCTCTATGACCTCCACCTCCTACTAAGGCCTCCTGAAAATTTAGGAGTCTCTAGATGAAGCATGCCAGCATGGACCTGTTGGGGGATATTGTGTGTGTGTGTGTGTGTGTGTGTGTGTGTGTGTGTGTGTGTGTGTGTGTGTGTGTGTGTATACATCTACATATTTGCATGGGTATGTGCATGTATGCCTATGTGTAGCATGCCATTGGAGGCCTGAGGTTGATGTTGGGTATCTTCTTCTACGACTATGCTCTTCAGTTTATTTACTAACACAGGGTCTCTCACAAACATGGCTAGCAAGGCTAGCCAATAAGCCAGGGGTCTGTCTGTTTCGGCCTTCATAGCACTGGGGCTCCAAACATGTTGCTATACTTGGCTTTTCACATGGGCGTCGGAGATCCCAATTCAGGCCATTATGCTTGCAGAGGTCTGTTATGAACTGAGTCATATCTCCAGCCCCATGTGGGAAGAATTTGAGTTTCAAACTAAAAGGAAGACTGTGTGTGTTCAGCAGTTTTCCCACTTGCTCCTGTTGGCCTCAGCACTGGTCTCCAAACATGACCCTGTGTGTTTCAGGGGATCTTGGTCTCTTTGCAATAGCAGCCCGAGGAGTCATGGGTTGGGGCTGGAGCTACATCTCCTAACTCCCAGACCACCAACGCCCACATATGTGAGGGGGGCAAGAGACATCTGTCTTTCAGGGCTCACACTAATCCCTGGCCAGAAGCATTAATGTAACAAATGGGCTGTCAGGAGGCTGGGGCAGGAGTGAACAAGGCTCTCTGAATCCCACGGTACCTACTTGTATGGTGTGTTTCTCTCCTTCGGGTTTCTGAGGCCACCAAGGTTCTTCCCATGACTGCTCCTCCACGGCCCCCACCCCGGACACAGGCTGCTTTTGTCATCCCTGGTCTTGGTGGGTACTTTCTGCCTTTCAAAGCCCATGAGCTTTCAGGAGACAGAAGGACCAGAGAGCAAAGGAACAGATGTACTTCTTCTGCCACAGCCCTGCCTACCACTGTTGGACCAATAGAGAGGCAGGAGGCACAGAAAGAGCCCTGGCTTGGTGCTCTGGAGTGCGGGCTGGATGAACACACAGAGATGGCACAGGTTTTGGGAAGTGTGCCGTTCCCGGAATTATGAATGCTTATCCACAGAGACTCTTCAGGGTTGGAGGTATTGCTGGGGATCAGGCTGTGGCAGACAGCTGTGCCTTTGGCAGGCTGACACATCTGGATCTGTCTCCCGCCCCCCCACACACCTGGAATACCTCTAGTGATCCCCACACTTTGGGGACAGTATCATTTGCCATAGCCTTCCCATCTAGGTCTGAATTCTGGTCCAGCTGGATTTAGTTGGATGGCTGCCTTCAGCTCTCTCAATGAGAGGCACACCAGGAGAGCTGGCTGGACTTGCCACTCTCTTTCCAGGTAGACATCACCACAGCCGCTCCGTCCCCTCCTCGTTGTTACCCCACAATAGTGACCTTGAAACAGGCTTCTTACCACCATATTCTAGCCCTGTCCCCACCCAGATCCCTCCCTAATGTCCCTTCACACTCAGATCCCTGCTCCAGTCCTGTCTACAGAGAGCTCAAGCTAAGACCTGGGAGGCCAGCCACCCTGTTCTACAGCCTGGCATGTCTCCATCATTGCATTTGCTATGGTCTGCATGTGCAGTGTTCCCCAGGGGTTTATATGTCAGAGACTTAGTCCTAAGCACAGTGATAAGAGAAATGGGCTTCTTCTTAAGTCATTAGGCCACTGGGGTGCTGCCCTCTTGGAATTAATCTCTCTCTCTTTCTTCCTCCCTCCCTCCCCCTCCCCCTGCCCCGCCCTGAGACCATTGTTGGTTTGCCTCAGAGTTAGTTGTTATAAATAAGCATCTTGCCTGACCTTGTAATGACCTCTTCTGCACATGCGCCCTCCATTATGCTGCCAGCCTTCTATGGAGCTAAGCAGAAGTCAACCTCATGCCCTTGAACTTAGAACTGTGACTCAAATAAAGCTCTTCTTTATAAGTTACCCAGTCTTGATCATTTTAACAACTGTATTAGTTACTTTCTTTGTGCTATGACCCAATCCCTGACAAGATGTAGTTCAAGAGAGGAGTTTATTCTCGCTGATGATGGCAAGAGATACAGCTTTCTGTGGCTGGCAAAGCAGCAGGGCAACAGGAGGCAGCTGCTCACATTGCATCTGCAGTTGGGAAACAGAGTGGTGGATGCTGGTGCTCAGCTCGCTCTTTCCTTTCTGTGGAGGCGGGCACCCTGCCACCTGCCACCTGCCCGAATGGAATGTTGCTCCCTCCCTCAACCAACCTAATGTGGATAATCCTTCACAGATAGGCACAGAGGCTTGTCTCTTTAGGGACTCCAGATTCTATCAAGGTGATGATTAAAACTGGCCAAAAAGCAATGAATATAGCCTTTCTTGTGGTGGTGGTGGTGTGTAGGTGTGTGTGCGCGTGCGCACGCGTGTGCGTGTGCATGAGCAAGTGTTATGATCTGTATAGCCCTGGGTGGCCTGGCTATTTAGATCAGACTGGTCTTGAGCAGTTGTCTCACAGAGATCCTCCTGCCTCTGCCTTGTGAGTGCTGGGATTAAAGATGTATGCCACCATACTGGGCACTTTTTGTTCTAGATATCCCCAGACTAAGACAGAACTTACCACTTTGGATGTCACTCTCCCAACTAGACTAGAGACCCCTAAGGCTGAGTGAGTCTGTCCATTTTACCCCTATGCACAGAGCACACAGTAGGTGCTCAGCAGACCTTGTCCTAATCAATGACCAGTGGTCATCTCATTCCAGCCCTGTTCACCATGCACAGGCTAAGTGCCCTTGAAGGAAGGACCACTGTTAACATAATCTCCAAATGGAAGACTAGGGATTGGAGAGATAAAGTCACTTGCGCCAGGATATGTATTTCCAAGTTGCCCAGCCTGAGACACCACAGGCCAGAAGTCTGCCTTACCTGGAGCAGATTGAATTGCCATGGTTAGAGGAGGGCAGAGGAACAAGGAATTTGGACTAAATGAGTGCTGCAGAATAAGCTGCAAGCATTGGTTTCCTCCGGCCAGGAGTCACCAGGACTCTCCTGAGCCAAAGCTTTGCTCCTGTAGAAGCTTTCAAGCAGGAAGCGGCAGATTTCAAGAGGCTGGCCCTGGGCCAGAGACAGTTTGGCTAGGACTTCAGCCCCCAGAGTCCCATCACACCCTCAGGGCCCAGTGGTGCTGCCATAATTACCCCTATTCTGTATAGGAGGAAGGTGTTCCATGGAGAGGAAGTGATTTGTCCACAGTCACATGACTTGTGTGACTCAGAATTCCATGTTTGGTCTGAATCCACATTCTTTCCAATTACTGTGTCCCTTTCCAGAAAGAAAACACTTTTTAAGATTAAAAAAAAGAGCCTGCTGTGGTCTAACTAAAATCCAATTATGTTTCTTGACTGTTAAAGGTCTGGTTCTGTGACAGTGACAGGCAGACAGGGAAGTTAAAGAACATGGAGTCCTTGACTACAGCCATGTCCCAAAGGAGGCCACATCCTATCACATAGCTCTGGCTGACTGCCTGTCATTGTGACTTTTCCTGTCTGTTGCCTCTGTGTTACTGAAACATCCTGTCAGTGGAGAAACTGAGGCCCAAAGCTTAAGCGATTTCCTAACTTAACACATTTAGGAAACGCTAAAGATGGGATCCCAACTGCACTTGAGTCCTGAACCACTTCTTTGAGCCAGTACACTTGACTGCGTTCTGCGTTCTGCATTGGATGCTTTGCAATCATTGTGCCCTTAGCCCTCTGGCACTTGCAATCCTGTTCTATAACAGAAATCATGGGAACTCAGCATGGCACTCAGCAAACAGCCCCTATCAGTCAGAGACCCTAGCTGTAGCTCCAGCCTCCCTGAAGCCTGCTGTCCTGCCCGGGGTCTGATGCCCAGTAGTTCACCAGGTCCATGGGATGGTATGACCTGAAAACTTCTCAGTCATTTGCTGGACAGTAGGGGAAATGGCTGGTTATCATTCTCCCATGCTTGGCTCACGAGGTCCTCCTAACTCTCGCAACAAGAGTGAGCCTTCTCAATTTCCTCTGCAGAGGAAGAAACTGAGGCTCGAAGAGAAACACTGACTCACACAAGACCACACACCGCACATCTCTAGGAACAGGGATCCCTACCCAGGCCTGTCCAGACCTCCTTCTGCTCCTTCCCACCCCAAAGCTCAAGGCCTCATTCTTGATGTCACCTGAGGGCCTGGAGAGTCAAAGTGCAGTTGCCCGTTGTGGTTTGAAATGACAAATGTCACTCATAGGCCATGGCCATGTATTTGGACACTTGACCCCCAGATGGTGATGCTGGGTTTTTTGTGGGGCAGGGGGAGTTATGGAACACTTGGAGGTGTGCATCCTTGCTAGAGGAAATACGTCACTGTGGGCAGCTTTGGGAGTTCATAGCTTTGCCCCAGCTCCCATTCCCTCTCTCTGTTTCATGCTTGGAGTTGAAATGTGTCTCTCAGCTTCCTGCTCCAGCCACCTCCTGCCATGCCTCCCTTTACCATTATAGATCTTCCCTTCGGAAACTGTAAGCCCCCAAAAACTCTTCTATAAGTTGCCTTGGTCATAGTATTTTATTACAGCAGCATAAAATATACCTACCTAGGACTCCAGGGTAAGATGCACACCCAGATGTGTGACTATCAAAACCCCACTCTTAGTCTGTTGAGAAGGCAAGCATAGGGAATAGCTTAGCAACCTGGGACTCTGCTCAGTTGGGCTATACACACCCTTCTAACAATGCTCTTGGAAACCTGGACCTTCACTGCATGTACTATACACATGCCTCTCTTCTTAACAATGTACCTGGCAACCTAGTCCTCCTTCCTGCATGGAGCTGCACACACAACCCTCTCTAAATAATGGAATCAATTTCTTTTCCGTTTCTATTCAAACATATTCCCAGCATAGACCAGTATATAGGAGGGCCAATCTTTCCTGAACTAATTTGGGGCTAAACTGTGTCTTATAAATGAACTTTTAAGGAAAATATTCTATTTACCATCTTGTGCCCATGTATAATTATATGTATGATTAAAATCAGAAGGAACATGCTCAGTGGGCAGAGGCTTACATTATGCAGATCTGTCAATCAAAATAGAGAACTCCCATGTTATGCCCCTTAGCAGCCAAATTCCTCCTCCTCTTGGACCCCCTCACCACCACCAAAAAAAGAAAGCTCTAAGCAATAACCAGAGACCTTAAGCAGCTTCATTCAGGTGGCCCTTGTTACTCTTGGCACATTTCTTTCTAATCTGTATTATTGCTTTGGATTGAATAAAATCACCTTGCTACCTTGGTGACCCATGTGAATCTTTAATTCCTTAACTAAAGTTAGGTTAAGTTAACCTAACTAACTTAAGGAAACATCAGCCTAGACCAGTAACACTGAGCCTTAGCCTTCACAGGCTTGCCTTTCCCTGGCCTCTGCTCCCAAGAGGAAAGAGAAACAGGCGCCAGAGACTTGAAAGGCACACTGCCCTTGCCAAGGAAAATGCCAGAGTTTGTAAGGAGAATATGGCTTCCCACACACCACAGGCTAGACTCCCATTTCCTTGCCTCTGCTCTGCCAGGCACATCTCATCTCCCCCAGGGATCTGTCAGAGTCCAAATTCATACCAAGAGGATACACTGAGTATCTATTTTGTGCTTGCAAAGGTGCCCCCAGCACATGGCAGGACCATTGATACTGTCCGTGCCCACTCTGCAGGGGAAACTGAAGTTCACAGATCAGTCAGTTATGTGGTAGCTGTGTCAGCTAGTTTTATGTCAACTTGACACAAGCTAGAGTCATTTTGGAAAAGAGAACCTCAACTAAGAAAATGTTCCCACTAGATTGGTCTGTGGGCAAGCCTGTGTGCATTTTCTTGATTGGTGATTGATGTGAGTGGATCCAGCTCACTGTGGGTGGTGCCACCCTGGGCTGGTGGTCCTGGGTACTATAAGAAAGCATGGCTATGAGGAGCAAGCCAGTGAGCATTGTTCCTCAATGGCCTTGGCTTCAGTTCCTGCCTCCAGGTTTCTACCAAGAGTTTCTGCTCTGACTTTCCTGGATGATGAACTCCAAGCTGTAAAATGAAATAACCCTTTTCCTCCTCAAGTTGTTTTTGGTCATGGTGTTTTGTCATGGCAATAGAAAGCAAACTAAGCCAGTAACAAAGCTGCAAAAACTGAGGCCATGATGTGAACCCCAGTCTATCTGACCTAGAATTTTTCTAGTGCCATAAAAAGTGGGAAAACCAAAGAAGTCATACCTGGAATATAAGTAAGCAGCTGGATTTCAGCCTTGTGCAAAGAAGCTGAGAAATGCTTCTCTTGCTTGCAGTTTTCCACCACATCAACTCCAATACAGTCTGTTTCTTGTGAGTCATTGGTCTCCTCTTTTCCCTTTTATGAACATTTATAAACCCATCTTCATAGCAGACACATTTTTGATACCTCAGAAATAAATTGTGTCATATGTTCCCGGGAAGGCATATTGTGTGTGCAAAAAAAAAAAAAAAAAAAAAAAAAAGCAGACCTTTTAGGATGTAAAGGATTGCTTTTTTGTTTCTATTTAATAGGTGAAGTGAGGTGTGGAGAGAAAGGCATGGTGGGGGGTGGGGATAGCATAGGGTAGGGGCAGGGGCTGGAGAGGTGGCTCAGCAACAGCAGTTAAGAGCTCTTGTTGCTCTTCCAGGGGACCCAAGTTTGGTTCTCAGCACCCATGTCAGGTGACTTACAATTGCCTAGAACCCCAGCTCTAAAGAATCTGAACTCTGTTCTGGCCTTTGTAAGCATGTGCACACATGGGTGCTTGCGCATGCACACACAAACACACACACACACACACAGACAGAGAGAGAGAGACAGAGAGAGAGAGAGAGACAGATGGGGGCTCACATACTCATAAATGAATAAAACATCTTTTAAAAAGCTGGTTCTAGCTGGATGGTGGTGTTCACACCTTTAAACCCAGCACTCGAGAGGTAGAGGCAGGTGGATCTCTGTGAGTTCAAGGCCAGCCTAATCTACATAGTGAGTTCCAGGACAGCCAGTGCTACACAGAGAAACCTGTCTCAAAAAAAAAAAAAACAAACAAAAATAATAAAAAACAAAAAGAACTAGTTATAACTGGCTAAAGAAGTCAATTTGGTGTAGCCCCAGCTCTGCCTCACTAAGTTGTGTGATCTTGGGCCTGAACCTCACTTATAAATTGAGGAAGTTGAGCATAACCTAAATTTCCTTCCATTCAACTCAAAATCCTTTTACATGTATTTATTTATTGTGTGTGTGCTTGTGTGTGCATGCACACATGTGTACACACATGCATGCTATAGTGCACATGCAGAGGTCAGAGAACAACTTGTGAGAGTCAGTTTTCTCCTTCTACCATGCGGGTCCCAGGATCAAACTCGGGTCGTCAGGCTTGGCAGCAAGTACCTTTGCTCTCGAAGCCCTCTTGCCATTCTTCACCCTCTCACATACTATCCCTTGAAATTTAGCATGCTCCATGACTGTCCTGCTTAAAACAATCAGCTCTTGTCCATCCCCTGGAAGCCATTTAACAGGTTGTTGGCTTATGATGGAATGCTACTTAGTGGTGAAGAAGAATGACAATATCTAACGCAACATGTATGGATCATTAACCTAGTTGTGATGGTAAATGGTGGGTAGCAGTTGCTTTGAGGGGGTAGAGTGGGGTTTGGGCTATTGACTGAAAAGTCCCAGGGAACTTTTGGGTGTGGTGGAAATGGTCCACCTCTTGATTTTGGTAAGGTTTGCCATGTTATAAACAGGGGAAATGTAATTAAAGTTGGAGACTGGAGAGATGGGTTACTGGTTAAGATCACTGACTGCTCTTCCAGAAGCCCTGGATTTGATTCCTAGCACCCACATAGCAGCTCACAACCATTTGTAACTACAGTTCCAGGGATTCCAATACCTTCTTCTGGCCTCTGAGAGCCCAAGGTACACATGTGCACAGGCATGCATGCAGGCAAAATATTTATAAAATAAAATGAAACATTCTAATTAAAAATTAAATTAAATACCCTGCATCAGTCCTTTGCCACACTCTCATTATGCCCTATCACTTACTGTGAACAGAGGAAATCCTAACATGTAAATGTATGCATACATGTGCATATATGTCACTCCTAGGACTGTGAACAATAGACACCATGAGGAAGCTGCTAACACTAAGTTTTCAGGAAACAATTAACCAGTCTTCCTCTTGGGAGTAATCACACTCCTAGAGGAAGAAAACGGACCTGATCTGACCTGACTTGATAAGCGCCATTCTTGGTGTGGCCATGCTTTGGAAAATGGCACCATTTCCAGGATGAGGGCTGAAGAAATCCGTTTAGGTTGCGGGCAGCCAGACAGTACCATGAGTGGAAATGGGGGACGTGACTGACAGCCCCACAGCTGCAAGAGCTGTTATCTGGTGTTGGCAGCTCTACTACCAGCCCTGCCTTTCTTGGCATGGTCGGGATCCTTAAGGGAAACTGGGTGTGTCTGCTGTCTGATGTGTCTGGTCTCAGGCTCTGCCCAGCCTGTGGCCCTTGGGAACCACCTGGAGTCATCTGTCCATCACTCTCAGCCTGAGCCCCACCTTCTTTCCAGCAATAATTCATTTGAAGTCCCCAATAATGATGCTGGATTCCAAGAAGACCCCTCATCTATTTCTCTGGGCTCTGAACAAAGGACCAGTTCCCAGCAGAGGCTCCAGCTGAGTCAAAGCATTATTCCCTGGAAAGAGTGAGCAGATGCCCATGACAGCACAAGGTTCCTGAAGAAACAAATGAAGACAACAAACAACTGAGCCTTTGAAGGGCAGTGGTTGGAACAGGAAACAGAAGTCAGCAGGAAAAGGACCCCAGCCCAGAACTGAAGGATATCAGAGGACAAGACAGGATAAGTGGCTTGGTGCCGTGGTGAATTCATGCAAGCTGTTCCCTCAGAGTGGAAGGCCTCTTTTAGGAGGGATGGTGGTATGCTTACAGGGAAGTACCTACTATGTACCACAAAACACAACATGTGGTAAAGCTCTCACTCCACCCAATTGTCATTCTGAACACAGGCATTAGGATATACATGTCTTATGGAAGAGAATGCTAGGAACCAGAGATGAGTGGAATTTGAGCGGGATCCCACAGCTAGCAGATGACGGAGCCGAAAGCAAATTCAAGACTGTTTCATTCCAAAGTTGTTCTAATTAGGTTTCTATTGCCGTGGTAAATGCTATGACCAAAAGAAACATTGGGAGAAAGGGTTTATTTCATCTTACAGCTTTTGTGGTCCATCATGAAGGGAGGGAAGCCAAGGCATGAACTGGAGCAGAGACTGGGGAGGAATGCTGTTTATTGGCTTGCTCAGCCTGCTTTCTTACACAGCCCAGGCCACCTTCCCAGGGGCATCATGGTCCATAGTGGTCTGGGTCCTCTCTCATCAATCAATAATCAAGAAAATGGGGGTTAGAGAGAGAGCATAGAAATTAAGAGCATTTGACGCTCTTGTAGACACCTGGGTTTCGTTCCTAGCACCCACATAGTAGCTCACAACTGTCTATTACTTCAGTTTCAGGGAACCTTCTGGCCTTCACAGACACTGCACATGTATAGTATACATATATAAATGCAGACAAAACACACATACACATAAAATAAAGATAAATAAAATCTATATTTAAAAAATGAAAATGTCCCACAGATTTGCCTATAAATCTGATGGAGGTGGTATCTTCGCTGAGATTCCCATTCCCAGATGACTCTAGCTTTTGTCAAGTTGACAAAAAACTAACCAGCACAGAAACCCTCTTCCATGAGCACGTGAATGTCCCAGGTGTGGGACTAACTCACTGTTTCTAGAAGACCATCAGCAGAGTTCTGGGTTGGACAGATCATGCCGTGTCCAGGGGTTGACACTCAACTTTCTAAGTGTACCTGACAAAAATTGGAGAGAAGGAGGAGTAGCAATATGTGACTGGTGACCCCTTGAGACACAAAGCTGACACAGGGTCAGTGTGCAGGAACATCTGGAAGCAGATGTTATGGGAGATCTCCAAGAATAGACAGCAGGTCTCCAGGGCCCAAGACTCGAAGTATCCCTTAACACCTCCTCCCCCACACACACACACACACTAACCCTTTCCTAGGCAAGCCCAGCTTTCTTACGATGCAGGTGCTAATACGGGGCTTCTGCCAACTTCTGGCTGTTGAGGACTTCAGCTGTAGCTCTTGCCTAGTGACTCCACCCTGCAATGGAGTGCACTGGTATGGGGTACTTTTCCTTATGCAGCTAAAACACAGTTAATGCTCCCTTGTGACCTGTTATGCGTAACAAAAGCTCCAGCAGTGGGCATTTCCCTCAGAGTAAGCCAACTAGGCATTCATCTGGCTCCCAAGAATTCACATCTCCCCCTTTCTGGAGAATGTCCCCATTTAATCCATGCCATTTTACAGAAGAGTTAACTGAGCTTAAGTTGGATGTCTTTGATTTGGTCTGTCCCCAAAATTCAGATCTTTGTGTCCTTTCATCTGCCTCCACTGGCTGTAGCCTCAGCTCCCCTTGGCTCTGCCCCCACAGTGAGTCATTGTCCTTGCCAGTATTTATTCCATGGTAAGAAATCCTGGAGAAGCCACAGGCAGGCATGGCTGACACTTTAAATGAGATTTCCCAGAAGGGCCATTTGTTCTGCCTACGAAGGCAGGGGTCCAGTGTGGGAGAAGCTCTTCTACTACTCCTGATACCCAGGTACTGGAACAGCAAGGTCCAAGGAGCCCCACCTCCTGGGTCGCTAGTTATCAGAGATAGACTCTCTAAGGGATTCAGGAGGGGGGCTGTGGAGAAAGCTCAGTTAGTGAGTCAGCTGACTCAACCACTAAAGTACACAGTAGGGCCACAGGTACCATAGACAAAAACAAAGGTCGAGTCAGAGCCCTATGCCCACTCCCACCTGCTCAACATCCGGCTCCAGAAATGAATAGATTTATTCATCTTAGACTATGAGTATTTTGCCTGCATGAAGTATGTGCCTAGATATATGTGCAAATGCTTATGTCTAGCACTCTTGAAAGTAAGAAGACATCGGATCCCCTGCAACTGGAGTTACAGGAGGTTGTGAGTCAACATATGGGTGCCAGGACCAGAACCCAGGTTCTCTGCAGGAACAGCCAATGCTCTTAACCATCAAGCCACTCTCCAGCCCTTGGAACATAGACTCTTTAGCCCTGAATGCCTGGCTCTTCTCTGCACACAAACACCCTCTGGTCATCCACCTGTTTCTCATAAATTAAAGCAAAACTTCCACATTGATCTGCAGGGGTCCTGGGCATATGGATGTACTTTGACAGAGGTTATCAACGCGGTTCTTAGAGTACAGGATACTTCTATCAACTATGGGATGTTTCTCTGTGCTTTTCCAGTTAAGTCCCTTAGGCTGTCACTGTCCCGATCTCTATCACCATGAATTAGATGTACTTGTCCTTCTGCTGCATGCAAATGGAATCACACACTCTGGGTCTGTAGCAGTCCGATTTTTTACTAGAGGGCTATTTCACTGCACAGACCTGTCACAATGTTATCAATCCATTCTCAGGTAATGGTAAGTTTCCTTCCTTCCTTCCTTCCTTCCTTCCTTCCTTCCTTTCTTTTTCCTTTTTTTCATAGGTTCACCGTATGTTTCCCTGGCTGGCCTGGAACTCCCAGAGATCTAGGCCAGCAGTGTACCATCAACATACACATTACTCGGCCTCTATTTTTATTTCTGTTAACTCAGTTAACCATTTGAAAATACTGTAGCATTCTACAAACCAACTTTTCTTAAAAACAAATGATTGAGAGCTGAGAGCTGGGGCTGAAGTTGTGTTTACTGCTCTTCCAGATGACTCGGTTCCGTTCCTAGCACACACACACACACACACCAGACAGCTCACACCCTCCTTTAACTCCAGCTCCAGGGTATCTGATGCCTTCTTCTGCTTCCTTGGGCACTCGGACACTTGGGGAACACACACACACACACACACACACACACACACACACACACACACACACAATGAAACTTAAAAAAAAATAGGAATGAGTGGAAGTGAATCCCTGTGCAGTGCTATTCTGACAGTAAAACTCCATGTAGGAGTCTTCCTGTCTCTCAGCCAACACCTCCAGCCAGGAGGTGCCAGCTATAAGATGATGCATCCTCTCCAGGAGTTCTGTGGCCATGGAGACGGCAGTCAGGATTCATTACATGTGGAAACATTTCGGCTTAAATGTCCCTTAGATTTCATACTGTCAATGTGCTTCTTTGTCATCATTGATGGGATATGTTCAAATCAGAAATCACATACATAAAAAAAACTTGATCAATTAGAGTCTCTTGATTAGCATCATCCTTGCACCCAGCACCCAGGGCCTGCTAGCCCTAATTAAAATCACACTTATGTTTTTAATTTTGACAAAAGTCCAATGTATTCATTGTTCTCTTTTGTTGATTATATTTTTGGCATCATATCTAAGAGACAAATAGTTTGTGATCTAATTTGTAAATGGTCTGTGATCCATTTTTACTTGCTTTTTGGCTACAACATGAGGCAGAATGGATGGTTGGTCTATGGATCCAGTCTTCTCAGCACCTTTGGGTGAAAAGACTCCCTTTCCAGTTGAAAGCCTTGGCACCTGTCAAACAGGCTGGTGGCAAATGGAGGGGCTTCTCAATTCCGTTTTCTGGGTTTATGTGCGTATGTGCCTCTCTCCTGTCTTCAGAACATGAACTTTGAAGTAAATTTAAATCTGAGACGTATGAGTCCTCCCACTTAGTCCTTTCTTCCTTTTTAGATTTTTCCCCTCTCTCTCCCCCTCCCTCTCCCCCTCTCTCTCATCCTTTTGCTATTCTGCGTGTCTTACATTTTTGTATGCCTTTTAGAATCAGTTTGTCAATTCTTTCAAACAAACAAAAGCAGGCAACTCTAACTCTGGTAGGAAGGGCATTGAACTGTGGGTAGATGTTGGCAGCACAGGCGTCCTAACAAAACCAAGTCTTCCAGGCTCCAAGTACAGGCGTCATTTCTTTATGTAGGTCTTCTTTGCTTGCTTCCAAGGATGCTTCATAGTTTCTAATGCATATGTATTTTAAAAGCATGTCAAGTTGTATTTATTTATTGGGCATAGGACACACAATGATGCAGAGGACAACTTGAGGAAGTTGGTTCTCACCTGTCACCACGCAGGTCCTGGGGATAGAACTCAGGTTGCCAGATTTGGTGACAAGTATCTTTACCTATGTCAGATCCCAAAGAAAATTAGAACAAACAGCTAACTGTCGTGCACACTGGCCCAGAATCATTCAGTTCCTGTGACTCCTCTGCTCTTCTCACCCCCGCCCCAAACCTCCCTAACCCAGGGGCTTCACTTCCCCCAGCTTCTGATTCCTACACAGTCCACCCATTCTGGCCATGTTCTTCTGGCTCCTCTCTTGTGCCACTTGCCTCCTCCTGTCTCTTGTCCCTCTCTCTTCTCTTCTTCTCTTGCCCCAGAGCCCGTGTGCCTCCTCTCCTCCTCTTGCCTCCTCTCTTCCTCCTGGTGGTCACGTTCAATCCACTACTTTCTCTCTCTGCTCTGGACACTTCCAGATGCCTCTGGCTGAATTCTTCCTCATATCTACAATAAAACCTTCTCCTCAACCTTGGGGTGGTCATGTCCTCATGCTCATTCAACCTATTGAGCCATCTCAACCAGCCCATTTAGTGTATGTGTGATTTGCCTCTTTGCTCTACTTATCCCAGCTATTTTTAATCCTTTCGTTATAAATGAAATTGTGTTATCATTTTATCTGTGGGGTTTTCATTGCTAGTGTATATAAGTAGCATTGATTTCTATACATTGACCTACTTTATGACCTGCCTGGACTCATTCATTACCTCTACTCTTTCTTTCATGCATTAGTTCAAATTTTCCATCTGCAAGGTCATGCACTCTTAGAAACAGAGGGGTTTTCTTTCTTCCCAGCCTGGATGCATAATACCTCATTTTCTTGACCTTTAGGAGGCCACTCTCAATATTAACCACAGCAATGCCTGCTATTGACTAACTCCCTGCCCTTCTGGAGTTGCTTTGTGGCCTCCACTATCCACAGTCTCTCTCAGAAGCACCCTAATTCCCTTCCTTTCTTTTTAGGCCAGAAGTTTCCAGTAAGTATAAAAATAGACAGAATATGTGACATGCATCACCATTATCAACTTGGTCTTACCTTGTCCCCACTCAGCCCTCCCCTCAAAAGTTATTTGGAAGCAAATTCCAGATTTCATATTATTTTGGCATGCCTTCATAAATATGTCTTTCTAAAAGATAATAACTCTTTAAAACAGCCACAAATGCAATTATCAGGCTAAATATTGGTCATTCCTGAGCCACCATCAAATGTTTGGTGTTCAGGTTTCTTTCATAAATATTGCAAAATATCTTTCAGGTGGTTTGTTTCAACTAAACCAAAGTTTAGCTACTTGGCACGTGCCTCAAGTCTCCAGTAGTTTTGAGTGCTTTCTCTATTAGCTTTCCCCCACTTCACAATGCACTTCATTTTTTAAAAGTAATATTTAGTTTTTAATTTGTTTGCTAGGGGCAGGGTGTGCTGAAATACCAGAGCATGTACATCGGTGGCACTCGGAGTGACAATTACTAGAAATTGGATCTTGCCTTCTACCATGAGAGTCCCAGGGATTCAACTCAGGTTATAAAGCTGGTCATAGCTTCCTTTCACTTGATAAACCATCTCAGTGCACTACAATATATTTCATTTTTTCCTTTATTTTTATTTTATGTGCATGGGTATTTTTTCTGTTTGTCTATGTACCATGTTCACGTAGCACCTATAGAGCCAGAAAGGGGCGCTAGATCTCCTGAGACATGCGTTCCAGACAGTTGTGAGCTGCTATGTGGGTGCTGGGTCTTCTGCAAGAGCAGCCAGTATTCTTAACTATTGAGCCACCTCTCCAGCCCCTATATTGTGCTATATTTCCTTAAGGAAAAAAATGCTGGTCATCTCTCCTGTAGAGGTTCCCACAGTCTGGATTTTGCAGGTTGGAACACTGTGAAGTGTGGTTGAATGTGTCTTTCCAGACTCAGAGTCACCTGGAGACCGAGGGCCGATCCACAGAAATGCTGTGATCAGCAGTTTTGCTGGCACATGTGTGTGGCCAGTCCCGGCTGCAATGTGCTTCAAATGCTAAACAC
Organism: Cricetulus griseus; assembly: GCF_003668045.3. NCBI lineage: Eukaryota > Metazoa > Chordata > Mammalia > Rodentia > Cricetidae > Cricetulus > Cricetulus griseus. The sequence goes on along the minus strand of NC_048601.1, from coordinate 30,422,613 downwards.
GGGCCAGGTTTCAAAAGACTTCGTAAAAACTGGAAATGATTTCGTTCAGTTTTATCTCAATGACATACTCAGATGGCAATAGTTTGAACTTTCTGGGTTTAGTAAAAGATGTTAAAATTGATTCACCTTTGTTTTTTCATACCTTTGCAGGTTATTCTTAGAAAATGTCAAATTATGCATGTGACACATGTGACCTGTGTCCGTGAGCTTCTGTAGGGAGTTAGGCCTGAGCTAGAGTTGCGTGTGTGTGTGTGTGTGTGTGTGTGTGTGTGTGTGTGTGTGTGTGTGTGTGTGTGTAGGGAGTCAGAGGACAACTTTGAATATTGTTCCTCAGGAGCCTTTGCACAGGGACTAGACTGGCCAGAGAGTCCCACAGTGACCCTCCTGTCTGCTCCCCACCAGTACAAGGGTCACAAGTACATGTCACTGTTTCTGGCTTTATTTATTTATTGCATGGGCTCTGGGGATGAAATTCAGGTTCTCACTTGCACAGGGATTGCCTACTGAGCCCCAGCCCCAAATTTACCTTTGATTTTCTAAAGACTCTTTGATATCACACTCATGCCTTCCCCAGAAGGCACACAGGCTCTTGCTGCCGTCTCTGAGGTGTTTCCAATCCTCAGCTCCCAAAACCTGTATCTTCACTGCCACTGGGGACTGTGAGATTATAATAGTCTCCTCTTATGTCATCCTTATTTATTAGCCCAGAATTGATAAAGAAATACTTGCTATCTTAGGGAAATGAGTCATCTCAGAAAGGACTTCCCTGATTTCCCTGTGTCTTGGTTCACACTGTCACTGCAACCAAAACCCTGAAGCTGGGTAAATACTAATGGAAAGATGTTTGCTTAGCTCATCCTTCTGGAAGCTGGAAGTCCAGGATCAGGTAATCACAGATACTGCTCTGGTGGGAACTTGTGTAGTTCCCTGCCCAGTAGGAAAACTGAAGAACCCGCAGGCAGTGTTGGTGCCAGAGACCAAGGGGAGGTGACAGGCGCCCTCTGCAAGGACCTGCTCTCGTGAGAATAACCTATGACCATGATGACTAGTGCTCTGTCTCAGAGAATGGCACCAGTCTGTCTGTGAAGGTGGTGTCCGGTGATCTCATAAATGCCATTGCAGTGACAGTGGGTTCTCAGCATGTAGCAAAATGCATCCAAACCCCACTCCCTGCATAAGGCAGTCCGAGGTCATCCACAGCATCCAGTTTGTCACCCTCGTGACCCTTCCACATTCTGCCATCACCCACTTAGTTGCTTGCTAGCCTTTTCAGCGAGGTGTCCTCCATGGCAGAGTGAGCCCATGGGAGGAGGGACTGCTTCCAGCTTAGTCATCTATGAAGCCTCGGCCTCTTAGTCCAGTGCAGTGGGGATCAGTTTATAGTATGGATAAAGGCATTCTGAGACCAACAGCCTTACACCAGAATGCAAGAAAGCCAGGCTGTAATATGGCTCTGCCACCCACAGAGGGACCTCAGAGCAGTCCCCACCTGTGTGGGCCTCAGTTTCCCCAGAGGAGCAGGCAGGAGGGCAGTGGGGCCACTGAGGAATGTGGCTTTAGCTCTGAGAAGCTCGTCCTTGGCCCACTGGCCTTAGGTCAGTTCTTGCCACTGGTGCTTCATCCTGGCTTCACTGGAGCAGGGCAGGTGGCAGATGATTAAGGAGACACCCTACAGCTAAGAAGTCCAGAAGCTAATTAACCCCAACCCAGCTGGCCCGAGAGAAGCCAGCCAGGCTGTGCAGCGATAGTGGGTGGCATTAATACCTAATGGCTCCTCTCATCACTGTCCTTTCTGAGGTCCCTCCTGCTTCCCACAGCACTTTCAATCAAGCAAGAGCATCCACGGGTGCTTCTGTGCCTTGGCCCCTAGGGGGAGAAGGGCATGGCACAGAAAGCCACCCCACCAAGAGATAGCAAGTGAGCTGGCCAGACTGCACTGAACATCTGATGAGAACAAAGGAGCCGTGCAGGGCAGGGCAAGAGAGCTGCTGTGCCGGCTCGCGAGGCTGATGGGAAAATTCAGGGAAGTCAGAACATGAAGGAGCCTCCTGTTTTGCCTGCTGCATCCTGAATGCCAGCATCTAATACTAGCCTCTCCTGAGTCAACTTGATGAATAGGATCATCCCCCTCCCCCCTCCTTTTTTTGCAGAACTCAGCTCAGGATCAAGGCCAACTTGTCCTGGGTTATATAGTGTGAAGGGGGAGCATGGAAGTGGAAAGGAAATTTATTTGGATCTATCTGGTCACTCAAAAGTATCTCCTGGACACATCCTTGGCCAGACAACTCTCCAGGCTCACAGTTGAGTCCTGCCTGTGGATGGGAACCAAGTATACACATGACTTCTGAGGGCTGGAGGCTGCCATCAGCCTGGGCCCATGATGGCACCACTGAGTAGGTCTTAACTGGCACAACAGGCAAGACTCCTCATGCCTGATGTTCCTGTGTGGATAAGCCAGAACTTAGCATAGAGATGCATACAGACAGCAACCACACCATTGCACAACTGATAAGATACAGCTGCTACCTATCTTAGATAGGGTTACTATTGATGTGCTGAAACACCATAACCAAAAGCAAACTGGGCAGGAAAGGGTTTATTTAGCTTTACACTTCCAAATCACTGTCCATCACCAAAGAAAGTCAGGACAGGGACTCAAACAGGGCAGGAACCTGGAGGCAGGAGCTGATGCGGAAAGCATGGGAGGGGTGCTGCTTGTTAGCTTCCTCATCATGGCTTGCTCCCCATAGCTTTCTCAGCCTGTTCTCTTACAGAACCCAGGACCACCAGCCCAAGGATGGCACCACCCGCAATGAACTGGGACCTTCCTATCAGTTACTATTTAAGAAAATACCCTACAGGCTTGTGTACAGTTCCATCTTATGGAGGCATTTTCTCAATTGAAGTTCCCTCCTTTCATATAAGTCCAGTTTGGGTGAAGCTGACAAAACTAGCCAGCACAGTACCCTTAAGGAATTTACTAAGAGCTCTAGATGCCTCTAGGTAAGGATCCAAGAGATTGAGAGTTCTTAAAGAAAATTTTGTGAGAATCAAAGTGAACCAAGGACATTTCCAAGCATTTGGGAGACAGCAGGGAAAAAAAAAAACAAAGAAAGAAAGAAACAAACGAAAAACCCAAATGGCTTTCACTCCCTTAAGTGACAGGGCCACTGTTTTATAACACCAAGAGTCGCCTTTGCTACTTTGCTATGTCACATCACAGTCTGTGAATGAAGATCTCGGGTATTGTAGGATACGAAGCTTGTGCGGGACAGGACTGCCCCAGGTGGAGGACACAGATGACAAGAAACACTGGAAGGTGTGACGTGTACCACAAGAGAAGGTGACAAATAATGAGGAGGAAGAGACAGAGAATGTAGAGAGAATACAGGCATGGACAGGGAGAGCACAGAGGACCAGGAAGGGTGGAGCAAGAAGATCAATTAGCACAGGAGTCAGGCTCTAGCAAGAGAGTGGATCACAGAGGAAGGGTCTGCAGTGTGGAAATGGTGACCGTGGCCAGAGGGAGGATGAACAGGAACCTGGCGTCACTCCCTCTGCATCAGTCCTGCAGTTTGCCCTCATGTCCATGGAAACCATGATGGACAGCCCCTTGTCCATCAGCACTATCGATACAGATCAAGGCACCAACCAAGTGGATGCAGGGGGAGGTATAAGATATGGTGGGCCCCTGTTTCCACATCCCCAGATCCAGCCAATCTCAGATGGAAACTCTTCTGAAAATTAACACCCCATTGGTACTGAACAGGCCTATTCCTCTCGAGCTGCGGTGAAATGTGTATTTGCAGAGGATTTACATTGTATCTGTATAGGCAGTCTCCAGGAGATTCTTGAGAGTATAGGAGAGGCCCCAGCACCAAGCCCGGCCCCTGCTGCCTCTGCACACATAGGCCTAGCTCCAATGGCACCTGCATCCACTTTCCCTGGTTAAGTGCAGCTCTCATCCCTCATCAAAGAAGCTTCTTTTTGAAACAGATGGAGAGCATCACAGAGATCCACCACTGGTCAAAATGCAGAGACACACCATGGGGAGCCCAAGCCCAACGGATACATCTACAGCAAACCTCTACACCCAGTAACATCACAGACCAGCGGGCAGAAAAGCTGCAAGAGCCAAAGAGCTGGGGCATCTGCTTCTACAGTGTCTTCTACACATGACATGAAGCTGCACCCAAGAAATTTCAACAATATCATCACTTAAATAAGACTATCACAATGACAACCTCAATTAGCATGCCAGTGTGGGTGGGGGATCTCACAATGCCCGCCCCTAGGTCAAGAACTACAGGCAATAACAGGGAGAATCAGTCTTTGCCAGAGATGAGCTCCCTGATAGATTATCCAGTCCAAAGTGGTCAGTCCTAAACACATCATACAAGCAACACTAAATGGACTCAGTGGGTATGCATGTGCATATATGTGTAACAATGATCATTACAGAGGAGGTCATGAATTTGAGAAGGAATGGGGAAGGACACAGGAGAAGCTGTAGGGGAGAGGAAGGGGTCAAAGGACATGAATACAGCACAAAAAAAAGTTCTTCAAAGAAATTAAATTAAAAATATTCGAGCGGGCATGTATGGCTCTGAGAATGCTATATCATGTTATAGATAGGACATGAGCATATGAGAGCAGTTGATGGATTTAAGGAGGTCCTGAAACCAGTCCCCATTGCATACCAAGGTATATTTGTTTCACACATGATATCTGAGCCTAGACAAGAGGGAGACAACCAGTAGATCATGTGACACCTGAAGATGAGTGTCCCAGACAGAAGAATCAGACTGCTAAGGCCAGAAGTCAGGGTATAGTAAAAATTCGGAGAGGTCCCCTGGTATGGGCTTTTTACAGATGAGGGGTGTGGCAACCGCGATTACCGTAGGGCCTCTCTCGGCTTCAGCCAGGCAGAGGTGGGCAGTGTGCCAGGTTGGAGGCTGCTGTAGAGGTTCAGGCGGGAGGTTCCAGAGGCTGAGACAAGAGCCAGATGAATGCACCTCTTCACTATGGGTCCAGAAGCAATGGGACCTGTTGCCAGTGGACAGAAACCTCTGGAGGTGGGCACCACAACAAACCACTCTTAAGTTGACTATTTCTCAACTATTTGATTATAGCCATGGAAAACTAACACATCAGGGAGTGGCTGCAGGGAGACTCTGTTTTGAAGGTAAGGAGATAGGACTTTCTACTTGCTTATTATTTATTTAATGCATTTCAACGTTTTGCCTGCACAAATGTATTGCACTATGTGTATGCCTGTGGCCTCAGAGGGTAGAATAAAACATCCTCGGAAACTGGAGTTAAGGATGGTGATGAGCCACCAGGTGGGTGCTGGGAAACAAACCTGGGTCCAATGAAAGAGCAGCCAGAGGCATCTCTCCAGCCCCAAGAGGACTTTTGATGAGTTGTCTGTAAGGAATGAAACTGTGGCTTTTGTCTACCACCCAAGCAAATACCTCCAGTCTGTGCTCACCTCTCCTAGGAAGTGGCAGGGTTGCTGCCATTGAGGTTGGCTGGGTGTCTAGGTGGGAACCTACAGGAGTTATTATCTGTGAGTGGGGGTGGGGATGGGAGGTGGGCTTAAGGAGCAGTTCTGCCCAGTCTCCTACAGCCTTTCTGCAATGGATACAGAGGGGATGATGAAAAGCCTTCCAGCTACTGAAAAGTCAAGGAGGTGAGAGGAGGCCAAGAGGAAACCAATGCTGAGAGTAGACTCTGGAGAGCGGTGCATGGGTGTTTATTACACAATGAGCTTTAGTTTCATGTAATTAAAAATTTCCCCACATTCTCAATATTTTAAAAAATATTATTTTGGGAATGTTAGCTGATATGGTCATCACATGAATCTATGAATGTGATAGAACTGAAAAATTTACACACACACACACACACACACACACACATACATACACACGTACACACACACACACACACACACACACACACACATACACACACACACGTACATACACATATATATTCGAAAACACTGAATGAGGCCAGCACTTGCTTGAATGCCAGCATTGTGCTGGTGATGTTGTGCTGTGACATGTCACTCTTGGTGGAAAATGGCTGGAGAGCACAGTGGCAATGCTGTGTTGTGTTTTTTGAAAGTAGCTACATGGAATCAACAAATCAACAATCCTCTTGAAATTGAAAAAAAAAAAATAGGTCCTGTGATGGCTATTCTTGATCACCATCAACTTGATTTTATCTGGAATTAACTAAAACCCCAAATGGTTGGGCACATCTGTGAGGTATTTTTGCTTAGTTAGATCATTTGGAGTGAGAAGACCCACTTCTGATCCAGATCTGGGAGGTGGGAAGACACACCTCTAATTGGAACCATGCCTTCTGCTGGAAGCCCGTTTAAGGCCATGGAAGTAGGAAGTTGTCATTCCTTGCTCTCATCTCACCAGCGTGTCCGCCCCTTCCCCCGCACTCAAGCCAGCTTGTTTGGAATTCCAGTGTACACTGAAGATCAGCTGAGACATTCGGCCTCATGGACTGAACAACTACAGGATTCTCTGTTGCTCTAGAGAATCTTGACCAACACAGGTCCCTACAGGAGGGCAAAGAACTCAACAGAGGTGTGAAGGATGTGGGGCTCCTGCACATAGTTGGTGGGACTGTCAATTGGTGCCACTACCATCAGAAACAGCACAGCCCTTGCTGGGAAAAGCTCAGTTAGTTCATTCCATGATTTGGCAGTCACACTATGAGTTTAAATCTTCATGAATTGAAAACAAGTGTTGGTGTTTGGATAGGAAGTGCCCCCACAAAGGCTCACTGATAGAAGACCTGGTAGTTCCACTGAGAGATGGCTACATCCTGAGGGTGCTCACCTCATCAATGGATTCATTCATTGACATGGCTTGTTAGCAAGCAGAGATCAGTTGGAGAAATAGGTCACTGGGTCCATACTTGTCTCCACACCCCATCTCTATTTACTTCATGGACCCCATGAAGTCAGTAACTGTGCCGCTATGATGTCCTGAACCTTCTCACCACAGGTCCAGAAACAATAAAGTCTGGACTAAAATCTCAGGGGCTGGGAAGCACAGCAAGCCCTTCCTCCTTCCAGCTGACTTTCTCCGGCATTTGGTTACAGCCATGGAAAAGTAAACAAAGTAGAGTCTTGTTCTCGGCAACACAGTGCACAGCAGCTAGAGACTGAAGCAACCCAGGTGATATTGATGGACTGATGGACAAAATGCCCTGTAGTCACACAGTGTAATGTTTGCTATTCATCCTTGAAGAGGAGGGTTTGACACACTGCAACATGGACGAGGATGCTCTGCTTTGCCAAACAATGCAGTTACAAGAGGATAAATATTGCATGATTCCATTTGTATAAGGTCCTTAGAAAACCAAATTCAAAAAGACAGCATGGTGGGTGCCAAGGTCCCGAGGAGGAGGATGAAAGGGTGTTTAATGTGGACAGTTTTCTGTTTGGGAACATGAAACATCCTGAGACAGGGTGGTGGTGGTGGCTGCAGTACTTCATGCCATGGAACTCTGTGCCCAGAAGCGGTTAGTTTTCTATTATGTGTGCTTATCATAATAGAAGATTGGAGTAAAACAGATGCATCAAATCTCAGAAAGATAGGACAGTGGGTTAGATTGGGGTGCCTTCTGCTCTGAGCAATGTGACAAGAGGCAGATGGGCCAGCTGGCTCATGCTTCCAAGTGGTGCCCTGACAAGGATCCCATGCAGAGCTGTCAGACAAGGGTAACATTCCCCATGAGGGACTTCTTAGGACACTGCAAAGTCAGCCATCCGATCACCCACCAATATCACGATGACAGCCATCCAGGAGGGGTACCTGGGCTGACAATGTACAAAGCTGATCTAAGCAGCTAGTCGACTCCTACACATCAGTTAAGTCTTAGCTCAAATGTCCCTTCCTAGAGGAAGCCTGCCTTGATTTCAGGAGGAGCTGGTGCCTTTCTGTGCCAGGGTCCCTCTGTGCCCCATTGGCCCAGTGAATGCTAATTAGTTGTTCAAGCAAAGCTGTAAATGATGCCCACTTTCACTCTCAAAAGAGTCCTGGTTTGGATGTTAAGTCACATTAAAACTCACTTCCTGGAAACTCTTTTGAAAGCTCATAGCTGTAACTGAGGCACACAAGATGGAGCTTGCCTCCCCTGCTCCTGGAAGCCTGGGACATGCCTGCCTTATTCTGTGTTGGGTCATGGGGTGTAGCTTGGCAGTTTCTGTATGGTGTGAACGCAATCATTGGCTGAGCATTCTGGGTTTCGTGTCAGCACATAGTACTTTCTGTGGAGCTGCCACATCAGATGTTCTGCTGGGCATGAAGTACTTGCTACCAATATCCGCACGTTGCTTTATAGTCTACCACTACAGATTACTCTGATAGTTGAGAACCAGGCCTCTCATTCCCTGCCTGTGCTATGGGGCTTCCTTGGGTATGACTGGGATTTAGCCCTACATAGCAGTTTTAGTCTGTTCTTAACAAGCCACTTCCTGTCCCCTCCTGTGCAGGTGATAGCCATCATTCACATGAAACCAGAGCTTCCCATTGGGTGCTGGCTCTGACTTCCATTGCCCACGGGGGCTAGACCAATAATTCCTGCTGTGTAGCACTGCAACCATCCCTAACTGGTCCTGGAGGAGAAGGGTAGAGTCTGGGTCCCTTGTCCCCTCTGTCCGGAAGCAGCCCAGCTTCCTCTCTGATTCACAGCAATACAATACCATCTTTTTGAGTTCTCCAGTTTCCTCGAATCTCATTCTTGGCTATTTTTTTCTATCTTCTCTTGTCCTGTCCATTCAGGAAAACATCATTTGATCCCTGCCACCACCATCTCCCCAGCCCTCAGTTCCTCGTTGTGGCTCTCAACTTTGGGAATTTTTAATCTGTCTCTTATCTCCTTTCTGCCCTCCTGGATTTTGCTTTCCCCTCCAAAACTCAGCCTTATGGATGTGATTTGTACTGGCGACATCAGCTAAATTGAAAACAAGTCGGGCCAAGACAACAGGAGAGCTGGGACTTGTGAAACCCTTGGATGTGTCCAGACATTGTCACCCGCTCACCCCAAACGCTCTGCCCGCTCTAATTAAATCTGCTCTTCAGCAGCTGCAATGTTCATGATCGATGCAACCGATAAAGGGCAGTGATGTAACGTCTCTAGCCCAGCCACACACTAGAATCCCTGGAAATTTATTAGAAACAGCAATGTCATGTCACACCCCATGGAGGTTCAGATGAACCCTTCAAAGGTGAGGCCAAAGCAATGTGGTCAAGTCTGGCACCAATCTCTTGTCTTAGAAATTCCTGAGATAACAATGACCAGATCACACTTAATCACTAAGGGAAATCAAGGCAGGAACAATGTAAGCAGAGGCCATGGAAAACCATTGCTGGCTGGATTGCTCTCTGTGGTTTTCTCAGTTGGCTTCCTTATACATCTCAGGAGTACCATAGCAGGGTGGCCCACGCACAAAGGGCTGGGTCCTCCCCCCTCAATATATGAAGAAAATACCTTCTAAACATGTGTCTGCAGGCCAATCTGATGGAGGCAATTCCTCAATTGACAATCCCTCTTCCTAGAAGGTTCTAGCCTGTGTCAAGTTGAAAAAAAAAAAAAAAAACTGACCAGCACAGTCAGGAAGACAGTGGGGGTTGTTAGAACTCAAGGGAGGGCTCCAGGCTACAGATGTGAATGTGATAACAACATCTGGTCTGTGTTCTGAGGAACACATCACAGCTGATTTCATCATTTGTAAACGTCTTAGAGGATACTTTCTCTAAGACCTAGATGGCCTGGGTCACTCTATGGGTGTGACCTCCTGAAGCAATTAGATAGGATGCTGAAGGCTGCTGTTACCATCACATGGCTTCACCTTTATAGTCAACTTTTGTTATAAGTCAAGGGATTGCATTCTAAAATAACTTACTCTGTTGTATATGGTATAGTCGTTGCATTACTCTCTAACTTAATTGTCTATTATTAATTCCAAGTGCCAAGTACCCTATGCAGCCCATATGGTAGGTCTGTTAAAATCAGTGTCAGTACTAACGTATAGAGAATGTTTTGTGTTGTGACATTGACAGAGCCACAATGATACCAGATGACAGGAGATTCTTAGCTCCATGACAATCTTCCGGGGGCACTCTAGGGTGAATCGTCTGAGACGAGAGAAGCTCAATTGAGAAAATGTCTCCATGAGGCAAGTCTATAGGGCATTTTCTTGATTGATGATTGACGTTGAGAGGCCCATCCCACTACGGGTGGGGCCACCCCTGAACAGTTGGTCCTGGGATATAGAAAAGAGCAGGCTGAGCAAACCATAGGAAGCAATTCAATAAACTTGTTTGTTCTAGCCTCTAGGTTCCTGCCTGGAGTTCCTGCCCAGACTTCCCTCAGTGGTGGACTGTGACCTGGGATGTATAGGCCAAGTGAACCCTTTCTTCTCAAGTTACTTTTGGCCACAGTGCTTGTCATCGCACTAGAAAGTAAACTGGGAGATTGATCAAATATTGTTATGTAGTACATGGCTGTGAATAGAATTTAAAGTGGTGGGACTGGCCAAGAGAAAAGTATTAAGAGTTGAGCATTGGGTCAGCCCAACATTGAGAGGTTGGGGAGAGGAGGGAGCAAGAAACGTCAGCTAGGGAGGTTGGACTACCGAAATAGGAGGAAAGAGAGGAGACACTGGTGTCCTGAAACCAGCAAAGAGGGAAGCACTCAATGGTGCTGAGTAAGGGCTGAGACTTGATGATGGATCTTGCCATCTGGTAGCTTCTGGCAGCCTCAACAGAGAGCATTGTTGTTTGAAGGGGAAGTGAATACCTAACTGGGATCGGGGAATGGAAAAGACTGAGAATGGTGGTTTTCTGGAGAAGTTCTGTTGCAAAGGGCACTAGGGTAATGTGATACTGTGTGGCCTTGACAAATCTCACTTCCCAGTGTTCTAGGGATATTGTAGTTCCTTGCTGTTGCATCAGGGTCATGCCTGTGATTGGTTTTCACCAGGAGAATGTGGCTTAAACAACAGTGCTGGTTCATGGTTAGAGCTTAAGAAGATCTAGCAGCATCTGCAGTCTTGAAGAGGGCCACCATACTCTAAGTCTAATCTAACATGCCACCTGAAAAGGGACATAGAAAGCCTCAGGTCAACAGCCACAGCTGAACTCCAGCCACCGGCCAGCACTAGCCTGGCCCAGTAGAGCCTCACAAGGCCGTACCCCCACTAACACCACATGAATCAGAAGAGCCCTGCAGCTGAGCCCTGCCAGACCACCACACTGGAGGCAGAATAAAGTGAGAGTTGCTTTAAAGCCATTATTACAGGTTCAACAGTAATGACCCCAAACAGAGATTGGGAGGCAGATTTGGGAAGGTCTTTGTCAAAAGGATGTTTATTGGTGTGACATTTCAAAGCTTCAAGCAATGGCAGCATGATTGTGTGCTTGCTAAGAATGACCCAGAGATTTTAAAATAAAAAAAAAACAATGTTTTGTGTGTGTGTGTGAGAGAGGGGGGGGAGGAAGAGAGAGAGAGTCGTTGGAGTGATGAGAAGGATGGGGTAGGTGTAAGGCCCAGGTACAGACACACAAACACATGACCAGTAGTTCACCTCTGGAAATGGGTATGAGGCAGAGTATATTATAAGAGGGAGGGGCCTTTATCTGTTTCTTGTTGTTGCTGTAACTGAACAGTGGACACTATGCAATTTATAAAGAATAGAAGTTGGTTTGGGCATGGTTTTGGAGATTGGGAAGTCCCATATCAAAGGGCCAGTGTGCGGTAAAGTATCTCCTCCTTGTAGAACCTGGGAAAACTCGATCAAGTCTCTCTAACAAAGTCACAGATGCTGTCACAGGGGCCTTACCTCATGACCGCACTGATGCCATTCCGGGGCCCTTATCCTCATGTCCTCATCTTAGTACCTCTCAACGGCTCTACTTCCTAATTCCTTCAATGTCTGCTTTTGAGACTACATTTCCTTAATTCCAAAGCAAAGAATTTGGGGGGACACATTAAAGGCAGGGTGGCAGGCATTCCCTGGAGTCCAGAAACATTCACTTCCATTTCCTGGAAGTAGGAAGTAGTGGGTGAGACCTAGAGAGACAGCTTTCAAGTTGCAGCAGCAGGTGTGTGTGTGTGTGTGTGTGTGTGTGTGTGTGTGTGTGTGTGTTCTCACACCAGAACTGGAGAAGTAGCATGGGGGAGGGATTCTTTTTAATTTTTTTTATTAGTTCAAATTAGGAACAAGCTTGCTTCACATGTCAATCCCTTCTCCCTCTCCCTCCCCTCCTCCTACCCCTGCCCCCCACCTACCCTCCACCCCATCCACCCTCCACTCCCCAGGCAGGGTAGGGCCCTCGATGGGGGTTCCCCAAAGTCCACCACATCATCCTGGGCCTGACCTAGGCCCCCCAGCATGGGGGATTCTTGGAACATTCAAGGTTGTGAATCTTAAGTGAACCTGGGTGGTTTTTAGAAAGCTAATGGGAAAAAAGCTTAAACAAAACAAAACATATAGACAAACAAATTAAAAAAAAAACACATGGCTTATTTTCAGCTATAGGCAAGCACAGGGGTGCAGGGACAAGGTTATGAAAGAGAGATGTGACCAGAGATGTGGTTTTACCAAGCAAGCATGAAAGCAGAAGTGAGATGTGAAATGATAAAGACCCAAGAAAATTGTAACATTTATTAAAAACTTAAGATGGGAATGGGGGTGGGGTGAGATCATAGTATGGACCACAAAAGAAAGGGAGAGAGAGGAAAAGAAAGATGAAGGAAACAGCCATGTTTTAAGCATGTTTAAGTGTTGATATGCAATGGCCCTTCAGCATGGAAATGCTTCAGGCAGCAGTGGTGGCCAGGGCACCAGGAGCTGGAGGTGACAGCTGGAACACCCACCTCACCAGCTCATGTTTTAATTTGATCTCAATTCTGCCTGCCTCTCCCTGTGTTCTCCTTGCTCCCCTAAATGTCCCTTCCCCCAGAGGTCAGCAAGCCACGTCCTTGTTACAAATTCCTTCTTTCTAGAACCTTCTTAGAGCCGGGAGGTGGTGGCTCATGCCTTTAATCCCAGCATTCGGGAGGCAGAGGCAGGCAGATCTCTGTGAGTTCAAGACCAGCCTGGTCTACAAGAGCTAGTTCCAGAACAGCCAGCCTCCACAGAGAAACCGTCTCGAAAAACAAAGCAAAACAAAACAAAAGAACCTTCTTAGTAGCCGAGTCCAAACCACAGTGTTCAGAAGGGCTCGTTCTCAGCACTTTGGCAGCAAGAAAGCCAGGTTTTGGCCTCCAGACAGAGAAAACACAGAGGGTGGCCACACAACCTGCACTGCAGTAACCCTGTGATCTGAGGTGTGCCTAGGAGCCCACTTCCCCACTCGCCTGCCTCCCAACAGTGTCACCAGGGGAGGCTGACGTCAATACCCCTGATTATTCTCACTTTTATTTATTTATTTTTTTGGCTTGCTTTCTTTTGCCTTTTGGAGACAGAGTCTTACTTAGCCCAGGCTGGCCTTGAACTTGCTTTGGACACAAAGATGACTTTTAACTCCTGACCACCTCCTGCCTCTACCACCCAACTGCTGGGATTGAAACCATGCACTTCCATACCTAAAAAATTTTCCCAGCATTTGAACTTTAGGATCCTGTGACAGTCCAAGCAGGTCAGCTGAATTTGCTTCTAAGCCCTTAGGGCAGTGGTTCTCACGCTTTCTAATGCCGTGATCCTTTAATACAGTTCCTCATGCTATGGAGACCTGACCATAAAATTGTTTGGTTGTTACTTCATAACTATAACTTTGCTATGGTTGTGGATTGTAATGTAAATATCTGATATGCAGAATGTCACATATGTGACCCCTTATGAAAGGGTTGCTTATCCCCAAGGGGTCTGGACCTATGGGTTGAAAACCACTGCTTTAGGGAGAGACTCAGGTTCACATCCTGGGAGCCTGTCCTGGACACACTTTCTGAGACGACTTGATGTTCATTTCAGAAAAGTCATGTTCCTGTGCAGAGTGAGGAGGAGATTCTGGGAAGCAGCCTGGTGACAGCAACAGAGACCATGACCAGAGCTGAGCAGGTGGTGGGTGCAAAGGGAGGGGGAAGGAGGGGTGCTTGCGGGCAGCAAGGACTGGATGGGTACATGATGAGCAGAGCATTCCAGTGTTACTGTGGTGATTCTGGCTTCTGCACCTGTCTGAAAGGTAGCTGGTATCATTCAGAAGGACCACTGGGGCCCCATTGTCTTCAGAGTCTGACTCCCTGGCCTGGAAACAGTGGGCTAGATTGACCTCTTGGGTGAGGCTCCTGAGAACCTTTCTGCTTCCATGGCAGGAGAGTGTCTGGCATACTGCATTAGGGTCCCCGCCACCCAAAAGTTACTGTGCAGGCTGTTCCCACTTCCCTGGGGTGAAGTAGAGAGTAGCCATCCTCACTTAATTGATGAACTATATACAGATCTAGCAGCCAGCTCTTCTAAAGAACCCATACAATTCAGGGTTCAAAAGACAATTCTGAAATGGGCAAGGGGTACAAATAGGTGCATTAAAAAAAACAAAAAAAAACAAACAAACAAAAAACCAGAAGCGCTATGGTGGTTAGTAAGCATATGGAAGTGCCCAAGATAATTAGCTATTAGGACAGTGCAAATGAAAACCACAACGGAGTGGGTCACTCCACACCCACTAGAAGGCTAAGTGAGGAAGACAGATATCTTAGTCACTGTTCTGTTGCTGTGAAGAGACACCACGACCAAGGCAACTCTTTAAAGAAAGCATTTCATTGGGGGCTTGCTTACAATTTCAGAGGCTTAGTCCATTGTCATCACAGCAGAGAGCATGGCAGGAAGCAGGCATGGTGCCGGAGACCTGGTTAAGGGCTGCATTGTGATCCATAGGCCAAGGGAGAGGAAATGGGCCTGGTATGGACTTTTGAAACCTCAAAGCCCATCCCTAGTGACACACTTCCTCTAACAAGGATGCATCTACTCCAACAAGGGCACACCTCCTAATCATTCTAATCTTTCTCAAATAGTTCCACTGTCTGATGACTATTCTAATAGATGAGCCTATAGGGACCGCTTTTATTCAAACCATCCCCAAAACAAGAACAGGTGTGACAAGATGTAGAGAAATGGGTACCTTAAGCATTGTTTGTATGGAATGTATGACAGACAAAGTGGTTCCTTTGGAACAGAGTTTGGAGATTCATAAAGTTGACCAGAATTACAAGATGACCCAAGCCCTCTCCATCCCCAGCTCTACACCAAAAGGCAGGAGTACAAGTTCACACAAAAGGTTGCTCATGTGTCCATATCATTGTTTGTAACAACAGTGGGCATAGCCCAGAAGGCCATCAGACAATGGATGTATTCACAAAAGTAAAACATCTCCACAATGGAGTGATTCCTGATATGGTGTGGGGGAAAAAAACAAATAAACCTTGAACACACCATATTAAATGAAAGAAGCAGCCACGAAACACCACAGACCAGAGGATACTGTCCACACATAAGTGTAGAAAGAGCAATCTGCCCTAATCAGGCATAAGACACAGGGCAGGCAGATTACAGAAATTTTTTTAGTGGGCATATGGAATTGTTCCACAAATGGAGAGTGGTTAATAATTGCTCAGCAGTGTGACTATACCAAAACTATTGAATTTTATGCTTAAAAGTATTTTCAATCATAGATTTTAAATACTGTGGATTTTAGCTCATAAAACTTTATTTTTCTAAGTAATAAAAGAAAAAGGCAGCAATCCCTCAGGGAGGTGCAACCTTGCATACAAACGGCTAGGAAACAAAGGGCAGGCCAGGGTTTAGCCCCTTTGTTCTAGTGCCTGTGTGCAGTGAACATCTCAGGTGTTGATAGTGGCTGGAGGTGCGCCATGAAGCTTTCCACCAAACCTGGACTTCTGCTAGTCCATCTGACAGAAGAGGGATGGTAGACCAAATGCCTTTGCTGAAGCTAGTGAAACCCCACCTGTCCCCCAGAGAGAACAGAATAACTAACAGGGATTGTTTCTACTCAACAAGGAAAATAAGCCCTGTCTTCCAGCTCTGTGCAGAGTTGACTTTGGGCCTAGGCTCAAGGTTCTCTCCAGCACACACCCTGCAGCTGCAGTTACAACTAACCCTTGGGTCTCTAGCCACACCTCTGCCACACACCCAGCTTATTCATTCTTTCTATTCCAGCAAAGTTCACCCTCTGGGCTCCAGCAGGCCCTGGGAGCCCCAGCAACTTCCCCTGCGCCTCTCAGACCCTTTCACGATCATGTTCTCCAAGGTATCCTTCATTTTAAAACTCCACTCAATCATTCACTTCTTGCAGCACCACCTCCCAACGTGGAAGAGCACCATTTGCCTTCCCTCTGTCCTGATTTGTAAAAAGTTTTACAGGCTGCATGGCTATGTCAGAATCACGAAGCTTTTCCAGCCTCAGTTTCCCTATCAGGCAAGAAACTTCTTGTTGTGTGATAGACTTTTCCTGGGGGAATGCAACACCCTTCCTGGGGGAATGCAAAACCCCCAAAATAGGGAGCCCCACAACAGGTCAAAGTAATGATTGTATCAAAGTCCAACTTAGTAAACAAATTAGTTTTATTGGGGTTACTTACAGGAGCAGAAATGACTCAAAGACAGCTGCATCACCAAAGCCCACCCCAGCATTGGTGACAGCTCACAAGAGCTGGGAACCTGGAGCACATTGCACAACCTGCAGGCAGCTTAACAGAGTGGGGAGTGTCCTTTCCAGGTGCCTCACTCAGCCTGGGCCTCTTCCAGGCAGCTGCGCTGGTCTTTGTATTTTGTAGGCAGTTGGGCTGGACTCTGCTTCTTCTAGGCAGGCTTTATAGTTTATATACTCTTGGGGAGGGAAGGGCCCAGTGAATCAGCTTCAGGGACTTCCCACAGCTATTTTGAATTGTTTACTTCCTGCCTTAAGGAGTTTCCCTACATTTCACCTCCCCTAGAGCAGTGGTCCTCAACCCTCCTAATGCTGGGACCCTTTAATACAGCTCCTCATGTGGTGGTGACCCCCAACCAGAAAATGATACTCATTGCTACTTCGTAACTGTAATGTTGCTACTGAGTGGTGTCTCAGTTCCTAAGACCATCAGAAATGTATTTTCTTACAGGTTGAGAACCCTGCCTTAGACCATGCTCCTGTTTCAGCCACCTATCTTATGAAGTCTCCCTCAAAGATGAAAGGTTTAACCTCAGAGGATAACTGTCACCTCTTGGTCTAATGACATGCCACATAGCTAAGGGTGTGTGGGACTTCCTAAGGACAGAGTGCCATGTTCTGATGGAAGGTTCTTCCACTGTGGGCTGGCCCGTTTCTCTGCAGGAAAGCAGGCATAATCCAAGGCAAGAGCTCTCCAGAATAGTCAGGGGCTCCAAGAGAAGGGAGATGTTTGCTGTCTCTAAGACATTCTCTACCATCCCAGGCTATGCAACCAATTATTGGAAGCCAGATTCTAAAATTCCTCTCTCCCTCTTGGATTCCTAGAGCCTGGAATCATTGAAAGGAAAAGGACCCCCTCCCCACCCCAGGATCAAGTTTTCAGTACAATGGAGATTTACTTGCCCCAGAGGGACAGAGGTCAGGGAATAAGAAACAAACACAAGAGAGAGGATGAAGGAGAAAAGGAAAGGGAACAAGAGAGAGGGGGAATGGGTATTTGTCCTGAAGGGGGGACAATGGGCTGACTCTGGATAGAGAGGAGACAGACTTAGCCCACAGACAAATGGCAGCTTACAAAGGTACAAGGGGAAACCTGTGTTAGGAGGAGGTGTTTAATTTTAATTGGGCATTTTAATTAGGTGAGCCAAAGAGGGCTTGTGATTGCTGGACTTCAATACTTTGGTAGCTGGACCTTGGTAGTTAGTCTCAGGAAGAGGAAGTGGCAAAATAAGGAAACAGGCCTTGGTGGCTAGCTTTAGGACTGTAATATAAAGATTTTTAGCAAGGCAGAGGGAATGGGAGAGAAGGACAAGACTTGCCAGAGCCATGTTCACCATGCACAGGCCAGCCAGAGTCCAGGTCATAGGTATCTGAGAGTGACTATAAAAGGTTCAAGCTAGGGCCTCTTTGGAGGGAGACTATGTTAATCCAAACCTCAGCAGCCCTTACTTAAGAAATGGGGATTGCAAATCCTTCTAAGAGGTTAGCTGAGAAGCTACATAGGAAGTTCTCTGTAAGTGCCCATGATGGAGATGGGATGCCTGTTACCTTGGCTGCTCAGTGAATCAGCCCAGTACATAGTGACTCACAACAGTAATGGTAATGTCTGACCTCTCATAGTTTGGGTAGTTGATATTTCAGAAGTAGCTGTGCTAGGCGCTTCTAGCACAGTCTCTCCTGTTTTTGACTTCTGGCTTTTGAAGACTGAAGTTGACTGAAGAGACCTGTTGTAATGGCTCACTCACCGGCCCCCACTTGGTGCTAAATGTTGGCAGGAGGCCTTGGTTTATTTCGTAGTGGCCCTTTCCATGAAGCTACTAGGAGTCTTCTGTTATGACTCAGAATATAGACATCACATGCTGTCACTCTGAGGTGTTCTTTTGCCGTGTGGGTCATGCCTATTCACCATGGGCTCCACAATCACATAAGAAGTAGGAGGGAGGTAAAGGACTCATGAAGATGAGATGCCTCAGGCAAGGCTGGTTTCTTTCATTGCCTGAGACCAGATGGAGAGCCACTGACCACTGACATGGCAAGATTTGAAGTCACGTTGCCTGGCCCAGACTCTGAATTCAAAACCATTACCTATGTGCTACCCACCATCTTCATGTAAGCAATTGCATATTCATTGCTGAGCACCAACAGGAGGGGGCTAGCAGCTACAAGACACATGATGACAGAGCCCCAGCCAGCTCCCATCTCCTCTGGATGCCAGTTCTTTGCTCTTTCATGGTAGAGAAAAACTACTAGGAAAGAGTCTGGCAAATCCTTTTGCAGAAAGAAAAATGTGAGAAGAATTATAGAAAACTAACTGGCTTTAGGGCAAGAGCCAAACTCTAGCATTGACTTCAGGATGCCCTTGGTAAGTCCCTTCCCTTTGCCAGGTCTAACTTCCCAGGTGTCCCTGAAGACCTCCCATGTGCAAACTGTTCTTCCATTGCCATTTGTTAGGCACCTGCTATGGATAAAGACAGAGCACCTACCCAAGAGCCACCTACACTCAGCCAGAGTATAATACTCAGCTAGACTATAGCCAGCCATGAGAAACTGGAAGGCAAAGAGACAGATACAGGGGGCTGTCCATGCCCACCAGGTGCCAGATGAGGAAAGATTAATGTTGACAAGGTGTTTGTGGGCATGGCTCAGGTCTGAGTTTCCCTGGCAGACAGAATAGACGAAGTTGAGACAAGGGCAGAGTGGGCACAGGATCAGATGACATGGGACCTCATGGTCCTTGGGAATGTGTGAGCTTACCTCTAGGGTTAGCATGAGCGCTGCCAGTGGTATAGTTGTGGGGTCCTTGTTCTGTTGTATAGGGAGTGGGTAACAGAGGGCTAGGTTATGGTGCTGATAGCTTATTTTTGGTCCAGACTGCCAGATGTCCCAGTGTGGGGAGGCTTATGACTTAGAAAAGGCAAAGAAGAGACATCTTCAAGCTGTGTCCTGGAACCATCTGCCAGTCTCTGAGCTCACATCCATCCAGCTCTGTAGGAACCTCAGATGACTGTCACCAAAAGGCACATCGCTGGCACTCTGCTCTCCCTTCTATACTCTTCCCCCACTCCCCTTGCCTGGTAAGGTTGGCCTCACCCCTCAACATTCCTCTAGTGTCCCCCTTCTTTTCATGCCTACATGGCTTCCTTCCACTTGAAATCCAGCTTTCCCATGCCCAACCAGGTTTTGTCTGGTGTCTTCCAAATGCCATCTCAGAATTATGTCTCGACAAAGCCATTTCATGGGTCCTTAAGCTTGCTCCTCTTACATTCATCATAAAAGCTTTTAAAGACTGTGTTTTAAATTGTGGGAAAGTAAGAACTTTGCATTTTAACCATTTAAGCATGTGCTTTACAGCAAAGGCACACCCGGTGTTGCACAGCCATCACCTGCTGCCCACTTCCAGAAGGTTCCCATTCTCCTGTGCAAAGGCTCAGTGACCACATAAAAGCTTTTTAATGGGGTCTGTATTCATTAGCACACTCTCAGTTAAGAGAGAAACCTCAGTCTAAACAGGACTGCTCTAAGACAATGTGTCATTTCATGAAAAGTCCTGGTTGGTTCCAGGCACGGCTGGATCTAGGCACCAAGCAGGAACACTCTGCATATGCTCTTCCATCCTTTGATTTCTGCTTGCTCAAGTGCTGGCTCGCCCTGCCTTGGGTGACCACTGGCAGCTCCAGGTTTTCATCCCCCTGCTCAGCAAACCCTCAGAGAAGACAGGCTTCTCTACCCAGAGCACCAGCACTTTCCCAGGACTGATTGATTCCCTTTGGTTGCATGCCAGCCCCTGAACCAGTCCTTGGAACCAGAGAGCTGGAACATGCTGGTTGGACCAGGACAGAATCCTATGTCCTACAGCCCAATGGCTGTATGACCTGAGCAAAGAGCAGAGTGGTTCTCTACAGCACAAACTGGGATCTTCTTCAGGGATAAAGGGAGCAGGACCAGAATGGGCAGATGCAATAGACTGCTCACCACTGTAACACTTGCAAATGTCCCTCCCCCTAGTCTTTTCTTAGTAAGTGGCTTAGTAAGAGAGAGAGAGAGAGTTGGCAGGAATCTCCTTAGCTGTCCCCTCCTCTGATGTTTAACAGAGCCAGCTCCCAGAGCCTTTCTGACTCTCTTCTCATACCAGTCCCCAACTGTTCCTTGCCTGCTCCACGTGCCCCACCCCCATCTCCTGGGCTATTAAAGGCCTCGTGACCAGCTCCTTACCACCTCCAGGGTCATCTTTCCCAAGTTCCAAACTGATCAGCATTCTTGAGAACCTCCCCAGGCTTGGGAGGCTCTGCCATATGTCACTTCTGCTTCCATCTGTAACCTCCCTTGCTGTCGGGCCTCTCAGACATGACCTGAGTTTGGGGAGAAACTCCAGCATCTTAGACAAGTCTCACTGAGGCAGAATGCAGAGAACAGGCAGTAGCATGTGGCTACACAGAGGAGCCTCCTGTCTCTGACAGAGTCCTCTGTGCTCCAGCTACCACGGAGCTGAAGTTTCCCCAGGGAACCTTGAGATGTGTCCTTGAGACTGCTGGAGAGAGAACAAGGGACAACTTAGCAGTGACCTGTGTGGATGGGAACAAAGATGTCTCCACAGATACCAAAATGTGTTTAGAGACAGTCCCAGGTACTTTCCAGGCTCAGGGACTCCCCATGAGATCCCTAGAATTAGCTGTCTGAGATCAGTCTCCCAGCGAGTGATGGGGTCACTGCAGGCCCCTAAACTAAGCTGCCACTTTTGCTCACCCAAGGCTTTGGACAGATATGAGTAGAGTCTGAATCTCCCTAGGGTCAGTGGCTCCTGACCCAGAGCCCAGCAGAGTAGGGATTGGGGAGACTTTAATCTATACCAACTGTAAAGGCAAGAGAGACATGGGTGAGCACCCACATGTGTAAAGTCCTGTGTTGTATGGTGCACAATGACCCTTCTCAGGACACTGAACATGCCTATGTGTCCTGCCATCTAGGTAAGCACACACAGCCTGTGTTCACAGAGACTTCACCTTGTGCAAAGCTATTCTGTCTGTGGAACTGACTCTCGTAACCCTTTCTACTTGCAGTGAGCCTGATGCTGTCATCTTCCTTTGGGGATGGAGATGCTTGTGTGCAGACTGGTCCAGTGCTTTTCCCAGGATCCTGCTAGGATTTAGGTGCAGGCAGCTCAACACTACTGTCTATGTTTTTTTTCTTAGTTCTGTGTCCTGCTTCCTGGTGACACCTCTTCATGAAACCCTCTCCCTTGTCTGCTGTCACAGAATTCACACCAAAACTGTGCACATAGGAAGGGAGAGGCCTAGTCATCCCAGTGTGGTATCTGCCAGCCATGTCCAAGGAAGGACCTGGGTTTATCCCCAGAACTTTCATACACACACACACACACACACACACACACACACACACACACAGAGAGAGAGAGAGAGAGAGAGAGAGAGAGAGAGAGAGAGAGAGAGAGAGACTGACTGACTGACTGACTGACTGACTTCACACCAACTTTAAGGTGAAAGAATCAGACTTCTACCTTTCCATCACTGTGACTGAACACCTGGGAAGATCAGCTTTTGAGATGAGAAAAAGGATTTTTTTTTCTTTTAAAGATTTATTTATTATATATACAACATTCTGCTTCCATGTATATCTGCACACCAGAAGAGGGCACCAGATCTCCTAACGGATGGTTGTGAGCCACCATGTGGTTGCTGGGAATTGAACTCAGGACCTCTGGAAGAGCAGCCGGTGCTCTTAACCTCTGAGCCATCTCTCCAGCCTAAAAAAAAGGGTGTTTTGACTCACAGCTTCCAAGTTCTGCTCCATTATTTGGGGCCTAAACTGAGGCAGATGCTCATGACAACAGAAGTTTGTGGGGGAGGCAGAGGTGATCAGAAAGCCAAGAGAGAGGGAGAGACGATGAAGGAGCTCAGGGGCTAAAATACTAAAATACAACAATCTGATCTTGTTCCCAGTGGCCTGCTTCCTCCCACTAGGCCCCACTGTCTAGCCCCTCCCCCCAATAGTGTCACTAGCTGGAACCAGGCTTGAACACTTGAGTCCTTGAGGATGCTCCAGAGCCAAACTATAACACTGTCTGGAACCAGGAACTTGAACTGGGTGAGAGCCAACCGAAAGTCTGACTTTGATGGCTAAAGGGCAGCTTGCTCTCTCTCCACTATGGTCCCGGAGCATACATTTGCTCTCTCAGCCCCAGCAGGAAAGAACTCATGCAAAGAACCATCTTGTCTAATTTGGGCAGTTTCATGAAAACAACCTTGGGGATCTCTCAGCACCCAGAGTGTGTTGTCCTCGAGGAACTGGCTGACTTCAGCTCTAATGGGTGGGGAGCTGAATGGGCGCTCTGCCCAGACCTACCCGTTGTCTACAGCTTATAGCATGACTTGAGAGCCCGACATTAAGTGGCACTCACTTCTCTGGGTTGGGAAGGCTTTGTGAGTTTCCAGTCTCATCTATGCAGGCAGACAACTCCTTCCTCCTTACTAGGGGACTACAAGTTGTCAAGATTCCAATGGCATTTGTTCCCCAGTCAGACATGGTTCTATGGCTGACTAACTGAAGCACCCTGGACAAGTCCCTTCTCCTCTGTGGATCTTCCTCAGTTTCTCTATATGAACAGGAAGAAGTTAGCCTGGATTTGGTGAGCCACAGTTCCTGTTTTCCAGCAGAGGAAGGAAGGGAGGAGACTCAGTTACTGAGCACCCACCAGAGCCAAGTGCTACCCTGACCTCACACACACACATTGACCCAATCCCAGCAACAGTTCTGGAGGAAGGGGACACCCACAACTTTCAGATCCAGTGTCACATTCCACTCATCACACCTGAGTCTGGGGATTCAGCCCTTGCCCTATTCTAGAACCTAGTGGCTGAAGAGTGACTAACCCTACCACTAGTCCAGTCATCAGCATATGACTGAGGCTTGGCCAATCAGAACAACTGTTGTGATTTCAGAGCTGGGTATGTGGCTGAGGCCAGGCCAGAGGATGTTAGTCCTGGGAATTTTGCTGGAGTGGTGCGATGATTTCTTTCTCAATTGGTTGTCCCTGATTTCCTATGGGAAGACTCTGCTTGTTAATAAAGCAGACACAGTACAGTGCAGGTTGGGAGCAGGTTCATACTGATATCTTTAAGCTTCTGGAATGGGCTGTGCTGAATCCAGACTCATTAGGTAAGCTCTGAGGTTCAAGCACCTTTTATGGCCACCCCCGGCCATTAGTACTGGTTTCTGTTGCCTACAGCAAAAAGAGTCATCGCCCAAATTCTGGCTCTGACCTGAGCATTGTTCTCATTTTACCTATAGGTAGGGAAACTGGGGCACAATGACACAGAGTAGATGAAGTAGTACAGCAAGAATATTTAGTGAACACTTCTTTTCCTCAGGCCAACTGCTACGCTAGGACTCAGTTCCCCTCCTCTCACTTTCTTCCAAAAAATACAGAAGCCAGAGGAACCTAAGTTCCAGATCTGGCTTGTGACTTCTCTGGTCTTGGAACGACCTAATAGCTGACTGCACTTTTTTTGTTTGTTTTTATTTTTTTGTTTTTCAAGACAGGGTTTCTCTGTGGAGCTTTGGAGACTGTCCTGGAACTCTCTCCGTACACCAGGCTAGCCTCGAACTCACAGAGATCCACCTGCCTCTGCCTCCCAAGTGCTGGGATTTAGAGGTGTGTGCCACCAACTGCACTTAAAAAAAACAAAACAACAAAAAACAAACAAACAAAAACCAATCTCACTGTGTGGTCTAGGTTGCCTTAAACTCAAACCCCTACTGCCTCTATCACCCAAGTGCTGTGATTACAGCTGTGATTACAGAGTTTCTTAGCTGCAAACCTGATGAAGACAGAGCCTCCTCCTAGAGCAGCTGTGAGAAATAGGCACATTAACTCAAGTAAAGCTCTCAGGGAAGTGTCCCCACGTGACAGAGGACAGGAGGGCTAGCCTTAGTTTTTCACCTGCTACCTGCCTCTTGCTAGTTGGTTGTGTAAGCATTGTGGCTCAGATGGAAAGGGATCGGTAGTTGGGAGCCAAGGAATGCTAAGTGTTACAGCTCAGATGGAAAAGTATTCTGGCAATTAGGAGTCAAGGGATACCACAGGTTACAGTAAGCGTAGCAGCTTACAGCCCTGTTCCAGGGAAAGGTTTCCCCAGTATAACACCTCTGCACCTGCAGGGGCGGGCTTCCCCAGTGGAATTGTTACAGTTCCGCTCTGGTTTCCCAGACTAACAACTCAGCTCCATGAGGGAAAGGTTCTCCCCAGCCAAAGTTTTACAGCTCTGCTCTACTCAATTCCTGCTCTGTCGAAAAGTTGCTACTTCTCTCCTCCACTCTATTCTGGCCAAAGAAAGTCTCACCCAAACATCATTCAAGAGATGTATTGGGAAGAAAGAATCTAGGAAAGCGGCTGCTGCTGCCACGATGGAAGAAGACAACAGCAAACTGCAGGCACAGGGTTTATACAGGGCTTCTTAGGGGTGAGTTTTTCCAGGGAGAAGATTTCTAGGGTGGGGATTAGTCAGATATCAGTCTCTTGAGCTCAGATTGGCTAGATCTCATGCTCAGGGACTGGTTGGTTTTCTGCTCAGAGATTGGTTTGCTTTCCCTGCTCAGTGATTGGTTGGTTTTCTGTTAAGTTGGTCAGGGGCAAATTTGGCTCTGGTTGCAGGGCCAAAGTGTATTTCTTTCACTGGCCTTTTTTAAATTTTTCAGGGCTAGGGCATATTTCTTTCACTGGCTCTAATTCTAGGGCCAAAGTGTGTTTCTTTGGCACTGGTTTCAGGGTCAGGGTGCATTTCTTTGGCTCTGGCTGCAGGGTCAAGTTGTGTTTCTTTGGCTCTGCTCAGGGTGTTTTTCTTTGGCTGGTCCTTTTCCCCTACAGGTGACCCCAGATAGACATGGTCCAGGTTACAATACAGTCTGTCAGTCACAAACACCACAGCAAAAATTACACACACACACACACACACACACACACACACACACACACACACACAATCACCAGGGGCTTCAAATAATGTCTAACACATTGTTTCTAAAATGCTGATTTTCCTAACGTCTCCCCTGGGTAGAGCAGGCCTAAATTTGTGTTAGGAAGTGAAACCTCCTCGAGCAGAATTCCAAGTTACCAGGCCTTTGCTGACTTTCAGGAAGCAGAGAGACAAAAAGGACCCCACCATTTCCGAGGTTCCCACCACTTCTGCATGCCCACAGCTGTGGAGAGGAAATATCTTGCCTTACAGTTTATAACATGTGCACGACCCTAGTCACTCACTCAGTTCCAAAGGGTGCATTAGTCCTACAAAGTGTAAACACGGAGGCCCTGGAGTAGCAATCAGAAGTGGGAGAAACTTGTTGCAGATTCCTGTGCTCCTGGTTCTCCTGAGGTACAGGTTAGAGAGGAGGAAGGGAACCCCTTTCCTCTGAATCACACATCAGTTGGGCGGGGTTGGTACCCAAGCCTGACAGCAGCCCTGAATTCAGCCGAATGTCTCTGGGGTTCCTAATGGCATTTCTAATGATTCTGGAGCCTCACCATGCAGACAAGCACAGATAGGCTCAGGGTCTACGGCTACAGTGGGGCTTGCACCAAGTAAGCCCTGTGTGTAGATGACATCATTGAACTTGCCAATAGCCCCACTAGGATGAAGGCTGGCTTGGCCTTGGTCCTTGGGCTCAGGCTAGGTGGGATAGAAGTACAGTTCTCTCTGTGACCCTGTAGAAGCTACAGAACCTCTCCAGGACTCAGTTTCCTCACCTGTAAATAGAGACAACCACTGTTCCTTTTCTCTCATGTGGTATGAGGTTGAAATAAGGGCGCTGGGAACAGAGATGGGCCCACAAGACAGAAGCGGGACTAAGGGCACCATACAGGGCTGGACCGGCATTCCCATGAACCCTCACTGCTACAGCAGGATGAGCCCCTTCCAGGGCTGTCATGCCAAGGAGGAGCCACTTTCCTTCCTCGGTTGCCCTCCTCCTGCTAAGCGGTGCCATCTGAAGCCATAATTGTATATTAAAAGGGGTTTCCTGGCACGGAAGAAGAAAGAAAAAACGCCCTCTCCCAGCTCAGAAAATGAAAACAGTTCCTCAGGTTCCCCACACTGGAGACCTGTGAGGACACACACAGACACACACACACACACACACACACACACACACACACACACACACCCCATCCCCTCTTCCTAAGTGAAATGGTACAGTGAAGGTTGAACTCTCTTGAATAGCTCAGCGCCAGGCCCTGGGTTCCAGCTCTGAGACTTGGGGGAGAGGAAAGGGAGAAAAGGAGGGAAGGAGGGAGAGAACTCATTCTTCAGGGCCTAGAGAGAAACAGAAGGGTGTGCTGTTCTAAACCTTGGGAGTCTGGGTGATCTGTGTCTGTCAATGTCGTATTTTTTTGTTTGTTTTGTTTTCAAGACAGGGTTTCTCTGTGTAGCCTTGGCTGTCCTGAAACTCTCTCTGTAGATCAGGCTAGCCTCGAACTCACAGAGATCCTTCTGCCTCTGCCTCCTGAGTGCCGGATTAAAGGTGTGTGCTACCACCATGTGTCTACACTATCTTTTTGCTCGTGTCTTCCTCCATCCACCTGTGGTTGAATTTGCTCCTCTGTATCTGAGTCTGGTCTGTGACTCTGTGCGTCCCCGGGTGCGTGTGCAGTGGCAGTGGCAGAGGGCTGACGCCGGGTTCCGACTGGTCCCTGGCCTCTTGCCAGGCTCAGCGCTCCGCTCCGCCATGGGCCCGGGGCGCGGCGGTGGAAGCTGGGCGGGGGAGGGTGCCCTGGGGCTGGTGGTGGGCGGGCCCCTCGGCGGCTCCTCCCCCGCGCCCGCCTCCGCGTGCTCCCGCCACCCCCGCGGCCTCTGCCACCGCACCGAGCAGCCTGACAGCCACCGCCAAACTTTCCCCGGAGCCGGCGCGGGTGAGTCGGAGCGCGGCGCGGGCAGGGGCGGGAACCGGGCGGCGGGCGAGGATGCGCTCAGACCGGGCTCTGAGCTCCTCACCCCCGCAGGGCGGCGGGGACACCCCTCAGGTGGCCGCACGAGGTGGGCGCGCCGGGTGCCTTGGCGACGCGGGCGGCCTGGGTAGGATGGCGGAGCTGTGGCTACTGCGCTCGGACGCACAGACACCTGTGGCTTCCTCGGGCTTGGGCCAGGCGCGCCTGTCCGCGTGGGCCTCGCGACTTTTGGGCTAGAGGGACGCCTCCGGGTCTCCCCGAGCTTTCTCGGCATCTGACTTTGATGCAAACGGTGAACCCAGCCCCTGGGTGGAGGTGCGATCTCCGTGCCAAGCTCCGTGCATCGACTGCCTTTCAAATCCTCCCGAACCCCAGGACCCAGGTACTAATATACCCACTTTACAGAGGAGGAAACTGAGGCTTGGGGAGGGAAAGTTGTGCTGCAGAGAAGAGCCTTGAGCCCAAACTGGATGAATTCAAGCTACTTAGGTAGGTGGAACCCAAACCAGGTGTCTGGGTATGAGAAGCATCTGGACAGTGCTTCCTTCTTACATAGCTGACTGTACCATCTTCTGGCTGTGCCAGAAGGGATCCCTTGTGGGGGGAGGGACGGGGAGGGGTGGATGCTGTGGCCAGGATGTGGATTCTGGTGGCAGAGGTCCGAAGGGGCTGCCCATTCGAGGCGAGGGTTGGATACCAAATTCTGGGATTTACACTTGATTGCTCTGCAAGAGGAGCAAAGGGGCTCTCTACAGGAGCCACCTTTGAAGCGCTTGCTAGTCCGGGAGATGGAGGTGCAGGGATGCTCCAGGCAGGGTCGCTGTCCTCCAGCAGGGGGCTCCCACCTCAGACCGAATGGAGTTGAGGGAACAGGCAGTATCCCGCTAGAAGATCCCCAGGTTGGGCCACTTGGAGAGCACATTCCGTTGTTGGGGGACACGGAGAGGGAAAGCAGGAACCCGAACGCAGATGAAGTGTCACTGGAACATGAAGGAGAGGGCAGGTGGGGATCTGACAGGGAGGGCTTGAATGCCCCACTCTTGGCTTTATTCCTGGGGGCCACCAGTAGCCCTTGGAGGCAGAGAAAGAGCCCACCGGAGATGGTTATGGATTAGCATAGTTTATACAGCAGCCATGCAAGGCACCATTATTGAGCCATAGGTTGCCTAGAGTTAGCCAGCTGGTCCGTGGTGGCGTGGGGGCTGAGTACCAATCTTGCCTGTATCTTGGACTATCAGTGACGCTCAGGTGGCAGATGGAACCTCAGGTCCTTCTGTGCTGTGGCTGGCGGCAGTGGAGACAAACAATAGAAGGATGCTAGGCAACAGGATCCATCCACAGCACCCCTGCTTCTGCCTCCAATAGGTCTCTTTGGGTGGGTTGCTGCCATTGAGCAACTTCTTACGGGAATCCCTGCTCACCCCATGTCACTATCCTGCTGTGACTCAGGGCTTGCTGGACCTTCAATCCATGGCCACCTAGCTGCCCCCAGAACGTTGCCCCTGGGGGAAGACAGGGTTTGCCTGATGCTGTTTTCAAATATGACAAAGACCCGAAAAGCCAGCAGGTAGCTGGGTACCACCCATCTGTAATTTCAGAGCTGTGCAGACCAGAGCTGCCTGCCTCTAGCACCCCACACACCCAGAACACTGGGCAATATTGGCTTAGAAGGGGTCCACAGCTCTGATTTGAGTGTGGTGGGGAGGCAATTGTATGTGAATTTCTCCCCTGCACACTTGCTTTCCTTTCTCTAGACAAGGAGTACCTGGCAGAAACACAGTAGCTTTTCCTCAGTACCAAGGCATGGCAGAGAGGTCATAGACACATTTCTGGGTCTCTTCACCATGCTGTCTCTTGTGAGCTATCAATTACAAGCTGCTTCACCTATTTCTGTTTCCCTGTGTTTTGAATGGAGGTGTTCATGGTTCCTTCCTCCCTGGGCTGGTGAGAGAATTAACTGTGTTCACACTGACAAGGCACTTCAAAGGTGCCTTGTAATTCACCAGAGTACCATGTAAGTGCAGCTGTTGTCACTGTGACACTCTGACAGCTTGGGCACAGAAAGCCTGTGAGCTCCTGGCCACCGCAAGACACTTGCTGCTTTGGTTTTATTTTGTGATGCTGGGAATCCAGCCCAGAGCCTTGCTCATGCTAGGCGAACCACTGAGCTACAACTCCAGATCCAAGGACCCCCACCCCCTCTCACCTGCAGAATGGGGAAGATCTAGTTAGATGTTGCATACCTCAAAAGTCTTCCCACAGTCTCTAATTTTAACAGGCAGAAGACTAATCACCCAGCCAGCCCTGCGCCAGGTCTTAGGGAAGGAAGCCTCAGGCATTGCTGCCATTGTCACTGCTACCCAACCTGTCTCCTTCCCCTTGCAGCCTGAACTTTATGCTCTTGTCTGGCTTGGATACAGGGCAGTTTTTAAGCAGATGTTTTCTAAAAGGAAGTGGCCAGGCTGAGAGGGGCTTGGGGAGTCTCGGGTTGGAGGACAGAAGAAAGTGTTTCCTGTCTCTCAGCCTGGATTTGAACCCTGTGGTCACTGCTTGGTTCCCTGTGGAGAGGCAAGAGTCTCATGGTGTTAAAGGGCGTGCATGAGGTCTGCTTCACAAGATCTGTCCACAGCTGTCCCAACAGAGGGCACCAGCCATGGCCTCTGATAGTGTCCAGCTGACTGTGGCGATGCTACATGCCTTCTGAGCAAGAAAAGTGTCTTCAGAGGTCTCCAGGCTCTCTCCCAGGGAAGTGCACGCAAGGTTGAAACCCATTTCTGTCCCTTACAACCAAATGACATGGACTCCAGTATCTCATCTGTGAAATGGCCATGAATCTCCCTTACTACTGGTAATCTTGTTTCCTGGGATTAACTCAGAGATAGACAGGCAAAGAGCAGAAAAGAAAAACCAGCTGAGTGTATAAATGGCAAAGAATTATATGCAATTGTAAATAATTCTCATTAGTATTCAGACTGGGCATTAGCTGTAATTGCTCCTGATCCAAGGCTCTTTATCTGAAAGCCGTACCTGGCAGAGGATCATTCAAGCCTCAGTCACCCGCTGCCCTCTCTTTCACAGTGACGCGGAGCATTGCTGAATCTCAGGATGTAATTATAACAAAGCTTCTGTATCTTTTAAGTGACTCACTTCTGCCATTAATGGTGGCAGAAGACTCAGCCTTACTCTCTCAGAGAACAATGCTGCTGATGCTGCCCAGGGTGGGGATGGGGGGGAGATGCCTCACCTCTCTTAAGCACTCATCAACCCCGTGCTAATTCTCTGATGATCCCGCAGGAGGATCACACAGAGGACTGAAGTTGACAGCTCTCACCTGGCCTGGTAGCTTGCTTGCATGGTGAGGGGCTATTGCACTTTGTTGCTGCTAGAAGAATGTGGGTTAGCAACTGTTGTGTTATTAAGGACTGGAAATGGGAAATGAGAGCAGTTCCAGGGATGAGTTGAAAGTGTAACCACTGGGGTCCAGTGGAGCTGAGTTTGGAGGTGGACTCTGCCAGTTTGGTTTGCATGGGATCCCAACTAAAGCTCTTGTAGAGCAGGGGCTGTGTCTGTCTTGTGAAGTACCCCATTACACGAAAGGCACTTATGGATGCCTACTGGAGAATTGAACCTTGGCTTTCACATCTATAGAATGGAGCCAGATAGGACAACACCTTCGCTAGGGTTTGCTGTGAGAACTAATTGAAGAAATGTTATGCCCAGAGTAAGGACTCAGTGATGCCTTTGATGACAAATAGATGTACAGAAGGGAGGACACTGCTACTCAGGCCAGGAGATAGAGTGTTAGTCTCTTACCCCCCAGACTACAAAGAAGCAATAGTACTAGCCAGAAGAAGGTCCTGTATTTAGCCAGTACACAAAAGTGTTTTCACATCCATTTCCTCCTGATACAAAGGCAGGAATCTCTGTCCTTGCTTTACAGGTAAGGAAACTGAAGGTGATGGAACAGCGCAAATGCTTGTAACTATTTGTGCAAACAAGATTAATACACACCAAAGCCAAAGTTTAAAGGCAGTATGAAATAGAACCTCAGGTACTATGTGCTGTGGCTGGTGGCAGTGGAGATAAATGGTATAAGGATGCTAGGCAACAGAGTCCATTCACAGCACCCTAGCTTCTACCTCCAATGGGTCTCTATGGCTGGATCACTGCCATTGAGTAACTTCTTACAGGAATCCCTGCTCACCCCATGTTGATATCCAGCTGTGACTCAGGGCTTGCTGGAACTTCCATCCAAAGCTTCCCAGCTGCCCCCAGAGCATTGCCCATGGAGGAAGAGGACACAAGTTATTCCAATTTCCCCTTCCTAGTTGTTGCTGCCAAGCTCTCTGTAGCCCTCCAGAGGGTTGGAGGTGTAGTGTTTAGTCTTCCATGAACATTGTACCTCTTTTCAATATAAGGGTTTCTGTAACCATTTTTAACAGCTCATAGTGTGAATTCTTAATTTTGACTGGATGACTCAATACATCTTTTGTTAGCTATTTCCCCAGGTACTTGATAGTTTGAGGCTGTTGTATCTGTTGGACATTTATATATTTTAAATTAAAGTTCTGTCAGTTTCTTGTTAGGGAAATACATTTGCATTTTACAAAT
Organism: Cricetulus griseus; assembly: GCF_003668045.3. Lineage (NCBI taxonomy): Eukaryota > Metazoa > Chordata > Mammalia > Rodentia > Cricetidae > Cricetulus > Cricetulus griseus. Next base: position 30,390,348 of record NC_048601.1, on the reverse strand, counting down.
TGATTTTGCATCCAGAAATATTTGCCAGGCCTCTTAGTAATTAAAAACTGTCCTAGTAGATTCTTTAGAAAGCATGGCATATGCAATGATAGGAGATACAATGAGTAATTTCATCTCTTTCTTCCTAATTCTCTCATTCCTCCTAAGACTTCAGTTTGGTGAATTAAAGGGTCCTATGGGCATTGTGCCTCTTCCTGGGGCTGTGCAGGAACTGTTCTAATTTGAAGATTAAATATAGTTTGACTCTAGGTTTGTGGTAAATCACTCTGTCAAGTTGAAGAAGTCCCTTGCATCCCCAGTGTCTAGTTTTCTGTTCTTCTTAGTCATAAATGGAAGAAGACATTTTATGGATGCTTTTCCTACAGCAGCCTGGATAATCATATGATCTTTTCCCCATTCTTTGGGCCTGATAAACAACCTTGATTTTTGCTTCTTTGGCATAAACCCACCTTGCGTCATCCTGCAGCATCTCTGCAGATGATCTTTTAGCATGGGATTGTAATGTGAGTTCGTGAGTGAAATTCCTAGTGATTTACATATCCAAGCGTATTTATCAGACTTGGGCTGCTTTAAGCTTCTTCTGTGCTGGAAGCAGTTGCTGAAGCAGGGTGCTGTTCTTCCTGGGGTGTTTGCTTCAATGGAGGGTGGGGAAGAAAGTCAAGCTGGAGGTCACTAGTAAGACACACAAGTGGAGGGTGGGGAAGAAAGCCACTGAGCCAAGTCTGAAAGGAACTTTCCGGCCCTGAGAGGTTTCAACTGACCAGGGCAGAAATACCCAGAGACTGTCAGCCATCAACCCTTCATGGCATGGGAAGAGCCCAGCCATGCACGTTGCATGAGGGGTCTGCCAACCCAGGACTCTAGAGGGAGGAGACTCAACGCCAAGTGAAACCCGACGCTTGTGGGCTGCAGTTGAGTCTCCTCCTGAGCCTGAGCCTGCTGCCACTGCCGGCTATGTGCTGGTGATTCATCATTCTCCCGTGGCCAGAGACTGAGGAACTTGACTTCTCCCGTATCCATCCTCTTCCAGATGGTGGCAGGGACTCTCTCCCCAGAACATTAGGTTTTGCAGGTTCCCCTCCCGGCGCCCCGCCACACACACACACACACACACACACACACACACACACACACACACACTGACCCAATGCCATGTCTGCTCCTGAGTTCACCCCCACACCTCTCCAACTCCTCTGAATAGCTAGATAGGGCCGAGTTTCTCAGCTGGAATCTTCTCTTGGACCTTTTTGCTGGATGTGCCAGGCCCTGAACTAATTTGGATCATCTTTCTTAGTCACAGTAACAACACTATCAGTGGTTACTACCTACTTTTCCCAGATGAGGAAAAGCAAGGGTTCTGGTTGATTATCTCCAATGGTTTCATTTTTCACAGTAAAATGATTTGCTTTTTACCTATTGAAGCAAGTTTCCTTTAGGCTCCCCCTTCTGTTTGCTGACTCTTCCTTCCTCTCTTGTCACTTCCCTTTCTTCATGTGTCAGAACTGGATCGCTTTGTGGAGGCAGAGCTACAAATGGAATGTTGCACAGCTCCAGAGAACACAGCTAGCGTAGGCCACACCTGACACTGGTGGCAGGCTTCTGTCTGGGCTGTGGTGTTGTATTTTGTCCCACTGGCTTGAGTAGTCAGCAGAGGCAGGAAACAAAGTGGCTACAAAGAGGAGCTTGACCAAGGGACTGTTGCCTTGGGCATCGGGGAGAGGAGAGCTTTTTTTTTTTTTTTTTTTTTTTTTTTATCCTACCTGTAAGCATGGGTGAGAGAAGGGTGTTGTTGAGCAAGCACACACAGCACAGAACCTGATCACGCAGCCATCCTTAGGGGCAAGGTAGGGAAGGAGTTAAGCAAGAAATACCCATTATATTCTCTCCATTGAGTGGCCACTGATAACCAGGAACAGGCAGACAGTCGGATGGCAGACAGCGTGCTAGCCTTCTGAGGTCCATGCAGGCACATAGGAGGTACAAAGCAGTGAGGACCGAGTGGCACATTTGAGGGCTATTTGTACAGCATGTATTTTATAGCTACCAAATGTATTTTATAGCTACCAAATGCCTGCCCAGATGTATTTTATAGCTACCAAATGTATTTTAAGCTACCAGATACCCGTCTTTCTAGGCAATTTCCATGTGGTTTCTTCATTCAGCTAGGCTTCTTTCATTTGCTCACTGGCTTTTCTCTGTTCTTGAAGAGGCTCGCTGACCCTCATTAAGTAAATGCACACTGCTGTCCCTTGCCCTGAGTTCATGTGAAACACAGAGCCATGGCCGGGTCACACTCATGGCCCCCAGGCTTTTAATGGGACATGTCCCCAGGGGTCTCACTCACTGTGGGTTTTGTGGTCCCAGGGACCTCTCTGTGGGTTCTCTGGGTAGCTTGGCCCCAGCCTCCCTAGAGGGCTGCAGACAGCCCTGCTCTTTCAAGTGTTTCCCAGGGCTCCCTGTGTGAATCTGGGGGAAGGATGATCCTGCATTTAAATCAGACCATTCCCATCTCTCTCTGAGAACAAAACATTTGAGGCAGAAGAGGCCAGAGAGACTTCCGCATACACAGATTCAGCTGTTCGGTGCCACTTGCCGATCCAGCCAAGGTCAGGGCTGGGGACACAGGGCTCTGTGTTGGTCCCACCACCTTCCAGATGTGTCCTGGTCAAGTGTCCTGGTCAAATGCCCTGGCTTGTCGTGTCTTGATGCCCTTCCTGTATAATAGGCTGTGTGACAGTATAATCTCATGCCATATGATATTTTGTGCAAGGATGGACTAAAGGCAAAGATGGCCAGTGTGTCATAGATGACAATGAGGCAGAGTAGACACTGTCACCACAGGAGGTGACAGTTGTATGTGTGTTACTGCCATCAGACTTTCCAGCAGGACAAATGCGATGATGTTAGAATGCAAGGCCTCAGCTACCATATGTGTTTATGCCTTGAGTTTTAGCAAAGTGTTTAAAAAGTAAAATAGTAACAATGACAATAAAAAGACCCAGGTAGCACACCCATGATAGCACATGCCTGTGACATTGACACTAGCAGCTGGAGGTGGGGGAATCAAGAGTCCACGGTCATCACTGGCTACACAGTGAGTATGGGGCTAGCCTGGGAAGCATGAGACCCTGCCTCAAAAATGAACAAACAGAAAACCCAACGACCTCCACCACCAATCACACACACACACACACACGCACACGCACACGCACACGCACATGCTCATGCACACGCACAAATGAGGCTAGAGAAATTGCTCAGTGGCTAAGAGCATTGGCTGCTCTTGCAGAAGACCTGGGTCAGTCACCAGCATCCATGTCATGGCTTATTACCTGTAACTCCAGCTCCATGGGATCTGGTGCCCTCTTCCGCCCACAGTAACTAGGCTTGTCCACAATACACAGACTAGATGTAAGCACACCCATACACATAAAACAAACACATCTTAAACATTGTAGCCAGTCTTTTGTTCGTTTGTTTTTTGTTTATTTTTTGTTTTTCGAGACAGGGTTTCTCTGTGTAGCTTTGGAGCCTGTCCTAGCACTCGCTCTGGAGACCAGGCTGGCCTCGAACTCACAGAGATCCACCTGCCTCTGCCTCCCGAGTGCTGGGATTAAAGGCGTGGGCCACCAATGCCCGGCTCATTATAGCCAGTCTTACAGAGGCTGCATGTACAATATTCATGAACTCTGTGGCAATGAGTAGACCTTTCCCTAGGCTTTATAGTCAATGACACAGATGACCTCTGCCCTGTAGGATCCATCCAGTGTAAAAGCAAGAACAGGTGACCCATTTTTTAATCCTGTTTTACATATTTTGACTGTGCCTTTTGTACATCTGGATTTTTTCATTTATTTATTTGTTTGTTTCCTTAAAAAAGGTTTTGTGTTTTGAAATTTGCCTGTATGTATATCCATGTGTGCAGTGCTAGAGGAGGCCAGAAGAGGTCATCAGATCCCCTGGGACTGGAGTTGCTGAAGGTTGGGAGCTGCTATGTGGTTGCTGGGAAATGAACCCACATTCTCTGCAAGAGCAGTCAGTGCTCTTAACTGCTGAGCCATCTTTCCAGCTCCTATTTATGATTATTTTTAAAGATAGAGTCCTATTCTGTATCCCAGGATCATCTGGGACTTGCTGTGTAGCTTAGGATGGCCACCTGCCACAGCTTTCCAAGTGCTAGGATTCTGGGTGTGCAAGCACCAACCACGTTTAGCATAGATGTGTCCAGATGCCTGAATAGTCCAGAGTTGTGTCACTGTCACCTGTGGTATTTGGAACACTCCAGGCTCTGCTGATTTGTAGCCAGGGGCAACGGTTCATGCCATATAGCCTGGGTATGCTGCAGCCTCTGCCACTCTGGTGTGTTCCTGCAGCAATGGAACAGCCTTACAATGTGTGTCTCATAATGAATCCTGTCACATCCCTGTCGATCAGTGACGCCCAACAATTTACTGCCAGGATCATTTATGAGTATTAAATGAGTCATGGAGCTTGAGAGAATTAATATTTGAAAAGCATCTACAACAAGGGCATAAGTATATTAAATAATCTGATTAATAAACAGCAGCATGGAACACCCTCCTCCCCTCCAGGGAAGTCAGCCATCATTTTGTTGGGTTTTTAATTTGTGGTGATATGGCCCTGTCCCCGAATGTCAGGGAAATAGCATTAGAGACCGTGAGCTGCTGAGAAGAGAGCTACTAGCTGTGCTGCTGAGGCTCCCTAGGGAAAGGTTTCAGTAAGGCATACTAGAATCTAGGGGTGGGTGGGTTTGGTGGTCCTCAGTGGGGTTTCCCAGTCTTATCCTGGACATGTTTTGACTGATATACATGCTGGTGCCCACAGAGAGCATCAAATCCCCAGGAAATGGGTGGCTGTGAGCTTACGTACAGGTGCTGGGAGTCCTCTGGAAGAGCAGTAAGCACTCTGAACCACTGAGCCGTCTCTCCTGGCTCCTGAACTCTAATCTTTAGCTTGTACGGAAGCATTTTCATCTCCCTGGCCCCAGTTTCCTCATCTGGAAAATGGACACAACAGTGATACTCATCTGACAGCATTATTGAGAGCCTAGTGACCCAGACCCTATAAAGGCCTGCACCTTCCCATCCCCAGGTCCCCAGCTGTCTCCTCCTCAGACAGGCCTGCTCTGTCCCATCCCCACGATCTGACTAACCTCTCTTTGACTGACTGCACCACCCCCCCAGCAACTATAGGATGGGAACGTATCTGCCAGCATCCCTTCTTCTGCAGTGACTTTATTAGCAGCTGGCACCTAGTAGGTGCTCAACAAAAACCTACTGAATGCACGCTAAAAGGTAGCAGGTGGCTGCACAGCCCACCACAGTGTCTCAGCTTAATGCAGGACTGGCATTAGGCCACACAGACTGTGGAGCTGAATGGCTGGTAGTAGGAAACCCTGGACAGAGACAAGCTGTCTTCACTATTGCTTCGGGAGCTCAATAAATATTTGTCGGTAATTTATCGATTGATTCTCACAGCACCTGGCACCGGGCTTGACTGAGGCCCTCCATTAGCAAGTCAGGAACACGAGACAGAGATAGATGGTGTTTCCTCTCATGGTCTCTCCTGTAGGGGGCTGGGTGAATACTAGGCTTTGCCCAGCCCCGGCTCTATCCAGCTGAATGAAGATAAAAGGCAAGGCAGCTGGAGAACAAAATGTCACTGTGATTGCCAATCAGCATGGCTCGAGAGCCAGTGTGGCTGGAAGGCAGAGCTGGCTGGGTTCCTGCCCAGGTGCGGTGGTGCTGGATGCTGGCCAGGCAGCCCCTCCTTCCTTGGGGAGAGTCTGGCAGCCTGTAGGCTGTTCACCAGGCTATCTCTGACTGGGTCTATTTTCACAACTCCTTTTACCTCTGTGTGAACGTGTGTGTGTGTGTGTGTGTGTGTGTGTGTGTGTGTGTGTGTGTGTGTCCAGTTGTGTGGAAAGAGATAGAAAAGACAGTCAAACCTGGCTAGGGCAGGGAGGTGTGGCAGTTCAGGGTGTCGGGTACTCACTTATTACCAGAGGATGGAAGAAACAGGGTCACTGAACTTTTGGGCCTCCCATCCCACTGACAAGAGTCAAGGAGCTGAACTCTGGGAACTGCACAATGGGGCCTTCCCTTCCTGAGGCCATCCTCTTTGCTCAGCCACTTTGGAAGGTGAGCAGTGAAGCTGAAGATCTGGCTGACACACCAGAGAGACTGGCAGACTTTGGAAAACTTGTGGAAGTCCAGGCAAGAGGAGTTTGCTGTAGAGAGAAGGAAGCAGGGTAGCTCTTAGAAGCCAGCGAATTAGCACTGAGCAGGTGGCATGGGCAAGCAGTGATTGTTGGAGGTAGGGCTGAAGTTGTGTTCTCAGACAGCTCACTGTGCTTGTCTTGTTCTTTATTGTGGGGACTCAGTTCTGGGGTTTTGAGTTTGCACACAGGGTAAAAGATACATTCTCCTTACAGGTGGAGCCTCTGCAGGGAATCCTGAGTTCTGCAGGCACAGTGCCATTTGCCCACTTGGGGGAGCTAGGGGTGGTGCTCTCTCACTGTGCTAGAGCATATGCTGGAGTGTGCTTAGTGAGTGGAGTCTGCAGGGCTGCAGTGGGATGGACAAATGGGCTTGGGCCCCTAAGAGGTATGCTAGACATCAGAGACATCCTTCCAGCACTTCAGTCCTCATAGATGACAGGCGACAGCATCCCACTGATTGCCAAGCCCTTTCCCTGCACCCTCCGTGCTCCAGCTTTAGCAGAGACCGCATCCTCCCTTCACAGCATCCCTGATACCCTGCCTTCCAAAGCCCATTGTTATCACCTGAGATCATCCCAGGGTAGAATCTGCCCATGTCACCTCTTGTTCCAAACCCAGGGTTGATGTCTAGGGCCTTTATAAGGAATGAGCCCTTGGTCAAACCAAGAATGAAGTCTCTGACGAATACACTGCCATATAATGAAAGCAAAGGTCAGAATCACTTGGTCATCACGCACAGTATCGTGGTTTGTTGTTCAGTTAGACACAAGCTAGGGTCATCCGGGAAGAGGGAACGCCAATTGAGAAAACGTCTACATCAGTTTGCCTGTAAGAAAGTCTGTGAAGGCATTTTCTTAATTGATTGACATGTGAGAGCCCAGCCCAGTGTGGATGGTGGTCTGGGGTGTTTGAGAGAGCAGACTGAACAAGGCATGGGAAGCAAGCCAGTAAGCCGCACTCCTTCACGGCATCTGTTTTAGTTCCTGTCTCTAGGCTCCCACCTTGAGGTCTTGCCCCAGTCCCCTCGGTGATGGATTACAAGCTGTAAGCTGAAATAAAGTCTTTCGTCCTTGAGTTGCTTACGGTGACAGTGTTTTATTACAGCAATAGAAACTTAACTAGGACAGAAATCATAGACAGCAGAGTGCTCTGGTTGCAGCATGGCTTGGGCCCACTCTGACCAGGCCACTTGGTAATGTGGCACAGGAGAAAACACTTAACCTGTCTACTCAGCGCCCTCACCTGTGGAACAAGACAGGTCTACACCTCATGGAGCTGGATGGGTGGCAGGCACTCTGCCGTCTACCCTGCTAGCCCATGCTTTAGCACTCATGTTAGCTCTTATCTGGCCATATGATTCTATGTATTCACATAGACACAGACACTTTTTCCCACTTTGCAGCTCTGGGGCTCAGGGTACATTTGTCCTCTTCCAGCCTGGGTTAGGGTCTTCTCTGGCCTCACAGCATGCCTGACCCTACATCCTTCACACATTACTTCTTACTGTAGCTATCTGTCTCCCCGGGGAATGAGCTGTCTGAGGATGCAGGGCTATAACTGGCATCTTGTTATATGGGTGACATTCCACCACGGTGCAAGAAATATAGTAATAAAAGATTGTTTAATGAAGGGACGAGTGAGTGAATGACTAAATATGAGTGAAGGTGAACAGGGCTTTGAAACATCAGACCTCCATGGGTAGAGCTGAGGAGATGGGACATTCTAGACAGAGGGGGCAGGCTATCTAAAGTTGAGAGGTTGGAAGAAGGGTGTGCTCTGGTGATATAGAGGGAAGGAAGAGACACAGTCGCCAGACAGACGCCGAGGAAGCAAGATGAAAATGCCTTACTGAGAAAAGGTACCAAGCCACGTGGCTAAACACAGATAAGAATTATGGGTTAATTTAAGTTGTAAGAGCTTGTTAGTAATAAGCCCGAGCCATAGACCAAACAGTTTATAAGCAATATAAGCCTCTGTGTGTTTATTTGGGATTGAAAGGCTGTGGGACTGGGCGGGACAGGAACTTCTGTCTAGTCTACAGTGCACTCCAGCAAGAGTGTACGACCAGGTGGGACAGGCTGGGATGCTTTGTGTAGTGAAAGGAGTGTGACTGTGATGGGGTGGGCGTAATGGGGGAGGGGCTGAGGAGGATTCCTTTACTTCTGCCTGTCCCCAGGGATCTTGCTGAACGTCTCTGCCACACCGTGAATTGTTTATGAGGTGCCGGGAACAACTAGCATAACTCCTTCCTGGGCCAGACTGTAATGTTTCAGAGGTGGAAACTGGAGATACTGTTGTATGGTCGGTTTTCTCCAAAAGATCTTCATATGCACAGAGATAGGCTGTTGGCTCCTTGCACTTCCTCATCGCAGAGGGCTGCAGGGTGTGCACTGCCTGCTGATGAGTCTCAGCAGCTGTCACTCGGCTCCTGCAGGGGTAAAACTTACATCACTTTCCCCGCAGATGGACTCTCTCCCCCTATTTGCTTCCTCTGTGGATCTTGGCTGGAGCAGTCAGACTCCAACACAGGCCTTTTGCTGGGTGCCTGCACAGGAGACTTCCCTCTGAAGTTCCTGGGACCAAATAGAACCTGCTTGTCTAAAAGCAGTAGGAAAGACGGTGCCTGGGCCAGCAACTAAGGCTCACAGAGGTTGAATGGGAGTTGGAGGTTGTTTATGGGTATCATGAGATTCTGTATACTGGGTACACTGTTGAGCCCTGGCCTGCTGTCCCGACAGGTGGCAAGGTAGAGGGTAACAAAGACACAGGAGGGGACAGTGAGGAAGGAGACTCAGAAAACTGAGTAACTCACTCTGTAGCACACAGCTATTCTGTAGCCAAGCCAGAATTTGAACTGGGATCTTCTGGCCCTCTCCACTGTGTCACAAAGTCATGTGGAGTGTGATGCCACATGCTTGGTAGAGTGTGGGAATGGCAAAATTTAACCAATCCTTAAGGTCTTTATGTGGGAGTCAGGCTGCTTTCATCCATCTAACTCCCCTAACAATAAAAAGTGGATGTTTGCAGGAGCTGCTTGTCCCCCATGCCCTGAGCTCCAGGCTGGATACATGATTCTGGGGGAGCCTGATGTTGATTGCTCCCTAATACATTTGTTAGAGGCAGGCAGGGGGAAAAGCTTGCACAGACCAAGTAAAACCAAATACTGAGTTGGGTGGAAGAGCAGCCTTGGGATGAGTGACAGACACAGGCTCTGGATTGACACGGGGCTGGCTTATTCTGCCGGTGTCAAGAGCTAAGGGTGACCTCAGTGGCCAATCCCATGCTTCTTTCTCTGTGATTGGTTTGGGGAGAAAGCCCCACAGAAGTGAGAGTTTCTGCTGAATGTGCCCTGTCCTTTTTAGCTCAGATGTAGAGCTGTGTGTCAGGTTCTGAATGCCACTCTGAGAACACTTGTTTCCAAGTTGAGCATCTCCACATCCGTGCTTCCTGAGGAAATTGCCCTCATCAGTCTCGCCAGCACCACCTGACCCAAGGCGGGGTGATAATGGTGTGTGCTGAGCATCTGCTGGGAGTTGGGCAGGATGCTGAGCATTTGAGTGTTGCCTCGGTCTATCCTCGGAGCAACTCTGTGATCTGCATCTTGGAGATGAGCTGGGAGCTGGGAGAGTTGCATCACCAGTACGTGTCACCTCAAAGGTCCGTGTGTTAAGACGTGGCCCCAGCCTGTGCTGCTGTTGGGAGCCATAGAACCTTTAGGAGTTGGGGCCTGATAAGAGGAGGTTAAGCCATCAGGAGGTATGTTCTCGAAGAAACAGAAGGACCCCAAGCCCCAACCTCTCCACACCTATGCTTCCCGGCTGCTATGAGGTGAACAGACAGTGAATCTGAAGTGACAGTATGTGTCCCTGTCATGATGTACAGTGTCAACACAGGTCCAAAGCAGAAGGGCCAAATGACCACGGACTAAAATCTCTGTGAACCAAAATATCCCTTGTTCCGTTTCAGTTGAGTGCCTCTGCTATTTAGTCATGGCAATGGAAAGCTGACTAAAACAGAAAGTTCTTCAGGACATATCATCTGTTGGTGGCAGTGCTAACTCTGGAGCCCAGGTCTCCTGACCTCGCAGGCCACTCTTGTGCTTTCTCTCCCAGGTGTGCCAAGTAAAGCTTGGAGTTCAGAACGCAGGCTCTGTGAAGGCTGGCCTGGGTGCCATTTACTTGCCTGCCTGGTCCACATTGGACAGCCAGCTCTCCCCTGCCATGGCTGGGCTCCAGCCTTAGCTCCATGCCTCTGTTGCCTGCATCGCTTCCCACCTTCTCTACCCACTCACAACCCATGTTCCCATTTCACTGCATACTAAAGTGATTTTAAAAATATTTTATTGTGATGAAATATATATATGGTGAATTCTGTCAAATGGTCCATAGCTGCACTTGCAGTGCCCAGGAGGCTGGGGTAGAAGGATCACGAGTTTGAGGCTAACCTATGGTAGAGTAACAAGACAACCATCCCCAGCTTAAAAATGGTAAATATCATGGGGTATGATTTATATCTTACAAAAACTGCTTAAAACCAGTGAAAAGCACAGATGAAGGCTCCTGCCAGGTGTCCCTTGCCGTGGCCCGGCAAGGCAAGCTGATTCTACTTGCTGGGGTTGGGAATAGCCACAGCATGCCTTAGGCTTGATAAGTGCTGGTTGCCCAGATGTGGGGACATGAGTAAGACAAAACACAGTGTTATCACACATGGCAGAGCCCATGGGAACCAGGCAGTCCCCCAAGACCTGTTGTCCTGATGCTTCTCTGCAGTAAGGCATAGCTTCTCACTCCAAGAAGACCATTGGCTGTCCAGCCCTCTCTCTTGTTGTGCCTTTCCATTGCTCTTTTCTGAGTCCCCACTCTGCCCATCTGCTCCAGCTCTGGCTCCTGGGCTCCCTGTAAGAGATGAAAAGGCTCTACCCAGGCCAGATTCTAACTGGCTGCCATTGCTGCTCTGTGACTTCTCTTGCCCTGTGGTTCCTGTTGCCCCCTGGCTTCTACAGGCCTGCAACATAATTAGCCATATCCCTCTTTGCTCTCTCTTCTGCCCCATGATATTTTTCATCTTGTACATCTGCTGGCTGTGATGTCTCTTGGTCAGGGTCTATGGCCCTGTGGCTCTGCAGCCCCATAGCTGTGTACCTCTAATCTGGTTTCCCCTCTGTTTGGTTTTATTAGCCAGGGAACACTTGGACACACAGTTTACCCCAGCCACACCATATAGAACCAATGAATGAGTGTGACTGACACTGTCCCCAGTGACTAGTGTGATAGAGCCATGTGCTCAGCTGTCCTCCAGAGGAGCCCTGTGACCAACAGGCCTCATTTATTCATTCAACAGATTTCAGCAGCAGACTATTTCATTCCCCCATCTTGGTGTTGGGGCCCATTCTGGGTTGATGGAATACAAGAACAAATTAGACAAGAGGTCCTGCCTGCCTGGGGCTTTATTCCTATATGTGTGCATGTGCATCCAGGGGTGGGGGGATGAGAGGGAGGTCCTCCGTTAGTGTAGAGTATAGTACCCAAGAGAGTGAGCCCCAGGCAGAGGACAGGAGGGACCCTGAGCAGACTGGGGCTGTGAAGTACATGACACCAAGGTCTTAGTTCCCTGTCCTTCAAAATGAGAATCTCGCAGAGAGTATCAGAGGAGCCTCTCCCAGCTCCGGCCCGAACAGCCTTTCTCTAGACACTGTTCAATTAGAAACAGGGATGAGTATCCTCTAGGGAGTCATTAAGAAAGATAGGTTGCCACTTAATCTCGTAAGAGGTCAACAGGTGCCACCAAGGACCCTAGAAGATAATAAGGAGTCAGAGGTCTTCTAAAAACAGTCTAAGTGGGCTTGGGAAGTCTCCTCCTCATCCTCCAAGTACAGTCCCACCTGCCTATCCAGGGTCCCATGCTGCCATTTCCATAGGGCCACTAATTTGGAGATTGTTGTCAAAATGGCAGAGGTAAGGACAAGGGGGTCCCTTTACCCAGAGTGAGAAGTGAGCACTTGGATTGAGTGAAGCCTGGAGCTATACTCCTGAAGAATATTCTGGAAAGACCTTGGGGTAAAAGTAGTTTGGAATGTTCTAGAGAGAGTAAGAAGACCTGAGTGAATAAGCATAGTGACTAGGAGAGAGCAAGCCTGGTGTGGAGGGCATTTTTTATTATCATGATGTCTTGACTTTTGTTCAAATGACCCTGAGAGCCACTGGGGGACTCTGGACCACCAGCAACAGGACCAAAGGTGGTGTGACAAGTGTCACTTTGGCTCCGTTCATCTGTAACAATGAAGGCAGGAAGCAAAGAGTGTCAGAGTGACTCTGTGGGACACTAGTGCTGTTTCCCCAAGTCAGGAAGTCAGGACAAAGACCAGCCTATGACCGGAGGCAGTGAGAAGTGGTGGGTTTGTGACATGATCTGTAGGCAGGATAGGGTAGTGTAGGTGGCTCTCTGAGACACCTGTTCTCTCCTGGCTGGAGTAAGGGGGTGGTGGTGGCTGTAAAGTCTCAGGTAGCACCCACACAGTGGGTGTTCAGCAGGTTAGGCCACCCTCCCTTCCACATCCTGTGCCTCCACTCCTATGTGCCATCCCTGCCAGCATTCTGAAGTAGACATCTCGTTGCCAGATGCTGCCATGGAAACGAAGAGATGGGGAAACAGGAGAGGCCCAGAGGAAGGGATGGGGTGGGAGAGACATCATTCCCTTGCTCACCCTGTGGCCCGCCCTCACCAGCTCATTATACCAGGTGATCGCTCCAAGGAACCAAGTTGAGGCAGGCAGATGGAGTTATGGAGGAGACAAAGGCTGATGAATGAACTGGGGAGTATAGGGGCCAGGGCAGCCTTCCGTGAGATCAGGCATAGCTTGTTGTAGGCTTCCCGGGACTCAGGAAGGCTGGTGTCAGAATGTGACTCATCTGGTGACCCTTTCACATCTGCCATTGCTCCCATGCTCGGTAAGAGTCTATGCAGTCACTTCCCTTGGACACCTTCAACATGTCATCGAGTCAAAGTTTCTGATCCTCCAATGCCCTTGTCACAGTGTGCAGATAGGAGCTGTTCTATGCTGTTGCCTGGTCCTCTCAGCTAAATGTCCTTCTGTACCTTGTTCTTTTCTGGTGCTTCCCCTTCTCTATCTCAGCCCATCCCCCACAGCTTTGCTGCATCCTTCCTGTGTGTGTGTCCATTGTTTGGCCTTCCAGGTCCCACTTAAGAAGTCAGCTTCAAGCTTTATAGCCCCCAAGGCTTTGAGTCCCCAGAGGCCATGTTGGAACTTTGAGCTGTGGGGCAGAATGGCTTCTCTGAGCTCCAGTTTTCTGATCTGTTCAAGGGATTGGTTCTTGGTAGGTAGGGTTCAATGGGTTTACCCAGATACATCTCTGTGTTGTTGTTACTTGCTGTATTTTGTTATTTTCCTCATTCATGAGACAAAAATTTCTGACAAAAACCATTTAAGGAAGGCATGTTTATTTTGGCTCATTGTTCAGAGGGCACAGTCCATCATGGTGGGAAGGCTTGGCAGCAGGAGTGTGGGGTGGTTGGCCACATCCTGTCCCCAGCCAGTGTGATGTTAATTTCAGTTGTCTACTTTGCAGGATTTGGAAGTCTCGGGAAGGGGTTGTCTAGATTAATTTGGTCTATGAGTATGTCTGAGGTATTTTTCTTTTTTAAGATTTTTGTCTATTTAATTAGTGTGTGTACAGGTGCACACATGTGTGTATATCTGTCTTAGCTTTAATTGTGAACTTTACACATCCCAGTGTCATCTGAGAGGAAAGCCTCAATTAAGGAATTGCCTAGACCACATTGGACTGTGGATGGGACTGTGGGGGAGTGTCTTGATTATTAAACGATGCAGGAGGACCCAGCCCACTGTGGGTAGAAACTTCCCTAGGCAGGTAGTCATGTGTATGGAAAGCTAACTCAGCATGAGCCTGCGTGAACCAGCAAGCAGCATCCCCCATGGTTTCTGCTTCTGCCCTGACTTCCCTCCCTGATGAACTGTGACCTGGAAATGTGAGCCAAGTAAACCATTTCCTTCCCTAAGGTGATTTTGGTCAGCATCTAATCACATCATCAGAAAGGAAACTCACCCCCGCGCCCCCGGACACATGTGGGAGTTAGAGGACAAGCTGTGGGAGTTAGTTCTCTTCTTCCTTGATCTGGGTCCCAGGGTCTGACCTTAGGTCTTCACACTGGTCAGGAAGCATCTTTACTGGTTGGATCTTCTCACTAGCCTGAGGGATTTTCTTATTTGCACTAACTGACTCACCTGAGATGTAAGTAGCACTATTACTATTTCAGGGCTAGTCCTGGACTTAATGAAGAGGCGAAAGGGGCCTGGGCACCAGCATTTGATGCTCTCGCTTCTGACCAGGATACTCTGTGGCTGCCGCTACAAGACCCTGCTGTCTTGACTCCCTGTGTGGTGGTCTGCACCATGGACTGGGGACTGAAAGAAACCCTCTTCTTCCTTTAGTTGCTTTTGTCAGAATGTCTTATCACAGCAACAGGGGGAAAATCAACCCCAAACAATCAGGAAGCAAAGAGACAAGAGCAAGTCACCCCGAGAAAAGTGTCACCCCTCCTTCCTTTTTCCCTTTTTATTCAGACCCGATCTCAGTCCATGGGATGGTGCTACACATATTACCACCTCAGTCAGACCTCTCTGGAAATGTCCACAGACACTCTCAGATGAATGTCTCCTAGGCAACTCTAAATCCATCCATTTTGACAGTCAAGGTCACCATCACACTCACCTTTCAAAGATCCGAATCAATGATGGGGGGTTGGGGAGGAGGGCCCACCACAGGCTTTGTTTATGAATTGATCATTTCTCAGTGAGGTGGAATGAATCTTCCAAATCTAAGCTCCCCTTCATTCAGGGAGATAGTGCCAGCCTTACACCAGGTTCTTTCTAGGCACTGGGGGGTCAAAGAGAACATGCTTTTGGGTTTGCTGCTTGATGGGACAGACAACTGTGACGTGCACCAGCTCCACCGTCTCTTCGTGACAAGCTTTATATTATGGTCCAGAGGAAAGCAGGGCTGCAGGTGCAGAGTCTGGGACTTGTAGCTCAGCCTGAGGAACCAGCACACTCCGTGGAGGACGTGAGGTGTCACGGAAGGTAAGAGGAGCATGTGGCTGGCAGTAGCATGCTGTGTTCAAGACATCAGAAGAAATGAAGTCGTGCTGGGGTCAAGGTTGAGGGCAGAGGGTGCAGGAGGGCAAACCTAGAGAGAAGAGCTGGGACCTGCTGCTGTTGGGCTCAGAATTAAGGCTGTGCTGTCCTCTCCACTATTCTAACTTACAATCTCTCCTCCATTGCAATGAGTTTGGGAGGCATCTCATGTTATGCAGGATAAGGTCCCTCCTCAAGGCCTGTGTCTTGAAGGCTTGTTCTGTAAACCATGATGCCTTTGGGAAATGGCAGGACCTTTCAGTGGTAGAGAGCCTAGTGGGAGATCTGTAGGCCATTTGGAAGCTATCCCTAGAAGGGGAATGAGGGACCATGGCAACTTTCCCTTTTTTCTGTTTTGCTTCCTGGCCAAGGGTGAATGTGTTTATGCTGCCACTTGCTCCAGCCTTCAGCATCATCTCATGCCCAAAGCAACAGCACCAGCTGGCTCTGCTTGGAATTCAAAGCTATGAGCCCAAATCCCCCTTCCCCTGTGTTGGTGGGTGATTGATTACAGGCACAATTGGGAAGAAAGGAGAGAAGCGGAGTCCTGATGCCTTTTGTGGCTTTCAGAGGGTCTTCTAGAAGTGACCTGGAGCAGTGTTTCCCACACCTGCTCTGGGGATCATGGGCAGGAAGTGGTTCCCCATTGAAGTGCCTGGAAATGCTCTTCTCAAGGTCCCCCAATTCCATTAAGAATGGGACAGAGCTTGGCTTTGAATCTCAACTTTACCATGTGTCTAATGGTAGTGAAACTATTCTTGGGCTGACTCACTCTTCTTGTCTATAAAAGGGGAACAATGGCAGTACTATTGACAAGAAATTATGAGAATTTATGAGACCATACACAGCAGGAAATGCTCAATGATAGCTGTCAGGTCACCATATGTTAAATACTTACTATGACCTTTTTATTTTAAGAATTCATTTACAATACATAAATTACATTTTATTTTATCTCTAAAGGCTCTGAGAAGCGCTGTCATAAAACTACTTTATCACGTATTTCTGAAATCTATTTTGATTTTGGATTGTTTTCTGCTGTATAATATCCAGGGGGCCCTGGCGAATTCACACTCTGTGATACTGATTTTGGGGAGACAATAAAGCTTTGGAAACAGTATTGGGAAGCCATTGTCTTTGGGTCCAGATTCAGTTGAAATGGGAGTTGGGTTTCTTCATTGATTCCTCCTCTTTCCTCTTTTCTAGAGACTGTCACTTAGGAAGAAAGGCATGGGGTAGCTGTTGCCAGAATCATTAGCTGAAGGGTTGAAGGGGAGAATCTGAGTTCCAGCCAGTCCTGAGGAAACTCCTACAAATCCTTCAATACCCAACCTCAGTGCTAACTCTTCTCTGCAGTTTCAAATCTTGCCTAGGCAGAATTAGTTGGCCTTCCTTTCCCAAGAAGGCTCAAGGACTCTGGCGCAGTCTCAACACAAACTACACTGAACCTGTCACATGATTGTCACCCTGGCTGGACCGTGAACTCCTCAGGGCAGTTATATGATATTGCCCTAAGGATCTCAGCCAGCTCTTGATGGAGAACAGATTTTGTCACCCTCCAGGGGATTGCTCATGTCTTAACTGCAGGTCAGGATGAGGGGGAAAGCTTAGGGTACCCTGAGCCTTGAGTATCCATCCTCTGCTCCTGTGGCCCTGAGGAAAGGAGCACGACCTTGGAGTGTGCCACCAATGGCAGGAGATGAGTCCCACCGGGGCTGCTCTCAGCCTCAGCTTGTTTAGGAAGGAGAATACCAACTGTGTGACAATGGACAAAGACACCAAGATGAGAAGACAAGCCTTTCCTATCTGCTCCAAAGTCCATGTGCCATGAGCTCTTAGTCTGGAGACTTGTTGGTCCACAGAGGTTCAGTCCCAGGGATGACATGGTCTCCTGTGTTGAGGGCTGGGCTGGGCCTTGTGAGCAAGAACCTGGCCCATCCAAAGAGCTTTTCAGATCAGTGCAGGATCCTGGGAGGCAACCCCACAAGCCCTAAGCCCAAGGATTGGCCCAGGGCTTTCCAAGGCCCAATAGTTGCAGGTGATTCAGGAAACAATGTGGAGTCTAGAGAGCTCCTAGGTTGTAGATGCCCTTCTGCCTACACCCTCCATCTCAGCATGTAGACAGGAATGTGCGTGGGTTCCAGCTGGAGCCCAGACGCCCCCAGTACAGATGTCTCAGCTCCCTGGTCCACCTCAGCCAACCCTTCCTCCTCAGACATCCAGTGAGCAAGAACTGAGGGGATACTGTGGCCTGGTCAGGTCAGGGTAAGATTGCTGGAAAAATAATAACAAAAACAAAGGCATTGAAACTTAGTCCTGGTTCTTATAGCAACATGTGTCCCATCTATAAGCCTCTAAAGGCCCATAGCAGCCCATGTTGCAGATGAGACGGTTCAGGGTCATCATGGCCAGCCAGAGCCGCCAGAGTGTTTAGCTAGTAAGCCCCAGGCTGGGTCTTCTCAGCTTGCAATCATGGCTCCTGACACTGAGGCTCCATGTTTGTCACCACGGGAAGGAGATAGACTCTCAGCACAGTGACAACTCTTCTGCTTCAGACCATGCCCCTTTCCGTGATGTGATTTGTGCTGTCCTCCCAAGATGGAGCTAGAGTGTCTACTAGCTACCTGCAGACCACACCCTGCAGGAGTGGCAAAGATTTGGTACCCATTGATTAAGGCAGGCAGAAGAAAACCATCTGTCGCCAAGTGACCTGCTTCACTGTGTGAGTGGTGGCATGCCCACACCTCATACTCTGCAGCTGTTTGAGGCCAGTAGCCTCACAGAATCATGGATCCCTACTTACTGATGTGGCATGGGGAGCCAGCAACAGCCCAATCCACACACAGGCTTCTGACCAATCAACAAGAGCTAGCTCAGATGTTCTGTGTGGCATGTTTGTGGCTATCTATAAATAGAATTGGCGTTCTGGACTCAGAAAACTACAGGTTTATAGTTCTACCTACATATGAGCAGGGAACACTGGTGGACACATGGTTCTTTGTTATGTGGAAATTTACTGGGGGCCATCTGTAACCCCTAATCATTGAGACCATTTGAAATAGTGGCCCTAGCCATTTACAGACCCACAGAGAAGCCATGGAGTCCCAAACCCTCAAGACCCATTCTGTGAGGCTGATGGAAGAGCAAGCAGTGATGGCCAGCCTGTAGCTGTGCTTCTCTCTCCTGAGCTGAAGGCACTGGAATCTCAGATCCTTTTGGAGCTGGGAAGGAAGAAGAGGCCTGTGTATCTGCCCTCCCCTGGGCTCCAAGTCATGTGACAGTGGTGCCTCAATTCCTACAGGGCCAGGTTACTGGAAAGGGACTTAACTGGGTGTGGTGGCTCATGTCCAAGATCTTAACACTTTAAGAGACTCGAGTAGAAGGATTGCTATGAATTAGAGGTCAGCCAATGAGATAGAAGTATGGAGATCGTTCTGAGCATGACCTGTAATGACTCTCTTCCTACTCTTTAGCTGGTGAACTCCTCTGTATTCCTTAACACCCAACTTAAATATCATGTCACTTATGAATGGTCCCTAACTTCTCTAGGCTCCTGCCGTGTGTCCTCTCTCAGAGAATTGTGAGTCCTAGCTTCACATTATAAATGCACCCACGGCCCTTAGATAAGTCTTTACTCTGTGGAACTCTTTCTGCTCTGCAGCCGTTTTAAGGTTTTAAGCTCACATACCCAACTGCTCTTCCATTTAAAGTGCATGATGAGGTGGTTTTCAGTTTGTTTGCAGTGATGTGACCTCAAACACAGTCTAATTTAGAACATTTCATCACCCCAAAAGCACTCCCACCCACTACAGCTACCCCAACTCCTGCACCACTCCACCCTACCCACAGCAGCTGCCCATCTGTGTCAGTCTTTGAGACAGATCTACCTGCTCTAAATGGTTCACAGGAGGACAGTCACACAGCATGAGCTGCTCCACGACCATAGCTTCAGTCACTTGGTCCAGCGTTCTGTTTTATTATTTATTTTTAACTTCTATCCACTTATTTTATTCTCTCTCAGTTCCAAGCATAATGTGTAATGTACTTTGATCATTTCTCCCAATTTATGCCCCCTCTTGTCAAACCTCTTCTTCCTCCTGAGACCCCACTTACTCCTTGTCTGTTTTTTGCTTCCAGGGCATTTATATGAACCTGGGTGTGGGGAGGGTCATTTACTTAAACAAGTACAACCTGCCTACCTGTGGCTATACCAGCAGGAGTATACCCTTCCCCCAAGCAACCATTAATTGCTGTTCAGTTCTGAAGGGTTGAGAGGCCTTATGAAAAAGCCCCAACCATGATGAACCGTTGATGGACTCAGTTTTATACAGGCCGTAGCACCATTTTCTTGAGGCCCGTCCATTATAACATTCAACAGAACAGCATTCTTTTATATGATGGAATAATAATCCATCACCTGGCTACATCCCTTCATTCATCCATCCACTGATGGACATTTGTAACATCCCCAACTTGGTCATCATGGACAGCGCTGCCATGAATGAGTTTTGATACAAGCCTGTGCCTTTTTCTGGAATTTCTGGGCCATTTATGCTTAGTTGAGTTCATATTTTCGTGGGCTGGCAAGTGTTCCAAGGTGGCTGTGCCATTCTGCAGTTGAATTCACACTCTCTGTAGGGTTCATATCTCCACATGCTCCCCTCTTGCTGTTGGTGTGATGTTGGCCACTCTGTGTGCAGTGCTGATTTGCAGTGGTGGCTAGTGATACAGGGCATGGTTTCATGGGATTAGGGCCTTGTACCCATCCTTACTGGAGAAGTGTCCATTCAGGTCTTCTGCTCATCCGTTATCTGGGTACTGTGTCCTTTAATGGTTGACATATAACTGTGCCTTCCAGTTTCTACGTTGTGACATCTCAGTTCCCTTGCCTGTACCTTTTTGTGTTCCTTAGAGTGAAGACCAAGTGTGTGAGGGGCCTGACTCAATAGGCAGCTATCGTCACTGAGAATATTCTTTAATTCTCAGAATTTTCAGGTTGGATCAGCTGTCACACGTCACCCAGTGTGGCCCTCTGCTACCTGCCCCTTTCGTAAATGAAGTAGCTTAGGCTAGGGAGGGAAAGTTAGTGGCTCCCAGTGTTAAGACATGGTTCGAAGAGATCTGGAATAAACTGGCTGTTGGCCTCAGATAGATGCTTCCCTCTTTGTACTTCATCTGTACGATGTAAAAATTGCAAGTTCATCACGTGACCAATGTGATGGAGTTACTGTGCTGCAGGTGTAGGTGGAAGTGTAACTCTTCCACTTCCTGCTCAGCCCTCCTCCCACCCTCAGTCAGGTGCTCCTGCCTGCCCTTTGCTCAGATATGCAACCTGGCATGCTGAAGTTCCTTCCCAAGCTCGTGCCTTAGATGTGAGAGACTTCCAGCCCCAGTGCCTGCCATCTGTCTTCTCTGCTGCCACTCCCTATGTTCTAGGACACACCCAGTCTTGGGAACATCCCAGCAAAGCCCTTTTTCCTCTTACTCTCTTCCAGTGTTCATCATTCCTGGTAACTGCAAAGGAAACCTGAGGAAGATGGGAGGTCTGTCCCCACCCTACATCCTTGATGTTCCCATCCTGAGACACTGTCTACCAATTAGAAAACTCTGGGGCCATCACACCCAGCCCAGCCTACCTTTTCGAAGTGACAGGGGCAGGGATGGACACTTAGCTCTGTCCTTCCCCATGCAGTGTACTTGCTGGTCTAGGGTGTGATGTGTTCAGTGCCATGTAGCAGGCTGGACCTCTGCCCAGGTGTGCTAGATTAGGACCCAGAGAGCTGGGGTGCAGAGATTAGAACACAGAAAACTGGGGTGCAGCTCGGTGAAAGAGAGGTTGCCTAGCAGCCAAGCCTGTGTTCCACCCCAGGACAAAGGTGGCAAATAAAGTAATTGGCTAATCAAGATAAAATCCAATAGCCTTGGCCACAGCCAGCTTCCCACTGGAATCCACTGTAACTCACACGCTAATATAACGGTCTCACTAAGCTTGCTTTCCGACCATCACTGCTACAAGTGCTGTATTGAATGCACGAATCCCACAGTCTTCACACAACCTACAAGACAGATACTGTTATTGTCCCCATTGTACAGATAAAGAAACTGAGACACTGAGAGATTGAGTAACTTCTAAGTCACACAGCTCAGAGGTAGCACCAATTCACTCTGAACACAAACTGTTTAGCTCTGCTGAATGTCGTCACCCCCTTTTCTTAGACAGGTGAAGTGCTTCCTGCCTTGCCTGTGTCTGTGGCCAGCTTCTTCCAGATGGCCACACATGGCCCCCAGAACAACAACCCTGCTCCATGGAGTCAGTCAATAGCAGAAAGAGGGGTACATTTCCCAGTATGCCCAGGTCACAGTCACCAACTGGACTCAATGGGACAAACCAATTGGCATGGAAGTGCCTGGGCCCACAGCTGTCCTGGGTGTGCCAGAGTCTCAGCAAAGGGGGCAGGAGCCTGGACTCAGTGCTGGGATGTGCACTTGGGAGTCTCTATGTATCACTGGCCCTGGCAGTATCATTCAGGTTCTGCCTTAGCAGACACTTCCTCCAGAAAGCTTTCTTTGGTTGTTCAAAGGAGTTAATGGCTTCTTCCCTGACTCCCACCACACTGGGCACTGTGTATATTGGGGCCTTTGGAGAAATAGCTTATCTCATCTTCTCTGTCCCTGGTACCTGCTGTGAGACTGCTATATGTGAAGCTGGTACCCCAGGAGTGTTCATTGAACTTATACTTGCTGGTCTAGGGTGTGATGTGTTCAGTACCATGTAGCAGGCTGGACTTCTGCCCGGGTCCTGGCACCCTTGGGTTTTTTTTTCTCTACCCAGCTTCCCTGCAGCTTTCAGGACAGCAGAGCATGGGTCCTGGCCCCTTCCAAGCAAGAAAGTAGCCCTATTTGAAAGGCCTTTTCAACCCTAAGGCTCTGAGGTCTGAAGGCTTGGGAGAGTCCCATCCTTTCATTCTCTTGACATGGGAGATATGTGCACTTGGGGTGTGGCCACTAGAACTTTAGATTTATTAGGGCTGTCAAGTAGATGAATAGCTTATTTCCTGGCAAATGTAACTGTAGGGATAGATACATGTGCCTCAGGGTGAGGGAAGGTGGCAGGGCCACCATGCTGGCACCCTTAGACATTGTAACTGTCACTCTTCATCACTCCTGCCCAGTGTCTAAATGTTTGGAATGTGGCAGTATCATTACCAGTACTGTTCCATGGTTGGAGAAACTGAGGCACTGAGAGGTAAGCTGAGTTAGCCAAGTGTAAAACCCCTCAGTCTGGTGCTGGGTGTTAGTGGTGCATGCCTTTAATCCCAGCACTAGGGAGGCAGAGGCAGGTGGATCTCTGTGAGTTCAAAGCCAGCCTGGTCTACAGAGTGAGTCCCAGGACAGCCTCCAAAGCAAGACAGACACATTATGCCTTGAAAAACCAAAAGAAAGAAAAAAAGAAAGGAAGGAAGGAAGAAGAAAAGAAAAAGAAAAAGAAAGAAAGCTCTTGGTCTGGAGAAGGCTGGGTCCAGTTCAGAGTGGGCTGTACTGTTCCCTGACTCTAAGGGAAGGAGGAAGGACCTGGGCTTTACTACTTGCAAGTGGTAGTTCTCCCTGGCCTGGGTGAGCAAGAAGATACTGCTCCATCTCTTGTCCAGAGTTAGGAGCCCATGGCCACATTTACAATGAGTGTTCTGACCTGTCCTATGTCCCAGGCTTGTTGCAGGTTAATATGGTCATCGTGAAGGTGCCTGGCAGGTGGACAGGTGGAAACAGATAAACATGCAGGAGAGGAGCTCAGCAAGTGAACCCGAGCTACCTCTGGGATGCCTGACAACTAATGCTCTTCAATGAACCCAGTTTAAACAGGATGATAAATAGGTCTGCTACGGTGTAGATTCCTACAGTAACCTTGTAAGGATGTTACCATGGTCAGGTCTGGGCAGGCTGTTTCCAGGTTCTTACCCAAAGAAAATAAGGGCTTACTCAGAGCCAAGAAATAGTACAGGTTAGAGATACCCTGTCATAATTGTCGGGGACCGGTGAGTGAGGGGACTCATGGGTCCTGATTATTGTTTAGGGCTTCCTTTGGTTGGGTGCAAGAGGAGGAGTTTGCTTACTAAGGGCCACAGTGAGGGTGGTTCTCTCTTTTGATGATAGCTAAGGCTATGTATTTCTTTTTTTTACTGTGCATGTCCCTCCCTATGATGGATCTGGTTTTAATCATATGCACACAGGCATCAGATGGTAAATAGGGATTCTCGATAAAAGTTCACATGATGACAGATTTTTGCTTTATTGCACAGGCATCTAAAACTAGTTCAGGCTAGATTGGCACTTCTATTATTTATAACTGGGTATGCTGGGAATACATTTGAAGAGAAACTGTCAAAATCTGATTGCTACTAGAAATGGGACATTTATACTATTGTTCAGAGATGGGAGTTATGTAAGACTTGATGTAGTTGTATGGGAGGGTCAGGGTTTATGAAGATGCTAGGTGTTGTGGAATATTATTTTAACTAGACAAAGATGTGTTACATTTGTTTATGCTACAGAGTAGATTTTAACTCTGTAAGAGTGTGGTGCATTTGTCTAACATGTAAGGATGTGTGTTTAATTATGTAAAAGTATATAGTACTTGTTTCACTTTGCCTGCCTGAGGCACCTGATTGGTCTAATAAAGAGCCAATAGCTAGGCAGAGAAAGGATAGGCAGGGCTGGTGGACAGAGAGAATAAATAGGAGAGATCTAGGTTTAGGAGAAGAATGGGAGGAACAAGAGAAGAAGGAGGAGGAGAGAAAGAGAGAGACATGCCTGGGCCAGAAGCCAGATAGCTGCCATCAGCCAAGCATAGAGACAACAGGAAACTAAGATATGGAGAAAGAAAGAAGGTAAAAAGTAGCCTGGCAGTGGTGATGCACTCCTTTAATCTCAGCACTCAGAAGGCAGAGGCAGGCAGATCTCTGAGTTCGAGGCCAGCCTTGTCTACACAGTGAATTCCAGGACAGGCTCCAAAGTGACAGAGAAACCCTGTCTCACCCCCTCCCAAATAAAAGCACCAAGGCAAAATGTAGATAAAGAGAAACAGATTAAGTTAAAAGAGGCAGACTGAGCATTCATAACTAATAATAAATTTCTATGTCATGATTTGGGAGCCGGTTGGTCACCCAAAAGAAAAAGCCTAGTACAACTAGATGCATGGCTTGGAGAGGGGTGTGTGAGAACAGTACCTGTAGATGAAGGGAAAAGCTTCCAATTGCACTATTGCAAGTGAAGAGCAGTTGCAAAACCTAGAGCCAAATAGAATCCCAGACTAAACTTCTCCTGTGCTTGCCTGCCTCAATTATGACATACAATCCAAAACACTGACTTTGTTATATAAAGCTTAAAACTTAACATTTAAGTGTCTTCATCACACACTATCAGCAAAGTCAAAAGGCAGATGAGTCACTTGGAAAAAATAATCACAAATGCAGATCATAACTCTGAGCTAAATTTCTTAATGTGTAAAAAAGAGTCCCTGCCAATCAACAAAGGAAGGATCGTCCCCATTCCCATAGGGAAAATGATTAAAGAACTGGGACAGAAAAGAAAGTGAAGGATGTCTTTCATGGAAGGATGTCTCACTGCTCTTGTTCTAAGGAGCAAAAACCAGAGGACAGTGAGACATGGTTCTAACCCCCAGGGATTTTAAAAGACTGAAAAGTTAAATGAGACATTCTGGTTTTGAGGTTGTGCAGCAGTAAGCACTGTTGTAAATGCCAGCGCTACAAAAATAGTACAGGCTTGTTCACAGAGGGCACTGGGACTCACACAGCCTTAAAAATACAGGACCTGTGCCCCAGAAGTTCCCTACTCCTGCAGGTCTGTCCTGAAGATAACCCTGTGAGTGTGTAAGCGGCGATAGTGCAGGGGAGATATCGCAAGCATGTGGGGCAGGCTCTTCTTAATCAAAGCTTCCCTTATCCTGTGAGTTTCACTGTGCAGCTATGGAAGAGGATGAGGCCAACGAGTATGAACAGATCATAAGGAAAATGCCTTCCTTAGAAGGGAAGGAGGAGAGAAGGGGAGAAAGAAACAGAACAGGGGTAAAGAAAGAGGAAACAAGATGGAGGGAAGGGATTAGAAGAAAGAGCTTATCAGTGTTCATGTTCTTGGGTGTGTGTAGTAGTCCCGTGAGGAGACACTGGGCTGTGCTTGCAGATGCATCCAGGAAACAGATATCCCACCCCCACCCCAGCTGGGCAATCTTTCTAATCCTGTGCCGAGATTGCTATTGAATGGATAAAAGAACAAGGCAGGCATATGGGATATGCTTACTGTATCAATTCCCCCCACCTTCCGCCACCCCCATCCTGTTGCTAGCCTTAGTTTCTCCTTTTGCATGCTGAATCTTGAGCCTGACTTCCTTTCCAGGTCACAGTGAGGATCAAGAGCAATCATTGTGGGAGTGGCAAGGATCCCTCACCCCAAATATTGAGAGAGGTGTTTCAGATTTTAGGATTCTCTAGCTTTGGCAATATTTGCTTATCCAGTATGAGATATCTCCATAATGCCAGGAGATGTCCTACAGACCCAGCTTCTTGTCCTGATGACAAAATTTCCCTGTGTCTGGGCCTCAATTTGTCACCTGTAAAATGGGACATCTGGTTGGGTGGTTTCCTGACCCTGCTTGTTCTCAAAGGACTTTCCAATCCTCCACAGTCTTCTGGGAGCCCCTCAAGACTATAGCTTTGTCAGGCTTGTCTAACTCTAGGCCTGTTTGCCTCTCAAAATTTGGAATTAGGCAGAGGACATCCCAAGGCCTGAAATAATCCAATCTTGGGTCTCCACTTCCCACTAATGATCTAGACATCTTTTCCTCTGATGGCTGTTTTTTTGTTTTGTTTTGTTTTGTTTGCAAATGATGAGGGGGTTCCTGAGAAACTGGATGGCTTACATGGAAAATCAACTGAAAAACATGCCCTTTGAGTATTCCTTTAACAACAAAGGCTGTAGGACAGAATTGAAAAGCATTCCAGGGGTGGGTGGGGGAAGGGAAACAGAGAAAGCATTTCCCATATTCAGTCTTCACCCACTGATGCTGCTTTTGATTGCAGAAACATGGGGGGGGGCATTTAGTTTCCTGGCTATTATTTCCCTGAAGACCTGTCCTGAGTGTGTTCCCAGCACTTAGGAGGCTGAGGTGGGAAGCCCTTGAGTACCAGGCCAGTGTGAGCTACATAGAGACCCTGTTTCGATGATGATGATGATGATGATGATGATGACAAGGAGACCTTTAAATGTTCAATAGTGAGGTTCTGTTTATATTAATTATGGTAAATCTACATGATGACATTTTGATATAACTATGAAAATAGATTTTGTAGAATAAGCTCTGAGGTGGGGAAAAGCTCCCAGTACCTTTGAATGGAAAGCAAAGGATGTAAAACGGAGACTATGAAAGCCATGCTGGCAGATGTGGTTTAGATAGCCACACACAGAGATACTGTTATTTCTATAATGAACAGAGAAGAAATATACCCAAGTGTATTCAAATATTTGCTTCTGAAAATAGGGTTACACTAATTCAAGTCTATTTTAATTTTCTTATTTATGCCATTTTTTCCTCTTTTCCATAACCAGGCTTACATTTGAGTAAAACAATGCATGTTTTTAAAAGCTTGATCACATTTTTCAAACTAGAGTGTCAGACCAAATATTACTGTATAGTTTTATCATCTGGCGATGCCTCATGGACACCAGGAGCTGCAGATGGGCCTAAAGGATTTGGATAGAGGAACTTGGCTTGGCTGCTCAAATCTCACAGGAGATTTTGTTTCTTATTCTTTTGAAAATGCACACACACACACAACTGTGATTGCACATCCCTTTGGTACACTTGGCAGTGCTGGGAGGCAGCTGCCCTGCTGGTTGCCATGGTCCCGAAGTTGACCATTCCCACTGTCTCCATTGTCTGCATGCAGCCAGCTGGCCTAAGAGTGCAGAGCGAGAATGTGAAGATGCCAGACTCCCAAATCCATAACATCATGGGCCTCATAATGCCACTGGTACAAAGCTCCATACCTGACCTTGTATCACAGGTCCCAGCCGAATTGTGGATGCACCAAGAACAAGGCACAGATGAATTACCTTTAGTCTCTGTGGAAACAATACATAGGTGTCATAACTGACCTCTGTGTTTAGAATTGGGTTTCATTCCCATTCCAGAGGATGCTTCTGGATATACAAAATTCCATAATCTAGAGAACTTGGACACGGAAATACCTCTGAGGATTTCAAATCCTCAGGCTGGATCTGTGATCCCCGCCTTACTCTATGCCTCAAAGCCAAGCTCGGTGCTGTTCCTCTGCTCATTTAGCCCAACACTAGATGCTTGTTGAGCAACTGTAGGATGAGTAAAGTCCACAGGAGTTGCTGAGATGTGACACAGTGGCAAAAGCCAGAGAAGAGCACATCTGTAAGCTCTTGGGAGCACATGGCCACAGGAAATGTGTTATGATAAATCTTTCCCACAAAAGCCACCCGAGCCCCACTGCCATGTGGGCAGTCTCTGCCAGCCGCCCGAGTTCTGCCCGCCTGAAGATGGACAAAATAATACAGAGACATATTAGGTACAAATGCTGCTTGGCCAATGACTAGGATTCTCATCTGTTATCTCAGTCTTAATTATCATAAATCTATATATTTTATAAGACTTATCTTATAGAGGATGCCTTTTGCTAGCACCTCTCTTGCCGGTGGCTCACATCCCACCACTGGAGGAAGTGAAGGGGAAAGGGGGCACTTCCTGTATCTCCTTGCTTAAATATGAGTCTCCTTGCTATGTCACTTCCTGCCTGGATCACCACTTCTCTACTACATTTCTCGGAATCCTCTTTGACTCCTAGTCCCGTCTAACTTGCTGTCTCATTGGCCAAACAAGTACTTTATTTAATAATCAATAAGATGAACATACACAGTACATTCCTCATCAGATATGCCCCCTTCTGGACCTTTGCCTCTGCACCCAAAGCTCAAGGAATCATTGAGAGTTCTCTGGGTCAGATGTACAAGGTATGTGGTGACTCCCAGGGAATTTTCTTTAAAATGGGCAAAGAGGAAAAAAGTGCTGGTGGAATGCCAGGATCTGGCCAGGAAGAAGTGTACAAAGGATGCTGATCTGTGCTTGACTGGTTTGGAGTCCTCAAGCTGCCGCACTGCTCCCCCCCCCCACTGATACCCACAGCCATGAACCACCTACCTACTCCCAAGTGATGTTTGGCTCATAGGGGAAGGAGTGGCGACAGTTTCCAAAGATGAACACCTTATCATCTTGTGTGAGGCAGACCTTTCTTTTACTTTATGTCCCCTTTCACAAGTGTGGCCTAGACATGACCTGGGATGTCCCGGAGCAAGTTGCAGACTTCCTTAAACAAAGATGGACCCGCAAAGGTCTGAAGTATTTATCGTAGTTGTAAATTTCAGAGTGAAAAAAGCAAACATCTGCTAAACAGCTAAGGCAAAGGGTAGGGGCAGGGAAACTGGCTGGAACATCTGACCATCACCAGGGAGATTTCTTCCTGTCTTCATTTCTCTTATACACATGGGACGGTGCAATAGAGAATGCATGTGGGGCTCCACAGTAACTAAAATGTGGGCAAACATTACGTGAAAAGCAGTCTCCATGCTCTGCCCTAGTATCTAACGTGGACAGTGGAATTCAAATGAATTCAAACTCCAAAGAACTTCAAAAAATCAGTGAATGAGGTATATGTGTGTGTATGTGTTTATGTGTATGGGAAGAAGGTACATATACATGCATGTGTGTATACATATAGAAACCAGAAGTCAACATTAGGTATTGTCATTGTTTCTTTTCTATAGCTGTGATAAAAATACCATGACCAAGGCAACTTGGAGTAGAAAGGGTCTATATGGTTTATGCTTCTACATGGCTGCCCACCATTGAGGGAAATCCATACAGAAACTCAAGGCAGAGCTAAAGCAGAGGCCTTGGAGGAACACAGCTTGCTGGCTTGCTCCCATGGCTCACTCAGCCTGCTTTCTTGGACAACCCAGGGCCACCTGCCCAAGGTTAGCACCACCCACAGTGGGTTGAACCCTCACCCATCAATAATTAATCAAGAAAATGGCCCACAGACTTTCCTACAGGCCAGTCTGATGGAGACAGTTCCTTAGTTGAGGTTCCTTTCGCCCAGAGGACTTCGCTTGTGACAATGAACTAGACCAGTGGTTCTTAACTGTGGGTTAAGACCCCCTTGGGGGGGCAGTCAAATGACCCTTTCACAGGGGTTGCCTAAGACCACTGAAAAACACAGATATTTACATTATGATTCATAAGAGTAGCAAAATTACAATTATGAAGTAGCAATGAAAATATTCTTATGGTTGGGGGTCACCACAACATGAGGGACTGTATTAAAGGGTCCCAGCATTAGGAGGGTTGAGACCCATTGAGTTAGAATAACATGGGTGTTCTCTTTCACTCTTATTTTTACTTATTTATTTTTTGAGACAAGGTTTCTTCTCCCAACCTAAAACTTACCAAATGGGATAGAGTAGCTAGCATCAAATTCTAGGGATCCTCGTGTGTCCACCCACTGTGTCCTGACCTAACAGGGCTGGGCACACTTCATCATTCCTAGGTTTTAAGAGGGTGGGAGGATCCTAACTCAGTTTCTCCAGCTTTAGTGGCAAGCACTTTCGCCCCTGAGCTGTCTCCAGCTTCTGATGCTTTGTGTGGCTTAGAGGATGTGTAAAGAATAGAAATGTGGATATGTTTGGATTATGCTCATTAGGGTTATTCTTTTAAATTCAGTGTGAATGTCCTAAGGTTCAAGTCCATGGAAGATCAGGGAGCAGAGGAAGGTGGGAGCAGGTCCTTGGCCATCACATGTCAAAGATGAGTCACAAAAGTTTCTAACAGAGTATGGCCTCTGACAGCTCCCTGTTTCTGTCCCTTTCCAAAATACTTACTATGAAACAGATCGTGGCTGTGGGTTGGAATGGAAGTCTGGAAAGGGGCTGGTTGGGAAATTTGCCTCAGACTTAGCTCCAAGGAGCCCTAGAGGCCTGGGTATTGGTGGTATCACCACTGACCACTGCAGCGGTGCTAGGCCAGAGCCACAAATGGTCCCCAAGTGCCCCCTACAGGGTGGACCATGAGTGTAGTGTTAACCTCTTCCTACTGGTCAGGCAGTGAACAAAGATGGAGTGTTTGGGCGTTCCTGTTCCTTCAGGTGTCATCTCAACTATCTCTGTCTGATATAGTGAGGACCCTGTTCATGGGGCATCCAATCACAACAGTGACACTTCTTATTGAACTATGACACACATAAAGCCATCCATCTGTAGGCCAAGTGCACCACTAGATGAACTTTAACCAGTTATGCACACTGTGCAGCTAGCTAGCATTCAGAAGGAGGAAGAGAACACTGTCCCCTCAGGGGAGCTGCCCTCCTGTCCCTCTCCAGGGCAGCCTTGACCATTGTATAACATCCTGGATGTGTCCAGCCTGCTGCTGTAGGGTTTGCCTCTTCCAGCTCCATCTGTCCTTGTGCTGTTCACCTGTGTAACTGTTGACACTGTCTCCAGTTGATGCTAGAGGTGTCTGAACTGGGCCTCTCTGGTTCTGAGATGGGAAGTGGCCTACAGTTTGAGACTATGGTCAATGGAGCTACCGGAACATTCTGGGTCTTTGGGTGAAGGTGCATACACCTCTTTGATGGGTGGTAGGCACTTGGTTTTGTGTAGTTTTTGGAGAACATCACAATGGTTCAGTTAGATCTCCAAACTGAACAGTGAGATGGTTTCCCAGAGATGGCCTGCTCTGTGGGGAACACACTCTTCTGGTCTCCTTCCCGCCCCTGTATCCCATCTGGGCCTTGCTGGCTGTGTTCTTCTCTCCAAGGGCAGTCAGAGGTAGGAGTTAATTTCATTAGCTTGGTTCCCTCTTAAACTATCCAGAGAAGCCATGGCTGCAGTGTTACCAATGGTGTTTCATAAGCCTGCCATGAAGAGGAGATAGACCAAGTCCGTTTCTCGATTGGTCTGACTAATACAGTTTTTCCTAACTTACATATTAAAGGCTGAGAAGGTCAACATGTAAACATTAATGTTTGTATGACCCACAACTTACTCTTCATGGGGGCAAGGCAAGTTAATCATAGCAAAATCATTTCAGAAGTTTCCTGTGTGATGAGTTCTTTTCCTTTTTCATAGGTGAAAATGGTTGCAAAGTATTTTGTTTTATTCATTCATTTATTTTATAAGACAGGGTTTTCCTATGGATCCCTGGCTGGCCTGGAGCTTGCTATGTAGACCAGGCTATCCTGAACTAACAGATCTGCCTGCTTCTGCCTCCACGGTGCTGGTATTAAAAGCATGTGCTACTATGTCGAGCATGCAAAGAGAATTTTAAACGATGGTTTGCATGCCAGTGGTGCTCATAGCAGGGTGCAAGCTACTGATATTCCACTCGGAGATTCCTGTGTTGTCTCAAGTTCTATACTTTTTAAGTAGGTTTCTTAATCTGTTCGGACAGCTGTAACAAAAACACTGTAAGCTTGATGGCTTTTAAAAATGAGAGATTTCTTTGCCACACTTCTAGACTTCTGAGAAGTCTGAGTTCAAGGTGGTGGCATGTTTGGTGATCACAGAGGGTTCTTTCTTCCTATGTGCCCCCATAACAGAAAGGATAAGATGGCTTCCCTCTTCTATTGCTATGCTGAAACACCAAGGCTGAGATGACTCAGAAGGAAGGGTTTATTTGAGCTTATGGTTCCAGAAGGATAAGAGTCCATCACAAGTGTGGCAGCAGATGGGCATGGTGGCAAAAGCAGCAAGCTCCAAGCTCACAGTAAACCCTAAATGTGAAGTAGAGGGGTGGGGGAAGGAGGGGAACAGAGAGAGAGAATGTGAGAGTGTACTCACCCACCTGGAAAGGCCCAAGGCTCTGAAACCTCAAAGCCCACCTCCAGTAGCCCTTCCTCCAACAAGGCCACACCTCCTAGCCCTCCCCAAACAGCACCACCAACTGGGAACCAAAGTTTCAAAGAGTCTATAGAGGACATTTTTATTCAAATCACTGTAGACACTAATCCTATCCTGAGGGCTTCATCTTTTTTACCAGAAGTCCCCTTTCCAAATACTGTTACAGGGGGGTTTCAACTAGGACCATAGGAGACTCAAATATTCAGACCACAGCCATAGGGTGGGAGCAAGGAGGAAAGGCTCAGGGAAGTATGGTCAGATGTCAGCTCTGATGGCTATAGTGGTGAGTTTTCTGCTTAGCAGAGACATACTCTTTCTCTTCACTTTGCGAGGAAGTGCAAACACTCTGGTCTTGAACTTTCTCAGATTGGTGACTGGCTGTCCATGTACACATGCAAATACATGTGCATACACATTCAGGGATAAAATGGCTGTGCCCAAACTTCAGAAAGGGGAGGTGTCCTCATGAGGTGCCCAGGCAAAGAACATTTTTTCTGGGGAAGGAAGGATGGTTTGTGTCAAGGAGAGCATGGTACAGTTGGAGAATCAGAGGTCCAAAAGGAAACAGGTCTAGAATCAAATTTTAATTTAACCCATCTGATTCTGTGCACTTGGGCCAGTTTTTCACACACACACACACACACACACACACACACACACACACACACACACCCAGTGTGCCATTTCCCTTCTCCACCCTGCCGCTATGTGCATTTAGTATGCACATTTATGTAGACTCGTGTGTATGGCTGTGTCTCTTCCTTGAGACAGGGTCTCTCGCTTGCTGTTTTGACTAGGCTGGCTGGCTGGCAAGCCCCAGGGTCCACCTGTCTCCACTCCCCAACATTCTGGTTACAGGCACACACAGCCATGCCTGGCTCAATGGGTGCTGAGGGTTCTAACTCAGGGCTTCATGCTTGCCCAGGAGTCCTCTTATGCAGAGACATCTCCCCAGTTCCATACCTGTTTGTTTTGTTTTTAACTTTAAAACAGCAGTGGTATTGCCTTCCCAGCCTACTGGAATAATTAAAGACAATGAGGCATGCATTAAATGATGACCACCACACTGGGCTCTGACTGTCCTATGCTCTGCCAGATGCCTACTGTATGACTCAGCTTTCCATCATGGACTGAATACCTGGACTAACCACCTCACAAGAAGAAAAGAATTGCTTGGGCTCTCAGCTTCCGCACCTGCTGTTCATGGTCGGTCAGTCTGTTGCTTTACAGCTGTGGCACAGCAGAGCGCCATGGTGGGAGTGTGTGAGAGAAACCCTGCTCACCTGTGGTAAGGGAGCAAATGAGTGGGAAAAGAGACTAGGGTCCCATATCCCCTTCAATGTCCATGGCCTGCAGACCTCCCCATGGCCTGCAGAACACCCCCATGGCCTGCAGACCCCCCCCCCATGGCCTGCATGCAAACCTCCCATGAGGCTCAACCTCTTAAAGATTCCCCTATACTACCCTCCCTGTGACAGTGCCAAGCAGGGGACTCAGAGCCTAGCGCAGGAGGCTTCACAGGGCACCCCAGGTCCAAACTGTAGGACTTACACAAGTTTCCCAGTGTTTTGTTTAACTCTTGCCACACTGTGACTGACTTAATAACCTACTGAGCCAACTCTCCCTTTATTTAGGTCTCATGCTGAGCACTAAGAGCTGGAATTACTAGTTCAATATGTTATTTGGGCTTTTAAAAAAGGGGGGTTCACAGTGATGTTCTCTCTCTCTCTTCTCTCTCTCTTCTCTCTCTCTCTCTCTCTCTGTCTCTCTCTCTCTCTCCATAATAACTCTTGAATTACTGTGTTACTCTTAAAATAACATAACTCCTGTGTTAGGGAAACTGTTGTTACTCCTGGTGTCACCTCCATGCTGCCTCACCCCATGATAGCCCTGTACAGGGGGGCTCTACCCCCCACAACAAAGCATCGGCAGTGGTGTTTCCTGCCAACACTGAGCATCTAGCCGGAACCTCAGTGAGGTTACTTTGACATTCTCCAAGACAATTTCCTTTGAAGAGAAGTCTTTCATTTCCTGAATCCTCCTCGGGCCTGTAGCCAAAAGAAAAAGAGGAAAACATCATAGCTAGTACTTCCCAGGAACAAGCAGCTTTGGGGTGGGGTTGGGGGTGGGTGGTGTTTTCTGCCTCTTTGAAATTATGTTTTATGTGTTTAGTGTGTGTTTGAATGTGTGCCACAGCATGGATTTTGAGGTCAAAGGTCAACTTTTGGGAGTCAGTTCTCTCCTTCCTTTGTATAGTTGGGCTGGAAGGCAAGTACTTCATCCCTTCATTTTTCTGGTCTGGGTTTTCTTTCTGGAAAGAGTTTCATTTGCCTGAGCTGCTTATAGATTAAATCCAAGGCCATCCTTTGCCTGAGACTTGTGTATCAACAGCCATAAGGAGGAAGAGTTAGACAATCTATGCGGGCCAGGAGTAGGCCTGCCTATCATGTGCTCTCCTAACTACTCACCCCACCCTGCTTGGGCTAGACATTCTATCCCATCCCACCCAAGACGAAGACAGCAACCAGGCATGCTCCGGCTACAGCTTGTCAGAACCAAGTGATGGAACACATCTCAGGATGTTTAGAGGTTCTGACCTTGTTCCTGCAACTTGTCTTTCTATAACTTTTGCATTATGATTGCAGCAGTTCTGGGACCTGAAGAGTTCCCCAGGACTCTCTGGGCTGTAAGAAACCACCTCATCCAAAGCCTCCTCATTGATGGAGATGCCATCAAGGCAGCAGCCAAGCACCTCAGGCAGGGCTGGAACCAGAGGCAGCTCTCAGTGGAGATCAACCCTGAACCTCGAGTATTCTAGGCAAGCCCTCTGGGCTATAACTGGCTACACACCCAGCTCCCAGTGACTTCCTGAGTGTCTAATTTCCTCTGTGCTCTCAGGCCATATGCCCCAGTGTCCAGTGAACTGGTGTCACAAAGTGGTCAACAGCTTTCAAGTCTTCTGTCCCCAGGAGACCTAAATGCTCTCTAGCAAACCCACAGCCACAAGCCTAGGACAGGGGCTGTACACCCTAGCCCTTCTCCTTTGCCCTGCAGCCTTGCCATCTCCGCATAGTACAAAGGTATGGGAGGGTGCTTTCTCCCCAGCACTCTGCAGTGTGTAGGCTCTCTCTGCATGAACACAGGTCTCCCCAGGCCCTGCCTGGCCTGCATGCTGCCTGGCTTTGCAGCGTGAGTTGCCACTGGCCCTGCCTAGGACCACTGTGGCCTCTTTCCTCAGCCATGCTTGGGCCTCTGCCGTGGCTTCTCCCCAGAGTCTTACTCCCTCCTCTTT
This sequence comes from Cricetulus griseus, assembly GCF_003668045.3. Classification (NCBI taxonomy): domain Eukaryota; kingdom Metazoa; phylum Chordata; class Mammalia; order Rodentia; family Cricetidae; genus Cricetulus; species Cricetulus griseus. The sequence continues at coordinate 30,354,654 of NC_048601.1, read as the reverse complement.
CCCCCTTACTGACATGCTGCCACTCACAGTCACACACATTTGTCACAGATGTGCTTTGCCAGTGTCCTTAGGAGTCTTTGGATTTTACTGTTCACTCCCTTCAGCTGTTCTCTCCACGGGGACTTTGGCATGTCTGCTCAGTCACCAGGCACATAGTAGGTGCTCCTTAGTTAGTAGTACAGCTAATGCTGGGAACTCTGGGGACGTCCTGGGTCATCACTACCATAAGATGTCAGGCCATTGGCCTTGTTAAAACAGCATTGTTCCCCCTGTGACCTGAACCATAAACAATAAGGTCCTGTTCAGCCAGGTGTGGTGGCACTTGCCTTTAATCCCAGCACTCAGGAAGCAGAAGCAAATGATCTCTGTAATGAAGAAGCCCAGCCTGGTCTACATAGAGAGAGTTCCGTGGTTCACCCCTGACCTGATCTTCTCCCAGTCCTGGCTCACTGTGCACTATGGCTGCCTCCCAGCTAAATGGTTCTCACCAGCATCCTTGCTCAAGACTGTGGCAGAGGCCAGGCCAGGTCCCTATCTCTCCCCAAGCTGTGCTGCCTCTCACCGGGAACCAAGAGCTGACCTCTTGGAGCACTGACGCTCCATCTCACCTGTGTTTCTAGATCTTTCTGCCACTTTCTAGTTCAACTTGCTGTCATCTCTTAGCTAGTCAGTGAGCCCAGACTCTGTGTCCCTGCTTTGGTCATGCAGTGACTTTCTCCTCAGCCCATGTCTGCCAGTGTCCACCACCTCCTGACAGCTTCTCCCAGGTTGACCTTTAACTTGGCCTCTTCCTGGCCATCTGTACCAGCAAAATCTTCCTTAGCCACATACCAATAACACAGGGGTAGCCATGCAAGTGTTCTCTGTAGCCACCATCCCACCTTTGTCTTGGGAATTTCTCCCACACCCATCCTGTGATGGATATGCTGGTAAACTTGACAGTATCTGGAATGAACTACAATTCGGAAATGGAGAGCACACCTGTGAGAGGTTTTCTGCTTGGTTAAAGTGGGTGGTGAATCCACTTCTAGTCCAGACCTTTGGGATGGGAAGACACACACCTCTGATCTCTGGGTCTTGATGTGGGGAGACACATGCCTTATAGGCCACTCCTGCTGGAAGCCTATAAAAGGACCTGGAAGAAGGAAGATTCTGTTCTTTGCTTGCTTGCCCTCACCTTATTCCTTCATTGGCATAGGACCCTACTTTTTCCGGATTCTAGCATCTATGGAAGATATTCTTGGACTTTCCATTCACAGCTAGCTTTTGTTGGATTAGTTGGATTGCAGCCTGTAAATCATTCTGATAAATTCCCTTCTTATGTGTGCATAGAGAGATTCATTCTAATACACATCCCGACTTTCTGTTCTCATTTCTCTGCTTCAGTTGTAGCTTTAGTGTTCTCATGGGAACACAAGGATCCCCCCCCCAACACATCTCCCTCACCTGTCTCCGGTCTCTGCCCAGCGATGCTTTATGAGCTGTTGAAGGGATGCCAATCTGATCATCCTACCCTCCCACTGAATCCTTCACCGGCTGCTGTAATCCACAACCTCAGTCCCAGGCCCCCCAAGTCCACAACTCAAGCCATACTCTGTTCATGCTCTGTCTTGCCTTGGACCCCCAGATGTTAGAATGGGTTCAGGGCTGGGGCACCTCCGGCGTAACCGGCTCACTCTTTACTTTCATACAAAGCTAGAGACAGAACCCAGGGTCCCATGTACGCTAGGCAGGTGCTCATTCACTAAACCACAGCTCCGGTCCTAGGTCAGCCATTGTGCCGCAAAGATCTCACTGTCCTATTCTGTCTCTGAGAACAGCCCGCCACCCACATCCAAGTCCAATCCAAGCCCGAAACAGTTGCTCGCAAATAGCAGTAATTATTTGAACAATGAGAGATGGGTCTCTTGGCCATTCCCATGCTCCTTTCTTTTTGTTCCTTCAGTAAAGAAAATCCTGGCAGTGGGGCCTTGGGGAGATGGCAATTGGGGAGTGAAAGGCAAAATATGTGTGACGCATGGGTAAGTGGGCCGGCACTGGAAGCTGGCCGTGCTGTAGGTGGAGGAGGGGATGTGCACGAGATCAGCAGGCAAGCCTGTGGACCTGAGTGGCAGGTGTGCAAGCACAGGCAGGCCATGTGGAGGTGAGAGTGGCCTGGCTGTAGGTGTCTGTCACTGTCTTGGGGCTCTGCAGAAGCCCTGACTCAAGGACTCTTGGTCTCTATACTACAAGGGTAAAAAGGTGAGGGGTGAGAATGGCTGAGGGGACTGGGGTCAGGTAGGGCCACAGGTCACTGGACACTCCAGCTAGGTGGTGGGAAAGGTGATATCCAGAGGCGGCAGAGTTTCCAGGTGAGAAAAGATCAGAGCTGAGAGATGGCAGTCGTGAGCTGGTACAAGACTCGGGATGTCCCACAGTCCCCACTATAGGAGTCTGTCCCAACCTTACCTGCATTTCCCCAAATGTTTGGCCTAATACCATGAACAGACAAGGGACTTCCCAGTCATGGAGCTGCCACCATGAACTTCCCAGCAAGCTCTGAGGTGACTGCTGTGGTGACAGGAAGACATACAGTTAAGGAAGCCTGTGATGATCTGTCTCCCTTCTTTATAAGTGGATCCTGTGATGTGTTTTGTAACTCCCAGTACAAGCATGTAGTATAATTCTCTCGGGTGGTCTTCAGGCCATGTTTACAATGACCTCCAGCCAAGAGCTATTAAGTCACATTTCTAGACATGCTTCTAAATTAGACTGCATCTGTTTACTCATTTTTATTTTGTCAATTATGTGACCACAGTAAACATCCAAACCATTCTGAGGTCATTACCAGATTCCTGTGTTTGCTTCTTCTAGAGCTCGAGATTGAGCCAGGGCCTCACACGCGATGGACAAACACTCCACTACTGAGCTACATCCCTGACCCCAGCCTTTAAAATATAATTAAACTAATTAATAGATTTGTTTGTGGTGACTTAGCTTATGCCCACTTGTAATGTGGGTTCTGCGGGTGCAGAGTCCTGGGCATGACTTCCAGGGAAGGTGCTGTTCCTTAGCTGCTCACAGAGCTGGTGTCAAGACGGTGGCTAGGGCCAGGGCTCTCCTGATTAAGGAAGGGCTTGCTTCTCTAAGGGCACCACAGATAAGGTTGTCAGCAGGATGTTGTTCCTGGTGGATTATTAAACAAGGGCCTCAGTTCTTCTGTGGAGATTAGCAGGGATGGCCCTGAAGTCCTGGTCATGTGAGGCTCTCTGCCACAGCTACCACCATCAAGGCCAGCAAGGGGAAGATGCACATTGACTCAAGGGCACAAGGAACATCGTGCTACCTTTGTCATGTCTTGATCGTCAGAAGACAGCCGTGTGTCTGGCTTGAATTACTGAAGGGGACTCCATGAAGCAGGTGTGGGCTCCAAGAGGCAGGGGCCATGTGGACCACAGGACAGTGCTCACAGAAATCAGCCTCCAACCTACTGGTCACAGCATCCATCACTGTCTTGCATCTCCCATGGTCCACCACCCTCCCTGAGGACTTCTGAAGAGGCCTCTAGAGGATTTACCCTCCCAGCCATGTCTTCATCCTGTTTCCAACTTTCAGCAAGCTGTAGGACTAGGCCTTTTCATGCTGTCCCCTTCTGTGTGGCTGATGCCACTTTCAGTATCATGACTTCCTGTTTTGTGAGCTTTCTGCATTATAAAAGACAAAAGGGAAAAATAAATCTTTGCCTTTATATGATATATGTTGGAGTCTCAGGATTAGGGGACACATCTTAGCCCCCCAGCCTTCAGGAAGCTTGCAGCCTAGAAGAAAGGAGAGGTACCTCACACTAAAGAGGCAGGCACAAGTGGAAAGAAGCACAGGGTGGGGAGAGGGGGAGTACAGAAGCTTCCAGAATATGTTCCTGATCTGCAGCTTGACAAAGGCTAACGTCTGTACACCTCTTGGACAGAGTCCAGAAGAGGTGGGTTGTGGTCAGAACTTAGGTTCTCCATTCTTAACAAGCCAAGGTGATGCTGGTCTGTGGATCGTGTTCAGTCTCTCTCTCTCTCTCTCTCTCTCTCTCTCTCTCTCTCTCTCTCTCTCTCTCTCTGTGTGTGTGTGTGTGTGTGTGTGTGTGTGTGTGTTTCCAGAAAGTTGGATGCCAAATATATATGGAACCAGCATATATCACCACAGGGCCAGCAGTCCTGGTATCTTATATGGATTTGAAAGGCTCTAAGAGGAAACTCCACAAAAGGCTCCAACATTGGTTCCCACACCACTGGGACACCTATGCTGAATCAGATGTCCTAACAGCTGCCTCACTGTCCCCATGGAGGGGGCTACTGAAGGGAGTAGATAGTGAAGCCTGAAGACTTCTGCTCATGCAGAGCCACCACAGAGCTCTGGGAAAGAGGGGCCCAGTACTTTTTCACTGTGTAGATACAACCAGGCTACAGAGAAAAGAAGGGCAGGCAAGACTGGGCGGTACAGCCCTTCCCTGGGCTTGTGGCTGTGAGCTTGCTAGAGAGCATTTTAGTCTCTTTTAGAACTGAAGGCTGGAAAGCTGTGACCCTTTGACACAAGGTCACTGGAAACTGGGGCATGTGGTCTGAAAGCAGAAGGAAATTTGACACTAAGGAATTACTGGTTCCCCAGGGGGCCGATGTCATTGACTGGGTAGCTGGGCCATGGTATGCTGCTGGCCACTGAGGAAAGCGTGGGCTGAGCCTGAGAACTGACCGGCCAAAGCTGGGTGAGGATAGTGGCATCTTGGATGGTGGAGGCCCAGGCGCTGAGACCTCCATCTCAGATGTCCCAAGTGGTTAGATGATGACTGGTTCTCTGTGAAAGAGTACTTAGCTCTGTGCCCGGGAGGGGGCATGTCTTCATGTTCATTTCTCTTCACCTGGTCTCATCATGACCTATTCTCCCGCTGAGCCATTTCTGCAGGACCCAGGTCACAGCCACAGCCCATCATCTAACGCGTCTCACTCTCTTCCCCCACTTCTGTTAATGGTGCTACTTGACTCTAGTGCTGTGAAGTGGGGCTCACTGAGCAGAGAGGAGGCTGGGAGCAAGAGGGCCCATCTGAGGACAAGCTGCAGACTAAAAGTAAGGCAGTCAAGGGTCAGGCGGTCCTAGGCCTGAATAGGGAGGGAAGGGGCTGGAGCATGGCAGGAGTCCTGGTACCTCAGTGTATCCTCTATATTGTTCTATGTTACCATGACCAAATACCTAAGGACATTTTGGTCTGTCATAGCAGGGAAGCATGGCAGAGTGGCTCCTTGTGGGTGGGGCAGGCAGGAGGCCATGACAGAGTTCGTGGTGGCAGGAGCATGTGGCATTTTCCTCACGTCATGGCAGGCAGGGAAGCAGAGAAGTCTGAGGAACCAGGGGCTTCGCTGTAACCTTCAAAGATCCATCTCCATTGGCCTAAATCTTCCACCTAAGCCCTTCCCCCTCCTCAGGTTCCACAGCCTTCCCAAACAGTAGCACTCCCAAAACAATGGGAAGAAAGCATCCCAGATCTGAGCCTATGGTGATGTTTCTGATTTAGACTATCACATTCCACTCTGGCCACCCAGAGACTTATGGCCATCCTATCATGCAGAATGCATTCAGTTCAACTTTGAGTCCTTTGAAATCCGGGAGCCTGGAGAGGTTGCTCTTGCAGAGGACCAGGGTTTGATCCCCAACACCCATAGCACAGCTTACAATTATCTGTAACTCCAGTTCCAAGGGATCCAGTGACTTCTTTTGGTCTCTGTGGGTGTGAACACAACCATTCCCACTCCAAAAGATAGGACTGGAGTATAGCAAGGAAAGATTGGACTCATGTAAAACTGAAGCCCAGCAAACATGAAGTCTTGCGGGGTGCATGGCATTGTGATGGGCAGCCCACCCCTCCAGCCCTGTCACTTGCACTACAGATCCCATAGTCCAAATCCCAGTAAGCCCTTATTCCCATCTGGAAACTTTTGAGCATTCTGCCTACATCCTACTTTTCTGTTTGCACTCTGAAACCTCACAAATATTACCCCAGAGCTGACAGCATTCTAGGACATTCTAGCCCACAGCAAACTCTTCCACATTTCTCCTGCAAGTCAGTTAATTCCAGGGACCTAAGAACTACATAATGAAGTTTAACCCCACTCCTGATAGTAATTTTATATGCTGGTCACTTTTGTGTTGTAAAAAAAACACCCCACAGAAATGGCTTAAGGGAGGCAGAATTTGCTTTGGCTCTTAGTTTGAGCAAATTTTAGTCTACAATAGACAGAAATTCAGTCCTGAAAGAATGACTCCATTGGCAGGACCTCTGTCCTTCTTCAATGCCACATTGAAGTGATTCTTCTGGGGATATCCCTCCTCAAAGAAGACTTAGGGTCAGTTTGTATAAATTCACACAGCAGCTTGCTATAATTTGGACTGGGGTTTTGTTCCATCTATAGATGTATTGGAAACAACTGGTATTCTAAGACGGCTGTGACTTCTCTATTGTGAACGTGGACCTGCATTGGTTAGGATCAGAATTGCCTTTCAAAGTGGCTATGTTCCTGTTTACATCTCTCCTTATGCAAAAGGAGAGGGGTAGTGGGGAGGTTGTCTATCAAGAATCTGTGTGCCAGGATAGGCTCCAAAGCTACACAGAGAAACCCTGTCTCGAAAAAAACAAACAAACAAACAAACAAAAAGAGTCTGCTGTGTGCCCCAAACTGGGCAATCCTTCTGCGTTACCTGGGGGCAGATTCACAGTTCCAGTCAGGTATTCCCAGGATCCTGAGGTGAATTTCCTCCCTTCTGAACCCCAAGCCAGGAGCTAGAGCTTCACAGGTGACACAGCAGCACTGTCCCTCATGTTCTTGGAGCTTACCTTGTAGGAGGCAGAGAGCCACTAATGGCATTGCCACAGGTGAAGGATGTGGGGTGTTTGGGCTGGGGCCTGGGAGTCTGCCTGTAGGTGGCACTGTTGAGCTGAGATGGTTGATGTGGCCCAGGTGGAGAAGGGTGAGGGGCTCCAAACAGAGCCTTTGGGACCAGGAGGAGCTCAGAGCTTCCAGAGACTCAGGCATGTGTGTGGTCAGAGCATGGGAGGGAGGATGGACAAGAAAAGCTTGTGGCATCTCTAAGGGAGGATGCGGACCTGGTTCTGCATGGCCTTGTGGGATTGAAGACATGAGGGAGGGCATGGAGAAGGAGAACAAAGTACACGCTAGATGCTTCATGGGGTGCTGGTGCACATGATTTCAGCAGCCCCCTTTGCCACCCAGAGGTGACCACCATCCCAGTCGCCATCCAGCATGCAAGAAGACAAGGCTCAGAGGTGCTGGTCAGCAGCAGAAGCAGACTTCCTGCCTGCACCTGGTCAAAACCCTGGCTCAGCACCCCACAGCACCAGCTGCAGTCCCTGCTGCTGCCCCCACCCCTCCCTTCCCAGGTGTGAGGTGGCCTGCAGGGCCAGCCCAGCCTGGCTCCCTCCATCCTGTTCTTTTGGTCTCTGGCCCGTCTAGGTGGCATCGTTGCTTAGGACCCCAGAGAGAAGTGTGGGGTCTGGGAATTGGATTCCATTAAGCCTGATTAAGATGCAGATTTGTACAGTGAATGAAGGAAGCAATTTGGAGGCAATTTGACCAGGCCAGGTCTCTCATCAGCTTCTCTTCTCTGGGGGGAGGTTGGAAGCTGAGTGCACTACCACCACAGGCCACATCTGGCCTGTCCCTAGGGAGGAAGTCTTCACATCAAAGGAGGACAGAGTGTGCAGAAACCGCCTGTTCACATCATCCCTGGGGTGAGACTCACCCAGCTCTGGCCTCTTCATACCTTCAGGATCTGCCTGCTCCAGACCCCCAACATGGGATAAGATGGTTGGCAGTTCTGGAATCAAACATCTTGGACCCAAGTCCCAGCCCCACCACATTCTACCTGTGCTTCCTCAGCCAAGTTTATGAATCTCTCTGGGCCTCAGTTTCCTTCTCTGTGAAATGGGATAATTAGTAGCGCATCCCTAGAAGACAGCTGTGGACATAAAATGTGAATTTGCATGTAAAACGCTTAGCAGTGATCTGGTGTGTGCTTAGGGACCATTGTCATTAGGGATCGTTGTGCTTAGGGATCATTGCCTGGTTCTGCCAGGCCCCTGCATTCCATGAGACTGGGCTGTCCTCCAGCCCCAGACTCATAGGTCTCCCCACAAGGGCTGTCATTTGGAGTTTGTCCTAGTAGCCCTGTCCCTGTGGTGTGCCTGGCTGTGGCACTCGGCATATCCAGGAGCTGACTTCTGTATTGCCACCTTTGGATGGTGGTTTTTCATTTTTGACTACCAAAGCTGCCCCCACCCCCTACCCCCGGCCATAACCACTTCCAGAGCCTGACTTATATCTTGTTGTGCTACAACAGCCATGGTTGTTTCTAAGTAAATCACTTAGCTGGCATTGTTGTTATCAGAGCCAGCACAATCACTTTGCTCAGCACTCTTAACTGTGATGTCGCTTCATTCTCATGGTTTGGAGACACCAAGGGTCAGAGGGGTGGAGTGACTTGCCCAAAGTCACACATCTGGAGAGATGCCAAGTTGAAGCTTACACCCTGCTCGTTTGACTCCCAGACACATTTTCAAGCTCTAGTTAACATGTTTTCTGGTTTCCAGGAGCCTATTACTTAATGGCAGCTTTCCAGAGACCCCATCTCTGGAGGTCCTGTGTCTAGGAGCATGGCAAAGGAGAAGCCTGCAGACATGCAGGAGGGGTTGAGGGGGTTGAAGTGCCACAGAGGGGAGCCTGGTGGTAGAGGGCCTGTGGGAGCACTGAGTGACCTGTGCCCTCCCAAGGAGGAGGTAGGAAAGGAAGGAGCCAATAGAGCTGCCCTTGGCCTCTGTGTTGAGGGAAGGAGGGACTGTGGAATGTTTGCAAAGGGAGAGTGTCCCCAGGGCAGGCAGGGCTGAGATGTTCAGGTATGTGGCAGTTTATTGACTGGGACCTCAGGATGACTGGAGGGGAGACAGTAGAAGTAGACAGGCCAGATTGGGCTGGGCAGAAGACAGCCTTGGGCAGAACTTGTTGGAAGGTTAAGAGGGTGGGTTCTAGAATCACCAAGGCCTGGATCCAACTCTGTGCACCTTACTTTCTTGCTATATGACCTTGGACAAAACCCTCTACCTCCCTGAGCCTTGTTTCTTCATCAGCAGACTCTCTGGGGCCTCTCTCCTGGGATGGTTGGGAAGATGTGTGGGGAAACATTAGCCTAACTCTGTACAAAGGGACCCTTCAGTCACATAATCTGTCCCTTCCCTAACTTCAAAGACATAGGAAGCAACTACAAGATCCACAGAAGAGACACTGCACGAAAATAGAAAAACAGCTTTCAAATCTGTAAAGAGCCACCCCAAACGAAACAAAACACTAGTAACAAAGCAACACTCAGACAAAACAGGCTGAATAACTGGCTCTCTGATTTAAATATTACGAAGCTATAGTAATCAAAACAGCATGGCAAACTGGGTAGTGGTAGTGCCTGCCTTTAATCCTAGCACTCAGGTGACAGAGTAGGCAGATCTCTGTGAGTTCGAGGGCAGCCTGTTCTACATAGCAGGGTCCAGGACAATCAGGGCTACATAGAGATACCTAGCTCTAAAAAAAGGGAGTGAGGGGGGAATGAACAAAGGACCTGGGCATAAATGTCTTCAAAGGAGATGTGTTGCAGCTGACAGGCTTGTGACAGAAAAACAAAACAAAACAATAACAACAACAACAAAAAGTCAATACTACTCATCAATGGAGGACACCAATTAAAGCCATGACAAGATATCACCTCCTATCAGTGAATACGGCTGTTACCCAAAAGTCAAGCAATTCCACAAATGTTGGGGACAATGTGGAGGAAGGAGATTCGAGAAATAAAATAGGCACAGCCATTATAGGAAAACACATGCAATTTAAAATAAAGCCAGGCAGGGTGGTATTCATCCAAAGTCCCAGCTACTGAAGGCATCAAGGCAGGTGGCTCATTGGATCCCAAAAGTTTAAGGCCATCCTGGGCAACAGAGGGATAACCAACCTCTTATAAAAAGTATAATAAAGTCAAGTGTGGTGGTGCACGCCTTTAGTCCCAGCACTGGGGAGGCAGAAGCAGGTAGACCTGTATGAGTTCAAAGCCAGCTTGGTCCACATAAGTGACTTCCAAGACAGCCAGGACATAGAGAGAGCCTGTCTTAAAACAACCCAAAATATAACACATTAGAGCTACCCTTTGCTTTTGGTAACCTTCCTTGAGGACTGAGAACCAAAGAGGGCAAGATGGCCACCTTAGAAAGATCCCTGTACTCTATACTCACTTCACTGTCACAACAGCCAAGCTATGGAGCACCCTAGGACAGTTGGACAGATGAATGAATGAACAAATGAAATGAGAACTCCTTGTTGGTGGCCATTCGGAGATGTGCATGCCCCTCTTGCCCTCCTAAAAGGAAGGCATCCCAACATTATGCTGGGCACAGACAGACAGACAGACAGACATCCTCTCACTTGTGCATGAAGTAAGAAACTGCACAGTGTTTGGGGAGAGCAGAGGATCTGAACAGCAAGCACAAAGATGAGTGAGCAGTGTCAGAGCCCTTCTCTCTAGCATGGCATAAAGGTGCACTGGGTTAGGGTCTTTTGTTCTGTGAGTAGGCTTCAGTATGTCTTGTCAGAAAAAGATGTGACTATGAAATGATGAATATCTTAGACTCTTTTCACTATAGTAACTGCATTACTATGTACACACATCCTGTAAGGTTATGCTGTAAATCTAAATGCACATAAGAAAATCCATTTAAAAGTTAAAGGGACCCAAAGCCAGAGGATCAGGGATTCAAGGCCATCCTGGACTACATAGTGAGTTTGAGGCTGCCTGAGCTTATCTCAGAAATAAAAGGGGAGCTGGAGTGTTGGATCAGCAATTAAGAGTGTGTTCTGCTGTTGCAGAGGATGTGAATTTGGTTCCCAAAACCCATGGGGGGCAGCCATCAACCACTTGTAATCGCAGTTCTAGGATATCTAACGCCTCCTTCATGGCTGCATGTACACACACACACACACACACACACACACACACACACACACACACACACCTTTAAAAAGACACACAAAGAAAGAGGCATGATCATCCCATGGTCCATCTGGTTCAGGTCCTGATAGCTACTCTCTATAGGAAAAGGTGGATGTCCTGGTCATCCAGAGCCTGGCCATGGTAAAGGAGAAGCTTTCTCACTGAGAAGGTGCGTTCCCACGTTGTGGAATATTTGCAAGAGCAGGAACTGTTGACAGCTGTGTCTGACAAGCTTGTCCTGGCTTTAGCACATCTTTTCCTGTCAATTCTGCTACTTCCTTAACCTTTTCCTTTAAATCAATTTGAAGTTGACTTGCTTCATTTTCTTGCTTAGCTTTTTTTTCCTTAGCATACTATAGAAAGTTTTGGGGGAAAGCGCTTGAAATACTTCCACCACAACAAAGCCACTGTTAATATTTTAGGGGACATTTTGTAGGCTTTCTGTCAGCAGGCACACCAGTGCAAGTGCATGGAAATATGTGTGTTGTTTTCCTGCTATGACAAAAATGCCTAAGAAGGGCAATTTAAGAGAAGGGCTTATAGTACAGCTCTGGGGACTCTATGGCAGCAGAAGCCTGCTTGGTCACATTGCATTCATGGCCAGGAAGCAGAGATGAATGCTGGTGCTCTGCTCACTGTCATTGTTTTGTTCAGATTGGGACCTTGGTCCATAGGCTGGCACCATCCACATTCAGGGTGAGTCCTCCTAACTCAACCTGATCTAAATCATCCCCACAGGCTTGTCTCCTAGGTGACTCCTGTCAGGTTGACAGGCACACTGTCATGAGCACCTTCCTGTGTCACTAGAGAAGCCATAGGGATATTTACAGTTGTGTGCTGTTCCCATTCTGCTCCTCACCCAGCCCCATGATGGCTGCTGTCTGTATTACTCCCAGTAGTCTGTAAGCACTCCAAAACACGAAGCTTCTCTCAAAATCTAGGATCCTGTTCTCAGGTCGCAGTGACAATGTTGGCCCATTTGAGTATTGAATAAAAACTATCTTCTGCCCACAGGCATAATGTGTGGGAGATGTATAACAGTCTCTGCCTACAAGCATAGTGCATGGGAGACACCTGTGTTAATCTCAGATACAGATCTTGGCCCCATCCCCAAGATATCTCATTATGCAAATATTCCAAATCCCAAAATGCCTAAAATCCAAAGTGTTCCTTCCTGGTCCTAGAGCTTCAGGTCAGATTCTTGGCCTGACACCCTGGTGACTATCTTTTGGTGCCATGTGGCATGAGGGGCTCTCAGAAGAGGACTTGCTGGGCCACAGGGCAGGTATATTTTGTATTTTGAAATGAAAGTCACTGACTGCCATTGTGAAGGGAGTAGTGGAGGGAGCCTTCCCCCCGCCCCCCCCGCACTCCCTGCCTTGTGTTGCTCATCCAAATGCTAAAACTTAAAGCACCCAGTTCAGAAATACTTATTAAGAGAGGGGTTTGGAAGTAATTGGTTATGATGGCATTTTTAATTACGTAGGGAATCTTCGCTCTTTTCTTTGTGTGCTTGACAATGAAACTGCTTCACAGGATAGAATCAAGTGTGTCTGCACTTCTCAGAATCTGGCATCTGCCCTGCAGCTCCCAGACTTTCTTCCACCTTGGCCTGTTGGTCCACTGTAGCAAAGTGCCATCACTGGGGTGGCGTAGCAGAGACACTTGTCATACTTCTGGAGGCTGGAAGTTCATGGTCAGTGGCCATCATAGTTGAGATCTGGAAATGGCCTGTGTCCTGTTGTGTCCTTACAGGGCCATGGAAGAAACTCATGAATGCTTCCTTTCCTTGAGAGTACAGGACCACCTAATGATCTTCTCTAAGCCTGGGGACTCCCCAAAGATCTCACCTACTGTGTCCCATGGAGGATCAGGCCACAGCATGTATATTTGGCAAGGAGAAGTCATGGCATCCAATCCATGGGGGAGAGGGAGGGCTGAGAGCTAGTTGGCTGGATCACCTCTTTGATGAGCATCTTGGCTCTCTGAGCCCCGTTATTTGTTGAACATTTGCTATGTGTCAGGTTCTGTGGTAGGTAAACACACTTCAGTGTGGGTCCACCCAGCCTTACAGGCCCCCTTCTCACCATATGCAAGCCTTATTAGCTCTGTTTTACAGAAGAGAACATGGACTTTACCAGATAGGAAGGAGTTACAGCTTTAGGGGTTCACTCTTGTTCCTCACTCAGTTCTCCAGGCAAGGAATACTGAATTTCTGGGAACTGGAACCTTGGCTTGATCCCCTGAATCCCACTCCAGTAAAAGCACAATGTAATCACACCAAACCCATCCTCAGATAGAGTGATGATCTTTGCATGAGGGAGCTAGCTTGAATCTTAGATCTGCCTCTTTCAGGATGTCTTCATCTTTACTCTTTTCCTCAGTCTCTCTCTCTCTCTCTCTCTCTCTCTCTCTCTCTCTCTCTCTCTCTCTCTCTCTCTTGTTCTCTGGTTCTCTGATTTATTTTTATTATTTTTAATTCTGTGTAGGTGTAGGTGTGTGTCTTCAGGTAGACATATATGTGTGAATGTGGGTGCCTGTGGAAGCTAGAGTTTTTATTCCCTGAAGCTGGACTTACAGATGAGTGTGAGCCTCCTGTCATGGGCTGTGGGAACCAAATCCAGATCCTCTGGAAGAACATCGAGTGCTCTTAACTATGGACTGTCTCTCCTGCCCCCCCCATCTCCTTCTTAAAGATTTTTATTTTAAATGTATGTGTTTTGCCTGCATGTATGCTTGTGTACCCCATGTGTATCTGTGCCCAGAGAGGCCAGAAGAGGGCAACGGATCCCCTGGTGGTAGAGTTACAGATAGCTGTGAGCTGTGGTGTGGATTCTGGGAAGTGAACACAGATCGTCTGCAAAAGCAATAAGTATTCTTAGCTGCTGAGCCATCTCCCCAGCCTCCCTCTCCTTGTCTCTTACATGGGGCTAACCTCTGCCTTGTCAAGTTGCCTTTAGGGCAAACTGATATGATATTGTTTGTATATATTAAGCAATAAATTAAGGTACATATCATTATTCTTGGACCATTCATTTAGAGGGCAAAGACCCCTGTATCCAGTGAGCAGGGTACCATCGAGACATGGCTCACTACTAGCTAAGGGTGTCTGCGGTGTGACACATCTGACCAGTCCATCAGAAGCTAGGAAACATAAACCAAAAACATGTGGAACAGCAAATGCATCTAACCTCCTGCTCCTAGGACTGTTGGGATTTGGGGAGTGTTCCTCAGATAGCCTGAGGCGCTGAGCTGAGTTAGCTCAATGGTAGAAGCTTGTCTAATGCTTGAACCCTGGGTTCCATCCTCAACACTGGAAAGAAATGTAAAAAGCAGCAGGCTGTGGGGATAGCCTGATGGTAAAGTGTTTGCTGTGCAAGCACGAGGACCTAAATTCAATCCCCAGCACCTACATAAAAACTAAGTGTGAACCCAGCACTGGAGAGACAGACATGAGGAGCTCAGGCTTGATGGCCAGCCAGGCTAGCCTTCAGGTTAGCAACTTCAGATTCTATGAGAGACCCTCTCTCAAAAAGTGAGGTAGAGAGGGATTGAAGAAGACCCCTCTGGTTAGCATGCGTGCCCACCCACCCACACAGCTTCTGAGCTTTCACAGGCCTCCTCAGTGGGTGCTGGTACACTACAAATTTTGAGAAGGGCTGGGTCAGGTGGACAGCCGATCGGAACACTTGCAGTAGAATTTATCCTGGGGAGGAGTGCCAGGGTGTTCTTGTGTCTTGCCTTCAAATGGCACTTCATTGTGAGCCTGGTGGCAGCCACAGACATACAGTTATATTTTTGCTTCAGAGAGATTTCCAACAGGAATCTCAGAAGCCAGTTTCCTCCTGCTGTGAGGCGATTGTCTGCAGGGCTCTGCCTTCCTTCAAATGGGGAGGGGAAAGAAAAGGGTTTCTGTTGGTTCTGAGGCAAATGTGTCACTTTCAAATGGATTCTTTCCCAGCTTGGACACAGCTCCCATCCCTTTCTGGTGAGTCACCGCAGATTTTGCCCTTTCTCACTGCCTCTCGTTAGCACAGGGCAGCATTCACAGAACACATCCCAGGGACAGTCCTGAGAAATCGATTCTCTGCTACCACAGAACCACACCTAGCCCGACAGGGAAGGTGCGGAGACTCCTGCAGGTGAGGGGAGGGTCCTTGATCTCCCAAGTTGTTTTCAGACTGCTAGAATGCCAGCCTGATGGTTTGGAAGAGAGGGGGCACCAGGTTCCTTCTGATCTTCATGCCTACAGTCAGTCAGCAGCAGAATGTAGCAATCAAGAGTGTGGGTCCTGCGATATGTCTTCCAGGGCTCCTTACCCCACTCAGGTCAAAGCCAATTTTTACTGTCTCCATCCCACTCACTCTCAGCTCTAGCCACGCCCAATTCCTTGCTGTTCACCTTACAGGCCAGCACATGTCCACTCCAGGGCCTTTGCACTGCCTATGTCTTCTTTCCCGGATTATTGTTTCCCCCAAAAGTGTCAGCATCTTTAATTCCTTCCTTGTTTAGGTCCCTGTTTGAATGCCACCATTTCACCTTGACCACTTTAATCCATCAGGAATACCCCATAGAATTTCTCACTACCTTAAATATTATTTAATTAGTTGTGTTTTGCTTTGTGGCCTGTGTCTCCCCACTAGAATAATAGCACTTATAGATAGGACCTCTCCTATTTTCCATATGCCTAATGCACTGTAGGACCATAGTAAGGGTTGCTTGACTGACTGACTGACTGACTGACTGACTGACTGACTGACTGAATTCCCGAGTCTACTCTTTATTAGCTGTGTGACTAGCGTCTCTGGCACTCAGCCTGTATGTTCATAAAATGGGCATGGTTAGAGAGGCTCCATGCCAGATAAGACAGTGTATCTATCTCTAGTCTTTCTGTAGAGAAGTCATGAAATGCCTGAGACTGGGTCATTTATAAAGAACAGAAATTTATCTCTCACAGTGTAGAACTGGTAAAGCAAGAATTAAGGCGTTAGCAAGTTCCTATCTGGCGAGGGCCCCTTCCTCAGAGGTGACACTGGCTGCCCTCATGTGGCACAAGAGGTGAAAGGGTCAAATAGCTTTCTAGAATCTTGTTTGTAAAGATGTTGATCCTGTTCTTGAGGGAGGAGTTGACATGGTCTCACTGCTTCCATAGGTGCCAGCAAAATAGGACTGAGCATGCCAAGGAAAATGAAAGAGGTTCTCAAGGGACTGCCATGTTGAGAGATGGCAGTGGTCTGGTCATGTGCTCAGGTGGAAAGGCTTCCCTGAGCAGACATGGCATTTGAGCCCCCCACCCCGAATGTGGGATGTAGGGGGATGGCACCAAGAGAGCTAGAAGGGGGAGTACCTCGGGCTGGGCAGGAATACTTCCAGAACCTGAGGAGCAGGGAGAGCAGAGAGTGAAGGGAGGGGTGCCTTTCTTTGTGGGAGAGGAGAGGCCCCAGGTGCCTTCTGGGAAGCAGAGTCAATAGAACTCAAAGAGGCAGAGTGACTCAGAGCCTCAGAGCAAAGGGCTGTGCAGCAGCAGAGGCGCTGGAGCATCATGGAGCTCACTGTCACAGCCCGTCTGGAGGGCGGTGGAAAACACCTCAGGCTTGTTATTCTAATACCAGGTCACCTGAAAGTAACCCTGGATGAGGTCTCATATCCAAACGAAACCAGTTGTTGGTGGTGATATTTCTGGGCACCAGGCATGCCGCTGCTCTATAGACTGGGAGGCCAGTCCCTGAGGGAATCAAGTACGAAGAGGCTCTCTGCATCTGCCATCCCCTCAGTCATTCATTTATCCACTCAACAAACACTGAGCACCTTACTGTGTCCAAAACCCAGTGTTCAGGCGGCAGCCCAGGCTCAGCACTTCTGCTTCAGGGTCTATGTTTCATTTTCTAACTGGAGGGAAAAATTCCCCAACTGAAGAAAACCGGAAGAGGCCATTTCTGGTAGGTTCTGGTGGTGGGTTTGTCATTAGGAAGCAGGACAGGGAGACAGTGGGGGCACCCTCCCCTGCAGCAGTGAGCTGGCCTCTGCCTGCACTAGGCTGCTCCCTTCCCTCCCCACCGGGGAACATAGCAGAGCAGAATTTCCTAACTCTACACAATTGGCATGTGTGATGAGGCTAATAACTTGCTGTAGAGAGCTGTGAAAACTCAGAAGAGTGGAAGTGACAAGAATGTGTGCCTGAGAGTGAGAACTCAGTGAGCTGGTTCCCTTCAAAGAAGTGCTGTTCCCTAGGCTTCTACAGTCCGCTCCCTGTCCCCTCCACCTGTCTATTGTCTGCCCCTGGCATTCTGGCTGTCTCTTAAGACCTCTGGACTTACATTTTACTTTCTATTTGTTCATTTATAGTTATTGGTTTTGTTGTTGCTTGGGGCTTTTTTTGAGTCAGGGTCTTTGCTGGGTAGCCCAGGTTGGCCTTGACCAACAAAGTCCCCTGCCTCAGCTTCCTGAGGCTCCTTATATAGGATGGAGTAAAATAATCTCTCCTCAACCTGTAAGTGGCAGGGGACCTTTCCACATGCTACATAGAGGGTAGACTGTAAAAATCAGCCTGTCACAGTCAGTGAGACAGATCAGTAGGTAAAAGCACCTGCTGCCAAGCCTCACAACCCGAGTTCAGTCCCTAGGACTCACATGGTGGAAGGATAGAACCGACTGTGGCAATTGACCTATGATGATCTCACATACATGCTGTGGCATGGGGTACCACTCACACAAATAAAATACATGTGAAAAATAATAAAATAAAACCAGTGGGTTGCAAGAGGACAAAGATTGTGTGACTCCATATATATGAGGTAGTCAGGTTCCTAGAGAAGCAAAGTAGAATGGGGTTACCAGAGTTGGGGGATAGTGGGGAGTTGTTTAATAAATATGGAATATCACTTCTTCAGGGTGGAGGGTTCTGGAAACTGGCTGCACAATACACATTGTTGAACTAAGCAATTGCAGGGTAAGTAGGGTACATTTGATGTCGAGCATTTTATGATTTTATAAATTTTTAAAGAAAAGAACAACTGTGTGAAGCACTGGCCACTTCTAAGAGCACAGGAATATAATATAATCACCCATCCCATGTCTCATAGGGAGAGCAAGCTCCTACCCAATGTGTGAAACCTGACTCTGAGCTGACCTGCAGAACTCGCAGGGCACGAGACAGTGTGTGACAGTGAGCCTAGGTGTGCAGCTTGCATGACCGACACCATCATTTTCCATCTAGCCAGACCCCATCATTTTCCACCCAGAAGGAATAAGAAAATAAAATGTATGGAGGAGGAACCCATAAGTTAAAGGGGGCTAAGGAAAAAGCTCCATGGGTAAGGACACTTACTGCTCTTCCAGAGAATCTAAGTTCAGTTCCCAGCAACCATATGGCAGCTCAAAATCATCTGTAATTCAGTTCCAGGGTTATGACGCCCTCTTCTGGTCTCCCAGGGCACTACACACACACACATACACACACACACACAGAGAGAGAGAGAGAGAGAGAGAGAGAGAGAGAGAGAGAGAAACACTCATACACATAAAATAAAGTTGTTGTTTTTTATTTTAAGTCTGAATTAAAAGTTAAGAGGTTGAGGTATAGTTCAGCAGGAGAGCACTTGCATCTCCAGCATGAGCCCTGCCCTGTATTCTATCTTGGCACCTCAAAAATTAAAAAGCCATATCAACTCTTTTAAACAGGCAAGAATATAAAGTCTTGGGTCCCCTCTCTTCTTCCTGTGTGTGGGGGTTGCATGGTCATGTGTGTGCATAGGGAAGTGTGGAGGCCAGAGGCTGAGGTTTGATATCTTCCTCTATCACGCTCCACCTTATTCTTTGAGGCAGAGTCTCTCACTGAGCCTGGAGCTCACCATTCGACTAGACTGACTAGCCAGACAGCCCCAGATATCCACCTGCCTCCACCTTCTCAACACTGGAGTCACAGGTGCATACTGCCACAGCTGGCTTCTCTTGGATGCTGGAGTCCCTATGTTTGCACAAAAAAAAAAAAAAAACTCTTTACACACTGAGCCATCTCTCCAGTCCCTTGGGGTGCATTTTTGCAGACATGAGGAGTCCTTAAAGTCAGAATAACTGCCACTTGTGAGAGCCATAGGTGGGAGGGGGTGAATGCAAACATTTCTTCCCAGGCATTCATCTTATAATAACCTATGAACTCATGTTACATTTGTGCAGTATTTATGTTTTGTTATTTAAAAAAAGAAAGAAGAAAGGCAAAAGAACAACCCTTGCAGTAAGGAAGGAAGTGTTGGGTACAAACAGTCGCCACAAGGACTTGGATCCAAATTCTCATTTGGCCTCTTGTCAGCTCCATGACCTTCAGCAAGTTGCTTCACCTCTCCATGCCTTGCTTCCTGTCTGGAAGAGTAATTTTGACAGTAATTAACTCTTGGCATTGTGGCAGGAACTTAATAAGAATGCAGAGAAATCTTCAGACCTCACGTCTGACCCCAAGCAAGCACTGCTGATTAGGTAGCATGAAGAGGACTTAGGTATGAGGTCACCAACACCACTTTAGCTCCAGTCTTGACCTGTGACATGCTGGGTACCGCTGGTAGAGTGGCCTGCCTCTGCCTGAAGTCACATGGCTCTGAATTGATGACCTTAGTCCCCAGAATGAACAGAGACACTGAGTTTGACCTGCTCACCGCAACAGGAGCACATAGGAAAAAGCTGTGGACTCCTGGTCACCCTGGGAAGCAGTGACAGGCAAGGTGCTGCATGGTGCCGCCTCCCTGGGCACCTGCAGGTGAATATATGTGCTTAACACACAGCTGAGACAGAAAATTGGTTTCTGTCACCCTGTGTGTCAAAGTCAAGCTGGATTTTCCCTCCTAATCTTAAACTGCAAACCTTGTCCACTCCCACAGTCTGAGCCAAACTCCAAAGAATAGATGAGTTCAAGGTCACTATAGTGAGCTCAGACAGACAGTTCAAGGTTGCTATAGTAACTTAGAAATGGCTGCCGGCTGCTCCCATCCCATTTCCCCCATGTTTCTGTTTTCTGTCTGTATGCATCATTTGCTGTCTGTCCTCTTCAGGTATGGAACCTGGGACCCCATGTGTGTGAGGCAAGTCCTTTGCCATAGAGCCATACCCCAGCCCCGTGTGCCATATTTTCAAGAGGGCTCCCATACCAGTTATTAAACAAAATGTAACAAAAACATTCACACTTTCCACTGGCATTTCATTCAGAATGCTCCTTCTCCCAAGGAGACTGTTTTCCAGTCCTTGGGTCCTAAGTGTAGAGGAGGGATGGGATGGTGGGGGAGGATTGGGGTGAGTACAGTGTCTGTGGCCTACAGGGAGGATGACTTCATGCATAGCAAGTGTCTCCAGGGTATACTGGATCCACTTGAGTTCCTGGCACTCTGCTACTTTGGATTCTAGGAATTTTCCTCACTTTGATAAGCTCAGTAGTGCTAGGTGTCCAGGGTTGCCAGTGTGAGGCCCCATTCCAGTGCTGCCAGTGTGAAGCCCCATTCCAGTGCTGCCAGTGTGAGGCCCCATTCCAATGCTGCCAGTGTGAGGCCCCATTCCAGTGCTGCCAGTGTGAGGCCCCATTCCAGTGCTGCCAGTGTAAGGCCCCAGCCCAGTGCTGCCAGTGTGAGGCCCCATTCCAGTGCTGCCAGTGTGAGGCCCCAGCCCAGTGCTGCCAGTGTGAGGCCCCATTCTAGTGCTGCCAGTGTGAGGCCCCAGTCCAGTGCTGCCAGGCCTCTCCTGACTCTGCAGTTGTGGTTTAATGAGAGAAACACAACACTTAGGGTTCTGAGGACTTCAGCAGTGAGGCTCGGTGACACCCAGCATGTTCACATGCAGCTGCCTGCCCTGGTCATCTCTATGTGCTTTTTCCTTCTCACATTTGAACTCTGTCCCCTTTGACACTCACTTTTTCTCCATTCTTCCTACACCTTTCTAATCTGGGCATTAACCCTGAGGCCTTTTTCATCCATCCTTCTTTCTCTCTGGGAATTGATTACTCCACAAAAGTGGACTCTGGCTCTTGGGACTGGGGAGATGTCTCCGTGGCCAAGAGCACTTGCTGTTCTTATAGAGTATCCTGAGTTCCCAGCACCCACAGGATGGCTTACAACCTTCTGTAACTCCAGTTCCAGGGGATCTGGCCTCTGCACACAGATGGCATACATTTACACAGACACATAAAATTTAAGGTGGACTCATCTAGTCTTTGCTCTTTTTTTTTTCCTTTTGGTCAGTGCAAGGGATAAAGCTCAGGGTCTTGCATGTGATAAGCAGGTGCCCTGCCACTGAGCTCTCCGTGCAACTGGTCCTGCATGGTGTGATCACCGGCCTCTGTGTGGTAGCGTGTGGCGGCAGCACAGCTTTCCTTTTGTAAGACCAAATCCACTGTGGAGGAGTTACTTTTCCTGTGACCCACCACCCAAAACACAAGCAGCTCAAGGGAGGGGGCTTTATTTTGCCTTGCTTTGGGGTTACGGTGTATCATAACAGTGGTGGGGGCGTGAAGCAGCTGGAGGTGCAGAGAGATGGATGCTGGTGCTCAGCTGTCTTTCTCCTTTTTATCCAGTCTGGGGCTCCAGCCCATGGAATGCTGACACACACAGTTAAGTGAACTTTCCTATATCTGATAACCTAATCTAGAAACTCCCTGGCAGATAAGCCCAGACATTTGCTTCCTAGGCATTTCTGGGTCCCGTGAGGTGGCATTCAATGTTGGCCATCACATCCTGTGTGTTGGAACCACATTGTAACCCCTCTTGTCTGTCACAGACTTGCGGCTTGTTTCTCTGTCTAGCTGCTGTATGTGGTGCTGAAGTATATACATGATTTTTCTCTGACAGAGTTCAAAGCTGTGGCCGTGTCGTAGAGCTCTTCCCCGTCTGCAAAGCCCTAGGTTCCATGCACATGCCAGAAATTTACCGTTATCCTTATGCAACGTGATGGTCCAGGAAAGTGTCTCAAGTAGGTGCCTCAGTCAGCTGGCAGCTTCTCTAAGCCCTGCCTGCGACTCGGAGGCTAGAAAATTCCAAGATGGCTGGAGGCGGGGCCTGTGTCAGAGCAACAAGGCTGGGCTGGGGCAAGGGGTCATAACAGGCTGGATATTTGAAGTGATGGTAACCTTCTTGCACTGGGAGGTTCTCCCTCCTGGGAGCCATTTGTGAAAAGGACAATTGCTGTCCACTTCCCAGCATCAGCACCCTCTTCCCTAAGAGGCAGAGTGGAGATTGTGTGGTTGGACGGCTCACCATTCTGTTGGGTTTTAAAATAGCCAAATATGGGCTGCTGGCCTATCCTGCAACTGCCCGATTATTGTCCTCTCCCAGGGAGTTCACTGTGTGTTTTAAACCATTTCTTCCCAGTGGAGGTTTGCATGGGTTTTTAGAGAGCAGCAGGCAGAAAATGGAGAAAAGTTGGGTCACCTGTTTCAAAAGCTGCAGGCAGGAAGCCACTGACTGCACAGTGCTCTGTAGCCAGATGCCACTCAAGGAGAAGACAGGACAAGTGGTCCCCTGCCCAGCATGATCTGAAGGCACTGGGGAAATTCTCCCTCTTTTGTGAATCTTTTGCCTGGCCTCTTATTTCTCAGCAAGCTCCTTGCCTGCCTCCCTCCAAGCCCTTCAAGGCTTGGTCTGGAAGAACGACCCTTTCCAGGGCCTCTCTCTGAAGTGTAGGCATCCCTGGGGAGCTGCCCTCTGTACTGAGGACTGTTGAAGCCCCTCTCAGTGTTATTAAGCTGCTCTGAGTGGTCTCTGGGGAGCAGAGGACAAAGAAGGTGGGGAAGAGCCAGAACACGGGGCTCTGAACCCTGTCCTCTGAGCATGGCAATCCTTGTCCAGATGTTTTAGGTAAACACTGGTGTGAAAAAGCAGTAGCACTACTAAAGACAAAGGGGAGGGAGAGTGAAAAAGTCTCTCGCCTTGTTGGGCAAAGAGGTTGGAAGAAGGGGATAAAATTATGAGATGGTGCCACCTCAGCAGCCATGGGGGGCTCACATGAGGCTCTGTGAGCAAAGATTGAGAAGCGCCCTTCTGATTCATCCTCACCCCCAAAATAAGTAGAGACAAAAGAAAGTAGCCATGTCCCTCTGCCATCTGGTTTCCTCTTCTGAGACCCTGCAATGTGTGAGGCTATTTAGTACGGCACCCTTCTAGCCAAGAAAGGCCATTGCAGCCATGTGAACTAGTATGAATTGGTACTGCCCGTGACCAGGGGCCTGATCACTTGCTGGCCTGCAGGTTAGGTCAGGAAGAGAGGAGGCATCTGGTATAGTTTTTTAGGTTAAGGGTGTGTCAGAGGCAATAGTTTGGAGGGCTGCAGCCCCTGCTTCAGTTTACAGAGGATCCACATGTAACTATGTGAGCAGAGGCAGGGGTGAGGTCCCCGGAAAATATGGTTGAGAGTTAAGTAAGAGATGGTGGGCCTGGGGATAAAGCTGAGCTGGGGATGGGGCTCAGGGGCAGGGCACTGACCTATCAGGTAGGAGGCCCTGAGTTATATCTTCAGCACCAAAGGATGAGAGAGAGGACAGCTGTCTGGCTCTTTGCCTTCTTAAGGGTGACTGTTCACACTAGACCTTGTCGATAAGGAGAGGATGGAATGGGACAGCTCTGTGGCTGCAGGTTCTCAGAGCTACATGGAGGAGGCAGAATTTGAAAATGTTAACAAACCATGCCAGAGCCAGATCTGTGCCTCCAAGGCCTTTAGGGGCCATCCCAGGGCCAGGACCCCAGACCTCATGTGGTTAGGATCAGCAAGGGTTCTCCTTGGAGTCAAGGACAGGATCAGGCACAGCGAGAGGATGGCTCAACTTCTGCCTTTCCTACCTGGAAACTGCCTTTTCTCCCTGGGGTGGCCATCTGCTCAGAACTTCTTGAGAAGCAAGCCTGTGGGCACCAGGGTCAGGATACGTCTCTCCAGAGGGCAAGCAGGGAAGGGAGGAAAGGGACACTCTTGCAGGGAACAGGCTGCCTCTGAAGCCATCACCAGGGAGCACAGTTGCCCCCAAGGACAGTCTCCTGGGATGCTGGCATTGAGGACCCAGACATGAGTCAGCCAGTCAACACCCACACTCTATGAGCAAGTCTGCTTGGCAATTAAGCAATTACAGCCCAGCTTGACAAGGCTCAGAACTGAAGTATACAGAACTGAGAAAACCCCAGAGAAGGAAGTAGGTGAACCTAGCCTGTGAGGTCAAGGAATGCCCAACAGGAAGTGACGTCAGATCTGGGGGTTAGGAACTGCGGAAGGACTTGGTGTTCCTGGAAGAGAGAACAGCACAGACACAGGTAGGTGGTAAGGTGCACTTGATGGGATTGGGAATGGAAGCATAGATGTCCTAAGATGTTTGTGGGGAAGCAGCCCCTCTCTGTGCCCTTGACCCTTCCTCAGAGTGGAGTCCATATGCTTGTCTTTTGGGCTCGATGTCGCAGATGGGAGTAGAGAATGGAAGAGACGCTCCAGGAAATCCAAGTTGATTCATCCTACAAATGACTTGGTGCCCTTCCAAGGATCAGAATGACTGAAGTGGGGAGGGGAAGAGAAAGACAAGGGGACACTAAGGCACACTGAAGGTCTTAAGAGAAAGGAGGGAGGTTTGAGGGCAAGCAGATGACAGAGTTAGTGACACTGTGGAGGGATCCCCTCCACAGTGTCAGGGTCCTACCTCTTTAAGAGTCCCCAGTAGGGTTTTAAAAATAGGTTTTAGAATTGTGTTTTATTTTAGTTGTATGTATATATGCTAGTCTATGGGAGGAGTGGGTACATGTGTGGGTGTCCGTGCTTGCCAAGAGCTGAAGATGGGCACTGGATCCCCTGGAGCTGGAGTTACAGGCAGTTGTGAGGCACCAGACTCAGGTGCTGGGAACTGAACTTGGATCATCTGCAAGAGCAGTACATACGCTTAACTGTCCAACACCTCTCCATCCCCTCCAGTAGAGATTTTAGTGACTTCAAGTATATGCATGTATATCTGTATATGTAAGTACAAATATGAGTCTCTCTGTGTGCGTATTTTTAACTTACATTGGACTTCCGTGTCTCTTGACTGTAATGCCCTGGGTGGGAAGTGGATGCGGCCCTGGCATCTTACCTCACAAGCTCACCTTTATTTACATATAGCTGGGTTTCTGTTACAATGTGATGTGACAATGAAAGGCCAGAAGAGCTCGGCTCAGGACACAGAGGTGACTAGAGTCACAGCTGTAAGGACATTATCTGGCTTCTGTGTGGAGAGTGGATAGGTAGGCAGTCCAGTGAGGAGGCATCTGAAGATTTGAAGGGAAGGCCTTGCTTCACTTTTTGCTGGCACGGAGGGCCAGGTGCCTGCCTCTCTGTCCTCCAGGCACCCAGGCATGCTGTGTATGGCTTGGTTTTATTTTTTGAGGCAAGGCTTCCCCATGGAGCCCAGACTGGATTTCAGCATTCCAGTGTTCCTGGCTCTGGGATCACGGTGTGTTCTGGGATCATAGTGCATTAAGCTTACATGTAGAATTTTCAAGTAAGGCTGAGCACCGAGACAGTAGCTGCCAGGAATGTCTTCCAACCTGTGGGACGATTAAGATCTGAGTCTTTTGCTGGGGCCTTTACATTTCTTTGTGTAAACCCATACCCAGAGAGAAGTATCTGTTGCAGCAGAACACCTGACTCCCCTATCTCACTGTAGTCTGTTAGGCCAGTCCAGAAACTTCCTGTCTCCTGAAGTGAATATGGTCTGTCCTCAAATAACCTTTGCTAGACCAAACAAAACAGCCCAAAGTGAGTGAGGTTGGCTGCCTGCAGACAGGGAAATGATGGCTGGTGAGCCTGGCCAATTAACCAGCAAGACAGAAAGTTCTTGGAAGAGCTGAGTGGCACAAGGCCCCCATGCTCCCTAAGGCTCAAGGGACCAGGGAGAGAAGTGGGTGTCTTATTTATGGCCCCATCTCCAGCAGCTCAGCCAAGCATAGCACCTGCTACCATGTTACCACTTAATTAATAGTTCCTGAATATATTAATGAATTAACATAACATGAAACCCTGTAATGGATCATCGGGTAAAAGCTGGATGAGTCAAATGCAGGAGTCACTGTTTGTTGGGCTTCTCTGCCTGCTGCATGGTGGGTTAAGGTGGCAGATCACAGTCTCCAGAATCACTGGAGCCATATAGAAGGTTTCTAAGGACTTCAACTCCTAGACTATACCCTAGGCCAATTAAGTTAAAAATGTGTCCTAGGTGGGCCTCAGGCCACAGTCCTTCTCAAAGCTCACCCATGTGTCTTTCTTTGGGTTTTAATTGCTGTGAAGAGACACCATGACTATTAAAAAGGAAAACATTTAATTGGGGCTGGCTTACAGTTCAGAGGTTTAGTCCATTATCATCATAGTGCGAAGTATGGTGGCTTGCAGGCAGACATGGGGCTGGAGACGGAGCTCTACATCTTGATCCAAAGGTAGCAGAAAGTGAGTGTCACACTAGACCTGGCTTAGGAGTTTTTAGACCTCAAATCCTACCCCCTAGTGACACACTTTCTCCAACAGAGCCACATGTACTTCAACAAGGCCATACCTTCTAATAGTGTCACTCCCTAGGAGCCTATGAGGGCCATTTTTGTTCACTGTATAATATCAATAGCAGCCAAGACTGAGAGCCATTCTGCTGGAGAGTAGCTAAATGTCTCATTTCCCCTGCTCATGTGAGGACAAAAGTCCACGAGACTCGTTCATTCATTCATTCATTCATTCATTCATTCAGCAGAGCAGAGTGTTAGAAGCCTGGTGAGAGAATTGAAATTCCATTGTAGAATGGCTAGCTCTCAGGACTGACTTGAGTGATGAAAATAGGACCATGAGAACCCCAGAAAGGAATGCTTCTCTTCCATAGCTCACTTCTGTCATCTTCTGGGTCTACTCCAGAGCCTGCTGAAGGCCACAGGAAAGCTTTAGAGAGAAAGGAACCTTGAAAATGGGCTCTGTGGGTGGGCTGTCAAGGTGTTTCGGCAGGTAAAGGCATTTGCTGCCAGGCCTGACCCAACTTGAGTTCAGTCCCTGGGAACCCATGTTAGAAGGAAAGAACTGACTGACACAAGTTGTCTTCTGACCGTGCTCGCGCATGCACGCTCACACACACACACACACACACACACACACACACACACACACACACACACACACACACACACACACTTACACACACACACACACACACACGCGCGTACATCAAATGAATAGAGGAAGTTTCTAAAAGACGGGCATTGTAGGATAAATAGAAGCCCATCAATATCTTCTTCCCTGTTTCTCTCTCTTCCTTTATCTTTTCCCTCCAGCCTTGGAGAATAGGGTTTCGCACATGCTTGGCAAGCATTCTCATATTGAGCTATTCTTGAACCTTTTATTATTAATGATATTGTTATTGTTCTGTGAGTGATGTATGAGTATATGTGCTCCTGTGTATGCGTGCATATATATGTATAGGTGAGTTAATACGTGTACCAGTGCTGAGGCCAAAAGAGGGGGTCAGGTGTCTTTCTCATAATTCTCCACCTTGTCCCCTTAAGATAGTCTCTCACTCAAGTTGGAGCTCACTCACAGCCTGCACCCCTGCTAGTCTAGCTGGCCAGGAAGCTCCAGCAATTCTTCAGTCTCAGCTTGCCCAAACTCTCAGTACTGGGGTTGCCCAGCCACACCTGGCTTTTCAACTTGGGGTTTGGGATCTGAACTCAGTTCCTTATGCCTCAGAGCAAGTACTCACCCAATGAGCCATCTCTCCATCCTGATAAAGGATAAAGGGTTGTTGTGTCTTTATTTTGCCCTCCCTCCCTCCTTCCCTCCCTCCCTTTCTTCCTTCTTTTCTTTCAGTGCTGGGGTTTGAACCTAGGGTTTTGTGCATACTGGCAAAGTGTTCCCAGCCCTTTTTAAAAATTGTTATTTTGAAAGCTGGAGAGATGGCTCAGTGCTTAAGAGCACTGGCTGCTCTTTCAGAAGACCCAGGTTCAATTCTCAGTACCTATGTCACTGTTCACCACCAGCCAGAACTCAGATTCCAAGGGATCTCACACTCTTTTCTGACCTCTGTGGCTATTACATGCACACAGTGCCCAAACACCCATGTAGGTACAATACTCATACATATAAAATAAAATATGAATCTTAAAACATTGAGACTCTGCCTTACCACATCATCTAGGCCCACTTTGGACTAGAGATCCTCCTGCCTCAGCCTCCTGAGTGCTGCAATTACAAATGAGTCACTTAGACCACCGTGAGTGGTCAGAGGGATTTAGACCTCTTCCTTCATGGAGGAACAAAGCAATAATGTGATAAGGTTTCAAATGTTCCCTCACTTAATGGCGTCTGGAGTGACCAAGGCACACAGATGTGACAGCGATTAATATTGAGTCAGCTTTGCTTTTGTGTCTCAGCCCCTCCCTTTGCTTCCAGGAGCATCCAGACATAGCTCTGGGATTGATGGGTCTCAAGTGCCCTTCTTATACAAGCTTATCTTCTCTTTCTCAGGGCAGAGCTGCCTTCACAGTTGCTAGCTAAAACTCACGAGAACTCAGTCACACTGTCAACTCAGTCTCCTGTTGTCACCATGTTCAGGCCTATGGAAAGCTTCCCCGGGGGAGACAAAAGCCCTGCCTGGTCTTTACACTTTTTTTTCATTTTTCTTTTTCCCAACTCTGCATATTTAGGGTAAAGGATGATGGTTGGATATGCTAAGTAACATGCCTGCCATCTCATCATTTTATCACCATCCTTCTGATGTTTGCGGCACTCAGAATCCTTTCATCCAGCAGTTTGGGTCTATTCTGCAGACCCTTGTTAAGCAAGCTTCCCACTGTGTACAGAGATCTCCACTCGCCTGATGGCCAGCCCCCTCCACTCCTGCCCTCTCCTCCCTGCCCTTGTAGGTGGCATCTTCAGATGCCAAACAGGAGTGGCATCATAGAGTCTTTTGCACTTCTGTAGCTTTCCATGTGTAGCAGTGGGATAAATGGAAGTGCTTTAAAAAGTAGGTTCTCTACAAAATGCACAAAGTAAATGGTGGATTAGGAGACACACAGATCCAGTAAAAATTGCAACAAAAGGAAATGATGGAGAAAGAGATATAGATTTGGGGGAATTGGTTTTGTTTTTTAATTTCCTTTTATGTGTGGGTATTTTCCCTGCATGTATGTCTGTACAACATGTGCATGCAATGCTCACACAAGCCAGAAGAGGGTACACCACTGTCTTCCATGCTCCTACTAGTATGGCCCATTAAACTGTTATGATAAATCTTTCTGCCAAAGCCGCCCAAGCCCTACCACCACGTGGGTGGTCTACGCCAGCTGCCTGAGTTCTGCCCGCTGCGTGAATGGACAAAAATAATATAGAGACATATTAGGTACAAAGCTGCTTGGCCAATGACTAGGATTTCTCATCTGTTAGCTCAGTCTTAATTATCATAAATCTATATATTTTATAAGACTTATCTTAAAGAGGATGCCTTCTGCTGGCACCCTCTCTTGCCGGTGGCTCACATCCTGCCCTGGAGGATGCGAAGGGGAAGAGGGACACTTCCTGTTTCTCCTTGCTTATGAGTCTCCTTGCTATGTCACTTCCGGCCTGAATCACCACTTCTCTACTACATTTCCCAGAATCCTCTTTGACTCCTAGTCCTGTCTAACTTGCTGCCATTGACCAAACAGTATTTTATTCAACAATCAATAAGATAAACATACACAGAAGTACTTTCCCCATCATTAAACAGTGCTTAAAGCATTCAACTGCTTTTCTAATCCACAGTTCAAACAAAAGCATGGTCAGGCGTATCACAGCAATGCCCAAGTACCTAGTACCAACTTCTGTCTTAGTTAGGGTTTCTGTTTCTGTGAAGAGACACCATGGCCGTGGCAAATCTTATAAAAGAAAACATTTAACTGGGGTGGCTTGCAGTTTAAAGGTTTAGTCCATTACCATCATGGCAGCGTGCAGGCAGACATGGTGCTGGAGAAGGAGCTGAGAGTTCTTACATCTTGACTCTCGGGCAACAGAAAGTGGTCTGAGACACTGGGCATGACTTGAGTGTATATGAGACCTCAAAGTCCACCCCTACAGTGACAAACTTCCTCCTCCAAGGCCACACTCACTCCAACAAAGCCACACCTCCTAATCACATTACTCCTTAAGAGTTTATGAGGGCAAATTACATTCAAACTACCACACACAGTGTGACATTTCATACATGACATGTCATCCCCATTTCCCCCTTTTTTCTGTGACTGTTTAGAGCCTTCAGGCTCCTCTCTGCAGTGACCCCTAAAGTAAAGCATCCGTCATTGTGAGCCAGTCCATCTTCTAAGCTGCCCTGAAGCACAACGTGCAAGCTCCCTGTTGCCCTCTCTCCTACTCCTCCCAGAGCAATCCCTGCCTGGCATTCAGATTGCAGTTTTCAGTCCATGCCAGATAGCATGCAGCACTGGTCTTTTGGGGTCTGAGTTATTTCCCTCACATGCTATCCTCTAGTCCCCTCCCTGTTACAAAAAGCCATAGGACATTGTTCTTTTGTGGCTGAATAGTATTCCACTGTGTGTATACAACCTCTTTTCATCTCTCCATCCGTGATGTTTCCCTGGCGATTCTTATGGTCTCAGTCTAAATGCAAGCATTGTGCAGAAGCCCTTGCTGCAAGGTGAGCCATCAGCATGGATGTTAGTGGGAGAGCCTGCTACAGATGCAGCATCCCGGGTGCTGCCTTGGACTTAGGAAGACATTTTAAGTTGACCCTCAGAAAAGTGTTTGTATACTAGGATACAGGAAGCACTAGCTTGAGCCAGGCTGCTAGTGTCCATCTGTCATTCCAGCACTTAGGAGGTGGAAACAGGAGAATCAGAAATTCAAAAGTCATCCTCAGTTACATCAAGAATTTCTGGCCAGCCCAGGCTACATGAGACCCAGTATCCATTAAGTAAATTAATTAATTCATGCATACAGAGCAAAGGAAGCGGGCAGGATGAGCTCATGTCTCTTTCCTCAATTTCCTTCCATGGAAGCTGCCTGCAAAGCTCTTGTCCGGCATCAGAGCCAGCATCCTGACATCACTGCATCAGAGTGTGTCAGGCCAGGATCCTACAGCTACTCTTCTGCTTTTTTACTTCCTTCATCCTTTGTCTCCAGGGGCTGCTCATCTGTTGTCTGCATCTTTAATACTTTCAAGGGTGCTGTACAAACAGAAGCACGCAGTAAGCAAGCAGCCATTTGAGATTGGCCCCTCTCATCTTGGGCATCATTCACTCTGCTGTGTCTATTGGCAGCCTATCTTCTTGTGCTGAGGGGATGGGAACCCAGGGCATCTGGGAAGCTAAACATACAGCCTTGCGTTGGGCTACACCAGAACCCCCTAGCTCCTGTTTTATTGCTGAGTGGTATTCTGTGGTATGATCCATTTCGGGACTATTAGCAACACAGCCACTGGATGATCCAGTGTGAACACCACTTTCTTTTCTCTGGGACAGATGCTCAGGGGTGTGTTGCTGAGCTGTAGGGAGCCACATGTTTAGGATTCTTTAAGTCAAAGCTGTATTCTCTTCTATGCACCGGCACGGTTTCCTGTTCCCACTGGGAGATGAGACACAAGCATGGCACAGTCTTTCTGCACCTCCCCCCCTCCCCAGAGTTTGTGCCACCCTTCTTTATCTCATCCATTCCATGAGTGTGCAGTGGTGTCTCTTTGTGGCTTTCATTTGCATTTCCCTCATGGCCAGTGTGTGTGTGTGTGTGTGTGTGTGTGTGTGTGTGTGTGTGTGTGTGTGTGTGTGTGTGTGTGCCCTCTGTTTGTCTCTTGGTTAAATGTCTTTTCACAGCATTTCCCTGTCTCCTGATTGGATTATTTGGTCTTTACCATTGAGTTTGAGCGTTTGGTTTGGTTTGGTTTGGTTTTATGAGGCAGGATCTCATGTAACCTGGACTGAGCTCAAACTCACAGTGACCTTGAACTCCTGATCCTCCTGTCTTCCCCAGTGCTGAGCCAACAGGCCTGCATCACCGTGCCTCGAAAGCGCTCTTTATGTATACTAAGTATTAGTCCTTGGCAGCAATGCTGTTTGCACACTATGTTCTTCCTGGCTTTTCATCCTCTTAGCATGTTTTTTTTTTTCCCAAAGTTTAGCGTTTTGATGAGATCCACTTTGTCAGTTTTTTTTTTTTCTTCTCCTTCTGCTCCCCACTCTTGGCATCAAGTCTGATATGTCCTAGCCTAGCTCTGGAGCTTGAAGTATTGTAAAAAGGTTTGTAGTTTCATATTTTACAGTTTAGTATGTAAACCAACATGAGACTTAGGTCAAGGTTCATGCTCTTTGGTCTGAGGGTGCATGAATGCTTCAGTACCCTTAGCTAGAAAGCCTTTTTGCTCTTCCTTAAAGTGCCCCAGCTCCTCTGCTGTGTCTGGGATTCACTTTCTGGTCTCTGCTCTACTCTGTTGTTCAGGATCCCCAGCCCATGCCAGAGTTGTGAGTGTTCTGCCTGTGCGGCATCTCAAAACCGAATGAGCAGGTTTCTCTTGTTATATTTTCAGAATGTTTCATTCAAGCTAGGCGTGGTAGTAGATACTCCTATAATCCCAGGACTTGGTGGGTGAAGGGTGAAGGATTTAAGAATTCAAGGTCAGCTTGAGTGACATGAAACCCTATCTCAGAATCAAACAGGGCCAGTGAGATGGCTCAGTGTGTAAAAACAACTAATGTGGAAACTGGCCATATAAATTCACACACATGCTGTGGTATGCCCATACCCCTTATATACAATGAATAAATGAATAGTGCAATTAATTTTTAATGTTTTCATTGTTCTAGTTCTTTTGCATTTCCACATACATGTTAGAATAACCTTTTATTTAATTTTTATTTGCAATTATGTATACTTGTGTGTGCACATGTGTTTGTGTGTGTGTGTGCGCGTGCATACACATACAGTTATATATGCATGTGTGCAGTGCCTGCTGAGACCAGAAGAGGGCATCAAATCCCCTGGAGGTGGAGTCACAGGTGGTTATGAACAGCCTGACCTAGGTGCTGGGAACTAAATTCCCATCCTCAGAAAGAGCAGTGTGCACTCATAGCCACCAAGCCATTTCTCCAGCCCTGCAGCAATCTTGTCCACATGTGCAAGGCTTCTTCCTGGGAAGTGAGGGTAACTATTACATCTATACCTCATTGGGAAACTGTTTACTGTGCCAAGTCTCCTGATCTGTGGGTTCTTGGTATCTCCATTCCATTACTTTTATTTATTATTTATTTATTTGTTTATTTTTCATCATGATGTGATTGTTTCCAGCATGAAAGTCTTGTTTAAGTTCTTTATCTGAGGACATGGTTACCTTCACTCTCAAGATTTGGGGCTCGTTGCTTTCTGTCACCCTCTGAGTGTCACTGTCTACCATTCTCTCCTCTGGTGTTTTCTGATGAGATGTGACATTCTCATTATGGCAAAACTATATTTCCTTGGGCTCTTTCCAGATTTGTCCTTTGTCCTTAGTTGTCAGTAATTTCATTATCATGTGTCTTACTGAGGTTTGTCAGGGCTGTATCCTGTCTAAGATCATTCAGTTCTGGGATCACTGGGTCTTTGAGTTTGATGTGTCCCTCACAGGCTCATATAGTAAAAATGTCAACTGTGAATTCATGGAGTGGGTGCTTGTCTCCCAGTTGCAGCACTCTTAGGAGATTGACCCTCCTGGTGGAAGGAGACCACTGGTCCATTGCCATGTGGGTGAGCTTGTATGGTCCCCCTCCAGGAATCTGTCCCATCATGCCCCACTCCCCTGCTCTGATGTACTGAAATCTCTCTGAAACCATGAGCAAGAATAAGCCTTTGTTCCCATTGGTTATATCTGTCAGGCATTGATCACAGCAATGATAAAAGGAATTCATTCTGCATCTTCTGTCAATTTATGAAAACCTAGCAGTCCCCCCCCAGTACATTTCATCCTTATGGTCTTATATCCTTTCAGTGTTAATACGTAAATACTAAGTCTATTGTATTAGTTCCATATCTCCTTGGAGCTTGCTTTATTATTTTAAATATAGACTATTCCTCTCTGGTGTTGAAATTCAGTGATTTCTATTGAATAATCTTCCAGTTGACTCAGGTTTTGTTTCGTTTTATTTTGTTTTGTGTGCACTGTGATAGATTGGACTGGCCCTGAACTTGTAGCAATCCTCCTACCTCTGTTCCTTAAGTGCTGGGTTTACTGGCTTGGCTACCCCACCAGTTCACTTGTCTTTACTCTGTTCCCTACACTCTGCTATTGAACTCATCTATGGAGTTTTCATTCCAATTATTTTTATCCTGAAATTTCCATTCAGCTCCTCCTTGCACCTTCTACTCTTCCTGAGAATTGTTTTCGTTTACCTCAAGTATGTTCACATTTGAACCCTGAAACACTTTATGACATTTCTTCAAAAAAATGTCAGACTGTTGGGAGACTTTTGTATCTTTCCATTGTTTTTTGTTTATTGTCTCTTTAAATTTTTGATACTTTTTTAAATGTGTGTGTGTGTGTGTGTGTGTGTGTGTGTGTGTGTGTGTGTGTGTGTGCATTGTATGCGTGCATTGTATGCGTGCCTGGAGCCCAGAGAAGCCAACAGACCTGGGATTACAGCCATGTGCAATGTGTCCAGCGTGGCTGCTGGAAACCAATCTTGGGTCCTCTGCAAGAGCAGCAAGTGCTCTTAACCATCTCAGCCCACATCTTTTACAGTTTTGTTTGCAGTCTTCCCACTTTACAGCACCACAAGTGATTGCCACTGGAAATGTGGGCACTTTCCCAGTCTATGTTAGGGGACCTGGGTCACATTTCAGGCTTCTATTGTATCTCTTCTGAGATGACCCCGCCAGGGCAGAAGAAGCCCTTTGGGGGAGATGTGTTGCATTATTAGCTCCAAGTAGGGGTGAACTCAAGGCACCACACTCAGCTTCTGCTGACACTAGAAGAGGCTGAGGGCTCCCCACTTCCAAGGGCTACCACTGCAGGAGTACAGGGTTGTCACCCTCTGATGGAGATAAGAGACCTGCTTTCTAGTGGTGTCTGTAGGTGTCTTAGCTGGTGTTCTATTGCTGTTAAGAGACACCATGACCACGGCTATAGTGGGAAATTACCAATACGGAGTCAGGTAGAAATAATAAGGGTATTTAATAGGGAAAAGCCTTACTTACAGAGCGACCTAGCCAGCCGGCGTGGCAGCAGTCTGTCCAGCAAGTACCAAAGTGAAACCGAAAGAGAAAACGCAGTCACTCTACATCACCCTGACCACGCCCTCGAAAGCGTGGTCAGGCACACCTGTAGCCAGCCCCTAAGTAGGCGTGGCTACAGCTTCCCCTATGGCTGGCTACAGGTTCCCCTATACACGGCAACTCTTGTAAAGGAAAGCATTGATTAGGTCTGGCTTATGGTTTCAGAGGTTTAGTTTATTGTCATCGTGTTGGGGAACATGGTGATGTGTAGGCAGACACAATAGCTGGGAGTCCTACATCCAGATCCACAGGCAGCAGAGAGAGACGCTAGGCCTGGCTTAGACTTTTGGAACCTCAAAACCCACCAGCAGCAATGCGCTTTCTCCAACGAGGCGATGCCTCCCAAGCCCTCCCAAGTAGTGCCACTCTTGGATGACTAAACGTTCAGATACATGAGCCAATGGGGACCATTCATATTCAAATCACCACAGTAGAGAACCATGTGGAAGGGCTAAGCTGTGTTGGTACATCCTGGGCAGAGTTGCCAAGAAGGAGCATGCGTTTCAGGGTCCTCTGCAGGGCTTGGTTGGGAGTGGAGCCAATCACGACTGAAAAGTTTACATTTTGCCAGGCTGCCACCTTTCTAGGGCCTTTAACTAGACACAGAGGGCTTTGCTTGGGAGTTCTCATGCTGTCTGCACCCCTGGTTCCTGACTGGACTTAGCCCTTTTATTTGTGTGGCCATGCAAGAGTCCAGGGAACTCATCCGTGGGTCAATCTTGGGCTTCCAAGTTTAATGGATGGTTGATTTCTGCATCTCCAAGACCTGTCAGCCTTGTACTTATCTCAAGAATAATGTCTGGACTGGGTGTACTGTTGCACACCTTTAATCTCAGCACTCTGGAAGCAAGGGCAGGAAGATATTTGTGAGTCCAAGGTCAGCCTGACCTCTATAGCAAGTTTTAGGACAGCCATGGCAAAATAGTGAGACCCTGTCTAAAGAAAACAAAACAAAACAAAACAAACAACCCACAAAAAAGTGTCTTGGAGCTGGAGAGGTGGCTCAATGGCTAAGAATGAGAACTGTTCTTTCTACTGGGCTCAAGTGATCCTCTTGCATCATCCCTCCAGGTAGCTAGAACTGCAGGAACATTGCAAATGTGTTCAGAGGGCTTCCAGTTGTGCTTA
The DNA here is from genome assembly GCF_003668045.3 of Cricetulus griseus. NCBI lineage: Eukaryota > Metazoa > Chordata > Mammalia > Rodentia > Cricetidae > Cricetulus > Cricetulus griseus. The sequence continues at coordinate 30,318,231 of NC_048601.1, read as the reverse complement.
GTAAAGAATGGGGGAAACACATCCAACCCATCACTAGGAAGTACAGTTCAGTTCAGAACACTGAGATGCAGTCTGGGAAGGCAGGGGTGAGAGCTGCTCACTGCAGGACAGCAGGAGCTGGGTCTGCTTTTCAGATGCTGTTACACCTATTTGTGAGGAAAATTTCCTCCAATGAAGGTTTTTTGAATGAATGAATGAAGGAAGGAAGGAAGGAAGGAAGGAAGGAAGGAAGGAAGGCAGAATGAATACGCAGATGGATGAACACAAAACTGAATGAATGAACATCAGCTGGCATTCACGGCCACACTAGTTCCCACTTATGCATGCTCTTGGCTCTGAGCTAGACCTGGTGGTGCTGAGAACCATAAGTGTGAGAGTAGGGTGAAGTCCATTGGGCTCCAGGCTGCTTGGCTGAGGGAAACAGACACAAGGAAGTGCCTAATTCCAGGCACTTTCATAAGCATCACATCATCTCTTTTCTCTTTTGTTTACTGGAGTTTTGTAAGTCTCTTTTGTGTGTGTGTGTGTGTGTGTGTGTGTGTGTGTGTGTGTGTGTGTGTGTGTATTTTCTTCTGAAGCAGAGAGCTTTCTTGGTGATTTTGGTTTTTGGATGTATCTTTCTCAAAGTGGAGTCTTCAGGGATTTGAGAAAAAAGGAAACCTCATTCCTCGCATCCTGAAATGACAGTCACATGCTTGGTTGGATGTTGCATTCACTGATTCTGTCTAACCTTAGAGCAGATGTTCATATTTTCCGTTCCCTGACATTTTTATTTAAAGCATCTATTTCCTTCCCTCTGTTCCAGTGAAAAGGAAGTCTGGGAGTGAGGGGAGTGAAGGTCGCTGGAAGGTCTGAGAGGAGGGGTGTGCTGTGGTGTGTCTGGCCTTTGGAGTGAAACTTACTCTCACAGCTGCTGGACTTTGGGGTTTATGAGGCCTGAGACTGGAACTCAGGGCCACCCCCTACTCAGCAAGCACTCTGTCACTGAGTCACATCCAAGTTCGTTGTCTCCCCACCTTAGGTCTCCTAGTGTTGGTGTCAAGCTCTATCAGCCTCAGTTTCTACCTCTTTGATTTAGGGGAGACCATTAGCAGAATGAGGGTTGAGAGCACGGGACCTTTCCCAGCCTGGTGGATCCATATGCCTTCCCATCACTGATGTCCAAAGCATCCAAAGCTTTTCATGTGTTCCTTTTGGGGGGCATGTATACCCCCAGTACCCCTTTCATGCATTCAGCTATCACTGTGGGGGTGGGCCAGACAGGCAAACAATTGCCATCTCCTGAACCCTTATATCACTGTGACATGGGAAGACTGGGTAAGTTCTGATGAGTGACTCACTGTGTCCCCTTACCAGGAAGCTATGGGATTAATGAGGGGTGTGTGTGTGTGTGTGTGTGTGTGTGTGTGTGTGTGTGTGTGTACAGGGCTTTATTTGTTTGATTTGACACAGAGCCTCACATTTGCCAGACATGTCTCATGTGCTCTAACCACTACCCATGACACAGTTAAGTCTTGGCACTGGCTGAAGCTGTCATTCTGTTAACCAGCGAACTTGCTGTCATTTAAATGGCATCGAGAGGCTGGGGAGATGGCTCGGCAGTTAAGAGCACTATCTGTTCTTCCAGAGGACCTGGGTCTCCATTTCATCATGTCTGTTGCCCTCAGCCAAGTAACCTGGGGCCCAAGAGGCTGTCCCCTTGCTCCCACACTGGGAGGGTCCTCAGCACCACCAGGTCTGGCTCAGAACCAAGAGCACGCAGAAGTGGGAAGCAGTGTCCATTCACCAAGTTTTGCATTCATCCATCTGTCCATCCATCTTGCCTTCACCCATTCACCCTTTACCCAGAGGATCTAGCCAACCATATGGTGGCTCACAGCCATCTTTAGGTCCAGGGGGTCTGATATCCTCTTATGACCTCCCCAAGCCTGGTACACATACTTGCAGGCACTCACACATATGAAATGCAAATTTAAAATTTCGAGTAGATAAATAAATTAATGGCCCTAAGAATTTTGGAATCCATCCTGTTTCCCACATTGATAGATTTAAATAGATGCATAGATCCAGAGCCCCAGACAGCCTCTGCCTCCTGAGGGCTGGGGTTTCAGGTGCACCTGGCTCTGTAGCCTCTTTATTAAGCACTGACATGTTAATAAATTTCTCTGAGTTTGGTTTTGATTTTTGAGCTAGGGTGTTACTACATAACCCAAGCTACCCTTGAATTTGTAATCCTCCTACTTCAGATGAATTTTTTAAAAATCTCCAACTTTATTGAATTATAATTTATATACTGTAAAGTTCACTCATTCATAAAGTGAGGCATACAATTCAAATACTAGGAGAAATGACTTAGTGGTTAAGAGTGCTGGCTGCTCCTACAGAGGACCCAGGTTCAGTTCCCAGCCCCCATGTAGTATCCAGGAACCATCCTTAAATCTTCTTCCAGGTGATCTGATGTGTTCTTCTGACCATACGAGGCATCAATCACATACACACTGCACATATATGCATACAGGCAAAGCACTTGTTAGACCCCCGGAAAACTCAGGTATCCGGGGTCCCAGGCCAATCACCAGGAGGATTCGAGAGCTTGCTGCAAACTGCATGAGGCTTTATTGTTTTTTTTGTTTTGTTTTGTTTTTAACAAGCTAACCCCATGTTAGCTCGGGTCTTTTACCCATCTGCCACGGCAGAAGGCTAGCAAAGACAACTCCTAGGGGCTCCCGAGAGATCTTGTAGGACAGCGTAAGGGGAGTGTCTAGGGGTACGCACAGGCTCACGATTGGTGTGCCTCCAGGCTTGGAGGGCTTGCCCTGTGTTGATTGGTCAACTGGTTGTTATGGCCCATAGGCCCTCCCAGGGTGGTTGCTATGCTCTGTGCGTCATTGCTGTGCGCTTGTCCGTAAAGTACACCCAGGGTCATAAAGCATAGCGCCACCAGCTAACTTCTGATTAGTTCCTTGTCACGAGGCAGGCGTCTGACTTTCTAGTGTCTGGGACAAGGTCAGACAAGCACGTGTTTGGCCGTTATGGCTGCTGAAAGGGGAGCTGGTCCCTTCACACTCATGCACATAAAATTAATCTAGAAATAAAAATTTAATTAGGAAATTTACAGTTACTTATTAACAGTCAGTTACAGCACATTCCATCATTCCCCAAAGATCCCTCTTGTTCCTCAACCATTTGGAGTCATTACGAACTTTCTGTCTGCCCATCATCTGTCTGTTTTTCTCTCTCTGATTTGCTAGTTCTGGATAATCACTGCGTTTGTGTTTCACTGTGTCAGTTTTGTTGTTGCTCTTGTTTGCTTGTTTGTTTTTTGAGACAAGGTCTCTGGAACTCACCATATAGATCAGGCTGTCCCTAAACTCCAAACAAATTCATCTGCTTTTGCTATCCATGTGTTGGGACTAAAGGCATGTGACACCATGCCCCCTCTCATTGGTTGACATACAATGACCCTTTTAGTGGTAGACTGTTGTTAGGATGCAGTTACCAGCTGGTGGTCTTGGATTTCTCTGGGCCATTGGGGGGTAACACTGTAAGCACTTGAGTGTTGGTTTCCTGTGGACATGGTCTTGGTTCTCTGGAAGCGTGTGTAACATTCAGGCATGTGATTTCAGCTCTGAAGGCGACCATATTGAGCTGTGTGAGGAATCTGAGCTGCCTCGTCACATTTTCCCTACAGGCCTCGAGGCTCAGTTGTCTACTTGCAGCGCTTGCTGTTGCGCAGCAGACATGAAGTGGCGTGTCATGAAGTGTGGTTTTGCTTTGCATTTCCCTAGTGACTCCCATTATTGTAAATATTTTCGTGTGGTTGTAAGGCACTTCCTATCTTTTTGGTCTTTATGGTTCAGATTCTTTTCTGGTTTTTAAATGAGATAATTTCTCATCTTCTCATGGTTGTGTAGGAAGAGTTCTCTTTGTAATAACCTGTTCTTTCCTGATGCTGTTATATCTGAGAAAGGCTTGCTTTATCAGGCTGTTTCATTCATGTAAGTGTGGTAGAGTATGTTTACCCAACGTGGTCAGTTCTACCGCTTGTCTACACACTCCTACGTGTCCACAGTCACAGGTGAAATGCATTGTGGGTATATCCAGATATGTCACTTACAAACCAAATATAAAATATCCTCTCCCATTCTGCAACCTTATACTTTCTTTTGAAACACAAAGTTCCCCATGATTCTTTGAGACAGGATCTCCTTATGTTTCCAGGGCTGACCTGGCACTCACTATGTAGCTGGGGCTGGCCTTGAACTCATGGTGATCCTCCTACCTCAGCCTTATACCCCACACTGTGCTGGGCTCTTTGTTGAACTCTAAGTCCAGTGTACCAATTTCTCCTTTCAGGCTTGAGCCTTTGGTGCCATATCTAAGAAATGCTGTATTTCTCCTTAAGATTTATTTATTTCAGGCCAGGCAGTGGTGGCACACACCTTTGATCCCAGCACTTGGGAAGCAGAAGCAGGCTGATCTCTGTGAGTTCGAGGACAGCCTGGTCTACAGTTCGAGTTCCAGGGCAGGCTCCAAAGCTACAGAGAAACCCTGTCTCGAAAAACAAACAAAATAGATTTATTTATTTTAATTTTATATGTATGGCTGTTTAGCCTTCATGTATGGCTGTGTACCAGGAATGTACCTTGTGCTGTCAGAGGGTATTGGATCCCTGGAACTGGAGTTATAGATGGTTTTGAGCTGCCATGTAGGGAACTGAACTAAAGTCCTTTTTGAGAGCAGTAAACACTCTTAACCACTGAGCCATTTCTCTAAGCCCCAGACACTAGCATGTAGACCTGCACCCTCAGAAGATCCATGAGGGTCTCTGCCCAAGCTCAAGGTCACCTGCCAACTGCTTCTTCTGCTGAGGCTGAGTCCCACTGCTGGCATCTGATCTTTGCATGCAGACGGTGGCACTGCCAAGCTTGGAGCTTCCTGGAAATGATGCCCTCTCAGACTTGACAAGGTTCTGCTATCTGGCACACCCTAGCCCATGGTGCATTTTTACTTGGGAATAGGAGCCAAGAAATTAATGTTTTGACTTATTCAACTAGACGTGTCATCTATGCAAATGAAGAAGGCAGACTAGGATGAGGAGCTATGCAGAGTGTGCCAAAATGAAATCCTGAGTTCTCATTTCTTATGGAGAAAATAGACCTGTAAAAATATTGCTTTGTTATTCTTAATGAAATTTATTTTATTGTGTTTTTGAAAACAAATGTGGTTGATGAGTTTTTAATTTTCCTATTATTAAGACATATCTCATCCTTGACACCTTGGGAACTATTAAAGAGAAAGCTGTGCATGCCCAGGGGTACCCCCTCTCCCAGGGCCTTTTGGTTAGTAGAATTGGCGCCAGCCTATAGAGACAATATCCTGAAGATGTAATTTTGTCCTAAAGGTTTTCTGGTATTGTCATGAATGTTCTTAGATTGGGTATCACTGACTATGTGATGTTCTTTTCTGTAGTGACCCCACTCTCTGTTACTGTAACAAAATGCCTAAGGCAGCTCAGAATTCAGGTCACCAAAAGACCAAGGTTCAGTAGTCCCAGTGTGGTGGCCGCTGGTGCGAGTGAGTCTGGAGTACATGTGGAAGGCAAAAGCCACACCTGTGAAAACAGGAAGCCATAGAAAACCGGGGTCAGGTTCAAGTACCAATCTGTTCTTCAAGGTTTGAGAGTTATCTGGATTCCCATGATGAGCAGTTTCCCCCACCCCCAAGGGGGTGGAGACCCACTAGGCTCCTCCCATGGCCATTAGGAGCCCTTCTAGGATGCCCTGCATCTGTATCCAAGCCACACAGCCACAGGTCAGTCTTTCCTGGGACTAACACAGTGGAGATCAGCTCTGAGTCTTCATGTTGTTGTTTGTTTTTAGTTTGGATTTTTTTTTTTTAAGATCACGTAATAGCCAAAGATAACCTTAATTCCTGTCCTGTCTCTACCTTGAAGGTGTTGAGATTACCCACCTTGGGCCTATATCTTTGTTCATGTTGATGATTACCACAAAACATATTTCTAACTCTGAGGCTTCCAGGAAAGCCCAGACTAGTTGTCTAAAAGGCATGGAACAGTATTTACCAATGAGATAAATCATATTTAATGTTTAAGTTGGTGCTGGTACAAGCCCAACAGTTGGGAGACAGAGGCAGGTAGATCTCCCAGTTTGAGGCCAGACTTATCTAAATAGTAAGACCCTGTCTCAAATAAATAAATAAATAAATAAATAAATAAATAAATGTCAAAGCAATGGCAAGAAGAGACTCTTATCTAGACTGGGGCAACTTGTCTTTTGGAAAATATAGAGGTTGCAGTAATTGAGCTCCTCCTGTATGCCAAGCACAGTACTGGGTGCCTTAAATACTATACCTGCAACCACCATCAGTGTGTCTTAGTTAGATCTTTGACCTTGATAAAGGTGGATGGTTTTTAATTTAGAGCAGATGGAAGCTACCGCTTGTCATGTGCTTCCCATGACGGGGGAGCTTGGATCTCTCAAGGCAATGCTTTGCTTTCTGGATAAGATCTGAATTGGGAAAGACCCACCTTGGGGTTGGGGATGAGGCTCAGTTGGCAGCATTTAGGAAGCCCTGGGTTCTGTCCCCAGGACTGCATAAAGCTGGGCATGGCGGCTCTTAGGTGATGGAGATAAGAGGATTGGAAGTTCAGAGTCATCCCTCGGCTATATAGGGACTTCGAGTTGGAGGCTAGCCTGGGTTACACAAGCCCCTGTCTCAAATAAATAAAAAAATAAAAAAAACAAGGACTGAAGACTCGACCCAGTGGCAGAGTCGAACTGCTCTTATAGAGGATTCCAGCACCCAAGTCTGGCAGTTTGCAGCTACCTGTAATGCTAGCTCCATGGGATCCAGTGCACATATCTAGCCTCTGAGAGTGCCTACACACACACACACACACACACACACACACACACACACACATATACACGCACACGCGCGCACCTTTAAACCCACAAGCAAAGCTTCCTTATTGTGAGATGCATGTTGTGTCCGAGGCTACAGAAATGTGCCATAACTCTGGTCACATTTTCTTCTGTCCCCCATGGAAAATTTGACATCAGACATATGGTTTTCACACTGGGAGATATCTGCTGCTGGTGTTCCATGCACAGAAGCTGGGAGTATTTGTGCAGACCAGGCATAGAGAAGCCCCTACCACAGAGTAATGCCTCCCCCAAGTTCCAGTGGTACTCAGGCGGGTCTGAGTAAACCTAGGCTACCATCTCAGCAAATACTCTAGCTGTGTGGCTTTGAGTGAGTTGCTTGGCCTCTCTGAGCTTGGGCTGCTCAGGTTAATATGACTGATGTGTGAGAGATACCCGGGGCTTGGCTTCTTAACTCTCTGTGGTCCAGAATGTGGAAGGAACATTGACTCTGGGCTTGCTTCATGGTACTTGAACTTGATTGGATTATAGTGTTTGTAATCACTAGAGAGCCTGTGCCTGCTGATGGCTTTGGTCTGTATTCACCACTGTAAATCAGAAGAATGTCACCCTGTCTGCTGACATTGGGGAAGAAGGGCCCACTGTTGCATTTTACTGGATCCTCATTGCCTCAGCCTGCACAGCCTATGTCCAGCTGACTGTGCCTCCCCCACCTCCTAGCAGTAGAGGAAAGGAGAAAAGGAGGGAGGGGAAAATGGGAAAGGAGGGCATTTTTTCTGCTCTTCACATAAGAATGCCTTGCCAGAGCTCTAGGCTGCTCAGTCTCCTGAGGAGAAAGGATTTATGTCCCTTCACTTTCCCCCATGGGCCCTGGGCCCCTGTCTCTGAGATCCCCACTTTCTCTTCAGTCCCCTGTGTTCTGTGAGGTCAGATGTGAGCCCATGTCCCCCACACTGTCTTCAGTCCCCTGTGGGATAGAGGCCAGATGTGTGTCCCTATCTCTGTGTGTCCTCTACCCTCTTGGCAGTCTCTTGTGAGATGGAAGGGTGGATAGGGTCATGTCCCCACCTTCTCTGTAGTCTTTCTGGGCTGTGAGACTGGATGGGGATCTGTGTTGGCATGTCTCCACCTCTTGCCACAGTGTCTGGTCGTCTTCTAGAAACTGCTTATGGATCTGCTCTTCAAACTGCTGATCCAAAGGAAGGGAGAAGCACACTCATGAGATATTTCCAGGCTAGATCCTGTCTAAGGGCTGGATATAGCACACATACTTCCCAGCCATGGTGACTCTGTGACCCTGCAGCTGCCCAGAGGCCAATGCTCAGAATGGTCTCAGATGCAGGGATATTCTGCATCCATTGTCACAAGATTCCTGATCATTTAGGGCTGTGAGGCTTGGTGCTAGGGCACTTGCCTGGGCAGGGTGAAGCTCCACATTTGAGCCCCATTTTTTTATTTTGTTTTCTTTCATTTTACTAGGTCTACCAATAAGGTAGCTGGTCCTAAGTTGGACATGGAGTAGAGGAAATCTCTCTTGTGGACCCTCTGAAGCCCTGTCTGTGTAACCATAGGCCCCAGGCCTAGAATCCATGGGTCCCTGAGGCATCTCTTTTTCCTGAGAAGTCCCCAACATCCGTCAAGCCTGTCCCTAAGGCTCTCCCTCCTTTCTTGGAATTGCCCCAGCCGTTCGAAGGCCAGCACTGTTTTCTGTGTTCCCTGTGTGGCCAGATTTTTCTGGGCTTCCAGCTGGCCCCCAGAGGTCCCCAAGGCTTTCCCACTTCCATGGAAATGCAGGCATTCCTCAGGCCTTGCTGTGGAGCTGAGCACAGACAGGGCTTTCTCAGCAAATGCAGACACAAAATCAAACGCTCAGGAACAGCTCGCCACAACAGCTTCACCCCAACAGCTCCTCCCAATAGGTCTCCCCTACCAGCCTCCTCCACCAGCTCCACCCCAACAGCTTCCCCCAACAGGCTCCCTCTAACAGGCCTCCTCCACCAACTCCCCCCAACAACTCTATCCCAACAGGCTCCCTCCAACAGCTCCCCCACTCCATCAGGTCCCCCACCAAAAAACTCAGCTCCCAAGAGCTTCTCTTCCCAGGCCTGCCACTTTGCAGGGCAAAGCAGCTGGCTTCCTCTTGGGCTAGGTCAGCAGGAGAATGTAAAGGAGCCTTACAGCAAGTACTGGCTGAATGAAGAAGTTCTGCGAGCCAAAGTCCCTCACAGCACACTGCCTCTTGCACATTTGTTTTGTATATTAATTCTGAAGGATTTTATCTTTTAAATTCTATACGGAGGGTGGTATGTGCACATGAGTGCAGTGTCCTCCAAGGCTGGGAGAGGACAGTGGATCCTTTGGATCTAGAGTTCCAAGTGATTGTGACCCACCCAGTGTAGTTGTTGGGTACAGAGCTGGTCCTCTGGAAGAGCAGCAGACACTCATAACTGCTGAGCCACCTCTCCAGCCATATTCATTTCTTTTGGATCACATCGAGAATAGAACCCAGGGCCTTGCCCGTGCCAGACAAGTATATTGCCGCTGAGCCAGACCCCTCCGCCATCCATTCACTCGTCTAACATACAGTTGTCTTTTTGGTTTCTGTGATACAAATACCCTAACAAAAGCAGCTTAAAACGGGAAGGGTTTATTTTGGCTCACAGTTCTTGCTTTCAGCTCTTGGGGGTGAGGGGTGGGTAGCAGGAGCTTGAAGCAGCTGAACACCTTGTATCTTCAGCCAAGAAGTCAAGAGCAATGAATCAAATGCATATTTGGATGGCTTTCTCCATTTTACACAGCCCAGGGCTCCCTACCCAGGGCATGGTACTACCCTCTGTGGAGCTAGGCTTCCCTACATCATTAGTCTAATGAGGATAATCCTTCACAGACATGCACAGAGGCCTGTGCTTCTAGAGCAGTGGTTCTCAACACTCATATTGTTGCAACCCTTCAATACCGTTCCTTGGGTTGTGGTGATCCCAGCCATAGAGTTATTTTCATTGCTACTTCATAACTGTAATCTTGCTACTGTTAGGAATCATGATGTAAATATCTGATCTGCAGGATATCTGGTATTCGATGGTTACAACACACAGGTTCAGAACACAGGTTCAACACACAGGTCTAGAGTCTGTCAAGTTGACAGTTGATACTATCACATTCATTTATTGGTTTGTGGAACTTGTTTTTACTTTGTTTTGGGTGCTAAGGATGGAAGTGAGGCTTCCCTGCATGCTAAGCAGCTTTTGTTCCTATCTTTGCATAAAAGACATTCCACAAATATGAAGGAGAAAGGGAGGTGGGGAATAGAACACGCATCAGCCAGGCATGGTACACCCTTTAATCTCAGCACTCAAAGGATAGAGACAGAAAGGTTAAGAGTTCAAGGTAATCTTCAGCTACCTAGGGACTTGAGGCCAGCCTAGGCTAACTGAGACCCTTTTTAAAATTATACTAAATTGTATGCAGTAAGCAAATTAAAATTTGTATTAATTTGCTTATTATAATACATAAAAATAAGCAAATTAGTATTTTGAAGCCAGATATGGTGGGACTTATACCTGCAATTCAGCACTGGTGAAGCAGAAGCAGGGTGATTGCTGCAAGTTCAAGGCCAGCTTGGTCTGCATAGAGAGTTCCATGCCATTCATGCCTGTACCAAGATCTTGTCTCCAAAACACAGACAAAAATAAACAAACAAATAAGCAAACAAACATCTTGTTTGTGATGCTGGGCTGGAAGCCAGGGCCTTGATGATGCTAACCACCCCTCTATCCTTGAGCTATATCCACAGTGCAAAGGACTTTCCTGGGCCTATGCTAGATTCAGTCCACATCTCTGTACCTCTTCTGTCTCCCCTGAATCTCATCCAATTAGGGATGCTCATAGCTACAAGTCAGTTCTCCCTGGGAAGTGACCTAAGCAAAGAAAGAATTTAGCTACTAGACTTTATTGTTCACCAAGATTTCAGGGTCGCTTCAGCAGCCGAGTAACAACTGAACCCTAAATTGGAGCCTCTGAGGTTTTCTTCACAATTCCCTGACCGCCTCCAAACTACTGACATAATCCAAACACCTGTCTTCACTTCCTTCTGGGAAGAGGATAGAAGGGAAAGGGTGCTTTTCATAGTTTGGCATCTGTCATAGAGAGAGAGTGCTTTGTGAGCCCCACTGCCTCTTTCTGGCCACAATTTTGTCTCAGGACCAGCAACCAGCAAAAAGGACACAGATGACAAGACAAAGCTCAGGTCAATCAGGACATGTTTGAAATAAGACCTGCACAAGGTACCGATTGCCCTGTTCTGACTCACCTCTGGCATGCAAACTCCACGAGATCAGAGGGTTTTGTCCAGTTTATCCACTGCTATCTCTGATACCCAGAATGATGCCAGGAATCATGGGATGCGAGGGCAGAAGGAATGCATGAGTGGACGCGTTGGGTGGGTGCCCACTGCCCCCAGAAGCTTCAATCCCAGTCTGAGCAGCATGATGCTCTCTTAGGTGATCTCTGACTTTGATCATGTGTCTTTTCTCCCAGGGTGGAAGCCATCGCTGGAGGCTGCCCTTGCGCCAATGAGCCTTCCCAACGTCTCCTCAACCTTCGAAGACAAGATGTGTGAGGGGAACAGAACCGCCATGGCCAGCCCTCAGCTGCTGCCCCTAGTGGTGGTTCTAAGTAGCATCTCCCTGGTCACAGTGGGTCTCAACCTGCTGGTACTGTATGCCGTGCACAGTGAACGCAAGCTGCACACCGTGGGCAACCTGTACATTGTCAGCCTGTCCGTAGCAGACCTGATTGTAGGTGCAGTCGTCATGCCCATGAATATCCTTTATCTCATCATGGCCAAGTGGTCCCTGGGCCGCCCCCTTTGCCTCTTTTGGCTCTCCATGGATTATGTGGCCAGCACAGCATCCATCTTCAGCGTCTTTATCCTGTGTATTGATCGATACCGATCCGTCCAGCACCCCCTCCGGTACCTGAGGTATCGAACCAAGACCCGTGCATCAACCACCATCCTGGGGGCCTGGTTTCTTTCCTTCCTGTGGGTCATACCCATTCTTGGCTGGCATCACTTCATGTCCCCGGCCTCAGAGCTTCGGGAAGACAAGTGTGAGACAGACTTCTACAATGTCACTTGGTTCAAGATCATGACCGCCATCATCAACTTCTACCTTCCCACTTTGCTCATGTTGTGGTTCTACGTAAAGATCTACAAGGCCGTGCGGCAACACTGTCAGCACCGCCAGCTCACCAACAGCTCCCTCCCTTCCTTCTTAGAAATCAAGCTGAAGTCGGAGGATGTCAAGGAGGATACCAAGAAACCTGGGAAAGAGTCTCCCTGGGGTGTTTTGAAAAGGCCATCAAGAGACACTAGTGGAGAACTGGAGCAGAAGTCAACATCCAAAGACCCCAAAAACCCGAACTCTCCAACTGTCTTCAGCCAAGAGGAAGATAGGGAAACAGTCTCACGTCACTGTTTCCATCTTGATGTCACACGGACACACACTGTGGCTGAGGGAGGTGGCAGGGGCTCAGAGGCCAATGACCAGGTCCTGAGCCAGCCCAAAATGGATGAGCAGAGCCTGAATACTTGCCGGCGGATCAGTGAAACATCGGAGGACCAGACCTTGGTGGATCGACAGTCCTTCTCCCGGACCACCGACTCCGACACGAGCACAGAGCCAGGGCTGGGCAAAGACAAACTGAGAAGCGGGTCTAACAGTGGCCTAGATTACATCAAGGTCACCTGGAAGAGGCTCCGCTCACATTCCAGGCAGTATGTGTCTGGGCTGCACTTGAACCGAGAGCGGAAGGCAGCCAAGCAGTTAGGTTTCATCATGGCGGCCTTCATCCTCTGCTGGATTCCCTATTTTATTTTCTTCATGGTCATCGCCTTTTGCAAAAGCTGCTGCAGTGAACCCGTGCACATGTTCACTATCTGGCTGGGCTACATCAACTCCACATTGAACCCACTCATCTACCCTCTGTGCAATGAGAACTTCAAAAAGACATTCAAGAAAATTCTGCACATTCGCTCCTAAGGGCATAGCAAGAGGATGCTACATAGTGGATGGACGGCGTCTGATGTCCAAGAAGGAACCAGAGGAAGAAAGCATGGGCGTCACTAGGCCCCTGGGTGTTGGGAAATGGAATCTAAGTTCTTGGGCTGAGCAGTATGGAGGTGTTCCCAGGGACCGTCAGAAGAAGAGCAGGTGGCGGCCGTTGGCAGAAAGATTGTACTTTGGGTAGAAAGCAGAGTATTTGGAAGAAGAGACCTGGCAGAGTACACCTGGACCTCAGGGACTGCAGGAGTCTTGGGTGCTCATTGGAAGTCTGGCACTCTGGATGTGAGTTCCCTAGTAACTGAAGTAGGAATGTGTGGCTAGGGCTCTTCTGGAGGGTTAGCCTGGACTCTGAGACTCCTCATGCAAGAGTTGTGTGGTTGTCCCCTTCCAGAGAGGCATGGCAGCTATTCCACTGCAACCACCACTTCCCAGAACACAGCCCTTCTGAGCCCTTCCTAGCTTTCTCCAGAGCCGCCTGCCCCACCCTGGAACCTGCCTTACCTGTGTCTCAGAGTTCCTAGGAAATTAGACAGCTTGCAAGTCCATCATTCTCAACTCCTGATTCCTTTTGGTTCTTAAAACGGCAACAACAACACAGTGACAAAAACTGCCCTCAAAAGTCAAGAAGAAGAGGAAGTGGTTTTTGAATGACTGCATCTTAAAAAGCAAAGCAAAAGGAAGGCGAGAGAGCCTTGTTTCTTGGATGCTCCACCAGGGGGCTCTCATTCAGGGCGACAGAAAGCATGAGCAGGTCCTGTCTGTGGAGTGACAAACTGAGAAACAGGCAGAGGAGATGAGGTTCCAGAGATCGTTTGACACTCATGTGATAACCTTAGAAGAGAACATTGTGTGGTCCCAGCTCCTTGCTACCGGTTTTCTCAAAAAAAAAAAAAAAAAAAAAAAGGGAAAAAATGCATCCTGTCAAGTACTCATGGTGTTCCCCAAGAGGTGACAGTTTCCCAAGCAGCTAACATGAAGCACATTTATATCCACAGAGGGTGACCCTCAGAGGGACAATGTGGTTCCTATCTGTGAGACTGTGATTTCTAATCACACATGCTAAGTGAATCCTTTCGAAGCATGGGAGCATCCAGTTTTATTTATGCCACAGTCTGGTTGTGACTTACATTTCAAAATCTGTTAAACCTCGATGTGTAAATTGCAAGTAGGAACCCCTGTAAAAGCTGGTCTTCTGTGTCTGTGTTCCTGTTTGCATGATCTGTCCAAATGAGATGCTTTTGCTTACCTTAAACAGGACATTTGGAAGGGCAGTGTCACGTGACTTCTTTGTGCCTACTTTTCTGAGTCTCATAGGCTGGGGAAACAGGTGGGAATGGAAGCCTGACAGAGGACTTCTCTCTGGCTTCTGCTCAGATTTACAAATGTCCTCTCAAATGGTTTCTGTTTTCTAGAATATTTCCCTCTCATTCTGCCTTGTATCCTGGGACTCTCTTTATGCTCAGGCTCTGGGGGATCTTGGGGACTTTACTGCTGGATTTAGAGGCTGCTGGTGGTCCATTCCCAGAAGCTCAGAGAAGCCTGTGAGTAAGCTCCTCCCCAAGGTGCCTCGGGATGGAAGGGCACTTAGAAGGATCACTCTACAGTTGCTATGCAGAGAAAAGAACTTTGACTTGAGGTCTGACAAGAACAAGAAGGGATCAATAAGTACAAGCTGTCACCTGATGAATATTAGGTGCCTGTGATGAGGCTCAGGGCTTCCAATACTTACGTGATGTCTCCTGCATAGGAGGCTTTCACATGAGCCTTAAAAACATAAAACATTAGAGCCGCAATGATGGCTCACTGGTTAAGAGTGCTGTCTAATCATACAGAGGACCCAGGTTCAGGTTCAGGACCTGCCTCCTACATGGTGACTCACAAGCATCTCTAACTCTAGTTCCAGGGGATCCAGCCCCCTCTAGTCTCCTCAGGCACAAAACACACATGAGGTACACATGTATACATGAAGGTACACACACACACACACACACACACACACACACACACACACACACACACACACACACACTCAATCTAAAAGGTAAAGTTGGGGCTGGAGAAGTAACTCAGTAGTTAAGAACCTGGCTGAAGAGGATCCAGGTTTGGCTTTAGCACCCACAAGACAACTCACACCAGTTCCTGGGGATCAGGTGCCCTCTTCTGGTATCTGTGGGCACCAGATGCACACAAAGAACACATATAAATATGCAGACAAAACATGAACACTCATATACATATAAAAATGAATCTTATTTTAAAAGACCAGATGTAGCAGCGTGCATCTATAATACCAGTGTTGGCGAGACAGAAACTGGGGGTCCTTGGCATTCAGTGGCAGCTCATTTAGCTGAATAAGCAAGGGCCAGATTCAGCAAATGACC
Source organism: Cricetulus griseus (assembly GCF_003668045.3). Classification (NCBI taxonomy): domain Eukaryota; kingdom Metazoa; phylum Chordata; class Mammalia; order Rodentia; family Cricetidae; genus Cricetulus; species Cricetulus griseus. Next base: position 30,302,877 of record NC_048601.1, on the reverse strand, counting down.
CTGTTTCAAAAACCGAGGTAGAGACAGACACCGACATTGACTTCTGGGCAAAACACACACACACGCACACACACACATACACACACACACACACACACACACACACACACTCCACTGCTGCCACCGCCACCACCACCACAAGCATATGCCAACACTATCTAAGCATATGAGCATATTGGATTCTCCTTGTTTTCATCACCAGGCAAGCAGAAGCACAGAGATGTTGAGAAGCACGGGGTCTGCTGTGCGGCTCTGGGATGCACTTCCTCTCTGCTCTATCAGTTGCTTCTGCTCCAATCTAGATGGTTGGATTCATCTTGGAATTATGAAAACTCTGGCTGTAATGCAGAGATGACTTAACCTTGACTCATTTGGGAAGAATCAGGGGTGGGTGGCTTGTACAGAGTCAAGGGGAAGACCAGACTTCTTTTGCCGCGCGCTCACGTTTGTGTGTGTGTGTGTGTGTGTGTGTGTGTGTGTATGTGTGTGTGTGTGTGTGTGTGTGTGTCCTCCGGAGAGAGGATTCAGTTACAGATCAGAGCCTGCAGTCCCTCCAGTTCCTTCAGGATTTTCCCCATGGGCTGATTAACTTCAAGTTCTTCGGATGACCAACTTGCTAAACTTACCAAATTAGCAAACACCAACTTCTACATAGCTGTGTGCAAGGGTTATGAATTAGTTTGGGTTTTGCTACCATGACAAAATACATGAGGCAGGCTCCTTTTTAAGAAACAGAGGTTTATGTTGGCTTATAGTTCTGGAAGTTCAGGATGAAACAGCATGGTGCAGGCTTGTTGAGGACTCTCCTAGGCTACATTACATCGTGAAGTCTGTCTGTTTGTCTGCTCTTTCCTTAGCCGTATATAAGCCTTCAGGATTTGGCCATTAAGCCCCATCAGTGACCTTATCTGCTATCTCCCAAAACTACAATGTGATTCAGCTTCTCCTTTTGTCTTCCAACAACTTCCCAAAACTACAGTGTGATTCATTTTTTTACCCTCTTAATTCCTGTCACATAAAACTTTGGGAGTTAAACTCCTGCATGAGCTCAGGGAAAGACTGTATTTGAACCATAGCAATTTGTAATAATTCATATGAGGTAAAGATTCCCTTTTTATTAAAAAAAATGGGCTGGGGAGATGGCTCAGGGGCTGGGGAGATGGCTCAAAGGTTAAAAGCACTTCATGCTCTTGCAAAGGACCTGGGTTTAATTCCCAGCAACCACATGGTGGTTCACAGCTATCTATAAATAGGATCTGATGTCCTCTTCTGGTATGCAGGTACATATGCAAACTTCTCCTACATAAAATATAAATAAAATATTCCATTTTATGAGACTTTATATAGTCCTGGCTAGCCTGAAACACACAATGTAGTCCAAGTTGGCCTCAAACACACAGATCTCCACCTGTCTTTGCCTCTCCTGTGCTAGGATTAAAAAATGCACCACCATGCCCAGATACAAATGTTCTTAATAATGACTTCCTAGAACTGGGATGTTATCATGACTGATATTACAATTTATCTTATGTCATGGGTGCTCGCCTGCATGTATTTCTGTGCACCTCGTTCTTTGCAGGAGGGAAAAGGCTAACAGGATTGAGAAAGGAGAGAAGGGGGCCAAGAGACTGAGGTGCAGAAAATAAGGTGGAGAAAATAAGGAAACAAGAATAAGAGAAGGCTGGGGCTGTGCCCGGAATCCTACTTCTCTTGAGGCAGGGGAAGGAGGATCATGACTTCAAGTTTGAGGCCCACTGGAGCCGTACAGGAGACGGTGTAGAGCTATAGGGAGACAGAGGAGGGACTAAAGGGAAAAGATGGGGACATTATGAAGCAGGAAAAGGAGAGGGAGATACTAAAGGACAACACTGGGGACAGCTAAGGAACAAAACTGAAGAGGGGGAGACAAAAGGAGAAGCTGAAGCACAGGATGGGGACAGAAGGATCTGTCTGTCTTCGTGGGGGAGGCGTGGCAGCAAGCCACAGGTCTAACAGCAGAAGAGGACACTGGAGCCCACATCTAAAACCACAAACAGAAAGAAGAGTGAACTGGAGAGGGGGACACTTTAGGTTTCAAAGCCCACCCCAGGGACATACTTCCTCCAGAAAGGCCACACCCCCTAGACCTCACAAGCAGGGCCACTGAAAGGTGACAAACTTTTAAGATACCTAGGTATTCTAACTAAAATGATTACAAGCCCCAAAATGTGTTTATTGTAACAGCTGACAGCCAAGAAGGGAAACAAACATTTTACTTTATATTAATTAATTAATTTGGACTTTTAAAAATTCTCTTTTGAAATATTTATTTTATACGTATGTGCATGTTGATTGGGTGCATGTATGTGTACCACATGTATGCAATGCCTCATCAGAAAAGAAGATGGCAGCAGATCCACAAGACATGAAGTTACATACATACATACATACATACATACATACATACATACATACACTCATATAAACATAAATATGTACACAGAAAATGGAAATCAAGAAGACTGTGCAAAATATGAAACTGGGTCAAGGACCAATTGAAAAAGTAGTTAGCAGACTGTCCAAGAACAGACACACATAATCAGAAAATCCAAAAATGATAAATGCAGCAGTTACATCTCAGTCTCCTCTTCAGCATCATTTTGGAGATATAATGGAAGGTAGAGAAAGGTCTTTTAATTTCAAGGTGCCCTCAAACACATTCACATTGAGCACCATGTGGCTCACCTCCATCAAAATATCTCATTAGGCTCATAATCCTCAATCGGGGGTTTGGGAACCATGGCTAGAAATAAGGTATCATCTGCCATGTCCAGGAACACCCACTCCAGATAGGGTGTTTTCTGTGCCAGGAAGACCGGGTTGAAGTACACAAAATTGATGAAGACTTGGGGACTGGGGTAATAACACAAAACACCTACACCTACAACAACACACCACAAATCTCACACATTCACTCATGAGACTTCGGTCAAGCAGTGTCATGTTCAAAAACTGGACTCATAAAATAAACACAAAACATAATTTCAGTTAACAAGTTTGACTGGCCCTCAGGAGGATTTTTCTATAATATCCAGAATGCTCCTGAATGTTCATACAGCATTGTTATTCATTTTCATGGTAGCTGACAACGTTTTGTTTACCAAAAAGACATATTCTCATGCAGCATCTAGCACTAAAATAAAGATAAAGGGAAAAAAAATCAATGAACCTTTTTTCAATACCCAGGTTCTTTCTAAGAGACACAGCCTGACTTTGAAGATACAATGAGATCATACTGACAACAAATTAGACCTGATACAAATATAATGGCCTCTACAACAGTATTCACAAATTAAAGAATGGAAGAATTTTCATTGAAATACATGAAAACTTAATAGAAAAATGTAATTGTTACCATGTGTGTATATGTTCCCAAAAGATATATCAGAAAAAAAAAACTGAAAGAAATGAAAATACTTGAAGTACAACAAGCATACAAACAAACATCTAGAGCAGTAAGACAAAAAACAAATATCAAAAAGAAATTAAGGAGCTGGAGAGATGGCTCAGAGGTTAAAGAGTACTGGCTGCTCTTGCAGAGGTCCTGAGTTCAATTCCCAGGAACCACATGGTGATTCACGACCATCCATAATGAGATATGGTGCCGCTTCTGGTGTGCAGGCATGCATGGAGGCAGAATGTTGTATACATGATAAATAAATAAAATATTTAAAAAAGAAAATTAAATTAATTTTAAGATAGTCTCATGCAAATACAATAATGAAAATATTGCCCGAAAGAGTAAAAGGACAGCGGTCCTTAGAAAAATTTCTAGATATATTTAAATGAACATACATAGGATACATTATTAATACTGGACAAAACAGAAAGAACCCACAAATTACTGTCAAATGTAGAGAAAAGAAAACCCTACTAGTGACTACGTTTTATGTATAGAGTTATTTGAGGTGGCAGCAACAGGCTGTAAGGCTGAATGAAAATGAAGATAATTTGTCTAACAAGGGGAAAAAAGATATTGAGTGTCCTGCAGGATGAGAAGTGTAGGAAGAAGAAATTATGGACCCTGTCTGTTCTTGAAAGTCCTAACTCCTTCGTAAGGTGTTTGGTGCCTCCTGGCCATGAATGATTGTGTTGACAGGGCAGGGGAGGAGGAGACATGCAGGTCCCTGTCATTCCAGACAAGCCTGCAACATGTCTAGGAGGTCTAGAAGAGCCCAGATTTCGCGGTGGGTCCTTCTCTCACAAACATCCATAATGAAATGCATTTCAATGAAAATGAAAGAAGACAAAGTCTTCCGAAAATCCGCAGGACATTGCAGAGTGCTTCCCAGCTGGTTGACACTAAAGATGGTCAACATTGGGTACTCTGGAGTCACTATCAGGCCTGCAGCGCCTGGTGAGAAGCCTGAGCCAGAGGCTTGCAGCAGGCTGGAGTTACACCCCTCTCAGCTAGGTGCTAGGGACCCATTTTCCAAGGAGCCTCTGCGCATGCGCAAGACAAAACCCGTATTTGAAAAAGAAACAACCTCCTTCCAGCTCAGCATGGGGCCTCGAACCTTGCAGCTAAGCATCACAAAGATTAAGGCACATAGGCTGGATCTAGTTGAAAGCAAGGCAGGCTACACTGTGAGTTTTAGGCCAGTGAAGCCTAGCAAGACGCTCCCAAAAGAAACCAGCCCAGAGACCCTTCAACTCGGGCTCGTCCCGGGTCATGCTGGAAAAACTGAGAGGTCCCTAGAGAGAGACATGTCCTGCATAGCGCTTTGGGGTGTCTTGTAGAGCAGATAGAATAGACCTCACTATGTATTCCTGCTTAGCCTGGAGCCAGGGAGCATCCTGCTTCTGACTCCTCAGTGCTGGATTTACAGGCATGAACCATTCTCGATGGGGATCCCTGTAGTGGGTACCTGTTCCTGTGTTTCTGCGGGTGCCTGTGCTCGAGGTTGTGTGTGTGTGTGTGTGTGTGTGTGTGTGTGTGTGTGTGTGTGTGTGTTGGTGTACCTTCCCTGGGCAGTTACGCTGCAGGGAGTTCTTCGTGGTGGGGGGAGACACAAATAGAAGTTGCAACATTGCAGTATGACTATCTTTCTGCCTGTCCCGTAGAGCCTCAGTTTTCTTCACTGTCCTAGAAGCCATGCTGGAAAATAGCTTGCCCCACGGGTCCTTCAGTCTAACCCTGGCACAGTACTGGCTTACGTGGCAGCCTGTAATCGTGCAAAGTTTAAACACAGATGCTGAGGTGTGTCCTGTGCTTCCCATGCTTGCACGGGAAGCTCTCACACCTAATGACAGAGACATCTCTGCAACTCCACAAACTGCTTTTGTCCCTTGTCCAGCTTTCTGAATGAAGCACCTGATAATCAATTCATACAGAAAATACCAGAGATGATTTGCTTTTCTTCCTGGACTTAGCCTTCTTGCTGTGGATTTGGCATGTCCTTGGATGGGTTTGTTGACCGGGTGGGGCTCAAGGTCACACATATCTCCCAGGATCTGATGGTCCACATGTCAGTGGACACGTGCATACACCTGCACTCAGCTACCAGCTTGCATACTTCTTTGCATGCATGCAGGCATGCATGCCTGCTGCCTGCCTGCTTGCTTGTTTTCTGTCTGGCTTGTTTCCTTGCTGGCAAGCTTGAAGTCCTTCTATCTCTCATTTCCCTTGATGGATTCTGGACAGTGTCTCCTGGAGCACAGGCCCATGGGAAGCTCTTTGTGATGTTGGGGATGAATGTTTTACTCCTGTGACCCGCACTCCAAACATAAATGTACTTACATTCCAGGTGTGGACCTTCACATGCGTTGCTCAGTGTCCTGCCCAGTGTTCACACCCTTGAAAGGAGTTCCTCAGAGAAGCTTGGGTATATGACCCATCTCCGTTTAAATCACTCATGCCTCTTTGGAAGCCATTTGTGCTTCCCCTGTGCCTTAGACACCTACTGAGGTAGCTTGTGTCATAGAGAGTTAAGTGACTGCAGTGTCACTCCACCCTGTTTTTACTCTTCCATTTCCAGGCTGAGCCCTCTGCCTGCTGCAATGAGAGCTGGGAACTGGGAAGGGAACACACCTCCATGAACAGTCTTCTCTGGGTGGTTTGAGGTGGGGTTTGGACTCGAGAGCAGGAATGGATCCTCAGGCTTAGGCCGAAGGTGCCTACTTGCTCAGAGGCCTTGGTGTGCCTGTAGCTCTGGTGGTTTTCCAAATCCTGGAAGGTTCCCAGCCACTGTTGTCTATCCTAAAGTCAGCTCCCGGGTCCTAGCTTGGCTCTCAGTGGTCAGAGGGAGAGGTGTCCTTGTCATCCTGGCTCCATGGCCCTGAGTTTTCCAGCTGGGAACTTTGCATGTCTCCCCTCCTGAATTGTGTAGCTCTGAGGCTGCCTAAAGGAAACCCTTGGTCAGACGTGAGATGCCAAACCACAGAGAATTGGGGTTCAATACTGAGTAGTTCCTCTTGAGGCCAGAGCTCCCAAGACTGTGTGGAATGAAGCTGAGAGCCAGGTAGCATGGCAGATGCCTGGAGAGCAGGTGTGAGGGTAGGGACTGCAAAATGCAAGCCTGCAGTTCCAGGCTTACGGGTCCTGGAGAACAAGGTCCAGGGAGGTGCCCTCCTGGTCCCTGGAAAGGGCCTCTGAGGGCCAGATCTCCCATTACATAGCAGTTGGACAGCTGAGCTCTGCCAGCACCTAGACTCAGCATGGTGGTAGGTTGGGAAGCCCTGTTTTCCTGATGAGTTAAGCCTGAGGGCAGCGGTGGTGTGGGTGTAAGAAGAGGGCAAACTGGACACTGTCTGCTCTTGAATGTCCTGTCCTCTCCCTGGAGCATCCTTCTGGGCATGCATGCCTGGGTTGGCAGGCCAGGCAATGAGGAGTCATGTGATCCCTATCACTTCCAGGAAGCCTGGTACAGATCTTCGAAGTCTAGGAGAGCCCTGTCTTCCCGGTGGGTCCATGTCTCCCAAACAACCACAATGATATCCGATTCAATGAAAATGAAAGAAGACAAAGTCTTCCCGAACCTCCGCTGGGCCCTCCAGAGTCCTTCACGTCTAGTTGAAACTGAAGATGGTCAACGTGGGGATCTCTGGAATCACTATCAGGCCGGCAGCGCCTTGGTGAGAAGCCTGAGCCAGAGGCTGCAGCAGGCTGGAGTTACACCCCTCTCAGCTAGGTGCTAGGGACCCATTTTTCCAAGAAGCTTCTGCGCATGCGCACGGCCAAAACCCACATTTCAAAAAGAAAGAACAGCCTTTCAGCTCAGAATGGGGCATAGTGCATTGCAGCTAAGCATCCGCGGACCGAGGCACATAGGCTGGACCTATTCGTAAGCAAGGAGGGCTACACTATAAGTTTTAGGCCGGAGCAGCCAAGCGAGACCCTCCCAAATGGAACCAGTCCAGAGGCCCTTCAGTTTGGGCTCCTTCTGGGTCATGCTGGAAATACTGAGAGGCGCCTGGAGAGAAACATGTCCTGCATAGCGCTTTGGGGTGTCTTTTAGAGGAGGTAGAATGGACCTCACTTTGTATTCCTGCTTAGCCTGGAGTCAGGGGGCCTCATGCTTCTGACTCCTCACTGCTGGATTTGCAGGCATGAGCCATTCTCACTGGGGATCGCTGGACTGGGTGCGCAATCCTGTGTGTGCATGCGTGCGTACGTGTGCTTGTGCCTGTGCGTGTGCGTGTGCGTGTGCGTGTGTGTGTGTGTTGCTGTAGCTTCCCAGGGCTGTTGCACTGGGGCATCAGCGGCCTCTGTACCTGGAGCAGAGAAAAAATGGATGTTAGGAGTCTTTCAGTATGACTTTCTTTCTGCCTGGGCCCTTACAGCCTCAGTCTTATTCGATGTCCTAGAGGCCATGCTGGACAGCCGGTTGCCCCTGACGTCCTTTAGTCTCACCCTGGCACAGTGCTGGCTTAAATGCAAGACTGTAATGGTGCAAAGGCTAAACACGGATGCTGAGGTCTGTCTTTTGCTTCCCATCTTGCACCGGAAGCTCTCACACCTAATGACAGAGACATCTCTGCACCTCCACAAACTGCTTTTGTCCCTTGTCCACCTTTCTGAATGAAGCACCTCACATTCAATTCAAACAGTAAATCCCAGAGATGATTTGCTTTTCTTCCTGGTTAGCCTTCTCGCTGTGGAACTTAGCATGTCCTTGGAGGTGTTTGTTGACAGGATGAGGCTCAAGGTCACACATCTCCCAGGATGTGATGGTCCAGAGGTCAATGGACAAATGCATGCACCTCTGCTCAACTACTAGCTTGCATACTTCTTTGCATGCATGCCTGCTGCCTTCCTGATAGCTTGTTTTCTGTGTGGCTTGCTTCCTTGCTGGCAAGCTTGAAGTCCTTCTATCTCTCATTTCCCTTGATGGATTCTGGACAGTGTCTCCTGGAGCACAGACCCATGGGAAGCTCTCTATGATGTTGTGGATCAATGTTTACTCCCGTGCTCTGCACTCCAAACATAAATGTACTTAGATTCCAGGTGTGGACCCTCACACTGGGTTGCTCAGTGTACTGACCAGTGTGCACACCCTTGAAAGGAGTTCCTCAGAGAAGCTTGGGTATATGACCCATCTCCGTTTAAATCATTCATGCCTCTTTGCAAGCCATTTTGCTTTCCCTGTGCCTTGGGCACCTATTGAGGTAGCTTGTGTCATAGAGAGTTAAGTTACTGCAGACTCAGTCCACCGGGTTTTTACTCTTCCATTTCAAGTCTGAGCCCTCCTGCTGCTGCAATGAGAGCTGGGAACTGGAAAGGGAGCACACCTCCACTAACAGTCTTCTTTGGGAGTTTTGAGGTGGGCTTTAGACCCGAGTGTAGGAATGGGTCCTCAGGCTTAGGCCAAAGGTACCTGCTTGCCTTGAGGCCTTGGTGTGCCTGTAGCTCTGGCTGTTTTCCCGATGCTGGAAGGTACCCAGACACTCTTGTCTATCCTAAAGACATCTCTCTGATCCTATCTTGGCTCTCAATGGTCAGAAGCAGAGGTGTCACTGTCATCCTGGTTCCAATGCCCTTCCTCTTCCAGCTGGGAACTTTGCATGTCTCACCTGCTGAATTGTCTAGCTCTGAGGCTGCCTTGAAGAGACCCTTGGTCAGACTTGAGATGATACAGCACAGAGAATGCGGGTTCAATACTGAATGGTCCCTCCAGAGGCCAGAGCTCCCAAGACTCAGTGGAATGGAGCTGAGAGCCAGGAAAGGTGGCAGAAGTCTGGAGAGCAGGCGTGAGGGAGGGGACTGCAGAATGCAGGCTGGTCTGGCCGGGAGAACAAGTCCAGGCAGGTGCCCTCCTTGTCCCATTAAAGGGGCTCTGATGGGGAGACCTGCCATGACATAGCAGTTGGACAGATGATCTCTGCCAGCGCCTAGAATCAGCATGGTGGTAGGTTGGGAAGCACTGTTTTCCTGATGACTTCAGCCTGAGGGCATCGGTGGTATGAGTGTAGGAAGAGGGCAAACTGGACACTGTCTGCTCTTGAATGTCCTGTCCTCTCCCTGGAGCATCCTGAGGTGTTTTGTGCCTTCTGGGCATGCATGCCTGGGTTGGCAGGCCAGGGGATGAGGAGGCATGGCATCCCTGTCACTTCCATGAAGCCTGGTACACAGATCTAGGAGGTCTAGGAGAGCCCTGTCTTCCGGGTGGGTCCTTGTCTCCCAAACAACCACAACGACATCCGATTTATTGAAAGTCAAAGAAGACAAAGTCTTTCCGAACCTCAGCGTGGCCCTCCACATTCCTTTCTGGCTGGTTGACACTGAAGATGGTCAACGTGGGGTCGTCTGGAGTCGCTATCAGGCCGGCAGCGCCTTGGTCAGAAGCCTGAGCCAGAGGCTGCAGCAGGCTGGAGTTACACCCCTCTCTGCTAGGTGCTAGGGACCCATTTTTCCTAGGCGCCTTTGCGCATGCGCACGGCCAAACCCTGCATTTGAAAAAGAAAGAACCGCCTTCCAGCTCAGCACGGGGCCTGTTGCCTTGCAGCTAAGCATCACAGAGACCCAGGCACAAAGCCTGGATCTAGCTGAAAGCAAGGCAGGGCTACACTAAGTTTTAGGCCTGAGCAGCCTAGGGAGACCGTCCCAAAAGGAAGCAGCCCAGAGGCCTTTCAACTCGGGTTCCCCCAGGGTCATGCTAGAAACACAGAGAGGCGCCTGGAGAGACAGGTCCTACATAGCGCTTTGGGGTGTCTTGTAGAACAGATAGAATGGACCTCACTATGTATTCCTGCTTAGCCTGGAGCCAGGGAGCCACCTCCTTTGAATCCTCAGTGCTGGATTTGCAGGCATGAACCATTCTCGCTGGTTATCCCTGAACCTTGTGTGTTCTTGTGTGTGCGCGCATCATGTGCTCGGGCCTGTCTGTGTGTGTGTGTGTGTGTGTGTGTGTGTGTGTGTGTGTGTGTGTGTGTGTCTGTGTCTGTGTCTGTGTCTGTGTCTGTGTCTGTGTCTGTGTCTGTGTCTGTGTTGGTGTAGCTTCCTTGGGTTGTTGTGCTTTGGGAAGCTGCGGCTGGTGTACCTGGAGAGGACACAAATAGATGTTGGGTGTCTTTCTTTCTGCCTGGGCCTTTAGAGCCTCAGTCTTATTCACTGTCCTAGAGGCCATGCTGGACAGCTGGTTGCTCCTCGGGTCCTTCAGGCTCACCCTGCCACAGTGCTGGCTTACCTGCAAGCGTGTAATCGTGCAAAGGTTAAACACAGATGCTGAGTCTGTCCTGTGCTTCCCATGCTTGCAGGGAAGCTCTCACACCTAATGACAGAGACATCTCTGCCCCTCCACAGACTGCTTTTGATCCCTTGTCCTTGAAAGAAGCACCTCACATTCAATTCATACAGTAAACCCCAGACATGATTTGCTTTTCTTCCTGGACTTAGCCTTCTGGAACTTGGCATGCCTTGGATGGATTTCTTGATTGGGTGGGCTTAAGGTCACAGACATCTCCCAGCATCTGATGGTCCAGAGGTCAATGGACCAATGCATGCACCTCTGCCCAGCTACCAGCTTGCATACTTCTTTGCATGCATGAATGCTAGCTGCCTGTGTGCTTTCTTGTTTTCTGTCTGGCTTTCTTGCTTCCTTCCTTCCTTGCTTGCAAGCTTGAAGTCCTTCTATCTCTCATTTCTCTTGAAGGTTTTTGGACACTGTCTCCTGGAACACAGGCCCATCGGAAGCTCTGTGTGTTGTTGTGGATGAATGTTTACTCCTGTGCTTAGTTTCCAGGTGTGGACCTTCCTACTGGGGTGCCCAGTGTCCTACCAGTGTTCACTCCTGCCCTGACCTTCGGGGAATCATGAGAGGTGATCTCACACCCGGATGTGCTGCAGTCACCAAAGAACCTAGATCAGAAGGGACAGGGGGAACAAACAATGACAGCAAGACAGGATTCTGATCAACTGCAAATTTTAATTTTTCACCTTATATATTGGTGCCAAGTGGGGAGCTTGGCAGGATGGAGAGGTTGTTTGAGACTACTTGCCTGATAACCAGGCTGAGGAATGTCCCTGTGCGTGAGTCCTTGAGAGTGCAGAAGGTTACCAAGGTCGCAGGGTGCAGGTGCTAGATAGTGGGTTAGAAAGGGGCAAAGGGTTGCTAGGTAACCTAACCACGAAATGTATCTTTACTTTTATAATCTACTTCATGAGCCCAGACATTATGTATCAGGGTAGAAAGGATTGAAATCAGCTGTTCTTCTAATGATGGTGTGTTTATACTGGCAGCTTCTGCCCAAGTCTCTTACAGGTCCAAGGTTTTTTGCCATGGCACCAACATCTCCCCCTTTTTTACTTTATTCAAAGGAGTTGGAGGCAGGGGCTCCATCCTCATATGGAAGAGTGGTGGGGGTTGTGTCAAGAGGGCCTCTTGCCAAGCTAGGTTGGGTCAAGCAACCCTCGACCTCCCAGGATGTCTTTTTGAGAGGGGAGGTGTTATAGACATCAACCTCCATGCAAATAAGCATGCCTCCGAAGGATTCAGGCTAGTTTACCTTTTATAATAATCGTCCCTCTGCTGTCTGTAAGTAGTCATTCTCCTGAAATGAGCCGGGCGGCAGACATGACTGGAAAATGTCAGCGCCAAGAGAGGGCCTGTTGAAATTGTCCCCTAAGACTGGGTGGAGATGGGGGGCTGATGAGGGGAATCCTGACCCACCATCTGAGTCCTCCATGGCTAAACAATGATAATGTCCTGAATGGGCTTAGCAATGAGAGAATCTATCTGTTGTTTAATGAAGCCAGTTAAGTGACCAAAAGAAATTAACAACAAAAGTCCTTTTATAAAAGAGCCTAAAATTGAGGGCAGGAGAGTTGTCACCCAGGGGGAAGTAGAGAGCCAGCCTTCATACCACTTTTGTTTTTGGCCCTCTCAGTTTTCTTTTTTCCAATCCTTCTCTAACCTCTTCCATTGCATCCTTTACTAATCCTGTCTTATCTACATAGAAGCAACATTCTTCCTTCAGGGCAGCACAGAGACCACCTTGTTGAAGGTGAAGTAGATCTAATCCCCTGCAGTTTTGAAGGACTACCTTACTTAGGGACCGTAGGGAGTTTGCAAGGTCAGTTATTCCTGCCTGTAGTTTCTGGACATCCCGGTCAATAGTGGTACTGAGTTCATCATAGGGTTTGGAGGATAGAGCAAGGGATGATATGCCTGTTCCTGCTCCAGCAGCCCTTAGTCCAAGTAAAACAGCCACGGTTAGTGCAGAGATGGGTTCCCTGCGAGTGCGGATGGGGGCAGAGGTGGGAGTTGGGAGAGGGAAAAATTCCTCTGAGGGGTAGTAGGAGAGTCATGGCACTAGCTGGACAAGAGGACACATCTCACCCTGTTGGAACAAAGGGTTATAAATGCAGGGAGTGAGGCCATGGGAACAGACCCACCAGGCATTGCTAGGAGGAATCAGTGGGGGACAGGGGAAGGTTGTAGAGGTGAGAGTGGGTTAAGGGAATTGAAAGTGGGAGGTGCCACACAGAGTCTGGAACCCAACCCATGAGCTGGCTAAGGGTGAGCTTGGAGGTGGGGTTTTCAGGAGGAGGAGACGGGTGGCTATTTTATATCAGCATGTCAGTTTTCCTTTTTTCCATGCATATCTCCAAACAGTCCTGCAGCCATCTTGTTTTATTGTTTTCCTGTAAGAAAGCACAAACATTTCCTCCACCCCAAATTGGGTCTTTTTTATTGTTTAGTGTATAGGTTGTTTTTTATTACCATTGGAACTCCCATGTAAGGAAAACATCACTGAATAGTTGTCATATGTTTAGAAATTTAAATATCTATCAATTGCTATGTGTATATATTTTAATTTGTCAAATTTTGTAATATGAGTAACATCCATTTGCCATGGATGATTAGGAAGTGGACCTCTAGGGTTCATTCCTAAATTAGTTACAGATAAACATTGTGGGTACACCTTATTGTTTGGCAATTTTGACAAGCAGTCTCTTTAGTTAAATCAAATTATTTTCTTAGAGCCTTTGTTATTTTAATGATGAAAGTTATGAGACTGTAGAGTTCTCTCTACCTAAGACTATCTACCAATTTTACTAATCAATCTCTTGACTCATTCCCTTTAGCCAGTAGGCAGGGAAAAACAATTTTATGTGACCCATGAAACATGGCAATTTTTATAGGTGAATAGCATTTTGAATTCGTTTAGATAACATTTTTAACCTGATCATTATAGTTTTTATGTACAGAATTGTCTCCATCCCTTAAAGAGCCTTAAAAACATGATTATTAATATACAAATTAAATTAATTATCTTATTAGACGCTGAAAGACCAATGCAACAGCTTGTAACTTGATGACCTGAGCTGTGGTTAAGTAGTCTGTTCTGTATATTTTTTACCATTTATAATATAAATTGTTCTTATATTAGAAGAACCATCAGAAAATACTGAAATAGTATATTATGAGATTGTTTCTTACTACTTGGGGAAAAAATGTATTAGTATAAACTGTAACAGTCTATGAGCTGTAATTGATTATCAATGTTCCCTGAAATTTTAGCAAAAACAATTGCCCAATGAATCACTATCTAGAAACAACCAATCAACTTGTTGCTTGACATAAGTAACATAATTTTTATCTTTAAGCCTTAAATTCTTTAGAATTTAGCATATGTCCCAAACAATTTTTGAAAATTTACTTAAAGGTTTTTGAGCAGCCTTTTTTAATCCATCCTGTTAAACTTTTCACTAGCTGACATTAAAAATTTAGGATGACTTTTGTATCCTCTCCTCTGCCAAATTTCATAGAATTATCCACGCAGATTCCCCTTTGCCCCTAAGTCAAAGGGGCTGATTGGATGCTCTTATTAACTAAATTTAGGCAATTTAGGTGGCTTTTTAACTATATCTAAAGCAATTTGTAATTCATATCCAAGTCAATTTAAGCAGTTTCTTTTGTTAGCATTCACGAATTCACAATCACATACCATGCATTCAGGTGTGGCCATACCGTACACACAAAACAAGCACACATTTTTCAACTCTCCTTTTGCCTAGGTTATGACCAGTCTGTTGAAATGAAAATCCCTAATTGAAATCTCTTATAACATAGCAGTTATAGCCAATTCTTGAATTATGAGCATCCAAGATTTGAACAGATCCAAATTTTTCTATGCTGTCTTTCTTTTACCATAAGGGCTTAAAACAGTTTTCTGACTGGCTGTATTAATAGTAATTTCTATGAGACAGAGAAGGGAGCAGCTCCCAAAGGCTGCAAGTGTTTTGATTTTGGCCCTGGCCTTTCTTGCCCTTTGTTCTTTGGGCTTGGGCTGACCTGTTGTAAATGATCTGTGGCTGCCTGATGTGGATGTAAATTTTCTTATCTCCTGTGAGAGCAATTGGGCTAAATCCTTTAAGCCTCCTCCACCATTAGCTCATTGCCTCTCTACATTTTCAGTTAAAAATGAGGGGGTGGGTATATTAATTTGTGGGGTTAATACCTGTTGATGGTGTAGTTCCTACCCCAGATACATATATGGTTTAGCAGTTTGAATTTTATCAGGTGCTATTTGGAGACTTTTTGATTTAGGATGGAAGTTAAATCTCTCAAGCACAGAGAAAGTTGCTTCTGCTGGGCAGCAACCCAAGAATGTAAACCAAAGGCCACTTTTTTTCTAAATAGGATCAACAGCAAGAACAAGAAATTTTAGCATAAGGTGGGGCTGTTGTCCATGCCCTGAGGCAAAATCTTCCATTGGTAGCAAGGCATAGGGCCCTGGAAATTGAGTTCAGCCTGAAGCAGCCGTGGTGTGGGTGTAGGAAGAGGGCAAACTGGACACTATCTGCTCTTGAATGTGTCCTGTCCACTCAGTGGATCATCCTGAGGTGTTTGGTGCCTTCTGGGCAGGCATGCCTGTGTTAGCAGGCCAGGGGATGAAGAGACATGCGGATCCCTGTCACTTCTACGAAGTCTGGTACAGATCTAGGAGGTCTAGGAGAGCCCTGTCTTCCCGGTGGGTCCTTGTCTCCCAAACAACCACAACGACATTCGATTCAATGGAAATTAAAAAAGACAAACTCTTCCCTAACCTTCCCGGGGCCCTCCAGAATGCTTCCGTTCTGGTTGACACTGAAGATGGTCAACTTGTGGTCCTCTGGAGTAACTATCAGGCTGGCAGCGACTAGGTGAGAAGCCTGAACCAGAGGCTGCAGCAGGCTGGAGTTACACCCCTCTCTGCTAAGTGCTAGGGACCCATTTTCCAAGGCGCCTCTGCGCATGCGCACGGCCAAACCCACATTTGAAATAGGCAGAACCGCCTTCCAATTCAGCATGGAGTCTCGCGCCTTGCAGCTAAGCATCCCAAAGACCCAGGCACATAAGCTGGATCTAGCTGAAAGCAAGGCAGGGCTACACTGTAAGTTTTAGGCCAGTGCAGCCTAGAGAGACCTACGCAAATGGAACAAGTCCAGACGCCCTTCAACTCAGACTCGTCCCGGATAATGGTGGAAATAATGAGAGGCGCGAGGAGAGACAAATGTCCTTCATTGCGCTTTGGGGTGTCTTTTAGAGGAGGTAGAATGGACCTCACTTTGTAGTCCTGGTTATCCTGGAGCCAGGGAGCCTCTTGCTTCTGACTCCTCAGTGCTGGAATTGCAGGCATGAACCATTCTCGCTGGGGATACCTACACTGGGTGTCTGCTCCTGTGTAGCTTCTGTGAGCTCTTTCGCTGCGGGCATCTGAGGCTGGTATACCTGGAGAGGACACGAATAGATTTTGGGAGTCTTGCAGTATGACTTTCTTTCCGCCTGGACCCTTATTCACTGTCCTAGAGGCCATGCTGGACAGCCGGTTGCCCTTCGGGTCCTTCAGTCTCACCCTGGCACAGTGCTGGCTTACTTGGCAGCCTCTAAACATGCAAAGGTTAAACACAGATGCTGAGGTGTGTCCTGTGCTTCCCACGCTTGCAGGGAAGCTCTCACACCTAATGACAGAAACATCTCTGCACCTCCACAGACTGCTTTTGTCCCTTGTCCAGATTTCTGAATGAAGCACCTCACATTCAATTCATACAGTAAATCCCAGAGATGATTTGCTTTTCTTCCTGGACTTAGCGTTCTCACTGTGGAACTTGGCATGACCTTGGATGGGTTTGTTGACCGGAAGGGCTCAAGGTCACACATATCTCCCAGGATGTGATGGTCCAGATGTCAATGGACACATGCATGCACCTGACCTCAGCTACCAGTTTGCATACTTCATTGCATGCATGAATGCTTGCTGCCTCATTGCTTGCTTGTTTTCTGTCTGGCTTGCTTGCTTCCTTCCTTGCTTGCAAGCTTGAAGTCCTTGTTTCTCTCATTTCCATTAAAGGTGTCTGGACTGTGTCTCCTGGAGCACAGCCCCATGGGAAGATCTCTGAGTTGTTGTGGAAGAATGTTTACTCCCGAACCACACACCAAACATAAATGTATTTAGATTCCAGGGGTGGACCTTCACACTGGGGTGCTCAGTGTCCTGCCCAGTGTTCACACCCTTGAAAGGGTTCCTCAGAGAATGATTGGCAACTGACCCCTCTCCGTTTAGATCACTCATGCCTCTTTGCAAGCCATTTGTGCTTTCCCTGTGCCTTGGACACCTATTGAGGTAGCTTGTGTCATAGAGAGTTAAGTGACTGCAGTGTCACTCCACCCTGTTTGTACTCTTCCATTTAAGGCTGAGCCTTCCTCCTGCTGCAGTGAGAGCTGGGACCTGGGAAGGGAACACACCTCCATTAACAGTCTTTTCTGGGTGGTTTGAGGTGGGATTTGGATCCAAGGGCAGGAATGGAGCTTAAAGATTTAGCCGTAAGGTGCCTGCTTTCCTTGAGGCCCTGGTGTGCCTGGAGCTCTGGCTGTTTTCCCCATCCAGGAAGGTTCCTAACCACTGTTGTCTATCCTAAAGTCAGCTCCCGGGTCCTTGCTTTCCTCTCAGTGGTCAGAGACAGAGGTGTCACTGTCATCTGGCTACAAGTCCCTTCCTCTTCCATCTGGAAAATTTGCATGTCTCAACTCCTGAATTCTGTAGCTCTGAGGCTGCCTACACGAGACCCTTGGTCAGACTTCAGATGCAAAAGCACAGAGTATAGGGGTTCAATACTGAGTGGTTCCTCCTGAGGCCAGAACTCCCAAGATTCTATGGAATGGAGCTGAGAGTCAGGAAGCATGGCATGGGCTTGGAGAGCAGGTATGAGGGAGGTGACTGCAAAATGCAACCCTGTAGTTCCAGGGGGGCGGGTTCTGGAGAACAAGGTCCAGGCAGTTGCAGTCCTCGACCTAGGAAAGGGCCTATGAGGGCCAGATATCCCATGACACAGCAGTTGGACAGATGAGCTCTGCCAGCACCTAGGCTCAGCATGATGGTAGGATGGGAAGCACTGTTTTACTGATGAGTTCAGCCTGAGGGCAGCGGTGGTGTGGGTGTAGAAAGAGGGCAAGCTGGACACTGTCTGCATTAGAATGTCCTGTCCTCTCCCTGGAGCATCCTGAGATGTTTTGTGTATTCTGGGCAGGCATGGCTGTGTTGGCAGACCATGGAATGAGGAGGCATGAGATACCTGTCTCTTCCACGAAGCCTGGTACAGATCTAGGAGGTCTAGGATAGCCCTGTTTTCCAGGTGGGTCCTTGTATCCCAAACAACCACAACAAGATCCAACTCAATGAAAATGAAAGAAGTCAAAGTCTCACTAAGCTCCCCGGGCCCAGAGTCCTTCTCTTCTGGTTGACACTGAAGATGGTCTATGTGGGGGCCTCTAGAGTCTCTATTAGGCCAGCAGCGCCTTGGTGAGAAGCCTGAGCCAGAGGCTGCAGCAAGCTGGAGTTACACCCCTCTCAGCTAGGTGCTAGGGACCCACTTCCCCTCCCCCCAACACCTCAGCACAAGCCCACTTAAAAAACCCACATTTGAAAAAGAAAGAACCGCCTTCCAGTTCAGCATGGGGCCTTGTGCCTTGCAGGTAAGCATCACAGACACCCAGGCACATAGGCTGAACCTGGTTGAAAGGAAAGCAGGACTACACTGTAAGTTTTAGGCCAGTGCAGCCTAGTGAGACCTTCCCATAAGAAACCAGCACAGAGGCCATTCAACTCGGGCTCGTCCCAGGACATGCTGGAAATACTGAGAGGCACCTGGAAAGACACAAGTCCTGCATACCGATTTGGGGTATCTTTTAGAGGACATAGAATGGACCTCACTATGTATTCCTGCTTAGCCTGGAGCCAGGGAGCCTCCTGCTTCTGACTACTCAGGGCTGGATTTGCAGGCATCAACCATTTTCGCTGGGGATCCCTACACTAAGTGCGCGTTGCTGTGTTTTGGCCAAGTGTATTTACTTGTGCAGGTCTGTCTGTTTGATGTGTGTGTGTGTGTGTGTGTGTGTGTGTGTGTGTGTGTGTGTGTGTGGGAGAGAGAGAGAGAGAGAGAGAGAGAGAGAGAGAGAGAGAGAGTTTGTGTGTGTGTGTGTGTGTGTGTGTGTGTGTGTGTGTGTGTGTGTGTGTGTTGGTGTAGCTTCTGTAGGCTTTGGGCTGCGGCCATCTGTGGTGGGTGTAATGGAGAGGACACGAATAGATGTTGGAACTCTGGCAGTATGACTTTCTTTCTGCCTGGGCCCTTAGAGCCAGAGTCTTATTCACTGTCCTAGAGGCCATGCTGGACAGCCAGTTGCACCTCACGCCCTTCAGTCTGACCCTGGCACAAGGCTGGCTTACTTGCAAGAGTGTAATCGTGCAAAGTTTAAACACAGATGCTGAGGTGTGTCCTGTGCTTCCCATGCTTGCATGGGGAATTCTCACACATAATGACAGAGACATCTTTGAACCTCCACAAAATGCTTTTGCTCCCTTGTGAAAATTTCTGAGAGAAGAACATCACATTCAATTCATACAGTAAATCCTAGAGATGATTTGCTATTCTTTCTGGACTTAGGGTTCTCGCTGTGAACTTGGCATGCTTGGAGGTGTTTGTTGATGGGGTGGAGCTCAAGGTCACACTCATCTCCCAGGTTGTGATGATCCAGACGTCAATGGACAAATGCATGCACCTCTGCTCAACTACCAGCTTGCATAATTCTTTGCATGCATGCATGCTGCCTGCCTGCTTGCTTGTTTTCTGTTTGGCTTGCTTCCTTGCTGGCAAGCTTGAAGTCCTTCTATCTCTCATTTCCCTTGATGGATTCTGGACAGTGTCTCCTGGAGCGAAGGCCCAAGGGAAGCTCTCTGTGTTGTTATGGATGAATGTTTACTCCCATTGCCGCTCTAAACATAAATGTACTTAGATTCCAGGTGTGGACCTTCACACTGGGTTGCACAGTGTCCTGCCCAGTGTCACACCCTTAAAAGGGGTTGCTCAGAGAAGGTTGGGTATATGACCCATCTCCTTTTAAATCACTCATGCCTCTCTGAAAGCCATTTGTACTTTCCCTGTGCCTTGGACACCTATTGAAGTAGCTTGTGTCATGGAGAGTTAAGTGACTGCAGTGTCACTCCACCCTGTTTGTACTCTTCCATTACAAGACTGAGGCCTCCTCCTGCTGCAATGAGAGCTGGGAACAGGGAAGAATTCACACCTCCATGATAGTCTTCTCTGGGTTGTTTGAGGTGGGGTTTGGACTCGAGGGCAGGAATGGGGCCTCAGGCTTAGGCCAAAGGTGCCTGCTTGCCTTGAGGCCTTGTGTGCCTGGAGCTCTGGCTGTTTACCCCCTTCTGGAAGGTTCCCAGCCACTGTTGTTCATCCTAAAGTCAGCTTCAAGGTCCTAGCTTGGCTCTCAGTGGTCAGAGGTAGAGGTGTCTCTGTTATCCTGGCTCCAAAACCCCTTCATATTCCTGCTGGGAACTTTGAAAGTCTCACCTCCTGAATTGCTTAGCTCTGCGGCTGCCTTCACGAGACTCTTGATCAGACTTGAGATACCAAAGCACAGAGAATGCGGGATCAATACTGAGTGGATCCTCCTGAGACCAGAGCACCTGAGACTCAGTGGAATGGAGCTGAGAGCCAGGAAGCATGGCAGATGCCTGGAAAACAGGTGTGCGGGTAGGGAACTGCAAAATGCAAGCCTGCAGTTCTAGGCCGGCAGGTTCTGGAGAACAGGTCCAGGAAAGTGACCTCCTGGTCTCAGGAAAGAGCCTCTGAGGGCCAGATTTCCCATGATATAGCAGTTGGACAGATGATCTCTGTCAGCACCTAGAATCAGCATAGTGGTAGGTTGGGAAGCTCTGTTTTCCTGATGACTTCAGCCTGAGGGCAGCGGTGGTGTGGGTGTAGGAAAAGGGCAAATTGGACACTGTCTGCTCTTGAATGTCCTGTCCACTCGCTAGTGCATCCTGAGGTGTTTTGTGCCTTCTGGGCATGCATGCCTGGGTTGGCAAGCCAGGGAATGAGGAGGCATGATATCCCTGTCGATTCCACGAAGCCTGGTCCAGATATACGCGGTCTGGGAGAACCCTGTCTTCCCGGTGGATCCTTGTCTCAGAAACAACCACAACGACATCCGACTCAATGAAAATAAAAGGTTTAGTCTTCCTGAATCTTCGCGGGACCCTCCAGAGTCCTTCCCTTCTGGTTGACACTGAGGATGGTCAACCTGGGGTCCTCTGGAGTCACTATCAGTCCGGCTGTGCCTTGGTGAGAAGCCTGAGCCAGAGGCTGCAGCAGGCTGGAGTTACACCCCTCTCAGCTAGGTGCTAGGGACACATTATTCCTAGGCTCTTCTGCGCATGCGCATGGCCAAATCCCACATTTCAAAAAGAAAGAACAGCCTTCCAGCTCAGCATGGGGCCTTGTGCCTTACACCTAAGCATCACAGAGACCCAGGCACAAAGGCTGAATCTAGCTGACACCAGGCAGGACTACACAGTAAGTTTTCAGTCTGTACAGCCTAGTGAGATCCTCCCAAAAAGGAACCAGCCAGAGGTCCTTCAACTCGGGCTCGTCTCCGGTCATGCTGGAAATGCTGAGAGGCGCCTGTGTAGACACAGGTCCTGCATAAGCTTTGGGATGTCTTGTAGAGTATGCAGAATGGACCTGACTATGTATTCCTGCTTAGCCTGGAGCCAGGGAGCCTCCTAATTCTGACACCTCAGTTCTGAATTGCAGGCATGAACCACTCTCCTCACTGGGGACCCCTGTACTGGGTGCCTGTTCCTGTGTTTCTGCAGATGCTTGTGCTCAAGGTTGTGTGTGTGCACGTATGCGCGCAAGTGTGTGTGTGTGTGTGTGTGTGTGTGTGTGTGTGTGTGTGTTTGTGTGTGTGTGTAGCTTCTCTGGGCTCTTCTGCTGTGGGCATCTGAGGCTGGTGTACTTGCAGAAGACACGAATAGATTTTAAGAGTCTTACAGTAGGATTTTCTTTCTGCCACGATCCTTAGAACCTCAGTCTTATTCACTGTCGGAGAGGCCATGCTGGACAGCAGGTTGCACCTCACCTCCTTCAGTCTCACCGTGGCACAGTGCTGGCTTACTTGCAAGCATGTAATGGTGCAAAGTTTACAATCGGTTGCTGAGGTGTGTCCTGTGCTTCCCCTGTTTGCACGGGAAGCTCTCAAACCCTGATGGCAGAGACTTCTTTGCAATTCCACAAACTTCTATTGCTCACTTGTGCAACTTTCTGAGTGAAGCACCTCACATTCAGTTCATATAGTAAATCCCAGAGATGATTTGCTTTTCTTCCTGGACTTAGCGTTCTCACGGTGGAAAGAGGCATGACATAGAGGTGTTTGTTGACAGGGTGGGGCTCAAGGTCACACACATCTCCCAGGATGGGAACGTCCAGAGGTCAATGGAAAATGCATGCACCTCTGCTCAACTACAGCTTACATCCTTCTTTGCATGCATGCATACATGCCTGATGCCTGCCTGCTTGCTTGTTTTCTGTCTGGTTTGTGTCCTTGCTGGCAAGCTTGAAGTCCTTCTATGTCTCATTTTCCTTGATGGATTCTGGAAAGTGTCTCCTGGAGCACAGGCCCATGGGAAGCTCTCTGTGATGTTGGGGATGAATGTTTATTCCCGTTTGCTGCTCTCCAAACATAAATGTACTTAGATTCCAGGTGTGGACCTTCACATGGGTTGCTCGGTGTCCGGCCCAGTGTACACACCCTTGAAAGGGATTGCTCAGAGAAGATTGGGTATATGACCCATCTCCTATTAAATCACTCATGCCTCTTGGCAAGCCATTTGTGCTTTCCCTGTGCCTTGGACACCTATTGAGGTAGCTTGTGTCATAGAGAGTTAAGTGACTGCAGTGTCACTAAACCATATTTGTACCGTTCCATTTCCAGACTGAGGCCTCCTCCTGCTGCAATGAGAGCTGGGACCTTGGAAGGGAGCACACCTCCATGAACAGTCATCACTGGGTGCTTCCAGGTGGGGTTTGCACAAGGGCAAGATTGGTTCCTCAGGCTTAGGCCAAAGGGGCCTGCTTGCCTTGAGGTTTGTGTATCTGGAGCTCTGACTCTTTTCCCCATCCTGAATGGTTCCCAGCCACTGTAGTTTATACTAAAATCAGCTCCCAGGTCCTTACTTGGCTCTCAGCAGTCACAGGTAGAGGTGTCACTGTCATGCTGGCTCCCAATCCAGACTTCTTCCAGCTGGGAACTTTGCATGACTCACCTCAATTGTGTAGTTCTGAGGCTGCCTTCACTTGAAATGTGTAAGCACAGAAAATGCAGGTTCAATACTGAGTGGATCCTCCTGAGACCACAGCACCCGAGACTCAGTGGAAAGCAGCTGAGAGCCAGGAAGCATGGCAGATGCCTGGAGAGCAGGTGTGAGGGTGGGGACTGCAAAATGCAAGCCTGCAGTTCCAGGCCAGCGGGTCCTGGAGAACAAGTTCCAGGCAAGTGACCTCCTGGTCTCAGGAAAGAGCCTCTGAGGGCCAGATCTCCCATGACATAGCATTTGGACAGATGAGCTCTGCCAGCACGGAGAATCACCATGTGGTAGGTTGGGAAGCACTGTTTTCCAGATGACTTCAGCCTGAGGGCAGCAGTGGTGTGGGTGTAGGAACAGGGCAAACTGGACACTGTCTGCTCTTGAATGTCCTTTCCTCTCCCTGGAGCATCCAGAGGTGTTTTGTGCCTTCTGGGCATGCATGCCTGGGCTGGCAGGCCAGGGCATGAGGAGGCATGAGATCCCTGTCCCTTCCAGGAAGGCTTGTACAGATGAAGCTGGTCTAGGAGAGCCCTGTCTTTCCGGTGGGTCCTTGTCTCCCAAACAACCACAACGACATCCGATTCAATGAAAATAAAAGAAAACAAAGTCTTCCCAAATTTTGCGGGGCCCTCCAGAGTACTTCCCTTCTGGTTGACACTGAAGATGATCAACGTGGGTGGGGTCCTCTGGAGTCGCTGTCAGCCTGGCAGCGACTTGGTGAGAAGCCTGAACCAGAGGCTGCAGCAGGCTGGAGTTACACCCCTCTCAGCTAGGTGCTAGGGACCCATTTTTCCTAGGCTCCTCTGCGCATGAGCAATGCCAAAAAGCCAATTTCAAAAACAAAGAACCACCTTCCAGCTCAGCATGGGGCCTTGGGCCTTGCAGCTAAGCATCACAGAGACCCAGGCACAAAGGCTGGATCTAGTTGACAACCAGGCAGGGCTACACCTTAAGTTTTCAAACAGTACAGCCTAGCGAGATACAGCCAAAAGGAACAAGCCCAGAGTCCCTTCAACTCGGGCTGGTCACGGGTTATGCTGGAAATGCTGAGAGGCGCCTGTGGAGACACAGATCCTGCATAGAGCTTTGGGATGTCTTGTAGAGGACATAGCATGGACCTCAACATGTAGTCCTGCTTACCCTGGAGCAAGGGAGCATCCTGATGCTGACTCCTCAGTGCTGGATTGAAGGCATGAAACAGTTCTGCTGGGGATCCCTGCACGGGCTGCCTGTTCCTGTGTTTGTGTGGGTGCCTGTCCTCGAGGTTGTGTGTGTGTGTGTGTGTGTGTGTGTGTGTGTGTGTGTGTGTGTGTGTTGTGTGTGTGTGTGTGTGTGTGTGTGTGTGTGTGTGTGTGTGTGTGTGTGTGTCGGTGTAGCTTCTCTGGGAACTTGCGCTGCGGGCATCTATGGCAGGTGTACCTGGAGAGGACAAGATAGATTTGGGAGACTTGCAGTATGACTTTCTTTCTGCCTGGGCCCTTAGAGCCTCATTCTTATTCACTGTCCTAGAGGCCATGCTGGACAGCCGGTTGCCCCGCACGTCCTTCTGTCTCATCCTGGCACAGTGCTGGCTTACTTGCAAGCGTGTAATCATGGAAAGTTTAAACACTGATGCTGAGGTGTGTCCTGTGCTTCCTATGCTTGCACGGAAAGCACTCACACCTAATGACAGAGACATATTTGCACCTACACAAACTGCTTTTGCTCCCTTGTGAAACTTTCTGAGTGAAGCACGTCACATTCAGTTCATATAGTAAATCCCAGAGATGATTTGCTTTTCTTCCTGGACTTAGCATTCTCACTGAGGAACCTGGAATGCCTTGGAGGTTTTTGTTGACATGGTGGGGCTCAATGTCACACACATCTCCCAGGTCCAGAGGTCAATGGACAAATGCATACACCTCTGCTCAACTACCAGCTTGCACACTTCTTTGCATGCATGCATGCATGCATGCTGCCTGCCTGCTTGCTTGTTTTCTGTGTGGCTTGCTTCCTTGCTGGCAAGCTTGAAGTCCTTCTATCTCTCATTTCCCTTGATGGATTCTGGACAGTGTCTCCTTGAGCAAAGTCCCATGGGAAGGTCTCTGTGATGTTGTGGATGAATGTTTTACTCCTGTGCCCCGAACTCCAAACATGAATGTACATAGATTCCAGGTGTGGACCTTCACACTGGGTTGCTCACTGTCCTGCCCATTTTCACACCCTTAAAACGGGTTGCTCAGAGAAGATTGGGTATATGACCCATCTCCTTTTAAATCACTCATGTCTCTCTGGAAGCCATTTGTGCTTTCCCTGTGCCTAGGACAACTATTGAGGTAGCTTGTGTCATAGAGAGTTAAGTGACAGCAGTGTCACTCCACCCTGTTTAACTCTTCCATTACAAGACTGAGTCCTCCTGCTGCTGCAATGAGAGCTGGGAACAGGGAAGGAATCAAACCTCCATGATAGTCATCTCTGGGTTGTTTGAGGTGGGGTTTGGACACAAAGGCAGGAATGGGTCTCAGGCTTAGGCCAAAGGTGCCTGCTTGCCTTGAGGCCTTGTGTACCTGGAGCTCTGGCTGTTATCCCCCTTCTGGAATGTTCCCAGCCACTGTTGTTTATCCAAAAGTCAGCTACCAGGTCCTAGCTTGGCTCTCAGTGGTTAGAGGTAGAGGTGTCACTGTCATCCTGGCTCCAAAACCCCTTCATGTTCCTGCTGGGAACTTTGAAAGTCTCACCTCCTGAATTGCTTAGCTCTGCGGCTGCCTTCACCAGACTCTTGATCAGACATGAGATACCAAAGCACAGAGAATGTGGGATCAATACTGAGTGGATCCTCCTGAGACCAGAGCACCTGAGACTCAGTGGAATGGAGCTGAGAGCCAGGAAGCATGGCAGATGCCTGGAAAACAGGTGTGCGGGTAGGGAACTGCAAAATGCAAGCCTGCAGTTCTAGGCCGGCAGGTTCTGGAGAACAGGTCCAGGAAAGTGACCTCCTAGTCTCAGGAAAGAGCCTCTGAGGGCCAGATTTCCCATGATATAGCAGTTGGACAGATGAGCTCTGCCAGCACCTAGAATCAGCATGGTGGTAGGTTGGGAAGCTCTGTTTTCCTGATGACTTCAGCCCGAGAGCAGCGGAGGTGTGGGTGTAGGAAAAGGGCAAATTGGACACTGTCTGCACTTGAATGTCCAGTCCTCTCCCTGGAGCATCCTGAGTTGTTTGTGCCTTCTGGGCATGCCTGCCTGGGCTGGCAGGCCAGGGCTTGAGGAGGCATGAGATCCCTGTCCCTTCCAGCAAGGCTGGTACATATAAAGCTGGTCTAGGAGTAACCTGTCTTCCCAATGGGTCCTTGTCTACCAAATAACCATAACGACATCCGATTCAATGAAAATAAAAGGTGACAAATTCTTCCCGAACCTTCTGGTGCCCTCCAGATTACTTCCCTACTGGTAGACACTGAAGATGGTCAACCTGGGGTCCTGTGGAGTCGCTATCAGGCCTGCAGCTCCTGGGTGAGAAGCCTGAGCCAGAGGCTGCAGCAGGCTGGAGTTACACCCCTCTCAGCTAGGTGCTAGGGACCCATTATTCCTAGGCTCCTCTGCACATGCGCAAGGCCAAAAACCCACATTTCAAAAACAAAGAACCGCCTTCCAGCTCAGCATGGGGCCTGCGCTTTGCAGCTAAGCATCACAGAGACCCAGGCACAAAGGCTGGATCTAATTGACAAACAGGCAATGTTACTCTTTAGGTTTTCAGCCTAGCACGATCCTCCCAAAAGGAACCAGCCCAGAGGTCCTTCAACTCGGGTTCGTTCCGGGATATGCTGGAAATACTGAGAGGCTGCCCTGGAGACACAGGTCCTGCATAGCGCTTTGGAGTGTCTTGTAGAGGACGCAGAATGGACCTCTCTATGTATTCCTGCTTAGCCTGGAGCCAGGGAGCCTCCTGCTTCTGACTCCTCAGTGCTGATTTGCAGGCATGAACCATTCTCGCTGGGGATCCCTGCACTGGGTGCCTGTTCCTGTGTTTCTGCTGGTGCTTTTGCTCGAGGTTGTGTGTGTGTGTGTGTGTGTTTTAGTATGTTGGTATAGCTTCTGTGGGCTCTTGTGCTTCGGGCATCTGAGGCTGGTGTACCTGGAGAGGACACGAATGGATTTGGGAGTCTTTCCCCCTGGTCCCTTAGAGCCTGAGCCTTTATCACTGTCCTAGAGGCTATGCCGGACAGCCGGTTGCCCCTCATGCCTTCAGTCTCAACCTGGCAGAGTGCTGGCTTACTTGCAAGCATGTAATGCTGCAAAGTTTAATCCCAGATGCGCAAGTGTGTCCTATGCTTCCCATGCTTGCCCTGGAAGCTCTCACACCTAATGATAGATACCTCATTGTAACTCCACACACTGCTTTGCTCCCTTGTACAACTATCTGAGTGAAGCACCTCATATTCAATACATACAGTAAATCCCAGAGATGATTTGCTTTTCTTCCAGGATTTAGCGTTCTCGCTGTGGAACTTGGCA
Organism: Cricetulus griseus; assembly: GCF_003668045.3. Lineage (NCBI taxonomy): Eukaryota > Metazoa > Chordata > Mammalia > Rodentia > Cricetidae > Cricetulus > Cricetulus griseus. The sequence continues at coordinate 30,275,262 of NC_048601.1, read as the reverse complement.
TGCCTTGGAAGTGTTTGTTGATGAGGTGGAGTTAAAGGTCACACACATCTCCCAGGATATGATGGTCCAGAGGTCAATGGACAAACGCATACACCTCTGCTCACTACCAGCTTGCATACTTCATTGCATGCATGCATGCTGCCTGCCTGCTTACTTGTTTTCTGTCTGCCTTGCTTCCTTGCTGGCAAGCTTGAAGTCCTTCTATCTCTCATTTCCCTTGATGGATTCTGGACAGTGTCTCCTTTAGCAAAGGCCCATGGGAAACTCTCTGTGATGTTGTGGATGAATGTTTTACTCCAGTGTCCCTCACTCCAAACACAAATGTACTTAGATATCAGATGTGGACCTTCACATGGGTTGCTCAGTGTCCTGCCCAGTGTTCATACCCTTGAAGGGGGTTGCTGACTGAAGATTGGGTATATGACCCATTTCCTTTTAAATCACTCATGCCTCTTTGGAAGTCAGTTCTGCTTTCCCTGGACCTAGGACACCTATTGGGGTTGCTTGTGTCATAGAGAGTTAAGTGACTGCAGTGTCACTCTTCCCTTTTTTTACTCTTCCATTTCAAGGCAGAGCCCTCCTCCTGGTGCAGTGGACCTGGGAACTGGGAAGGAAACTCAACTCCAAGAACAGACTTCTCTCAGTGGTTTGAGTTCGGTTTTGGACACATGGGCAGGAATAGGGCCTGAGGCTTAGGCCGAAGGTGCCTGCTCGAATTGGGGCCTTGGTGTGCCTCGAGCTCTGGGTGTTTTCCCCATCCTGGAAGGTTCCAAGTACTGTTGTCTATCCTAAAGTCAGCTGCCGGGTCCTAGCTTGGCTCTCAGTGCTCAAGGTAAAGGTGTCACTGTTATCCTGGCTCCAAAGCCCCATCCTCCTCCAGCTGGGAACTTTGCCTGTCTCTCCTCCTGAATTGTGTAGCTCTGAGGCTTCCTTCAGCAGCTCCTTTGTCAGCCCTGAGATGCCAAAGCACAGAGGATGCTGGTTCAATTCTGAATGGTTCCTGTGAGCTAGAGCTTCCTAGACTCAGTGGAATGGAGCTTAGAGCCAGAAAAGTTAGCAGAGGCTTGGGGAGCAGGCTTGAGGGAGTGGACTGCAAAATGCACTCCTCCAATACCAAGCAGGCCTGGCCTGGAGAACAAGGTGCAGGCAAGTGCCCTCCTCTCTCCAGGAAAGAGCCTCTGAGGGCCAGATCTCCCATGACATAGCAGTTGGACATATGAGCTATGCCAGCACCAAGACTATTCATGTTGGGAAGCACTGTTTTCCTGATGAGTTCAGCCTGATGTCAGTGGTCATGTGGTGTAGGAAGAGGGCAAACTGGACACTGTCTGCTCTTGAATATCCTGTCCACTCGCTAGTGCATCCTGAGGTGTTTTGTGCCTTCTGGGCATGCATGCCTGGGTTGGCAAGCCAGGGAATGAGGAGGCATGAGATCCCTGTCGTTTCCACGAAGTCTGGTCCAGATCTACGAGGTCTGGGAGAGCTGTGTCTCGCCGGTGGATCCTTGTCTCCCAAACAACCAGAACGACATCCGACTCAATGAAAATAAAAGGTGACAAAGTCTTCCCGAACCTTCGTGGGACCCTCCAGAGTACTGCCCTTCTGGTTGACACTGAAGATGGTCAACCTGGGGTCCTCTGGAGTCACTATCACTCCTCTCAGCTAGGTGCTAGGGACCCATTTTTCTAGGCTCCTCTGCGCATGCGCAAGGCCAAAAACCCACATTTCAAAGGAAAGAACTGCCTTCCAGCACAGCATGGGACCTTGTGCCTTGCAGCTAAGCATCACAGAGACCCAGGCACAAAGGCTGGATCTAGTTGACCACAAGGCAGCGCTACACTGTACGTTTTCAGCCAGTACAGCCTAGCGAGATACAACCAAAAGGAACAAGCCCAGAGTCCCTTCAACTCGGTCTGGTCACGGGTTATGCTGGAAATGCTGAGAGGCGCCTGTGGAGACACAGGTCCTACATACAGCTTTGGGATGTCTTGTAGAGGACATAGAATGGACCTAGCTATGTAGTCTTGCTTAGCCTGGAGCAAGGGATCCTCCTGATTCTGACTCCTCGGTGCTGGATATGCAGGCATGAAACAGTTCCGCTGGGGATCCCTGCACGGGCTGCCTGTTCCTGTGTTTCTGCGGGTTCCTGTCCTCAAGGTTCTGTGTGTGTGTGTGTGTGTGTGTGTGTGTGTGTGTGTGTGTGTGTGTGTGTGTGTGTGTGTGTGTGTTTGTGCGTATCAGTGTAGCTTCTCTGGGCAATTGCGCTACGGGCATCTATGGCTGGTGTACCTGGAGAGGACAAGATAGATTTGGGAGACTTGCAGTATGACTTTCTTTCTTCCTGGCCCTTAGAAAGACAGTCATTTTCACTATCCTAGAGGCCATGCTTGACAGCCGGTTGCCCCTCACGCTCTTCAGTCTCACCCTGGCACAGTGCTGGCTTACTTGGAAGCTTGTAATCGTGCAAAGTTTAAACACGGATGCTGAGTCTGTCCTGTGCTTCCCATGCTTGCACAGGAAGCACTCACACCTAATGACAGAGACATATTTGCACATCCAAAAACTGCTTTTGCTCCCTTGTGCAATTTTCTGATTGAAGCACGTCACATTCAGTTCATATAGTAAATCCCAGAGATGATTTGCTTTTCTTCCTGGCATGACTTGGAGGTGTTTGTTGACATGGTGGGGCTCAAGGTCACACACATCTCCCAGGATGTGATGGTCCAGAGGTCAATGGACAAATGCATACACCTCTGCTCAACTACCAGCTTGCACACTTCTTTGCATGCATGCATGCATGCTGCCTGCCTGCTTGCTTGTTTTCTGTGTGGCTTGCTTCCTTGCTGGCAAGCTTGAAGTCCTTCTATCTCTCATTTCCCTTGATGGATTCTGTAAAGTGTCTCCTTGAGCAAAGTCCCATGGGAAGCTCTCTGTGATGTTGGGGATGAATGTTTTACTCCCGTGCCCCGTACTCCAAACATAAATGTACTTAGATTCCAGGTGTGGACCTTCACACTGTGTTGCTCAGTGTCCTGACCAGTGTTCACACCCTTGAAGGAGGTTGCTCAGAGAAGGTTGGGTACATGACCCAATTCCTTTTAAATCACTCATGCCTCTCTGGAAGCCATTTGTGCTTTCTCTGTGCCTAGGACACCTATTGAGGTAGCTTGTGTCATAGAGAGTTAAGTGACTGCAGTGTCACTCCACACTGTTTGTACTCTTCCATTTCAAGACTGAGGCCTCCTCCTGCTGCAATGAGAGCTGGGAACAGGGAAGGAATCACACCTCCATGATAGACATCTCTGTGTTGTTTGAGGTGGGGTTTGGACACGAAGGCAGGAATGGGGCCTCAGGCTTAAGCCAAAGGGGCCTGCTTGCCTTGAGGCCTTGTGTGCCTGGAGCTCTGGCTGTTTTCCCCCTTCTGGAAGGTTCCCAGCCACTGTTGTTCATCCTAAAGTCAGCTACCAGGTCCTAGCTTGGCTCTCAGTGGTCAGAGGTAGAGGTGTCTCTGTAATCCTGGCTCCAAAACCCTTTCATATTCCTGCTGGGAACTTTTAAAATCTCACCTCCTGAATTGCTTAGCTCTGCAGCTGCCTTCATGAGAGTCTTGATCAGACTTGAGATACCAAAGCACAGAGAATGTGGGATCAATACTGAGTGGATCCTCCTGAGACCAGAGCACCTGAGACTCAGTGGAATGGAGCTGAGAGCCAGGAAGCATGGCAGATGCCTGGAGAACAGGTGTGTGGGTAGGTAACTGCAAAATGCAAGCCTGCAGTTCTAGGCCGGCAGGTTCTGGAGAACAGGTCCAGGAAAGTGACCTCCTGGTCTCAGGAAAGTGCCTATGAGGACCAGATTTACCATGATATAGCAGTTGGACAGATGAGCTCTGCCAGCACCTAGAATCAGCATGGTGGTAGGTTGGGAAGCTCTGTATTCCTGATGACTTCAGCCTGAGGGCAGAGGTGGTGTGGGTGTATGAAAAGGGCAAATTAGACACTGTCTGCTCTTGAATGTCCTGTCCTCTCCCTGGAGCATCCTGAGGTGTTTTGTGCCTTCTGGGCATGCCTGTCTGGGCTGGCAGGCCAGGGCTTGAGGAGGCATGAGATCCCTGTCAGCACTAGCAATGCTGGTACAGATAAAGCTGGTCTAGGAGAAACCTGTCTTCCCAATGGGTCCTTGTCTACCAAATAACCACAACGACATCCGATTCAATAAATAAATAAAAGAAGACAAAGTCTTCCCGAATCTTCGCGGGGCCCTCAAGAGTTGTTTCCTACTGGTTGACACTGAAGATGGTCAACCTGGGGTCCTGTGGAGTCACTATCAGTCCGGCTGTGCCTTGGTGAGAAGCCTGAGCCAGAGGCTGCAGCAGGCTGGAGTTACACCTCTCTCAGCTAGGTGCTAGGGACCCATTTTTTCTAGGCTCCTCTGAGCATGCATAAGTCCCAAACCACATTTTAAAAAAGAAACAACCGCCTTCCAGCTCAGCATGCGGCCCTGTGCCTTGCTGCTAAGCATCACAGAGACCAAGGCACAAAGGCTGGATCTAGTTGACAACCAGGCAGGGCTACACTGTAAGTTTTCAGCCGGTAAAGCCTAGCACGATACTCCCAAAATTAACCAGCCCAGAGGTCCTTCAACTGGGGTTCGTCCTGGTTTATGCTGGAAATACTGAGAGGCTGCCCTGGAGACTCAGGTCCTGCATAGCACTTTGGGGTGTCTTGTAGAGGACGCAGAATAGACCTCTCTAAGTATTCCTGCTTAGCCTGGAGCCAGGGAGCCTCCTGCTTCTGACTCCTCAGTACTGATTTGCAGGCATGAACCATTCTCGCTGGGGATCCATGCACTGGGTTCCTGTGTTTCTGCTGGTGCTTTTGCTCGAGTGTGTGTGTGTGTGTGTGTGTGTGTGTGTGTGTGTGTGTGTGTGTGTGTGTGTGTGTGTGTGTTGGTGTAGCTTCTGTGGGCATTTTTGCTGCGGGCATCTGAGGCTGGTGTACCTGGAGAGGACACAAATAGATTTGGGAGTCTTTCCCCCTGGACCCTTAGAGCCTCAGCCTTTATCACTGTCCTAGAGGCCATGCTGGACAGCCGGTTGCCCCTCACGTCCTTCAGTCTCAACCTGGCAGAGTGTTGGTTTACTTGCAAGCATGTAATGGTGCAAAGTTTAATCGCAGATGTGGAAGTGTGTCCTATGCTTCCCATGCTTGCCCTGGAAGCTCTCACACCTAATGATAGAGACATCATTGCACCTCCACACACTGCTTTGCTCCCTTGTGCAACTTTCTGAGTGAAGCACCTCACATTCAATACATACAGTAAATCCCAGAGATGATTTGCTTTTCTTCCTGGATTTAGCGTTCTAGCTGTGGAACCTGGCATGCCTTGGAAGTGTTTGTTGATGAGGTGGAGTTAAAGGTCACACACATCTCCCAGGATATGATGGTCCAGAGGTCAATGGACAAACGCATACACCTCTGCTCACTACCAGCTTGCATACTTCATTGCATGCATGCATGCTGCCTGCCTGCTTGCTTGTTTTCTGTCTGCCTTGCTTCCTTGCTGGCAAGCTTGAAGTCCTTCTATCTCTCATTTCCCTTGATGGATTCTGGACAGTGTCTCCTTGAGCACAGGCCCATGGGAAACTCTCTATGATGTTGTGGATGAATGTTTTACTCCAGTGCCCCTCACTCCAAACACAAATGTAGTTAGATATCAGGTGTGGACCTTCACATGGGTTGCTCAGTGTCCTGCCCAGTGTTCATACCCTTGAAAGGGGCTGCTCAGAGAAGATTGGGTATATGACCCATCTCCTTTAAAATCACTCATGCCTCTTTGGCAGTCAATTCTGCTTTCCCTGGATCTAGGACACATATTACGTTTGCTTGTGTCATAGAGAGTTAAGTGACTGCAGTGTCACTCTTCCCTTTTTGTATTCTTCCATTTCAAGGCACAGTCCTCCTCCTTCTGCAGTGGAGCTGGGAACTGGGAAAGGAACTCAACACCAAGAACAGACTTCTCTCGGTGGTTTGAGTTGGGTTTTGGACACATGGGCAGGAATAGGGCCTGAGGCTTAGGCCGAAGGTGCCTGCTTGACTTGAGGCCTTGGTGTGCCTGTAGCTCTGGTGTTTTCCCATCCTGGAAGGTTCCAAGTACTGTTGTCTATCCTAAAGTCAGCTCCTGGGTCCTAGCTTGGCACTCAGTGCTAAGGTAGATGTGTCACTGTCATGCTGGCTCCATAGCCCCTTCCTCTTCCAGCTGGGAACTTTGCTTGTCTCTCCTCCTGAATTGTGTAGCTCTGAGGCTTCCTTCAGCAGCTCCTTTGTCAGCCCTGAGATGCCAAAGCACAGAGGAGGCTGGTTCAATTCTGAATGGTTCCTGTGAGCTAGAGCTTCCTAGACTCAGTGGAATGGAGCTTAGAGCCAGAAAAGTTAGCAGAGGCTTGGGGAGCAGGCTTGAGGGAGTGGACTGCAAAATGCACTCCTCCAATACCAAGCAGGCCTGGCCTGGAGAACAAGGTGCAGGCAAGTGTCCTCCTATTCACAGAAAAGAGCCTCTGAGGGCCAGATCTCCCCTGACATAGCAGTTGGACATATGAGCTATGCCATCACCAAAACTATTCATGTTGGGAAGCACTGTTTTCCTGATGAGTTCAGCCTGACGTCAGCAGTCATGTGGTGTAGGAAGAGGGCAAACTGGACACTGTCTGCTCATGAATGTCCTGTCCACTCGCTAGTGCATCCTGAGGTGTTTTGTGCCTTCTGGGCATGCATGCCTGGGTTGGCAAGCCAGGGAATGAGGAGGCATGAGATCCCTGTCGATCCACGAAGCTTGGTCCAGATCTACGAGGTCTGGGAGAGCCGTGTCTTCCCGGTGGATCCTTGTCACCCAAACAACCAGAACGACATCTGACAATGAAAATAAAAGGTGACAAAGTCTTCCTGAACCTTCGCGGGACCCTCCAGAGTCTTTCCCTTCTGTTTCCCACTGATGATGGTCAACCTGGGGTCCTCTGGAGTCACTATCACTCCGGCAGAGCCATGGGGAGAAGCCTGAGCCAGAGGCTGCAGCAGGCTGGAGTTACACCCCTCTCAGCTAAGTGCTAGGGACCCATTTTTCCTAGGCTCCTCTGTGCATGCTCATGGCAAAAACCCACATTTCAAAAACAAAGAACAGCCTTCCAGCTCAGCATGGGGCCTCGCGCCTTACAGCTAAGCATCACACAGACCCAGGCACAAAGGCTGGATCTAGCTGACACCAGGCAGGGATACACAGTAAGTTTTCAGTCTGTACAGCCTAGTGAGATCCTCCCTAAATGGGACCAGCCAAGAGGTCCTTCAACTCGGTCTCCGGTCATGCTGGAAATGCTGAGAGGCGCCTGTGTAGACACATGTCCTGCATAGAGCTTTGGGGTGTCTTGTAGAGTATGCAGAATGGACCTGACTATGTATTCCTGCTTAGCCTGGAGCCAGGGAGCCTCCTAATTCTGACACCTCAGTTCTGATTTGCAGGCATGAACCACTCTCCTCACTGGGGATCCCTGTACTGGTTGCCTGTTCCTGTGTTTCTGAGGATGCTTGTGCTCAAGGTTGTGTGTTTGCCTGTATGCGCGCAAGTGTGTGTGTGTGTGTGTGTGTGTGTGTGTGTGTGTGTGTGTGTGTGTGTGTTGGTGTAGCTTCTCTGGTCTTTTCTGCTGTGGGCATGTGAGGCTGGTGTACTTGCAGAAGACACGAATAGATTTTAAGAGTCTTGCAGTAGGATTTTCTTTCTGCCTGGATCCTTAGAACCTCAGTCTTATTCACTGTCGGAGAGGCCATGCTGGACAGCAGGTTGCACCTCACCTCCTTCAGTCTCACCGTGGCACAATGCTGGCTTACTTGCAAGCGTGTAATGGTGCAAAGTTTAAAATAGGTTGCTGAGGTGTGTCCTGTGCTTCCCCTATTTGCACGGGAAGCTCTCAAACCCTAATGGCAGAGACTTCTTTGCACTTCCACAAAATTCTATTGCTCGCTTGTGCAACTTTCTGAGTGAAGCACCTCACATTCAGTTCATATAGTAAATCCCAGAGATGATTTGCTTTTCTTCCTGGACTTAGCATTCTCACGGTGGAAAGAGCATGACATAGAGGTGTTTGTTGACAGGGTTGGGCTCAAGGTCACACACATCTCCCAGGATGGGATGGTCCAGAGGTCAATGGAAAATGCATGCACCTCTGCTCAACTACAGCTTACATCCTTCTTTGCATGCATGCATGCATGCCTGCTGCCTGCCTGCTTGCTTGTTTTCTGTCTGGTTTGTGTCCTTGCTGGCAAGCTTGAAGTCCTTCTATGTCTCATTTTCCTTGATGGATTCTGGAAAGTGTCTCCTGGAGCACAGGCCCATGGGAAGCTCTCTGTGATGTTGGGGATGAATGTTTATTCCCGTTTGCTGCTCTCCAACCATAAATGTACTTAGATTCCAGGTGTGGACATTCACATGGGTTGCTTAGTGTCCGGCCCAGTGTTCACACCCTTGAAAGGGGTTGCTCAGAGAAGATTGGGTATATGACCCATCTCCTATTAAATCACTCATGCCTCTTTGCAAGCCATTTGTGCTTTCCCTGTGCCTTGGACACCTATTGAGGTAGCTTGTGTCATAGAGAGTTAAGTGACTGCAGTGTCACTAAACCCTATTAGTACTCTTCCATTTCCAGACTGAGGCCTCCTCCTGCTGCAATGAGAGCTGAGAACTGGGAAGGGAGCACACCTCCATGAACAGTCATCACTGGGTGCTTTCAGGTTGCGATTGCACAAGGGCAAGATTGGTTCCTCAGGCTTAGGCCAAAGGGGCCTGCTTGCCTTGAGGATTGTGTATCTGGAGCTCTGGCTGTTTTCCCCATCCTGAAAGGTTCCCAGCCACTGTAGTTTATAATAAAATCAGCTTCCAGGTCCTAACTTGGCTCTCAGCAGTCACAGGTAGAGGTGTCACTGTCATGCTGGCTCCCAATCCAGACTTCTTCCAGCTGGGAACTTTGCATGACTCACCTCAATTGTGTAGTTCTGAGGCTGCCTTCACTTGAAATGTGAAAGCACAGAAAATGCAGGTTCAATACTGAGTGGATCCTCCTGAGACCACAGCACCCGAGACTCAGTGGAAAGCAGCTGAGAGCCAGGAAGCATGGCAGATGCCTGGAGAGCAGGTGTGAGGGTGGGGACTGCAAATGCAAGCCTGCAGTTCCTGGCCAGCAGGTCCTGGAAACAAGGTCCAGGCAAGTGACCTCCTAGTCTCAGAAAAGAGCCTCTTAGGGCCAGATCTCCCATGACAGCGCATTTGGACAGATGAGCTCTGCCAGCACAGAATCACCATGGTGGTCGGTTGGGAAGCACTGTTTTCCAGATGACTTCAGCCTGAGGGCAGCGGTGGTGTGGGTGTAGGAAAAGGGCAAACTGGACACTGTCAGCTCTTGAATGTCCTTTCCTCTCCCTGGAGCATCCTGAGGTGTTTTGTGCCTTCTGGGCATGCCTGCCTGGGCTGGCAGGCCAGGGCATGAGGAGGCATGAGATCCCTGTCCCTTCCAGGAAGGCTTGTACAGATGAAGCTGGTCTAGGAGAGCCCTGTCTTTCCGGTGGGTCCTTGTCTCCCAAACAACCACAACGACATCTGATTCAATGAAAATAAAAGAAGACAAAGTCTTCCCAAATTTCGCGGGGCCCTCCAGAGTACTTCCCTTCTGGTTGTTACTAAAGATGATCAACGTGGGTGTGGTCATCTGGAGTCGCTGTCAGCCTGGCAGCGACTTGGTGAGAAGCCTGAACCAGAGGCTGCAGCAGGCTGGAGTTACACCCCTCTCAGCTAGGTGCTAGGGACCCATTTTTCCTAGGCTCCTCTGCGCATGCGCAAGGCCAAAAACCCACATTTCAAAAACAAAGAACCGCCTTCCAGCTCAGCATGGGGCCTTGGGCCTTGCAGATAAGCATCACAGAGACCCAGGCACAAAGGCTGGATCTAGTTGACAACCAGGCAGGGCTACACCTTAAGTTTTCAAACAGTACAGCCTAGCGAGATATAACCAAAAGGAACAAGCCCAGAGTCCCTTCAACTCGGGCTGGTCACGGGTTATGCTGGAAATGCTGAGAGGCGCCTGTGGAGACACAGATCCTGCATAGAGCTTTGGGATGTCTTGTAGAGGACATAGCATGGACCTCAACATGTAGTCCTGCTTACCCTGGAGCAAGGGAGCATCCTGATGCTGACTCCTCAGTGCTGGATTGAAGGCATGAAACAGTTTCGCTGGGGATCCCTGCACTGTCTGCCTGTTCCTGTGTTTGTGCGGGTGCCTGTCCTCGAGGTTGTGTGTGTGTGTGTGTGTGTGTGTGTGTGTGTGTGTGTGTGTGTGTGAGTGTGTGTGTGTGTGTTGTTTGTGTGTGTCTGTCTGTGTGTGTGTGTGTGTGTGTGTGTGTGTGTCGGTATAGTTTCTCTGGGCATTTGTGCTGTGGGCATCTACGGCAGGTGTACCTGGAGAGGACAAGATAGATTTGGGAGACTTGCAGTATGACTTTCTTTCTTCCTGGGCCCTTAGAGCCTCAGTCTTATTCACTGTCCTAGAGGCCATGCTGGACAGCCGGTTGCCCCGCACGTCCTTCTGTCTCATCCTGGCACAGTGCTGACTTACTTGCAAGCGTGTAATCGTGCAAAGTTTAAACACTGATGCTGAGGTGTGTCCTGTGCTTCTTATGCTTGCACGGTAAGCTCTCACACCTAATGACAGAGACATATTTTCACCTCCACAAACTGCTTTTGCTCCCTTGTGAAACTTTCTGAGTGAAGCACGTCACATTCAGTTCATATAGAAATCCCAGAGATGATTTGCTTTTCTTCCTGGACTTAGCATTCTCACTGAGGAACCTGGCATGCCATGGAGGTGTTTGTTGATATGGTGGGGCTCAATGTCACACACATCTCCCAGGATGTGATGGTCCAGAGGTCAATGGACAAATGCATACACCTTTGCTCAACTACCAGCTTGCATACTTCTTTGCATGCATGCATGCTGCCTGCCTGCTGCTTGTTTTCTGTCTGGCTTGCTTCCCTGCTGACAAGCTTGAAGTCCTTCTATCTCTCATTTCCCTTGATGGATTCTGTAAAGTGTCTCCTTGAGCAAAATCCCATGGGAAAGTCTCTGTGATGTTGTGGATGAATGTTTTACTCCGTGACCCTAAATCCAAACATGAATGTACTTAGATTCCAGGTGTGGACCTTCACACTGGGTTGCTCAGTGTCCTGCCCAGTGTCACATCCTTGAAAAGGGTTGCTCAGAGAAGGTTGGGTATATGACCCGTCTCCTTTGAAATCACTCATGCCTCTTTGGAAGCCATTTGTGCTTTCCCTGTGCCTAGGACACCTATTAAGATAGCTAGTGTTATAGAGAGTTAAGTGACTGCAGTCACTCCACCCTGCTTGTACTCTTCCATTTCAAGGCTGAGCCCTCCTCCTGCTACAATGAGAGCTGGGAACTGGAAAGGAATGACACCTCCATGAAAGTGATCTCTGGGTTGTTTGAGGTGGGGTTTGGACACGAAGGCAGGAATGGGGCCTCAGGCTTAGGCCAAAGGTGCCTGCTTGCCTTGAGGTCTTGTGTGCCTGGAGCTCTGGCTGTTTTCCCCCTTCTGGAAGGTTCCCAGCCACTGTTGCTTATCCTAAAGTCAGCTCCCAGTTCCTAGCTTGGCTCTCAGTGGTCAGAGGTAGAGGTGTCTCTGTCATCCTGGCTCCCAAACCCCTTCATATTCCTGCTGAGAACTTTGAAAGTCTCACCTCCTGAATTGCTTAGCTCTGCAGCTACCTTCACGAGACTCTTGATCAGACTTGAGATACCAAAGCACAGAGAATGCGGGATCAATACTGAGTGGATCCTCCTGAGACCAGAGCACCTGAGACTCAGTGGAATGGAGCTGAGAGCCAGGAAGCAAGGCAGATGCCTGGAGAACAGGTGTGAGGGTGGGGAACTGCAAAATGCAAGCCTGCATTTCCAGGCCGGCAGGTTCTGGAGAACAGGTCCAGGAAAGTGACCTCCTGGTCTCAGGAAAGAGCCTCTGAGGGCCAGATTTCCCATGATATAGCAGTTGGACAGATGATCTCTGCCAGTACCTAGAATCACCATAGTGGTAGGTTGGGAAGCTCTGTTTTCCTGATGACTTCAGCCTGAAGGCAGCGGTGGTGTGGGTGCAGAAAAAGGGCAAATTGGACAGTATCTGCTCTTGAATGTCCTGTCCTCTCCCTGGAGCATACTGAGCAGTTTTGTGCCTTCTGGGCATGCATGCCTGGGCTGGCAGGCCAGGGCTTGAGGAGGAATGAGATCCCTGTGCCTTCCAGGAAGGCTGGTACAGATAAAGCTGGTCTAGGAGAAACCAGTCTTCCCAGTGGGTCCTTGTCTACAAAATAACCTTAACGACATCTGATTCAATGAAAATGAAAGCTGACAAAGTCTTCCCGAACCTTCGAGGGACCCTCCAGAGTCCTTCCCTTCTGGTTGACACTGAAGATGGTCAACCTGGGGTCCTCTGGAGTCACTATCATTTCTGCAGTGCCTTGGTGAGAAGCCTGAGCCAGAGGCTGCAGCAGGTTGGAGTTACACCCCTCTCAGCTAGGTGCTAAGGACCCATTTTTCAAAGGCTCCTCTGCGCATGAGCATGGCCTAAACCCACATTTCAAAAAGAAAGAACAGCCTTCCAGGTCAGCATGGGGCCTCGTGCCTTACAGCTAAGCATCACAGAGACCTAAGCACAAAGGGCTGGATCTAGTTGACAACCAGGCAGGGCTACACAATAAGTTTTCAGTCTGTACAGCCTAGTGAGATCCTCCCAAAACGGAAGCAGCCCAGAGGTCCTTCAACTCGGGCTGGTCTCTGCTCATGCTGGAAATGCCTAGAGGCGCCTGTATATACACAGGTCCTGCACAGACCTTTGGGGTGTCTTGTAGAATATGCAGAATGGACCTGACTATGTATTCCTGCTTAGCCTGGAGCTAGGGAGCCTCCTAATTCTGACACCTCAGTTCTGATTTGCAGGCATGAACCAATCTCACTGGGGATCCCTATACTGGGTGCCTGTTCCTGTGTCTCTAAGGGTGCTTGTGCTCAAGGTTGTGTGTGTGCGTGTGCGTGCAAGCGTGTGTGTGTGTGTGTGTGTGTGTGTGTGTGTGTGTGTGTGTGTGTGTGTTGGTGTAGCTTCTCTGGGCTCTTCTGCTGTGAGCATCTGAGGCTGGTGAACTTGCAGAAGACACGAATAAATTTTGGGCTTCTTGCAGTAGGACTTTCTTTCTGCCTCGACCGTTAGAGCCTCAGTCTTATTCACTGTCGGAGAGGCCATGCTGGACAGCCGGTTGCATCTCACCTCCTTCAGTCTCACCCTGGCACAGTGCTGGCTTACTTGAAAGCATGTAATGGTGCAAAGTTTAAAATCGGTTGCTGAGGTGTGTCCTGTGCTTCCCCTATTTGCACGGGAAGCACTCAAACCCTAGTGGCAGAGACTTCTTTGCACTTCCACAAAATTCTATTGCTCCCTTGTGCAACTTTCTGAGAGAAGCACTTCACATTCAGTTCATATAGTAAATCCCAGAGATGATTTGCTTTATTTCCTGGACTTAGCGTTCTCATGGTGGAAAGAGGCATGACGTAGAGGTGTTTGTTGACAGGGTTGGGCTCAAGGTCACACACATCTCCCAGATGTGATGGTCCAGAGGTCATTGGAAAATGCATGCATCTCTGCTCAACTACCAGCTTGCATACTTCTTTGCATGCATGCATGCGTGCCTGCTTGCTTGTTTTCTGTCTGGTTTGCGTCCTTGCTGGCAAGCTTGAAGTCCTTCTATCTCTCATTTCCATTAATGGATTCTGTAAAGTGTCTCCTGGAGCACAGGCCCACGGGAAGCTCTCTGTAATGTTGTGGATGAATGTTTACTCCGGTTTGCCGCTATCCAAACATCAATGAACTTAGATTCCAGGTGTGGACATTCAAACTTGGTTGCTCTGTATCCTGCCCAGTGTTCAAACCCTTGAAAGGGGTTGCTCAGAGAATGTTGGGTATATGACCCATCTCCTTTTAAATCACTCATGCCTCTTTGGAAGCCATTTGTGCTGTCCCTGTGCCTTGGACTCCTATTGAGTTAGCTTGTGTCATAGAGAGTTAAATGACTGCAGTGTCACTACACCCTGTTTGTACTCTTCCATTTCAAGATGGAGGCCTCCTTCTGCTGCAATGAGTGCTGGGAACTGGGAAGGGAGCACACCTCCATGAACAGTCATCATTGGGTGCTTTCAGGTGGGGTTTACACAAGGGCAAGATTGGTTCCTCAGGCTTAGGCCAAAGGGGCCTGCTTGCCTTGAGGCATTGTGTACCTGGAGCTCTGACTGTTTTCCCTATCGTGAAAGATTCCCAGCCACTGTAGTTTACACTAAAATCAGCTCCCAGGTCCTAACTTGGCTCTCAGCAGTCACAGGTAGAGGTGTCACTGTCATGCTGGCTCCCAATCCAAACTACTTCAAGCTGGGAATTTGCATGACTCATCTCTATTGTGTAGCTCTGAGGCTGCCTTCACTTGAAATGTGAAAGCACAGAAAATGCAGGTTCAATACTGAGTGGATCCTCCTGAGACCACAGCACCCGAGATTCAGTGGAAAGCAGCTGACAGCCAGGAAGCATGGCAGATGCCTGGAGAGCAGGTGTGAGGGTGGGAACTGGAAAATACAGGCCTGCAGTTCCAAGCCAGTGGGTCCTGGAGAACAAGTTCCAGGCAAAGTGACCTCCTGGTCTCAGGAAAGAGCCTCTGAGGGCCAGATCTCCCATGACAGCGCATTTGGACAGATGAGCTCTGCCAGCACGGAGAATCACCATGTGGTAGGTTGGGAAGCACTGTTTTCCAGATGACTTCAGCCTGAGGGCAGCGGTGGTGTGGGTGTAGGAAGAGGGCTAACTGGACACTGTCTGCTCTTGAATGTCCTTTCCTCTCCCTGGAGCATCCTGAGGTGTTTTGTGCCTTCTGGGCATGCATGCCTGGGCTGGCAGGCCAGGGCTTGAGGAGGAATGAGATCCCTGTGCCTTCCAGGAAGGCTGGTACAGATAAAGCTGGTCTAGGAGAAACCAGTCTTCCCAGTGGGTCCTTGTCTACAAAATAACCTTAACGACATCTGATTCAATGAAAATGAAAGCTGACAAAGTCTTCCCGAACCTTCAAGGGACCCTCCAGAGTCCTTCCCTTCTGGTTGACACTGAAGATTGTCAACGTGGGGTCCTCTGGAGTCACTATCATTTCTGCAGTGCCTTGGTGAGAAGCCTGAGCCAGAGGCTGCAGCAGGTTGGAGTTACACCCCTCTCAGCTAGGTGCTAAGGACCCATTTTTCAAAGGCTCCTCTGCGCATGAGCATGGCCTAAACCCACATTTCAAAAAGAAAGAACAGCCTTCCAGGTCAGCATGGGGCCTCGTGCCTTACAGCTAAGCATCACAGAGACCTAAGCACAAAGGGCTGGATCTAGTTGACACCAGGCAGGGCTACACAGTAAGTTTTCAGTCTGTACAGCCTAGTGAGATCCTCCCAAAACGGAAGCAGCCCAGAGGTCCTTCAACTCGGGCTGGTCTCTGCTCATGCTGGAAATGCCTAGAGGCGCCTGTATATACACAGGTCCTGCACAGACCTTTGGGGTGTCTTGTAGAATATGCAGAATGGACCTGACTATGTATTCCTGCTTAGCCTGGAGCTAGGGAGCCTCCTAATTCTGACACCTCAGTTCTGATTTGCAGGCATGAACCAATCTCACTGGGGATCCCTATACTGGGTGCCTGTTCCTGTGTCTCTAAGGGTGCTTGTGCTCAAGGTTGTGTGTGTGCGTGTGCGTGCAAGCGTGTGTGTGTGTGTGTGTGTGTGTGTGTGTGTGTGTGTGTGTGTGTGTGTTGGTGTAGCTTCTCTGGGCTCTTCTGCTGTGAGCATCTGAGGCTGGTGAACTTGCAGAAGACACGAATAAATTTTGGGCTTCTTGCAGTAGGACTTTCTTTCTGCCTCGACCGTTAGAGCCTCAGTCTTATTCACTGTCGGAGAGGCCATGCTGGACAGCAGGTTGCACCTCACCTCCTTCAGTCTCACCCTGGCACAGTGCTGGCTTACTTGAAAGCATGTAATGGTGCAAAGTTTAAAATCGGTTGCTGAGGTGTGTCCTGTGCTTCCCCTATTTGCACGGGAAGCACTCAAACCCTAGTGGCAGAGACTTCTTTGCACTTCCACAAAATTCTATTGCTCCCTTGTGCAACTTTCTGAGAGAAGCACTTCACATTCAGTTCATATAGTAAATCCCAGAGATGATTTGCTTTATTTCCTGGACTTAGCGTTCTCATGGTGGAAAGAGGCATGACGTAGAGGTGTTTGTTGACAGGGTTGGGCTCAAGGTCACACACATCTCCCAGATGTGATGGTCCAGAGGTCATTGGAAAATGCATGCATCTCTGCTCAACTACCAGCTTGCATACTTCTTTGCATGCATGCATGCGTGCCTGCTTGCTTGTTTTCTGTCTGGTTTGCTTCCTTGCTGGCAAGCTTGAAGTCCTTCTATCTCTCATTTCCATTAATGGATTCTGTAAAGTGTCTCCTGGAGCACAGGCCCACGGGAAGCTCTCTGTGATGTTGTGGATGAATGTTTACTCCGGTTTGCCGCTATCCAAACATCAATGTACTTAGATTCCAGGTGTGGACCCTCACATGGGTTGCTCTGTATCCTGCCCAGTGTTCAAACCCTTCAAAGGGGTTGCTCAGAGAATGTTGGGTATATGACCCATCTTCTTTTAAATCACTCATGCCTCTTTGGAAGCCATTTGTGCTGTCCCTGTGCCTTGGACTCCTATTGAGTTAGCTTGTGTCATAGGGAGTTAAGTGACTGCAGTGTCACTACACCCTGTTTGTACTCTTCCATTTCAAGATGGAGGCCTCCTTCTGCTGCAATGAGTGCTGGGAACTGGGAAGGGAGCACACCTCCATGAACAGTCATCATTGGGTGCTTTCAGGTGGGGTTTACACAAGGGCAAGATTGGTTCCTCAGGCTTAGGCCAAAGGGGCCTGCTTGCCTTGAGGCATTGTGTACCTGGAGCTCTGACTGTTTTCCCTATCGTGAAAGATTCCCAGCCACTGTAGTTTACACTAAAATCAGCTCCCAGGTCCTAACTTGGCTCTCAGCAGTCACAGGTAGAGGTGTCACTGTCATGCTGGCTCCCAATCCAAACTACTTCAAGCTGGGAATTTGCATGACTCATCTCTATTGTGTAGCTCTGAGGCTGCCTTCACTTGAAATGTGAAAGCACAGAAAATGCAGGTTCAATACTGAGTGGATCCTCCTGAGACCACAGCACCCGAGATTCAGTGGAAAGCAGCTGACAGCCAGGAAGCATGGCAGATGCCTGGAGAGCAGGTGTGAGGGTGGGAACTGGAAAATACAGGCCTGCAGTTCCAAGCCAGTGGGTCCTGGAGAACAAGTTCCAGGCAAAGTGACCTCCTGGTCTCAGGAAAGAGCCTCTGAGGGCCAGATCTCCCATGACAGCGCATTTGGACAGATGAGCTCTGCCAGCACGGAGAATCACCATGTGGTAGGTTGGGAAGCACTGTTTTCCAGATGACTTCAGCCTGAGCGCAGCGGTGGTGTGGGTGTAGGAAGAGGGCTAACTGGACACTGTCTGCTCTTGAATGTCCTTTCCTCTCCCTGGAGCATCCTGAGGTGTTTTGTGCCTTCTGGGCATGCATGCCTGGGCTGGCAGGCCAGGGCTTGAGGAGGAATGAGATCCCTGTGCCTTCCAGGAAGGCTGGTACAGATAAAGCTGGTCTAGGTGAGCCCTGTATTCCCCGTGGGTGCTTGTCTCCCAAACAACAACAATGACATCCGATTCAATGAAAATAAAAGGTGACAATGTCTTCCCGAATTTCGCGGGGCCCTTAAGAGTACTGCCCTTCTGGTTGTTACTGAAGATGATCAACGTGGGGTCCTCTGGAGTTGCTGTCAGCCTGGCAGCGCCTTGGTGAGAAGCCTGAGCCAGAGGCTGCAGCAGGCTGGAGTTACACCCCTCTCAGCTAGGTGCTAGGGACCCATTTTTCCTTGGCTCCTCTGCGCATGCGCAAGGCCAAAATCCCACATTTCAAAAAGAAAGAACAGCCTTCCAGCTCAGCATGGGGCCTTGCGCCTTGCAGCTAAGCATCACAGAGACCCAGGCACAAAGGCTGGATCTAGTTGACAACCAGGCAGGGATACACTGTAAGTTTTCAGGCTGTACAGCCTAGCGCGATCCTCCCAAAAGGAACCAGCCCAGAGGTCCTTCAACTCGGGTCTGTCCCGGGTTATTCTGGAAATACTGAGAGGCTGCCCTGGAGACACAGGTCCTGCATAGAGCTTTGGGATGTCTTGTAGAGGACATAGAATGGACCTCAATATGTAGTCCTGCTTAGCCTGGAGCAAGGGAGCCTCCTAATTCTGACTCCTCAGTGCTGGATATGCAGGCATTAAACAGTTCCGCTGGGGATCCCTGCACTGGGTGCCTGTTCCTGTGTTTGTGCGGGTGCCTGTCCACGAGGTTGTGTATGTGTGTGTGTGTGTGTGTGTGTGTGTGTGTGTGTGTGTGTGTGTGTGTGTGTGTGTGTGTGTGTGTGGGCGTGTGTGTGTGTCGGTGTAGCTTCTCTGGGCACTTGCGCTGCGAGCATCTATGGCTGGTGTACCTGGAGAGGACTAGATAGATTTGGGAGACTTGCAGTAGGACTTTCGTTCTGCCCGGGCCGTTAGAGCCTCAGTCTTATACACTGTCCTAGAGGCCATACTGGACAGCTGGTACCCCCTCACTCCCTTCAGTCTCACCCTGGCACAGTGCTGGCTTACTTACAAGCGTGTAATCATGGAAAGTTTAAACACGGATGCTGAGGTGTGTCCTGTGCTTCCTATGCTTGCACGGGAAGCACTCACACCTAATGACAGAGACATATTTGCACATCCACAAACTGCTTTTGCTCTCTTGTGCAATTTTCTGATTGAAGCACGTCACATTCAGTTCTATAGTAAATCCCAGAGATGATTTGCTTTTCTTCCTGGACTTAGCATTCTCACTGAGGAACCTGCCATGCCTTGGATCTGTTTGTTGACATGGTGGGGCTCAATGTCACACACATCTCCCAGGATGTGATGGTCCAGAGGTCAATGGACAAATGCATACACCTCTGCTCAACTACCAGGTGCATACTTCATTGCATGCATGCCTGCTGCCTGCCTGCTTGCTTGTTTTCTGTGTGACTTGCTTCCTTGCTGACAAGCTTGAAGTCCTTCTAACTCTCATTTCCCTTGATGGATTCTAGACAGTGTCCTCTTGAGCAAAGGCCCATGGGAAAGTCTCTGTGATGTTGTGGATGAATGTTTTACTCCCGTGCCCCGAACTCCAAATATAAATGTACTTAGATTCCAGGTGTGGACCTTCACACTGTGTTGCTCACTGTCCTGCCCTGTTTCACACCCTTAAAAGGGGTAGCTCAGAGAAGATTGGGTATATGACGCATCTCCTTTTAAATCACTCATGCCTCTCTGGAAGCCATTTGTGCTTTCCCTGTGCCTAGGACACCTATTGAGGTAGCTAGTGTCATAGAGAGTTAAGTGACTGCAGTGTCACTCCACCCTGTTTGTACTCTTCCATTTCAAGACTGAGGCCTCCTCCTGCTACAATGAGAGCTGGGAACTGGGAAGGAATCACACCTTCATGATAGTCATCTCTGGGTTGTTTGAGGTGGGGTTTGGACACGAAGGCAGGAATGGGTCTCAGGCTTAGGCCAAAGGTGCCTGCTTGCCTTGAGGCCTTGTGTGCATGGAGCTCTGGCTGTTTTCGCCCTTCTGGAATGTTCCCAGCCACTGTTGTTCATGCTAAAGTCAGCTACCAGGTCCTAGCTTGGCTCTCAGTGGTTAGAGGTAGAGGTGTCACTGTCATCCTGGCTCCAAAACCCCTTCATGTTCCTGCTGGGAACTTTGAAAGTCTCACCTCCTGAATTGCTTAGCTCTGCGGCTGCCTTCACCAGACTCTTGATCAGACATGAGATACCAAAGCACAGAGAATGTGGGATCAATACTGAGTGGATCCTCCTGAGACCAGAGCACCTGAGATTCAGTGGAATGGAGCTGAGAGCCAGGAAGCATGGCAGATGCCTGGAAAACAGGTGTGAGGTTGGGGAACTGCAAAATGCAAGCCTGCATTTCCAGGCCGGCAGGTTCTGGAGAACAGGTCCAGGAAAGTGACCTCCTGGTCTCAGGAAAGAGCCTCTGAGGGCCAGATTTCCCATGATATAGCAGTTGGACAGATGATCTCTGCCAGCACCTAGAATCAGCATGGTGGTAGGTTGGGAAGCTCTGTTTTCCTGATGACTTCAGCCTGAGGACAGCGGTGGTGTGGGTGTAGGAAAAGGGCAAATTGGACACTGTCTGCTCTTGAATGTCCTGTCCTCTCCCTGGAGCATACTGAGGTGTTTTGTGCCTTCTGGGCATGCCTGCCTGGGCTGGCAGGCCAGGGCTTGAGGAGGCATGAGATCCCTGTCCCTTCCAACAAGGCTGGTACATATAAAGCTGGTCTAGGAGAAACCTGTCTTCCCAATGGGTCCTTGTCTACCAAATAACCATAACGACATCCGATTCAATGAAAATTAAAGGTGACAAAGTCTTCCCGAACCTTCTGGTGCCCTCCAGAGTCCTTCCCTACTGGTTGACACTGAAGATGGTCAACCTGGGGTCCTGTGGAGTCGCTATCAGGCCAGGAGTGCCTTGGTGAGAAGCCTGAGCCAGAGGCTGCAGCAGGCTGGAGTTACACCCCTCTCAGCTAGGTGCTAGGGACCCATTTTTCCTAGGCTCCTCTGTGCATGCGTAAGTCCCAAACCACAATTCAAAAAAGAAACAACTGCCTTCCAGCTCAGCATGGGGCCTGCACTTTGCAGCTAAGCATCACAGAGTCCCAGGCACAAAGGCTGGATCTAGTTGACAACCAGGCAGGGCTACACTGTAAGTTTTCAGCCTGTACAGCCTAGCACGATCCTCCCAAAAGGAACCAGTCCAGAGGTCCTTCAACTCTGGTTCGTCCCGGGTTATGCCGGAAATACTGAGAGGCTCCTGTGGAGACACAGATCCTGCATAGCACTCTGGGGTGTCTTGTAGAGGACGCAGATAGACCTGACTATGTATTCCTGCTTAGCCTGGAGCCAGGGCGCCACCTGCTTCTGACTCCTCAGTGCTGATTTGCAGGCAAGAACCATTCTCGCTGGGGATCCCTGCACTGGGTGCCTGTTCCTGTGTTTCTGCTGGTGCATTTCCTCGAGGTTGTGTGTGTGTGTGTTAGTATGTTGGTGTAGCTTCTGTGGGCTCTTGTGCTTCGGGCATCTGAGGCTGGTGTACCTGGAGAGGACACGAATAGATTTGGGAGTCTTTCCCCCTGGACTCGTAGAGCCTCAACCTTTATCACTGTCCTAAGGCCATGGTGGACAGCCTGTTGCCCCTCACGTCCTTCAGTCTCAACCTGGCAGAGTGCTGGCTTACTTGCAAGAGTGTAATGGTGCAAAGTTTAATCGCAGAAGCTCAAGTGTGTCCTATGCTTCCCATGCTTGGCCTGGAAGTTCTCACACCTAATGATAGAGACATCATTGCACCTCCACAGACTGCTTTGCTCCCTTGTACAAATTTCTGAGTGAAGCACCTCACATTCAATACATACAGTAAATCCCAGAGATGATTTGCTTTTCTTCCTGGATTTAGTGTTCTCGCTGTGGAACCTGGCATGCTTTGGAAGTGTTTTTGACATGGTGGGGCTCAAGGTCACACACATCTCCCAGGATATGATGGTCCAGAGGTCAATGGACAAATGCATACACCTCTGCTCACTACCAGCTGGCATACTTCATTGCATACATGCCTGCTGCCTGCCTGCTTGCTTGTTTTCTGTATGGCTTGCTTCCTTGCTGGCAAGCTTGAAGTCCTTCTATCTCTCATTTCCCTTGATGGATTCTGGACAGTGTCTCCTTGAGCACAGGCCCATGGGAAACTCTCTGTGCTGTTGTGGATGAATGTTTTACTCCAGTGCCCCTCACTCCAAATACAAATGTACTTAGATATCAGGTGTGGACCTTTTCATGGGTTCCTCAGTGTCCTGCCTAGTGTTCACACCCTTGAAAGGGGTTGCTCAGAGAAGGTTGGGTATATGACCCATCTCCTTTTAAATCAGTATGCCTCTTTGGAAGTCAATTCTGCTTTTCCTGTGCCTAGGACACCTATTGATGTAGCTTGGGTCATAGAGAGTTAAGTGACTGCAGTGTCACTCTTCCCTTTTTGTACTCTTCCATTTCAAGGCAGAGCCCTCCTCCTGCTGCAATAGAACTGAAAACTGGGAATGGAACACAACTCCAAGAACAGACTTCTCTCTGAGGTTTGAGTTGGGTTTTGGACACATGTGCAGGAATAGGGCCTAAGGCTTAGGCCAAAGGAGCCTGCTTGACTTGAGGCCTTGGTGTGCCTCGAGCTCTGGGATTTTCCCCATCCTGGGAGGTTCCAAGCCAGTGTTGTCTTTCCTAAAGTCAGCTCCTGGATCCTAGCTTGGCTCTCAGTGCTCAAGGTAGAGGTCTCATTGTCATGCTGGTTCCAAAGCCCCTTCCTCTTCCAGCTGGGAACTTTGCCTGTTTCTACTCCTGAATTGTGTAGCTCTGAGGCTTCCTTCAGGAGCTCCTTTGTCAGCCCTGAGATGCCAAAGCACAGAGGATGCTGGTTCAATACTGAAATGTTCCTCCTGAGGCCAGAGTTCCCTAGACTCAGTGGAATGGATCCAGATGAGTTGGCAGAGGCATGAGGAACAGGCTTGAGGGAGTGGACTGCAAAATGCACTCCTCCAATACCAAGCAGGACAGGCCTGGAGAACAAGGTGCAGGCAAGTGCCCTCCTCTTCCGAGGAAAGCGCCTCGGAGGGCCAGATCTCCCATGACATAGCAGTTGGACATATGAGCTATGCCAGCACCAAGATTTTTCATGTTGGGAAGCCCTGTTTTCCTGATGAGTTCAGCCTGATGTCAGCGGTCGTGTGGTGTAGGAAGAGGGCAAACTGGACACTGTCTGCTCTTGAATGTCCTGTCCACTCGCTAGTGCATCCTGAGGTGTTTTGTGCCTTCTGGGCATGCATGCCTGGGTTGGTAGGCCAGGGAATGAGGAGGCATGAGATCCCTGTCGTTTCCACGAAGCCTGGTCCAGATCTACAAGGTCTGGGAGACCCTGTCTTCCTGGTGGATCGTTGTCTCCCAAACAACCACAATGACATCC
The DNA here is from genome assembly GCF_003668045.3 of Cricetulus griseus. Taxonomy (NCBI): domain Eukaryota; kingdom Metazoa; phylum Chordata; class Mammalia; order Rodentia; family Cricetidae; genus Cricetulus; species Cricetulus griseus. The sequence goes on along the minus strand of NC_048601.1, from coordinate 30,251,947 downwards.
GACTCAATGAAAATGAAAGCTGACAAAGTCTTCCCGAATCTTCGCGGGACCCTCCAGAGTCCTTCCCTTCTGGTTGACACTGAAGATGGTCAACGTGGGGTCCTCTGGAGTCACTATCAGTCCAGCAGCGCCTTGGTGAGAAGCCTGAGCCAGAGGCTGCAGCAGGCTGGAGTTACACCCCTCTCAGCTAGGTGCTAGGGACCCATTTTTCCAAGGCTCCTCTGCGCATGCGCATGGCCTAAACCCACATTTCAAAAAGAAAGACCAGCCTTCCAGCTCAGCATGGGGCCTCGTGCCTTACAGCTAAGCATCACAGAGACCTAAGCACAAAGGGCTGGATCTAGTTGACACAAGGCAGGGCTACACAATAAGTTTTCAGTCTGTACAGCCTAGTGAGATCCTCCCAAAACGGAAGCAGCCCAGAGGTCCTTCAACTCGGGCTGGTCTCTGCTCATGCTGGAAATGCTGAGAGGTACCTGTGTAGACACAGGTCCTGCATAGAGCTTTGGGGTGTCTTGTAGAGTATGCAGAATGGACCTGACTATGTATTCCTGCTTAGCCTGGAGCCAGGGAGCCTCCTAATTCTGACACCTCAGTTCTGATTTGCAGGCATGAACCAATCTCACTGGGGATTTCTGTACTGGGTGCCTGTTCCTGTGTTTCTAAGGGTGCTTGTGCTCAAGGTTGTGTGTGTGCGTGTGCGCGCAAGCGTGTGTGTGTGTGTGTGTGTGTGTGTGTGTGTGTGTGTGTGTGTGTGTGTGTGTAGCTTCTCTTGGCTCTTCTGCTGTGGGCATCTGAGGCTGGTGAACCTGCAGAAGACACGAATAAATTTTGGGCTTCTTGCAGTAGGACTTTCTTTCTACCTCGACCCATAGAACCTCAGGCTTATTCACTGTCTGAGAGGCCATGCTGGACAGCTGGTTGACCTCACCTCCTTCAGTCTCACCTTGGCACAGTGCTGGCTTACTTGCAAGCATGTAATGGTGCCAAGTTTAAAAACAGTTGTTGAGTTGTGTCCTGTGCTTCCACTGTTTGCACGGGAAGCACTCAAACCCTAATGGCCGAGACGTCTTTGTACTTCCACAAACTTCTATTGCTCCCTTGTGCAACTTTCTGAGACAAGCACCTCACATTCAATTCATACAGTAAATCCCAGAGATGATTTGCTTTTCTTCCAGAATATAGCATTCTCATGGTGGAAAGAGGCATGATGTAGAGGTGTTTGTTGACAGGGTTGGGCTCAAGGTCACACACATCTCCCACATGTGATGGTCCAGAGGTCAATGGAATATGCATGCATCTCTGCTCAACTACCAGCTTGCATACTTCTTTGCATGCATGCATGCTGCCTGCCTGCTTGCTTGTTTTCTGTCTGGCTTGCTTCCTTGCTGGCAAGCTTGAAGTCCTTCTATCTCTCATTTCCCTTGATGGATTCTGGAAAGTGTCTCCTGGAGCACAGGCGCATTGGAAGCTCTCTGTGATGTTGGGGATGAATGTTTACTCCGTTTGCCGCTATTTAAACATCAATGTACTTAGATTCCAGGTGTGGACCCTCACATGGGTTGCTCTGTATCCTGCCCAGTGTTCAAACCCTTCAAAGGGGTTGCTCAGAGAATGTTGGGTATATGACCCATCTCCTTTTAAATCACTCATGCCTCTTTGGAAGCCATTTGTGCTGTCCCTGTGCCTTGGACTCCTATTGAGTTAGCTTGTGTCATAGGGAGTTAAGTGACTGCAGTGTCACTACACCCTGTTTGTACTCTTCCATTTCAAGACTGAGAACTCCTTCTGCTGCAATGAGAGATTGGGACTGGTATGGGCGCACACCTCCATGAACAGTCATCACTGGGTGCTTTCAGGTGGGGTTTGAACAAGGGCAAGATTGGTTCCTCAGGCTTAGGCCAAAGGGGCCTGCTTGCTTTGAGGCATTGTGTACCTGGAGCTCTGACTGTTTTCCCCATCCTGAAAGGTTCCCAGCCACTGTAGTTTACCCAAAAATCAGCTCCCACCTCCTAACTTGGCTCTCAGCAGTCACAGGTAGAGGTGTCACTGTCATGCTGGCTCCCAATCCAGACTTCTTCCAGCTGGGAACTTTTCATGACTCACCTCAATTGTGTAGCTCTGAGGCTGCCTTCACTTGAAATGTGAAAGCACAGAAAATGCAGGTTCAATACTGAGTGGATCCTCCTGAGACCACAGCACCCGAGACTCAGTGGAAAGCAGCTGAGAGCCAGGAAGCATGGCAGATGCCTGGAGAGCAGGTGTGAGGGTGGGGACTGTAAATACAACCTGCAGTTCCAGGCCAGCGGGTCCTGGAGAACAAGTTCCAGGCAAGTGACCTCCTGGTCTCAGGAAAGAGCCTCTGAGGGCCAGATCTCCCATGACATAGCAGTTGGACAGATGAGCTCTGACAGAACCGAGAATCACCATGCTGGTAGGTTGGGAAGCGCTGTTTTCCTGATGACTTCAGCCTGAGAGCAGCGGTGGTGTGGGTGTAGGAAGTGGGCAAACTGGACACTGTCTACTCTTGAATGTCCTTTACTCTCCCTGGAGCATCCTGAGGTGTTTTGTGCCTTCTAGGCATGCCTGCCTGGGCTGGCAGGCCAGGGCATGAGGAGGCATGAGATCCCTGTCCCTTCCAGGATGGCTTGTACTGATGAACCTGGTCTAGGAGAGCCCTGTCTTTCCGGTGAGTCCTTGTCTCCCAAACAACCACAACGACATCCGATTCAATGAAAATAAAAGACAAAGTCTTCCCAAATTTCGCGGGGCCCTCCAGAGTACTTCCCTTCTGGTTGACACTGAAGATGATCAACGTGGGTGGGGTCCTCTGGAGTCGCTGTCAGCCTGGCAGCGACTTGGTGAGAAGCCTGAGCCAGAGGCTGCAGCAGGCTGGAGTTACACCCCTCTCAGCTAGGTGCTAGGGACCCATTATTCCTAGGCTCCTCTGCGCATGCGCAAGGCCAAAAACCCACATTTCAAAAACAAAGAACAGCCTTCCAGCTCAGCATGGGGCCTTGGGCCTTGCAGCTAAGCATCACAGAGACCCAGGCACAAAGGCTGGATCTAGTTGACAACCAGGCAGGGCTACACTGTAAGTTTTCAGACAGTACAGTCTAGCGAGATACAACCAAAAGGAACAAGCTCAGAGTCCCTTCAACTCGGGCTGGTCACGGGTTATGCTGGAAATGCTGAGAGGCGCCTGTGGAGACATAGATCCTGCATAGAGCTTTGGGATGTCTTGTAGAGGACATAGCATGGACCTCACTATGTAGTCCTGCTTAGCCTGGAGCAAGGGAGCCTCCTAATTCTGACTCCTCAGTGCTGTATATGCAGGCATGAAACAGTTCCGCTGGGGATCCCCGCACGGGGTGCCTGTTCCTGTGTTAGTGCGGGTGCCTGTCCTCGAGGTTGTGTGTGTGTGTGTGTGTGTGTGTGTGTGTGTGTGTGTGTCGGTGTAGCTTCTCTGGGCACTTGCGCTGCGTGCATCTATGGCTGGTGTACCTGGAGAGGACAAGATAGATTTGGGAGACTTGCAGTAGGACTTTCTTTCTCCCTGGGCCCTTAGAGCCTCAGTCTTATTCACTGTCCTAGAGGCCGGTTGCCCCGCACGTCCTTCTGTCTCATCCTGGCACAGTGCTGGCTTACTTGCAAGTGTGTAATTGTGCAAAGTTTAAACACTGATGATGAGGTTTGTCCTGGGCTTCCTATGCTTGCACGGGAAGCACTCATACCTAATGACAGAGACATATTTGCACCTCCACAAACTGCTTTTGCTCTCTTGTGCAATTTTCTGAGTGAAGCACGACACATTCAGTTCATATAGTAAATCCCAGAGATGATTTGCTTTTCTTTCTGGACTTAGATTACAGATGTGGACCTTCACATGGGTTGCTCAGTGTCCTGCCCAGTGTTCACACCCTGGAAAGGGGTTGCTCAGAGAAGATTGGGTATATGACCCATCTCCTTTTAAATCACTCATGCCTCTTTGCAAGCCATTTGTGCTACCCGTGTGCCTTGGATACCTATTGAGGTAGCTTGTTTCATAGAGAGTTAAGTGACTGCGGTGTTACTCCTCCCTTTTGTACTCTTCCATTTCAAGGCAGAGCCCTCCTCCTGCTGCAATGGAGTTGCAACCTGGCAAGGGAACACAACTCTAAGAACAGTCTTTTCTCTGTTGTTTGAGTTGTGTTTTGGACATGAGAGCAGGAATAATGCCTGACGCTTTTGCCGAAGGTGCCTGCTTCACTTGAGGCCTTGGTGTGCCTGGAGCTCTGGCTGTTTTCCCCATCCTGGGAGGTTCCCAGCCACTGTTGTCTATCTTAAAGTCAGCTCCCGGGTTCTAGCTTGGCTCTCAGTGCTCAAGGTAGAGGTGTCACTGTCATCCTGGCTCCAAAGCCCCTTCCTCTTCCAGCTGGGAACTTTGCCTGTTTCTACTCCTGAATTGTGTAGCTCTGAGGCTTCCTTCAGGAGCTCCTTTGTCAGACCTGAGATGCCAAAGCACAGAGGATGCTGGTTCAATACTGAATGGTTTCTCCTGAGCCAGAGCTCTCTAGACTCAGTGGAATGGAGCTAAGAGCCAGAAAAGTTAACAGAGGCATGGGGAACAGGCTTGAGGGAGTGGACTGCAAAATGCACTCCTCCAATACCAAGCAGGCCTGGCCTGGAGAACAAGATGCAGGCCAGTGCCCACCTCTTCACAGGAAAGAGCCTCTGAGGGCCAGATCTCCAATGACAAAGCAGTTGGACATAGGAGCTATGCCAGCACCAAGACTATTCATGTTGGGAAGCACTGTTTTCCTGAGAGTTCAGCCTGACGTCAGCGGTCGTGTGGTATAGGAAGAGGGCAAACTGGACACTGTCTGCTCTTGAATCTCCTCTCCAATCACTAGTGCATCCTGAAGTGTTTTGTGCCTTCTGGGCATGCATGCCTGGGTTGGCAGGCCAGGGAATGAGGAGGCATGAGATCCCTGTCGATTCCACGAAGCCTGGTACAGATCTACAAGGTCTGGGAGAACCCTGTCTTCCCGGTGGGTCCTTGTCACCCAAACAACCACAATGACATCCGATTCAATAAAAATGAAAGGTGACAAAGTCTACCCGAATCTTCGAGAGACCCTCCAGAGTCCTTCCCTTCAGGTTGACACTGAAGATGGTCAACGTGGTTTCATCTGGAGCCACAATCAGGCCAGCAGTGCCTTGGTGAGAAGCATGAGCCAGAGGCTGCAGCAGGCTGGAGTTACACCCCTCTCAGCTAGGTGCTAGGGACCCATTTTTGCTAGGCTCCTCTGTGCATGCGCATGGCCAAAACCCACATTTCAAAAAGAAAGAACAGCCTTCCAGCTCAGCATGGAGCCTCGAGCCTTGCAGCTTATCTTCACAGAAACCCAGCCACAAAGGCTGGATCTAGTTGACAACCAGGCAGGGATACACAGTAAGTTTTCAGCCTGTACAGCCTAGTGAGATCCTCCCAAAGAGGAAGCAGCCCAGAGGTCCTTCAACTATGGCTGGTCTTGGGTCATGCTGGAAATGCTGAGAGGCACCTGTGGAGACACAGGTCCTGCATAGAGCTTTGGGGTGTCTTGTAGAGGATGCAGAATGGACCTGACTATGTATTCCTGCTTAGCCTGGAGCCAGGAAGCCTCCTAATTCTGACACCTGAGTGCTGTTTTGCAGGCATGAGCCATTCTCGCTGGTGATCCCTGTAGTGGGTGACTGTTCCTATGTTTCTGCGGGTGCTTGTGCTCAAGGTTGTGTGTGTGCGTGTGTGTGTGTGTTGGTGTAGCTTCTCTGGGCTCTTCTGCTGTGGGCATCTGAGGCTGGTGTACTTGGAGAAGACACGAATAAATTTTGGGAGCCTTGCAGTAGGACTTTCTTTCTGCCTCGATCCTTAGAGCCTCAGTCTTATTTACTGTCGGAGAGGCCATGCTGGACAGCCGGTTGTACCTCAAGTCCTTCAGTCTCACCCTGGCACAGTGCTGGCTTACTTGCAAGCATGTAATGGTGCCAAATTTAAAATCGGTTGCTGAGGTGTGTCCTGTGCTTCCCCTGTTTGCACGGGAAGCTCTCAAACCCTAATGGCAGAGACTTCTTTACACTTCCACACACTGCTTTTGCTCATTTGTGCAACTTTCTGAGTGAAGCACCTCACATTCAATTCATACAGTAAATCCCAGGGATGATTTGCTTTTTTTCTTGGACTTAGCGTTCTCATGGTGGAAAGAGGCATGACATAGAGGTGTTTGTTGACAGGGTGGGGCTCAAGGTCACACATATCTCTCTGGATGTGATGGTCCAGAGGTCAATGGAAAATGCATGCATCTCTGCTCAACTACGAGCTTGCATACTTCTTTGCATGCATGCATGCATGCCTGCTGCCTGCCTGCTTGCTTGTTTTCTGTGTGGCTTGCTTCCTTGCTGGAAAGCTTGAAGTCCTTCTATCTCTCATTTCCCTTGATGGATTCTGGACAGTGTCTCCTGGAGCACAGGCCCATGGGAAGCTCTCTGTGATGTTGTGGATGAATGTTTTACTCTCGTGCCTGGCACTCCAAACATAAATGTACTTAAGATTCCAGGTGTGGACCTTCACACTGTGTTGCTCAGTGTCCTGCCCAGTGTTCACACCCTTGAAAGGGGTTGTTCAGGGAAGGTTGGGTATATGACCTGTCTCCGCTTAAATCACTCATGCCTCTTTGGAAGCCATTTCTGCTTTCCCTGTGCCTTGGACACCTATTGAGGTAGCTTGTGTCATAGAGAGTTAAGTGACTGCAGTGTCACTCCTCCCTGTTTGTACTCTTCCATTTCAAAGCTGAGCACTCCTCCTGCTGCAATGAGAGCTGGGTACTGGGAAGGGAACACATTCCATGAACAGTCTTATCTCGTGGTTTGAGGTGCATTTTGGATAGGAGGGCAGGAATGGGGCCTCGGGTTTAGGCCGAAGGTGCCTGCTTGCCTTGAGGCCTTGTGTGCCTGGAGCTCTGGCTGTTTCTCCCACCCTGGAAGGTTCCCAGCCACTGTTTTCTAACCTAAAGTCAGCTCCCTGGTCCTAGCTTGGCTCTCAATGGCCAGAGGTAGAAGTGTTACTGTCATCTTAGCTCCAAAGCCCCTTACTCTTCCAGCTGGGAACTCTGCATATCTCACCTGAATTGTGTAGCTCTGAGGCTGCCTTCACGAGACTCTTGGTCAGAATTGAGATGCCAAAGCACAGAGAATTCAAGTTCAATACTGAGTGGATCTTCCTGAGACCAGAGCTCCGAAGTCTTCGTGGAATGGAGCTGACAGTGAGGAAGCATGGCAGATGCCTGGAGAGCAGGTGTGAGGGTGGGGACTGCAAAATGCAGGCCTGCAGGTCTAGTCCAGCGGGTCCTGGAGAACAAGGTCCAGCAAGTAATGACCTGGTCCCAAGAAAGAGCCTCTGAGGGGCAGATCTCCCATTACATAGCATTTGGACAGATGAGATCTGCCAGCACATAGACTCATCATGGTGGTAGTCAGGGAAGCACTATTTTCCTGATGAGTTCAGCCTAGGGCAACGCTGGTGTGTGTGTAGGAAGAGAGCAAACTGGACACTGCCCTTCAATGTCCTGTTCTCTCCCTGGAGCATCCTGAGGTGTTTTGTGCATTCTGGGCATGCATGCCTGGGTTGACAGGCCAGGGGATGAGGAGGCATGAGATCCCTGTCGATTTTACAAAGCCTTGTACACATCTAGGAAGTCTGGGAGGACCCTGTCTTCCCCATGGGTCCTTGTCTCCCAAAGAACCACAACGACATCTGATTCAATGAAATTAAAAGAAGACAATGTCTTCCCAAACCTTCGGGGGGCCCTCCAGAGTCCTTCCCTTCTGGTTGACACTGAAGATGGTCAACGTGGGGTCCTCTGGAGTCGCTATCAACCCGGCAGCACCTGGGTAAAAAGCCTGAGCCAGAAGCTGCAGCAGGCTGGAGTTACACCCCTCTCAGCTAGGTGCTAGGGACCCATTTTTCCTAGGCTCCTCTGCGCATGCGCACGGCCAGAACCCACATTTCAAAAAGAAAGAACAGCCTTCCAGCTCAGCATGGGGCCTTGCGCCTTGCAGTGAAGCATCACAGAGACCCAGGCACAAAGGCTGGATCTAGTTGACAACATGGCAGGGCTACACAGTAAGTTTACAAACGGTACAGCCTAGCGAGATCCTCCCAAATGGAACCAGCCCAGAGGCCCTTCAACTCGGTTTGTCCCGAGTCATGCTGGAAATGCTGAGAGGCACCTGTGGAGACACAGGTCCTGCATTGAGATTTAGAGTGTCTTGTAGAGGACGCAGAATGGACCTGACTATGTATTCCTGCTTAGTCTGGAGCCAGGGAGCCTCCTGCTTCTGACTCCTCAGTGCTGATTTGGAGGCATGAACCATTCTCTCTGGGGATCCCTGCACTGGCAGCCTGTTCCTGTGTTTCTGCTGGTGCTCTTGCTCGAAGTTCTGTGTGTTTATGTGTGAGTGTGTGTGTGTGTGTGTGTGTGTGTGTGTGTGTGTGTGTGTGTGTGTGTATGTACTCAGTATGTTGGTGTAGCTTCTCTGTGCTCTTCTGCTGTGGCATCTGAGGCTGGTGTACTTGCAGAAGACATGAATAGGTTTTGAGAATCTTGTAGTAGGACTTTATTTCTGCCTCGACCCTTAGAGCCTCAGTCTTATTCACTGTCCTAGAGGCCATACTGGACAGCCGGTTGCACCTGAAGTCCTTCAGTCTCACCCTGGCACAGTGCTGGCTTACTAGCAAGGGTGTAATAATGCAAAGTTTAAACATGGATGCTGAGTTTGTCCTGTGCTTTCCTGCTTGCACAGGAAGCTCTCACACCTAATGACAGAGACATCTTTGCACCTCCACAAACTGTTTTTGCTTCCATGTGCCACTTTCTGTGTGAAGCACCTCACTTTCAATTCATACAGTAATTCGCAGAGATGATTTGCTTTTCTACCTGGACTTAGCGATCTCCCTGTGGAACTTGGCATGCCTTTCAGGTGTTTGTTGATGGTGTGTGGCTCAAGGTCACACACTTCTCCCAGCATTAGATGGTTCAGAGGTCAATGGACAAATGCATGTAACTCTGCTCAACTAACAGCTTGCATACTTCTTTGCATGCATGCATGCTGCCTGCCTGCTTACTTGTTTTCTGTCTGGCTTGCTTCCTTGCTGGAAAGCTTGAAGTCCTTCTATCTCTCATTTCCCTTGATGGACTCAGGACAGTGTCTCCTGGAGCACAGGCCCATGGGAAGCTCTCTGTGTTGTTGTGGATGAATGTTTTACTCCCGTGCCAGGCACTCCAAACATAAATGTACTTAGATTCCAGGTGTGGACCTTCACATGGGTTGCTCAGTGTCCTGCCCAGTGTTCACACCCTTGAAAGGGGTTGCTCAGAGGAGGTTGGGTATATAACCCATCTCCTTTTAAATCACGCATGCCTCTTTGGAAATCATTTCTGCTTTCCATGTGCTTTTGACACCTATGGAAGTAGCTTGTGTCATAGAGAATTAAGGGACTTCAGTGTCACTCCACCCTTTTGTATTCTTCCATTTCAAGGTGGAGCTCCCCACTGCTGCAATGGAGGTGGGAACTGGGAAGGGAACACAACTCCAAGAACAGTCTTCTCTCTGTTGTTTGAGTGGGTTTTGGACTTGAGGGCAGGAATGTGGCCTCAGGCTTAGGCCGAAGGTGCCTGCTTGACATGAGGCCTTGGTGAGCCTGGAGCTCTGGCTGTTTTCCCCATTCTGGAAGGTTCCCAGCTACTGTTGTCTATCCTAAAGTCAACTCCCGGGTCCTAGCTTGGCTCTCAGTGCTCAGAGGTAGAGGTGTCACTGTCATGCTGGCTCCAAAGCCCCTTCCTCTTCCAGCTGGGAACTTTGCCTGTCTCTCCTCCTGAATTGTATAGCTCTGAGGCTTCCTTCAGGAGCTCCTTTGTCAGACCTGAGATGCCAAAGCACAGAGGATGCTGGTTCAATACTGAATGGTTCTCCTGAGCCAGAGCTCTCTAGACTCAGTGGAATGGAGCTTAGAGCCAGAAAAGTTGGCAGAGGCATGGGGAACAGGCTTGAGGGAGTGGACTGAAAAATGCACTCCTCCAATACCAAGCAGGCCTGGCCTGGAGAACAAGGTGCAGGCGAGTGCCCTCCTCTTCACAGGAAAGAGCCTCTGAGGGCCAGATCTCCCATGACATAGCAGTTGGACAGATGAGCTCTGCCAGCACCAAGACTCCTCATGTTGCGAAGCACTGTTTTCCTGATGAGTTCAGCCTGATGTCAGCGGTCGTGTGGTGTAGGAAGTGGGCAAACTGGACACTGTCTTCTCTTGAAAGTCCTGTCCACTCCCTGGAGCATCCTGAGGTGTTTTGTGCCTTCTGGGCATGCATGCCTTGGTTGGCAGGCCAGGGAATGAGGAGGCATGAGATCCCTGTCGATTCCACGAAGCCTGGTCCAGATCTACGAGGTCTGGGAGAGCCCTGTCCTCCTGGAGTGTCCTTGTCTCCCAAACAACCACAACGATATCTGACTCAATGAAAATAAAAGGTGACAAAGTCTACCCGAATCTTCGAGAGACCCTCCAGAGTCCTTCCCTTCTGGTTGACATTGAAGATGGTCAACATGGGTCCTCTGGAGTCGCTATCAGGCCAGCAGTTCCTTGGTGAGAAGCCTGAGCCAGAGGCTGCAGCAGGCTGGAGTTACACCCCTCTCAGCTAGGTGCTAGGGACCCATTTTGCCTAGGCTCCTCTGCGCATGTGCATGGCTAAAACACACATTTCAAAAAGAAAAAACAGCCTTCCAGCTCAGCATGGGGCCTTGCGCCTAGCAGCTTACCATCAGGGAGACCCAGGCACAAACTCTGGATCTAGTTGACAACCAGGCAGGGATACACAGTAAGTTTTCAGCCTTTACAGCTTATTGATATCCTCCCAAAAGCCCAGAGGACCTTCAACTCGGGCTGATCCCAGGTCATGCTGGAAATGCTGAGTGGCTCCTGTGGAGACTCAGGTCTTGCGTAGCGATTGGGGTGTCTTGTAGAGGAAGCAGAATGGACCTGACTATGTATCCTGCTTATCCTGGAGCCAAAGAGCCTCCTGCTTCTGACTCCTCAGTGCTGATTTGCAGGCATGAACCATTCTATGTGGGGATCCCTGTAGTGGGTGCCTGTTCCTGTGTTTCTGCTGGTGCTTGTGCTCAAGATTTTGGTGTGTGTGTGTGTGTGTGTGTGTTGGTGTAGTTTCTCTGGGCTCTTCTGCTGTGGGCATCTGAGGCTGGTGTACTTGCAGAAGACACGAATAGGTTTTGAGAGTCTTTCAGTAGGATTTTCTTTCGCCTCGACTGTTAGAGCCTCAGTCTTATTCACTGTCGGAGAGGCCATGCTGGACAGCCGGTTGTACCTCAAGTCCTTCAGTCTCACCCTGGCACAGTGCTGGCTTACTTGCAAGCATGTAATGGTGCAATGTTTGAACGCCGATGCAGAGGTGTGTCCTGTGCTTCCCTGCTTGCACGGGAAGCTCTCAAATCCTAATATCAGAGACATCTTTGCACTTCCACTAACTGCTTTTGCTCATTTGTGCAACTTTCTGAGTGAAGCACCTCATATTCAATTCATACAGTAAATCCCAGAGATGATTTGCTTTTCTTCCTGAACTTAGCATTCTCATGGTGTAACGTGGCATGACATAGAGGTGTTTGTTGACAGGGTGGGGTTTAAGGTCACACACATCTCCCTGGATGTGATGGTCCAGAGGTCAATGGAAAATGCATGCACCTCTGCTCAACTACCAGCTTGCATACTTCTTTGCATGCATGCATGCATGCCTGCTGCCTACCTGATAGCTTGTTTTCTGTCTGGCTTGCTTCCTTGCTGGAAAGCTTGAAATCCTTCTATCTCTCATTTCCCTTGATGGATTCTGGACAGTGTCTCCTTAAACAAAGACCCATGGGAAGCTCTCTGTGTTGTTGTGGATGAATGTTTTACTCCAGTGCCCCTCACTCCAAACATAAATGTACTTAGATTCCAGGTGTGGACCTACACATTAGGTGGCTCAGTGTCCTGCCCAGTGTTCACACACTTCAAAGGGGTTGCTCAGAGAAGATTGGGTATATGACCCATCTCCTTTTAAATCACTCTGCCTCTTTGCAAGCCATTTGTGCTTTCCCTGTGCCTTGGACACCTATTGAAGTAACTTGTGTCATAGAGAGTTAAGTGACTGTAGTGTAACTCCTCCCTTTTTGTACTCTTCCATTTCAAGGCAGAGGCCTCCTCCTGCTGCAATGAGCTGCAAACTGGGAAAGGAACACAACTCCAAGAACAGTCTTTTCTCGGTTGTTTGAGTGGTGTTACTGTCATGAGGGCAGGAATGTGGCCTCAGGCTTAGGCCGAAGGTGCCTGCTTGACTTGAGGCCTTAGTGTGCCTGGAGCTCTGGCTGTTTTCCCCATTCTGGAAGGTTCCCAGCCACTGTTGTCTATCCTAAAGTCAGCTCCCGGGTCCTAGCTTGGCTCTCAGTGCTCAAGGTAGAGGTGTCACTGTCATCCTGGCTCCAAAGCCCCTTCCTCTTCCAGCAGGGAACTTTGCCTGTCTCTCCTCCTGAATTGTGTAGCTCTGAGGCTTCCTTCAGGAGCTCCTTTGTCAGACCTGAGATGCCAAAGCACAGAGGATGCTGGTTCAATACTGAATGGTTCCTCCTGAGGCCAGAGCTCCCTAGACTCAGTGGAATGGAGCTTAGAGCCAGAAAAGTTGGCAGAGGCATGGGGAACAGGCTTGAGGGAGTGGACTGAAAAATGCACTCCTCCAATACCAAGCAGGCCTTGCCTGGAGAACAAGGTGCAGGCAAATGCCCTCCTCTTCACAGGAAAGAGCCTCTGAGGGCCAGATCTCCCATGACATAGCAGTTGGACAGATGAGCTCTGCCAGCACCAAGACTCCTCATGTTGGGAAGCACTGTCCCTGATGAGTTCAGCCTGATGTCAGCGGTCATGTGGTGTAGGAAGAGGGCAAACTGGACACTGTCTGCTCTTGAATGTCCTGTCCACTCGCTAGTGCATCCTGAGGTGTTTTGTGCTTTCTGGGCATGCATGCCTGGGTTGGCAAGCCAGGGAATGAGGAGGCATGAGATCCCTGTCGATTCCACGAAGCCTGGTCCAGATCTATGAGGTCTGGGAGAGCCGTGTCTTCCCGGTGGATCCTTGTCGCCCAAGCAACCACAACGACATCCGACTCAATGAAAATAAAAGGTGACAAAGTCTTCCCCAACCTTCGCAGGTCCCTCCAGAGTCCTTCCCTTCTGGTTGACACTGAAGATGGTCAACGTTGTTTCCTCTGGAGTCACTATCAGGCCAGCAGTGCCTTGGTGAGAAGCCTGAGCCAGAGGCTGCAGCAGGCTGGAGTTACACCCCTCTCAGCTAGGTGCTAGGGACCCATTTTTCCTAGGCTCCTCTGCGCATGCGCGTGCCCCAAACCCACATTTCAAAAAGAAAATACAGCCTTCCAGCTCAGCATGGGGCTTCGTGCCTTGCAGCAAAACTTCACAGAGACCCAGGCACAAAGGCTTGATCTAGTTGACAACCAGGCAGGGCTACACAGTAAGTTTTCAGCCTGTGCAGTTTAGTTAGTTCCTCCCAAAAAGGAAGCAGCCCAGAGGTCCTTCACCTCGGGCTAGTCTCCGGTCATGCTGGAAGGGCTGAGAGGTGCCTGTGTAGACACAGGTCCTGCATAGAGCTTTGGGGTGTCTTGTAGAGGATGCAGAATGGACCTGACTATGTATTCCTGCTTAGCCTGGAGCCAGGGAGCCTCCTATTTCTGACACCTGAGTGCTGTTTTGCAGGCATGAGCCATTCTCGCTGGGGATCCCTGTAGTGGGTGCCTGTTCCTACGTTTCTGCGGGTGCTTGTGCTCAAGGTTGTGTGTGTGTGTGTGAGCTTGTGTGTGTCTCTGTGTGTTGGTGCAGCTTCTCTTGGCTCTTCTGCTGTGGTCATCTGAGGCTGGTGTACTTGCAGAAGACACAAATAAATTTTGGGAGCCTTGCTGTAGGACTTTCTTTCTGCCTCGACCCTTAGAGCATCAGTCTTATTCACTGTCTGAAGGCCATGCTGGACAGCTGGTTGCACCTCACCTCCTTCAGTCTCAACCTGGCACAGTGCTGGCTTACTTGCAAGCATGTAATGGTGCAAAGTTTAAAATCGGTTGCTGAGGTGTGTCCTGTGCTTCCCCTGTTTGTACGGGAAGCACTTCAAACCCTAATGGCAGAGACTTCTTTGCACTTCCACAAACTGCTTTGCTCTCTTGTGCAACTTTCTGAGTGAAGCACCTCACATTCAATTCATACAGTAAATCCCAGAGATGATTTGCTTTTTTTCTTGGACTTAGCGTTCTCATGGTGGAAAGAGGCATGACATAGAGGTGTTTGTTGACAGGGTGGGGCTCAAGGTCACACACATCTCTCTGGATGTGATGGTCCAGAGGTCAATGGATAATGCATACACCTCTGCTCAACTACCAGCTTGCATACTACTTTGCATGCATGCATGCATGCCTGCTGCCTACCTGATAGCTTGTTTTCTGTCTGGCTTGCTTCCTTGCTGGAAAGCTTGAAGTCCTTCTATCTCTCATTTCCCTTGATGGATTCTGGACAGTGTCTCCTGGAGCACAGGCCCATGGGAAGCTCTCTGTGATGTTGTGGATGAATGTTTTACTCTCGTGCCTCGCACTCCAAACATAAATGTACTTAGATTCCAGGTGTGGACCTACACACTGTGTTGCTCAGTGTCCTGCCCAGTGTTCACACCCTTGAAAGGGGTTGTTCAGGGAAGGTTGGGTATATGACCTGTCTCCGCTTAAATCACTCATGCCTCTTTGGAAGCCATTTCTGCTTTCCCTGTGCCTTGGACACCTATTGAGGTAGCTTGTGTCATAGAGAGTTAAGTGACTGCAATGTCACTACACCCTGTTTGTACTCTTCCATTTCAATGCTGTGCACTCCTCCTGCTGCAATGAGAGCTGGGAACTGGGAAGGGAACACATTCCATGAACAGTCTTATCTCGTGGTTTGAGGTGCATTTTGGATAGGAGGGCAGGAATGGGGCCTCGGGTTTAGGCCGAAGGTGCCTGCTTGCCTTGAGGCCTTGTGTGCCTGGAGCTCTGGCTGTTTCTCCCACCCTGGAAGGTTCCCAGCCACTGTTTTCTAACCTAAAGTCAGCTCCCTGGTCCTAGCTTGGCTCTCAGTGGTCAGAGGTAGAAGTGTTACTGTCATCTTAGCTCCAAAGCCCCTTACTCTTCCAGCTGGGAACTCTGCATATCTCACCTGAATTGTGTAGCTCTGAGGCTGCCTTCACGAGACTCTTGGTCAGAATTGAGATGCCAAAGCACAGAGAATTCAGGTTCAATACTGAGTGGATCTTCCTGAGACCAGAGCTCCGAAGTCTTCGTGGAATGGAGCTGACAGTGAGGAAGCATGGCAGATGCCTGGAGAGCAGGTGTGAGGGTGGGGACTGCAAAATGCAGGCCTGCAGGTCTAGTCCAGCGGGTCCTGGAGAACAAGGTCCAGCAAGTAATGACCTGGTCCCAAGAAAGAGCCTCTGAGGGCCAGATCTCCCATTACATAGCATTTGGACAGATGAGATCTGCCAGCACATAGACTCATCATGGTGGTAGTCAGGGAAGCACTATTTTCCCGATGAGTTCAGCCTAGGGCAACGCTGGTGTGTGTGTAGGAAGAGAGCAAACTGGACACTGCCCTTCAATGTCCTGTTCTCTCCCTGGAGCATCCTGAGGTGTTTTGTGCATTCTGGGCATGCATGCCTGGGTTGACAGGCCAGGGGATGAGGAGGCATGAGATCCCTGTCGATTTTACGAAGCCTTGTACACATCTAGGAAGTCTGGGAGGACCCTGTCTTCCCCATGGGTCCTTGTCTCCCAAACAACCACAACGACATCCGACTCAATGAAAATGAAAGGTGACAAGTCTTCCCGAACCTTTGCAGAAACCTCCAGAGTCCTTCCCTTCTGGTTGACACTGAAGATGGTCAACGTGGGGTCCTCTGGAGTCGCTATCAACCCGGCAGAACCGGGTTGAGAAGCCTGAGCCAGAGGCTGCAGCAGGCTGGAGTTACACCCCTCTCAGCTAGGTGCTAGGGACCCATTTTTCCTAGGCTCCTCTGCGCATGCGCACGGCCAGAACCCACATTTCAAAAAGAAGGAACAGCCTTCCAGCTCAGCATGGGGCCTTGCGCCTTGCAGTGAAGCATCACAGAGACCCAGGCACAAAGGCTGGATCTAGTTGACAACAAGGCAGGGCTACACAGTAAGTTTACAAACGGTATAGCCTAGCGAGATCCTCCCAAATGGAACCAGCCCAGAGGCCCTTCAACTCGGCTTGTCCCGAGTCATGCTGGAAATGTTGAGAGGCACCTGTGGAGACACAGGTCCTGCATTGAGATTTAGGGTGTCTTGTAGAGGACGCAGAATGGACCTGACTATGTATTCCTGCTTAGTCTGGAGCCAGGGAGCCTCCTGCTTCTGACTCCTCAGTGCTGATTTGGAGGCATGAACCATTCTCTCTGGGGATCCTTGCACTGGCAGCCTGTTCCTGTGTTTCTGCTGGTGCTCTTGCTCGAAGTTCTGTGTGTTTATGTGTGAGTGTGTGTGTGTGTGTGTGTGTGTGTGTGCGTTTGTGTGTGTGTGTGTGAGTGTGTGTGTGTGTGTGTGTGTGTGTGTGTGTGTGTGTGTGTGTACTCAGTATGTTGGTGTAGCTTCTCTGTGCTCTTCTGCTGTGGCATCTGAGGCTGGTGTACTTGCAGAAGACATGAATAGGTTTTGAGAATCTTGCAGTAGGACTTTCTTTCTGCCTCGACCCTTAGAGGCTCAGTCTTATTCACTGTCCTAGATGCCATACTGGTAGCCGGTTGCACCTGAAGTCCTTCAGTCTCACCCTGGCACAGTGCTGGCTTACTAGCAAGCGTGTAATAATGCAAAGTTTAAACATGGATGCTGAGGTGTGTCCTGTGCTTCCCATGCTTGCACGGGAAGCTCTCACACCTAATGACAGAGACATCTTTGTCACAACCTCCACAAACTGTTTTTGCTTCCATGTGCCACATTCTGTGTGAAGCACCTCATATTCAATTCATACAGTAATTCCCAGAGATGGTTTGCTTTTCTTCCTGGACTTAGCATTCTCCCTGTGGAACTTGGCATGCCATGGAGGTGTTTGTTGATGATGTGTGACTCAAGGTCACACACTTCTCCCAGCATGAGATCGTCCAGAGGTCAATGGACAAATGCATGTAACTCTGCTCAACTACCAGCTTGCATACTTCTTTGCATGCATGCATGCATGCATGCCTGCTGCCTACCTGATAGCTTGTTTTCTGTGTGACTTGCTTCCTTGCTGGAAAGCTTGAAGTCCTTCTATCTCTCATTTCCCTTGATGGATTCTGGACAGTGTCTCCTGGAGCACAGGCCCATGGGAAGCTCTCTGTGATGTTGTGGATGAATGTTTATTCTCGTGCCCCACACTCCAAACATAAATGTACTTAGATTCCAGGTGTGGACCTTCACATGGGTTTCTCAGTGTCCTGCCCAGTGTTCACACCCTTGAAAGGGGTTCCTCAGAGGAGGTTGGGTATATGACCCATCTACTTTTAAATCACTCATGCCTCTTTGGAAGCCATTTCTGCTTTTCCTGTGCCTTTGACACCTATGGAGGTAGCTTGTGTCATAGAGAATTAAGTGACTGCTGTGTCACTCCTCCCTTTTGTACTCTTCCATTTCAAGGTGGAGCCTTCCTCCTGCTGCAATGGAGGTGGGAACTGGGAAGGGAACACAACTCCAAGAACAGTCTTCTCTCTGTTGTTTGAGTGGGTTTTGCACTTGAGGGCAGGAATGTGGCCTCAGGCTTAGGCCGAAGGTGCCTGCTTGCCTTGAGGCCTTGTGTGCCTGGAGCTCTGGCTGTTTTCCCCATCCTGGAAGGTTCCCAGCTACTGTTGTCTTTCCTAAAGTCAGCTCCTCGGTCTTACCTTGGCTCTCAGTGCTTAGAGGTAGAGATGTCACTTTCATGCTGGCTCCAAAGCCCCTTCCTCTTCTAGCTGGGAACTTTGCCTGTCTCTCCTCCTGAATTGTGTAGCTCTGAGGCTTCCTTCAGGAGCTCCTTTTTCAGACCTGATGCCAAAGCACAGAGGATGCCGGTTCAATACTGAAAGGGTCCTCCTGAAATTAGAGGTCCCTAGACTCAGTGGAATGGAGCTTAGAGCCAGAAAAGTTAGCAGAGGCTTGGGGAGCAGGCTTGAGGGAGTGGACTGCAAAATGTACTCCTCTAATACCAAGCAGGCCTGGCCTGGAGAACCAAGTGCAGGCGAGTATCCTCCTCTTCCCAGGAAAGAGCATCTGAGGGCCAGATCAACCATGACATAGCAGTTGGACAGATGAGCTCTGCCAGCACCAAGACTCCTCATGTTGGGAAGCACTGTTTTCCTGATGAGTTCAGCCTGACGTCAGCAGTCGTGTGGTGTAGGAAGAGGGCAAACTGGACACTGTCTTCTCTTGAAAGTCCTGTCCACTCCCTGGAGCATCCTGAGGTGTTTTGTGCCTTCTGGGCATGCATGCCTTGGTTGGCAGGCCAGGGAATGAGGAGGCATGAGATCCCTGTCGATTCCACGAAGCCTGGTCCAGATCTACGAGGTCTGGGAGAGCCCTGTCCTCCCCGAGTGTCCTTGTCTCCCAAACAACCACAACGATATCTGACTCAATGAAAATAAAATGTGACAAAGTCTACCCGAACCTTCTCAGGCCCATCCAGAGTCCTTCCCTTCTTGTTGACACTGAAGATGGTCAACTTGGGTTCCCCAGGAGTCGCTATCAGGCCTGCAGTTCCTTGGTGAGAAGCCTGAGCCAGAGGCTGCATCAGCCTGGAGTTAAACCCCTCTCAGCTAGGTGCTAGGGACCCATTTTTCCTAGGCTCCTCTGTGCATGCGCATGGTGAAAAACACACATTTCAAAAAGAAAAAACAGCCTTCCAGCTCAGTATGGGGCCTTGGGCTTTGCAGCTAAGCATCACAGAGACCCAGGCACAAACTCTGGATCTAGTTGACAACCTGGCAGGGCTACCCAGTAAGTTTTCAAATGGTACAGCCTAGCGAGAACCTCCCAAAGGGAACCACTACAGAGGTCCTTCAACTGGGCTCGTGCTGTGTCATGCTGGAAATGCTGAGAGACGCATGTGGAGACACAGCTCCTTCATCGAGCTTTGGGGTGTCTTGTAGAGTATGCAGAATGGACCTGGCTATGTATTCCTGCTTAGCCTGGAGCCAGGGAGCCTCCTGATTCTGACTATTCAATGCTGGATACGTAGGCATGAACCATTCCTGCTGGACATCCCTGCATTTGGTGCCTGTTCCTGTGTTTCTGCGGGTGCTTGTGCTGGAGGTTGTGTGTGTGTGTGTGTGTGTGTGTGTGTGTGTGTGTGTGTGTGTGTGTGTGTGTGTGTGTGTGTGTGTTGGTGTAACTTCTGTGAGCTCTTTCGCTGCAGGCATCTGAGGCTGGTGTACCTGGAGAGGACACGAATAGATTTTGGTAGTCTTGCAGTATGACTTTTTTTCTGCCTGGGCCTTTAGAGCCTCAGTCTTATTCACTGTCCTAGAGGCCATGCTGGACAGCCGGTTACCCCTCACAGACTTCAGGCACAGTGCTGGCTTAATTACAAGCTTGTAGTCGAGCAAAATTTAAATACGGATGCTCACACCTAATGACAGAGACATCTTTGCACCTCCCCAAATGGATTTTGCTCCCTTGTGCATCTTCTGAGAGAAGGATCTCACATTTAATTCATACAGTAAATCCCAGAGATGATTTGCTTTTCTTGCTGGACTTAGCATTCTGGCTGTGGAACTTGGCATGCCTTGGAGGTGTTTGTTGATGGTGTGTGGCTCAAGGTCACACACAACTCCCTGGATGTGATGTTCCAGAGGTCAATGGACACATGCATGCACCTCTGCTCTACTACCAGCGTGCATACTTCTTTGGATGCATGCCTGCTGCCTGCCTACTTGCTTGTTTTCTGTCTGCCTTGCTTCCTTGCTGGCAAGCTTGAAGTCCTTCTATCTCTCATTTCCCTTGATGGATTCTACACAGTGTCTCCTGGAGCACAGGCCCATGAGAAACTCTCTGTTATGTTGTGGATGAATGTTTTACTCCCGTGACCCGCACTCCAAACATAAATGGACTTAGATTCCATGTGTGGATCTTCACATGGGCTGTTCAGTGTCCTGCCCAGTGTTCATACCCTTGAAAGGGTTTGCTCAGAGAATATTGGGTATATAACCCGACTCCGTTTAAATAACTCATGCCTCTTTGGAAATCATTTCTGCTTTCCCTTTGCCTTGGACACCTATTGAGGTAGCTTGAGATTTATGTGACTGCAGTCTCACTCCACCCTGTTTTTACTCTTCCATTTCAAGGCTGAGCCCTCCTCCTGCTGCAATGAGAGCTGGGAATTGTGAAGGGAACACACCTCCATGAGCAGTCTTCTCAGAGTGATTTGAGGTGGGATTATACATGAGGGTAGGAATGGGGCCTCAGTATTAGGCCGAAGGTGCCTGCTTGCCTTGAGGCCTTCTGTGCCTGGAACTCTGGCTGTTTTCCCCATCCTGGAAGGTTCCCAGCCACTATTGTCTATCCTAAAGTCAGATCCTGAGTCCTAGCTTGGCTCTCAGTGGTCAGAGGTAGAGGTGTCACTGTCATCCTGGCTACAAAGCCCCTACCTCCTCAAGCTGGGAACTTTGCCTGTCTCAACGCCTGAATTGTATAGCTCTGAGGCTGCTTATAGGAGAATCTTGCTCAGACTTGAGATGACAAAGCACAGAGAATTCGGGTTCAATACTGAGTGGAACTTCCTGAGACCAGAGCACCCAAAAATCAGTGGAATGGAGCTGAAAGCTAGGAAGTGTGGCAGACACATGGAGAGCAGGTGTGAAGGTGGGGACTGCAAAATGCAGGCCTGCAGTAACAGGCCTGTGGGTCCTGGAGACCAAGGTCCAAGTAGGTGACATCCAGGTCCCAGGAAAATGCCTCTGAAGGCCAGATCTCACATGGCATAGCACTTGGACATTAGAGCTCTGCCAGCACCTAGAATCAGCATGGTGGTAGGTTGGGAAGCACTGTTTTGCTGATGACTTAAGCCTGAGGGCAGCAGGGTTAGGGAGTAGGAAGAGGGCAAACTGGACACTGTTTGCTCTTGAATGTCCTGTCCTCTCCCTGGAGCAACCTGAGGTATTTTGTGCCTTCTGGGCATGCTTGCCTGGGTTGGCAGTCCAGAGGATGTGGAGGCATGAGATCCCTGCCCCTTCCACGAAGCCTGGTATAGATCAACGAGGTCTAGGAGAGCCCTGTCTTCCTGGTAGGTCCTTGTCTCCCAAACAACCACAACGACATCCGATTCAATGAAAATAAAAGAAGACAAAGTCTTCCCGAACCTTCGCGGGGCCCTCCAGAGTCCTTCCCTTCTGGTTGACACTGAAGATGGTCAACATTGGGGCCTCTCGAGTCGCTATCAGGCCGGCAGTGCCTTGGTGAGAAGCCTGAGCCAGAGGCTGCAGCAGGCTGGAGTTACACCCCTCTCAGCTAGGTGCTAGGGACCCATTTTTCCTAGGCTCCTCTGCGCATGCGCACGGCCAAAACCCACATTTCAAAAAGAAAGAACAGCCTTCCAGCTCAGCATGGGGCCTTGCGCCTTGCAGCTAAGCATCACAGAGACCTAGGCACAAAGGGTGGATCTAGTTGACAACCAGGCAGGGCTACACAGTAAGTTTTCAAACGGTACAGCCTAGCGAGATCCTCACAAATGAACCAGCCCAGAGGCCCTTCAACTCAGGCTTGTCCCAGGTCATGCTGGAAATGCTGAGAGGCGCCTGTGGAGACACAGGTCCTGCATAGCGCTTTGGGGTGTCTTGTAGAGGACGCAAAATGGACCTCACTATGTATTCCTGCTTAGCCTGGAGCCAGGGAGGCTCCTAATTCTGACTCCTCAGTGCTGGATTTGCAGGCATGAACCATTCTCGCTGGGGATCCTTGCACTGGGTGCCTGTTCCCGTGTATCTGCGGGTGCCTGTGCTCAAGGTGTGTGTGTGTGTGTGTGTGTGTGTGTGTGTGTGTGTGTGTGTGTGTGTTGGTGTAGCTTCTGTGGGCTCTTGCGCTGTGGGCATCTGAGGCTGGTGTACCTGGAGAGGACACGAATAGATTTGGGAGTCTTGCAGTATGACTTTCTTACCCCCTGGACCCTAAGAGCCTCAGTCTTATTCACTGTCCTGGAGGCCATGCTGGACAGACGGTTGCCCCTCATGTCCTTCAGTCTCACCCTGGCACAGTGCTGGCTTACTAGCAAGCGTGTAATCGTGCAAAGTTTAAACACGGATGCTGAGGTGTGTCCTTTGCTTCCCATGCTTGCACGGGAAGCTCTCACACCTAATGGCAGAGACATTATTGCACCTCCACAAACTGCTTTGCTCCCTTGTACAACTTTCTGATTGAAGCACCTCACATTCAATTCAACAGTAAATCCCAGAGATGATTTGCTTTTCTTTCTGGACTTACAGTTCTCGCTGTGGAACCTGGCATGACTTGTAAGTGTTTGTTGATGAAGTGAGGCTCAAGTTCACACACATCTGCTAGGATGTGATGATCCAGAGGTCAATGGACAAATGCATGCACCTCTCTTTACTACCAGCTTTCATACTTCTTTGCATTCATGCATGCATGAATGCCTGCTGCCTGCCTGCTTGCTTGTTTTCTGTCAGCTTGATACCTTGGCTGGCCAGCTTGAAGTCCTTCTATCTCTCATTTGCCTTGATGGATTCTGGACAGTGTCTCCTGGAGCACAGGCCCATGGGAAACTCTCTGTGTTGTTGTGGATGAATGTTTTACCCCCATGCCACGAACTCCAAACATAAATGTACTTAGATTCCACGTGTGGACCGTCACATGTGTTGCTCAGTGTCCTGCCCAGTGTTCACACCCTTAAAAGAGGTTGCTCAGAGAAGGTTGGGTATATGACCCATCTCCTTTTAAATCACTCATGCCTTTTTGGAAGCCATTTGTGCTTTCCCTTTGCCTTGGACACCTATTGTGTCATAGAGAGTTAAGTGACTGCAGTGTCACTCCTCCCTTTTGTACTCTTCCATTTCAATGCTGAGCCCTCCTCCTGCTGCAGTGGAGCTGGGAACTGGGAAGGGAACACAACTCCAAGAACAGTCTTCTCTCTGGGTTTGAGCTGGGTTTTGGACACGAGGGCAGGAATAGGGCCTCAGGCTTAGGCCGAAGGTGCCTGCTCGACTTGAGAGGCCTTGGTGTGCCTGGTTCTCTGGCTGTCTTCCCCATCCTGGGAGGTTCCAAGCCATTGTTGTCTTTCCTAAAGTCAGCTCCTCGGTCCTAGCTTGGCTCTCAGTGCTCAGAGGTAGAGGTGTCACTGTCATGCTGGCTCCAAAGCCCCTTCCTCTTCCAGCTGGGAACTTTGCCTGTCTCTCCTCCTGAATTGTGTAGCTCTGAGGCTTCCTTAAGGAGCTCCTTTGTCAGACCTGAGATGGCAAAGCACAGAGGATGCCGGTTCAATACTGAAAGGGTCCTCCTGAAATTAGAGGTCCCTAGACTCAGTGGAATGGAGCTTAGAGGCAGAAAAGTTAGCAGAGGCTTGGGGAGTAGGCTTGAGGGAGTGGACTGCAAAATGCACTCCTCCGATACCAAGCAGGCCTGGCCTGGAGAACAAGGTGCAGGCGAGTGCTCTCCTCTTTCCAGGAAAGAGCCTCTGAGGGCCAGATCACCCATGACATAGCAGTTGGACAGATGAGCTCTGCCACCGCCAAGACTCTTCATGTTGAGAAGCACTGTTTTCCTGATGAGTTCAGCCTGACGTCAGTGGTCGTGTGGTATAGGAAGAGGGCAAACTGGACACTGTCTGCTCTTGAATATCCTGTCCACTGCCTGGATCATCCTGAGGTGTTTTGTGCCTTCTGGGCATGCATGCCTGGGTTGGCAGGCCAAGGAATGAGGAGGCATGAGATCCCTGTCAATTCCAGGAAGCCAGGTCGAGATCTACGAGGTCTGGGAGAGCCCTGTCTTCCCGGTGGGTCCTTGTCTCCCAAACAACCACAACGACATCCCACTCAATGAAAATGAAAGGTGACAAAGTCTTCCCGAACCTTTGCAGAAACCTCCAGCGTCCTTCCCTTCTTGTTGACACTGAAGATGGTCAACCTGGGGTCCTCTGTAGTGGCTATCAGGCCGGCAGAGCCGGGTTGAGAAACCTGAGCCAGAGGCTGCAGCAGGCTGGAGTTACACCCCTCTCAGCTAGGTGCTAGGGACCCATTTTTCCTAGGCTCCTCTGCGCATGCGCACGGCCAAAACCCTTATTTCAAAAAGAAGGAACAGCCTTCCAGCTCAGCATGGGGCCTTGGGCTTTGCAGCTAAGCATCACAGAGACCCAGGCACACAGGGTGGATCTAGTTGACAACCAGGCAGGGCTACACAGTAAGTTTTCAAACGGTACAGCCTAGCGAGATCCTCCCAAATGGAACCAAATGGAGCCCTTCAACTAGGCTCGTCATGGGTCATGCTGGAAATGCTGAGAGGCGCCTGTGGAGACACAGGTCCTGCATAGGGCTTTGGGGTGTAGAGGACGCAGAAGGGACTTCACTGTGTATTCCTGCTTAGCCTGGAGCCAGGGAGCCTCCTGCCTCTGACTCCTAATGCTACATTTGCAGGCATGAAATATTCTCACTGGGGATCCCTGCATTGGGTGCCTGTTCCTGTGTTTCTGCAGGTGCTTGTGCTCGAGGTTGTCTGTCTGTGTGTGTGTGTGTGTGTGTGTGTGTGTGTGTGTGTGTGTGTGTGTGTGTGTGTGTGTGTTGGTGTAGCTTCTGTGGGCTGTTGGACTCCGGGCATCTGAGGCTGGTGTGCCTGGCGATTACGCGAATAGATTTTGGGAGTCTTGGAGTATGACATTCTTTTCGCCTGGACCCTTAGAGCCTCAGTCTTATTCACTATCCTAGAGGTCATTCTGACAGCCGGTTGCCCTTCACGACCTTCAGTCTCACCCAGCCACAGTGCTGGCTTACTTGCAAGGGTGTAAACTTGCAAAGTTTAAACAGGGATGCTGAGTTGTGTCCTGTGCTTCCCATGCTTGCACGGGAAGCTCTCACACCTAATGACAGGAACATTATTGCACCTCCACAGACTGCTTTTGCTCCCTTATGCAACTTTCTGAGTGAAGCACCTCACATTAAATTCATACAGTATATCTCAGAGATGATTTGCTTTTCTTCCTGGACTTAACATTCTCCCTTTGGAACTTGGCATGCTTTGGATGTGTTTATTGATGGGGTGTGGCTCAAGGTCACACACATCTCCCAGGATGTGATGGTCCAGAGGTCTATAGAAAAAAGCATGCACATCTGCTCTACTACTAGCTTGCATACTTCCTTGTATGCATGCATGCATGCATGCCTGCTGCCTGCCTGCTTGCTTGTTTTCTGTCTGGCTTGCTTCCTTGCTGGCAAGCTTGAAGTCCTTCTATCTCTCATTTCCCTTGATGGATTCTGGACAGTGTCTCCTGGAGCACAGGCCCATGGGAAGCTCTCTGTGATGTTGTGGATGAATGTTTTACTCCCCTCCCGTGCCCCACACTCCAAACATAAATGTACTTAGATTCCTGGTGTGGACCTTCAAACTTCGTTGCTCAGTGTCCTGCCCAGTGTCACACCCTTAAAAGGGGTTGCTCAGAAAAGGTTGGGTATATGACCCATCTCTGTTTAAATCACTCATGCCTCTTTGGAAGCCATTTCTGCTTCCCTGTGCCTTGGACACCTATTGAGGTAGCTTGTGTCATAGAGAGTTAAGTCACTGCAGTCTCACTCCACCCTCTTTGTACTCTTCCATTTCAAGGCTGAGCCCTCCTCCTGCTGCAATGAGAGCTGGGAACTGGGAAGGGAACACACCTCCATGAACAGTCTTCTCTGGGTTGTTTGAGGTCCGGTTTGGACATGAGGGCAGGAATGGGGCCTCAGGCTTAGGCCAAAGGTGCCTGCTTGCCTTGAGGCCTTATGTGCCAGGAACTCTGGTTGTTTTGGCCATCCTGGAAGGTTCTCAGCCACTGTTGTCTATCCTAAAGTCAGCTCCTGTGTCCTAGCTTGGCTGTCAGCATTCAGAGGTGGAGGTGTCACTGTCATCCTAACTCCAAAGGCCATTCCTCCTGGAGCTCAGAAATCTGCCTGTCTCACCTCCTGAATTGTGTACCCCACGAGACTCTTGGTCAGACTTGAGATGGCAAAGCACAGAGAATGCGGGTTCAAAACTGAGTGTATCCTCCTGAGACCAGAGCACCCAAGACACATTGGAATGCAGCTGAGAACCACGAAGCATGGCAGATGCCTGGAGAGCTGGTGTGAGGGTGGGGACTGCAAAATGTAGGCCTGCAGTTCCAGGCTGACAGGTCCTGGAGAACAGGGTCCAGGCAGGTGACCTCCTGGTCCCAGGAAAGAGCCTCTGAGGGCCAGATCTCCCATGACATAGCAGTTGGACAGATGAACTCTGCGAGCACCTAGAATCAGCATGGTGGTAGGTTGGGAAGCACTGTTTTCCTGATGAGTTAAGCCTGAGGGCAGCGATGGTGTGGCTGTAGGACAAGGGCAAACTGGGCACTGTCTGCTCTTGAATGTCCTGTCCTCTCCCTGAGCATCCTGAGGTATTTTGTGCCTTCTGGGCATGCATGCCCGGGGTGGCAGGACATGGGTTGAGGAGGCATGAGATCCCTGTCACTTCAACTAAAAGGTGTTGGAGAACCCTGTCTTACTGGTGGGTCCTTGTCTCCTAAAAAACCACAACAACATCCGATTCAATGAAAATAAAAGAACAAAGTCTTCCTCAACCTTCGAAGGACCCTCCAGAGTCCTTCCTTTCTGGTTGATACTGAAGATGGTCAACGTGGGGTCCTCTGGAGTGGCTATCAGTCCGGCAGCGCCTTGGTGAGAGGCCTGAGCCAGAGGCTGCAGCAGGCTGGAGTTACACCCCTCTCAGCTAGGTGCTAGGGACCCATTTTTCCTAGGCTCCTCTGAGCATGCGCACGGCCAAAAACCCACATTTCAAAAAGAAGGAATGCCTTCCAGCTCAGCATGGGGCCTGCGCTTTGCAGCTAAGCATCACAGAGACCCAGGCACAAAGGCTGGAGATAGTTGACAACCAGGCAGGGCTACACAGAAGTTTTCAGGTGGTACCAGCCCAGAGGCTCTTCAACTCGGGCTCATCCCCGGTCATGCTGGAAATGCTGAGAGGCGCCTGTGGAGACACAGGTCCTGCATAGCGCTTTGGGGTGTCCTGTAGAGGACACAAATGGACTTCACTATGTATTCCTGCTTAGCCTGGAGCCAGGGAGCTCGTGCTTCTGCCTCCTCAGGGCTGGATTTGCAGGCATGAAACATTCTCGCAGGGGATCCCTGCATTGGGTGCCTGTTCCTGTGTTTCAGTGGGTGCTGGTGCTAGAGGTTGTGTGTGTGTGTGTGTGTGTGTGTGTGTGTGTGTGTGTGTGTACGTGTGCCTGTGCGTTTGCATGTGCGTGTGCGTGCGTGTGTGTGTGTGCGTGCGTGTGTGTGTGTGCGTGCGTGTTTGTGTGTGTGTGCGTGGTTGGTGTAGCTTCTGTGGGCTGTAGCGCTGAGGCATTCTGAGGCTTTTGTACCTGCAAAGGACGCGAATAGATTTTGGGAGTCTTGCAGTATGACTTTCTTTCTGCCTCGTCCCTTAGAGCCTCAGTCTTATTCACTGTCCTAGAGGCCATGCTGGACAGCCGGTTACCCCTCACGTCCTTCAGTCTCACCCTGGCACAGTTCTGGCTTATTTGCAATCGTGTAATCGTGCAAAGTTTAAACACAGATGCTCAGGTGTGTCCTTAGCGCTTCCCTGCAAACATGGGAAGCTCTCACACCTAATGGCAGAGACATCTTTGCACCTCTATAAACTGCTTTTGCTCCCTTGTGAAACTTTCTGAGTGAAGCACCTCACATTCAATTCATACAGCAAATCCCAGAGATGATTTGCTTTTCTTCCTGGACCTAGCGTTCTCGCTGTGGAACTTGGAATGCCTTGGAGGTGTTTGTGGACGGGGTGGGACACATCTCCCAGGATCTGATGGTCCACATGTCAGTGGACACGTGCATGCACCTGAGCTCAGCTACCAGCTTGCATACTTCTTTCCATGCATGCATGCATGCATGCATGCATGCCTGCTGCCTGCCTGCTGGCTTGTTTTCTGTTTGGCTAGCTTCCTTGCTGGCAAACTAGAAGTCCTTCTATCTCTCATTTGCCTTGATGGATTCTGGACAGTGTCTACTGGAGGACAGGCTCATGGGAAGCTCTCTGTGATGTTGTGGATTAATGTTTTACTCCCGTGCCCCGCACTCCAAACATAAATGAACTTATATTCCTGGTGTGGACTTTCACATGCTTTGCTCAGTGTCCTGCCCAGTGTCACACCCTTGAAAGGGGTTGCTCAGAGAATGTTGGGTATACAACCCGTCTGTTTAAATCAAGCATGCCTTTTGCAAGCCATATGTGCTTTCCCTGTGCCTTGGACACCTATTGAAGTAGCTTGTGTCATAGAGAGTTAAGTGACTGCAGTGTCACTCCACCCTGTTTGTACTCTTCCATTTCAATGCTGAGGAAACCTCCTGCTGCAATGTGAGCTAGGAACTGGGAAGGGAAGACCCCTCCATGAACAGTCTTCTCCGGGTGGTTTGAGGTGGGGTTTGGACACCAGGGCAGGAATGGGGCCTCAGGCTTAGGTTGAAGGTGCCTGCTTGCCTTGAAGCCTTGTGTGCCTGCATCTCTGGCTGTTTTCCTCATCCTGGAAGGTTCCCAGACACTGTTGTCTATCCTAAAATCAGCTCCCAGGTCCTAGCTTGGCTCTCAGTGGTCAGAGGTAGAGGTGTCACAGTCATCCTGGCTCCAAAGGCCATTCCTCCTCCAGCTCAGAACTTTGTCTGTCTCTCCTCCTGAATTGTATAGCTCTGAGGATGCCTTCACGAGACTCTTGGCCAGACTTGAGATGCCAAAGCACCAGAGAATGCAGGTTCAATACTGAGTGGATCCTCCTAAGACCAGATCACCCAAGACTCAGGGGAATGAAGCTGAGAGCCTGGAAGCCTGGCAGATGCCTGGAGAGCAGGTGTGAGGGTGGGGACTTCAAAATGCAGGTCTGCAGTTCCAGGCCAGCGGGTCCTGGAGAACAAGGTACAGGCAGGTGACCTCCTGGTCCCAGGAAGGAACCTCTGAGGGCCAGATTTCCCATGGCATAGCAGTTGGACATATGAGCTCTGCCCCAACTAGAATCAGCATGGTGGTAAGTTGGGAAGTGCTGTTTTGCTGATGACTTCAGCATGAGGGCCGCGGTGGTAGGTAGAGGAAGAGGACAAGCTGGACACTGTCTGCTTTTGAATATCCTGTCCTCCCTGGAGCATCCTGGGGTGTTTTGTGCCTTCTGGGCATGCCTGCCTGGGTTGGCAAGACAGGGGATGAGGAGGCATGAGATCCTTGTCCCTTCCACAAAGCCTGTTACAGATCTACGTGGTCTAGGAGAGCCCTGTCTTACTGGTGGGTCCTTTTCTCCCAAAAAACCACAATGACATCAGATTCAATGAAAATAAAAGAAGACAAATTCTTCGTCCCGAGCCTTCGAGGGACCCTCCAGAGTCCTTCCCTTCTGGTTGACACTGCCGATAGTCAACGTGGGTCCTCTGGAGTTGCTATCAGACCGGCAGCACCTTGGTGAGAAGCCTGAGCCAGAGGCTGCAGCAGGCTGGAGTTACACCCCTCTCAGCTAGGTGCTAGGGACCCATTTTCTCCTAAGCTCTTCTGAGCATGAGCACGGACAAAACCCACATTTCAAAAAGAAACAACTGCCTTCCAGCTCAGCATGGGGCCTTGGGCCTTGCAGCTAAGCATCACAGAGACCCAGGCACAAAGGGTGGATCTAGTTGACAACCAGGCAGGGCTAAGCCCAGAGGCCCTTCAACTCAGGCAGGTCCAGGGTCATGCTGGAAATGCTGAGAGGCGCCTGTGGAGACACAGGTCCTGCATAGCGCTTTGGGGTGTCTTGTAGAGGACACAGAATGGACCTCACTATGTATTCCTGCTTAGCCTGGAACCAGGGAGCCTCCTGATTCTGACTCCTCAGGGCTTGATTTGCAGGCATGAACCATTCTCGCTGGGGATCCCTGCACTGGGTGCGTGATCCTGTGTTTCTGCGAGTGCTTGTACTAAAAGTTTTGTGTGTGTGTGTGTGTGTGTTTGTAGCTTTTGTCTGCACTTGCCCTATGGGCCTCTGTGGCTTGTGTACCTGGAGAAAACACCAATAGCTTTTGGGAGTTGTGCAGTATTACTTTCTTTCTGCCTGGGCCCTTAGTGCCTCAATCTTATTCACTGTCCTAGAGGCCATGCTGGACAGCCAGTTGCCCCGCACGTCCTTCTGTCTCATCCTGGCACAGTGCAGGCTTACTTGCAAGGGTGTAATCGTGCAAAGTTTAAACACGGATGCTGAGGTGTGTCCTGTGCTTCCCATGCTTGCACAGGAAGCTCTAACAAATAATAACAGAGACATCTTTGCACTTCCACAAACTGTTTTTGCTCCCTTATGCAACTTTCTGATTGAAGCACCTCACATTCAATTCATACAGTAAATCCCAGAGATGATTTGCTTTTCTTCCTGGACTTTGCATTCTCCCTGTGGAACCTGGCATGCCTTGGAGATGTTTGTTGATGGGGTGGGGTTCAAGGTCACACACATCTCCCTGGATGTGATGGTCCAGAGGTCAATGGACAAAAGCATGCACCTCTGCTCAACTACCAGCTTGCATACTTTTTTGCATGCATGCCTGCTGCCTGCCAGCTTGATTGTTTTCTGTCTGGCTTGCTTCCTTGCTGGCAGGCTGGACAGTGTCCCCTGGAGCACAGAACCGTGGGAAGCTCGCTGTGTTGTTGTGGATGAATGTTTTACTCCTGTTCCCTGCACTCCAAACATAAATGTACTTAGATTCCAGGTGTGGACCTTCACATTGGGTTGCTCAGTGTCCTGCCCAGTGTTCACACCCTTGAAAGGGGTTGGTCAGAGAAGATTGGTTATATGACCCATCTCCGTTTAAATCACTCATGCCTCTTTGCAAGCCATATGTGCTTTCCCTGTGTCTTGGACACCTATTGAGGTAGCTTGTGTCATAGAGAGTTAAGTCACTGCAGATTCACTCCACCCTGTTTGGACTCTTCCATATCAAGGCTGAGGCCTCCTCCTGCTGCAATGACAGCTGGGAACTGGGAAGGGATCACACCTCCATGAAGAGTCTTCTCTGGGTGGTGTAAGGTGGGGTTTGGACAGGAGTTCGGGAATGGAGCATTAGGTTTAGTCTGAAAGTGCCTGTTTGCCTTGAGGTCTTGTGTGCCTGGAGCTCTGGCTGTTTTCCCCAATCCTGGAAGGTTCCCAGCCATTGTTGTCTATCCTAAAGTCAGCTACCCGGTCCTAGCTTGGCTCTCAGTGGTCAGAGGAAGGGTTTCACTGTCGTCCTGGCTCCAAACCCCCTTCCACTTCCAGCTGGGAACTTTGCCTGTCTCTCCTCCTGAATTGTGTAGCTCTGAGGATGCCTTCAGAAACTCTTGGTCAGACTTGAGACGCCAAAGCACAGAGAATGCAGGTTCAATACTGAGTGGATCTTCCTGAGACCAGAGCACCCGAGACTCAGTGGAAAGCAGCTGAGAGCCAGGAAGCATGGCAGATGCCTGGAGAGTGGGTGTGAGGGTGGGGACTGCAAAATGCAGGCCTGTAGTTCCAGGCAGGCAGATCCTGGAGAACAAGGTCCAGGCAGGTGACCTCCTGGTCCCAGGAAAGAGCCACTTAGTGCCAGATCTCCCATGACATAGCAGTTGGACCGATGAGCTCTGCCAGCACTTAGAATCAGCATGGTGTTAGGGTGGGAAACGCTGTTATCCTGATGAGTTAAGCCTTATGGCTGCGGTAGTGTGGGTGTAGGAAGAGGGCAAACTGGGCACTGTCTGCTCTTGAATGTCCTGTCCTCTCTCTGGAGCATCCTGAGGTGTTTTGTGCCTTCTCGGCATGCATGCCTGGGTTGGCAGTCTAGGGGATAAGTAGGCATGAGATCCCTGTCCCTTCCATGAAGCCTGATACAGATCTAAGAGGTCTAGGAGAGCCCAGTCTTTCAGGTGGGTCCTTGTCTCCCAAACAATCACAACGACATCCAATTAAATGACAATGAAAGAAGACAAAGTCTTCCCAAACCTTCGCAGGGCCCTCCAGAGTCCTTCCCTTCTGGTTAATACTGAAGATGGTCAACGTGGGATCCTCTGGAGTCGCTATGAGGCCGGCAGTGCCTTGGTGAGAAGCCTGAGCCAGAGGCTGCAGCAGGCTGGAGTTACACCCCTCTCAGCTAGGTGCTAGGGACCCATTTTTCCTAGGCTCCTCTGCGCATGCGCACGGCCAATACACACATTTCAAAATGAATGAACAGCCTTCCAGCTCAGCATGGGGCCTCTCGCCTTGCAGCTAAGCATCACAGAGACCAAGGCACAAAAGCTAGCTCTAGTTGACAACCAAGCACGGCTACACAGTAAGTTTTCAGCTGGTACAGCCTAGCGAACATCCTCCCAATAGGAACCAGCCCAGATGCCCTTCAATCGGGCTTATCCAGGGTCATGCTGGAAATGCTGAGAGGCGCCTGTGGAGAAACAGGTCCTGCATAGCGCTTTGGGGTGTCTTGTAGAAGATGCAGAATGGACCTCATTATGTAATCCTGCTTAGCCTGAAGACAGGTAGCCTCCTGCTTCTGACTCCTCAGTGCTGGATTTGCAGGCATGAACCATTCTCGCTGGGGATCCCTGCACTGGTGATCCTGTGTTTCTGCTTGTGCTTGTGCTCGAGGTTGTGTGTGTGTGTGTGTGTGTGTGTGTGTGTGTGTGTGTGTGTGTGTGTGTGTGTGTGTGTTGGTGTACCTTCTGTGGACTCTTGCGATGCTGGCATCTGAGGCTGGTGTACCTGTAGAGGACACGAAAAGATGTTGGGAGTCTTACAGTATGACTTTCTTTCTGCCTGGGTCCTTAGAGCCTCAGTCTTTTTCATTGTTCTAGAGGTCATGCTGGACAGCCGGTTGCACCTCATGTCGTTCAGTCTCATCCTGGCATGTGCCGACTTACATGCAAGCGTGTAATTGTGCAAAGTTTAAACACGGATAATGAGGTGTGTCCTGTGCTTCCCATGCTTGCACAGGAAGCTCTCACACCTAATGACAGAGACATCTTTGCACCTCCACAGACTGCTTATGCTCCCTTGTGCAACTTTCTGAATGAAGCTCCTCACATTCAATTCATACAGTAAATCCCAGAGATGATTTGCTTTTCTTCCTGGACTTTGCGTTCTTGCTGTGGAACTTGGCATGCCGTGGGTGTTTTTTGATGGGATGGGGTTCAAGGTAACACACATCTCCCAGGATGTGGTGGTCCAGAGGTCACTGGACAAATACATGCACCTCTGCTCAACTACCAGCTTGCATACTTCTTTGCATGAATGCATGCATGCATGCCTGCTGCCTGCCTGCTTTCTTTTCTGTCTGGCTTGCTTCCTTGCTGGCAAGCTTGAAGTCCTCTATCTCTCATTTCCCTTGATGGATCTGGACAGTGTCTCCTGGAGAACAAGCCCATGGGAAGGTCTCTTTGATGTTGGGGATGAATGTTTTACTCCCGTGCTCCCCACTCCAAAAACAACTGTACTTAGATTCCAGATCGGACCTTCACACTGGGTTGCTCAGTGTCCTGCCCAGTATTCACACCCTTGAAAGGGGTTGTTCAGAGAAGGTTGGGTATATGACCCGTCTCCATTTAAATCACTCATGCCTCTTTGCAAGCCATATGTGCTTTCCCTGCCGCTGGACACCTATTGAGGTTGCTTATGTCATAGGGAATTAAGTGACTGCAATGTCACTCCACCCTGTTTGGACTCTTCCATATCAAGGCTGAGGCCTCCTCCTGCTGCAATGAGAGCTGGGAACGGGGAAGGGAACACACCAATGTGAACAGTCTTCTCTGGGTGGTTTGAGATGGGGTTTGGACATGAGGGCAGTATTGGGCCTCAGGC
The DNA here is from genome assembly GCF_003668045.3 of Cricetulus griseus. Lineage (NCBI taxonomy): Eukaryota > Metazoa > Chordata > Mammalia > Rodentia > Cricetidae > Cricetulus > Cricetulus griseus. The sequence goes on along the minus strand of NC_048601.1, from coordinate 30,217,792 downwards.
TTAGGCCGAAGGAGTCTGGAGCTCTGGATGTTTTCACCATCCTGGAAGGTTCCCAGCTAATGTTGTCAATACTAAAGTCAGCTCCCGTGTCCTCGTTTTGCTCTCAGTGTTCAGAGGTAGAGGTGTCACTATCATCCTGGCTCCAAAGCCCCTTCCTCTTCCAGCTGGGAACTTTGCCTGTCTGAACTGCTGAATTGTGTATCTCTGAGGCTGCCTTCAGGAGACTCTTGGTCAGACCTGAGATGCCAAAGCACAGACAATGCAGGTTCAATACAGAGTGGATCCTCCTGAGAACAGAGCACCCAAGACTCAGTCTCATGCAGCTGTGAGCCTGGAAGCATGGCAGATGGCTGGAGAGCAGCTGTGAGGGTTGGGACTGCAAAATGCAGGCCTTCAACTCCAGGCCAGTAGGTCTTGGAGAACAAGGTCCAGGCAGGTGCCCTCCTGGTCCCAGGAAAGAGCCTCTGAGGGCCAGATCTCCCATGACATAGCAGTTGGACAGAAGAACTCTACTAGCATCAAGACTCAGCATGGTGGTAGTTTGGGAAGCGCTGTTTTCCTGATGACTTCAGCCTGAGAGCAGCGGAGTGTGGGTGCAGGAAAAGGGCAAACTGGACTTGATCTGCTCTTGAATGTCCTGTCCTCTCCCTGGAGCATCATAAGGTGTTTTGTGCCTTTTGGGCATGCCTGCCTGGGTTGGCAGGCCAGAGGATGAGGAGGCATGAGATCCCCGTCCCTTCCACGAAGCCTGGTACATACAGATCACCGAAGTCTAGGAGAGACCTGTCTTCCCGGTGAGTCCTTGTCTCCAAAACAACTACAAGAACATCCGATTCAATGAAAATAAAAGAAGACAAAGTCTTCCCGAACCTTCGCGGGGCCCTCCAGAGTCCTTCCCTTCTGGTTGACACTGAAGATGGTCAACCTGGGGTCCTCTGGAGTGGCTATCAGGCCGGCAGCGCCTTGGTGACAAGCCTGAGCCAGAGGCTGCAGCAGGCTGGAGTTACACCCCTCTCAGCTAGGTGCTAGGGACCCATTTTTCCTAGGCTTCTCTGCGCATGCGCATGGCGAAAACACACATTTCAAAAAGAAAGAACTTCCATCCAGCTCAGCATGGCGCCTGGCGCCTTGCAGCTAAGCATCACGGAGACCCAGGCACAAAGTCTGGATCTAGTTGACAACAAGGCAGGGCTACACAGTAAGTTTTCTGCCAATACAGCCTAGCAAGATCCTTCCAAAGGGAACCAGCCCAGAGGCCCTTCAACTCGGGCTGGTCCCGAGTTGAGACCAGGCGCCTGTTGAGGTTGAGAGGCGCCTGTAAAGACACAGGTCCTGCATAGCGCTTTGGGATGTCTTGTAGAGGACGCAGAATGGACCTCACTATGTATTCCTGCTTAGCCGGGAGCCAGGTAGCCTCCTGCTACGGACTCCCCAGTGCAGGTTTTGCAGGCATGAACCATAATTGCTGGGGATCCCTGAACTGGGTGTCTGTTCCTGTGTTTCTGCGGGTGCCTGTCCTCGAGATTCTGTGTGTGTGTGTGTGTGTGTGTGTGTGTGTGTGTGTGTGTGTGTGTGTGTGTGTGTGTGTGTGTGTTTGTGTGTGTGTGTGTGTGTGTGTGTTGGTGTAGTTTCTGTGGACTCTTGTGCTGCGGGCATCTGTGGCTGGTGTACCTGGAGAGGACAAGAATAGATTTTGGGAGTCTTGCAGTATGACTTTCTTTCTGCCTAGACCCTTAGAGCCTATGTCTTATTCACTGTCCTAGAGGCCATGCTGGCCTCACATCCTTCACATCCTTCAGTCTCACCCTGGCACAGTGCAGGCTTACTTGCAAGTGTGTAATCCTGCAAAGTTTAAACACGGATGCTGAGGTGTGTCCTGTGCTTCCCATGCTTGCACAGGAAGCTCTCACACCTAATGACAGAGACATCTTTGCACCTCCACAGACTGCTTTTCCTCCCTTGTGCAACTTTCTGAGTGAAGCTCCTCACATTCAATTCATACAGTAAATCCCAGAGATGATTTGCTTTTCTTCCTGGACCCAGCATTCTTGCTGTGGAACCTGGCATGCTTGGAGGTGTTCGTTGACGGGGTGGGGTTCAAGGTCACACGCATCTCCCAGGATGTGATGGTCCAGAGTTCAATGGACAGATACATGCACCTCTGCTCAACTACCAACTTGCATACTTCTTTGCATGGCGTGCATGCCTGCTGCCTGCCTGCTTTCTTGTTTTCTGTCTGGCTTGGTTCCTTGCTGGCAAGCTTGAAGTCCTCCTATCTCTCTTTTCCCTTGATGAATGCTACAGAGTGTCTCCTGGAGCACAGGCCCATGAGAAACTCTGTTATGTTGTGGATGAATGTTTTACTACAGTGTCCCGCCTTCCAAACATAAATGTACTTAGATTCCAGGTGTGGACTTTCACATGGGTTGCTCAGTGTCCTGCTCAGTGTTCACACCCTTGAAAGGGGTTGCTCAGAGAAGATTGAGTGGATGACCCATCTCCCTTTAAATCACTCATGGCTCTTTGCAAGCCATTTGTGCTTTCCCTGTGCCTTGGACACCTATTGAGTTAGCCTGTGTCATAGAGAGTTAAGTGACTGCAATGTCACTCGACCCTGTTTGTACTCTTCCATTTCAAGGCTGATCCCTCCTCCTGCTGCAATGAGAGCTGGGAACGGGGAAGGGAACACACCTCCATGAACAGTCATCTCTGGGTGGTTTGTGTTGGGTTTTGGACATGAGGGCAGTAATGGGATCTCAGGCTTAGGCCGAAGATGCCTGCTTGCCTTGAGGCCTTGGTGTGTCTGGAGCTCAGGCTGTTTTCCCCGTCCTCGAAAGTCCCAGCCACTGTTGTCTATCCTAAAGTCAGCTCCGGGGTCCTAGCTTGGCTCTCAGTGGTCAGAGGTAGAGGTGTCACTGTCATCCTGGCTCCAAAGCCCCTTCCTCTTCCAGCTGGGAACTTTGCCTGTCTGAACTGCTGAATTGTGTATCTCTGAGGCTGCCTTCAGGAGACTCTTGGTCAGACCTGAGATGCCAAAGCACAGACAATGCAGGTTCAATACAGAGTGGATCCTCCTGAGAACAGAGCACCCAAGACTCAGTCTCATGCAGCTGTGAGCCTGGAAGCATGGCAGATGGCTGGAGAGCAGCTGTGAGGGTTGGGACTGCAAAATGCAGGCCTTCAACTCCAGGCCAGTAGGTCTTGGAGAACAAGGTCCAGGCAGGTGCCCTCCTGGTCCCAGGAAAGAGCCTCTGAGGGCCAGATCTCCCATGACATAGCAGTTGGACAGAAGAACTCTACTAGCATCAAGACTCAGCATGGTGGTAGTTTGGGAAGCGCTGTTTTCCTGATGACTTCAGCCTGAGAGCAGCGGAGTGTGGGTGCAGGAAAAGGGCAAACTGGACTTGATCTGCTCTTGAATGTCCTGTCCTCTCCCTGGAGCATCATAAGGTGTTTTGTGCCTTCTGGGCATGCCTGCCTGGGTTGGCAGGCCAGAGGATGAGGAGGCATGAGATCCCCGTCCCTTCCACGAAGCCTGGTACAGATCACCGAAGTCTAGGAGAGACCTGTCTTCCCGGTGAGTCCTTGTCTCCAAAACAACTACAAGAACATCCGATTCAATGAAAATAAAAGAAGACAAAGTCTTCCCGAACCTTCGCGGGGCCCTCCAGAGTCCTTCCCTTCTGGTTGACACTGAAGATGGTCAACCTGGGGTCCTCTGGAGTGGCTATCAGGCCGGCAGCGCCTTGGTGACAAGCCTGAGCCAGAGGCTGCAGCAGGCTGGAGTTACACCCCTCTCAGCTAGGTGCTAGGGACCCATTTTTCCTAGGCTTCTCTGCGCATGCGCATGGCGAAAACACACATTTCAAAAAGAAAGAACTTCCATCCAGCTCAGCATGGCGCCTGGCGCCTTGCAGCTAAGCATCACGGAGACCCAGGCACAAAGTCTGGATCTAGTTGACAACAAGGCAGGGCTACACAGTAAGTTTTCTGCCAATACAGCCTAGCGAGATCCTTCCAAAAGGAACCAGCCCAGAGGCCCTTCAACTCGGGCTGGTCCCGAGTTGAGACCAGGCGCCTGTTGAGGTTGAGAGGCGCCTGTAAAGACACAGGTCCTGCATAGCGCTTTGGGATGTCTTGTAGAGGACGCAGAATGGACCTCACTATGTATTCCTGCTTAGCCGGGAGCCAGGTAGCCTCCTGCTACGGACTCCCCAGTGCAGGTTTTGCAGGCATGAACCATAATTGCTGGGGATCCCTGAACTGGGTGTCTGTTCCTGTGTTTCTGCGGGTGCCTGTCCTCGAGATTCTGTGTGTGTGTGTGTGTGTGTGTGTGTGTGTGTTGTGTGTGTGTGTGTGTGTGTGTGTGTGTGTGTGTGTGTGTGTGTGTGTTGGTGTAGTTTCTGTGGACTCTTGTGCTGCGGGCATCTGTGGCTGGTGTACCTGGAGAGGACAAGAATAGATTTTGGGAGTCTTGCAGTATGACTTTCTTTCTGCCTAGACCCTTAGAGCCTATGTCTTATTCACTGTCCTAAAGGCCATGCTGGCCTCACATCCTTCACATCCTTCAGTCTCACCCTGGCACAGTGCAGGCTTACTTGCAAGTGTGTAATCCTGCAAAGTTTAAACACGGATGCTGAGGTGTGTCCTGTGCTTCCCATGCTTGCACAGGAAGCTCTCACACCTAATGACAGAGACATCTTTGCACCTCCACAGACTGCTTTTCCTCCCTTGTGCAACTTTCTGAGTGAAGCTCCTCACATTCAATTCATACAGTAAATCCCAGAGATGATTTGCTTTTCTTCCTGGACCCAGCATTCTTGCTGTGGAACCTGGCATGCTTGGAGGTGTTCGTTGACGGGGTGGGGTTCAAGGTCACACGCATCTCCCAGGATGTGATGGTCCAGAGTTCAATGGACAGATACATGCACCTCTGCTCAACTACCAACTTGCATACTTCTTTGCATGCATGCATGCATGCATGCATGCATGCATGCATGCCTGCTGCCTGCCTGCTTTCTTGTTTTCTGTCTGGCTTGGTTCCTTGCTGGCAAGCTTGAAGTCCTCCTATCTCTCTTTTCCCTTGATGAATGCTGCAGAGTGTCTCCTGGAGCACAGGCCCATGAGAAACTCTGTTATGTTGTGGATGAATGTTTTACTACAGTGTCCCGCCTTCCAAACATAAATGTACTTAGATTCCAGGTGTGGACTTTCACATGGGTTGCTCAGTGTCCTGCTCAGTGTTCACACCCTTGAAAGGGGTTGCTCAGAGAAGATTGAGTGGATGACCCATCTCCCTTTAAATCACTCATGGCTCTTTGCAAGCCATTTGTGCTTTCCCTGTGCCTTGGACACCTATTGAGTTAGCCTGTGTCATAGAGAGTTAAGTGACTGCAATGTCACTCGACCCTGTTTGTACTCTTCCATTTCAAGGCTGATCCCTCCTCCTGCTGCAATGAGAGCTGGGAACGGGGAAGGGAACACACCTCCATGAACAGTCATCTCTGGGTGGTTTGTGTTGGGTTTTGGACATGAGGGCAGTAATGGGATCTCAGGCTTAGGCCGAAGATGCCTGCTTGCCTTGAGGCCTTGGTGTGTCTGGAGCTCAGGCTGTTTTCCCCGTCCTCGAAAGTCCCAGCCACTGTTGTCTATCCTAAAGTCAGCTCCGGGGTCCTAGCTTGGCTCTCAGTGGTCAGAGGTAGAGATGTCACTGTCATCCTGGCTCCAAAGCCTTTTCGTCTTCCACCTGTGAAATTTGCCTGTCTCTCCTTCTGAATTGTGTATCTCTGAGGCTGCCTTAGGAGACTCTTGGTCAGACTTGAGAGGCCAAAGCACAGAGAATGCAGGTTCAATACTGAGTGTGTCCTCCTGAGATGAGAACACCCAAGACTCAGTAGCATGCAGCTGAGAGCCAGGAAGCATGGCAGATGCCTGGAGAGTAGGTGTGAGGGTGGGGACTGCAAAATGCAGGCCTACAGTTCCAGGCAGGTGCGTCCTGGAGAACAAGGTCCAGGCAGGTGACCTCCTGGTCTCAGGAAAGAGCCTCTTAGGGCCAGATCTCCCATGACATAGCAGTTGGACACATGAGCTCTGCCAGCACCTAGACTCAGCATGGTGTTAGGTTGGGAAGCACTGTTTTCCTGATGACTTCAGCCTGAGAGCAGCGGTGTTGTGGGTGTAGGAAGAGGGCAAACTGGGCACTGTCTGCTCTTGAATGTCCTGTACTCTCCCTGGAGCATCCTGAGGTGTTTTGTGCCTTCTCGGCATGCATGCCTGGGTTGGCAGGCCAGGGGATAAGTAGGCATGAGATCCCTGTCCCTTCCACGAAGCCTGATACAGATCTAAGAGGTCTAGGAGAGCCCAGTCTTTCCGGTGGGTCCTTGTCTCCCAAACAATCACAACGACATGCAATTAAATGAAAATAAAAGAAGACAAAGTCTTCCCGAACCTTCGCGGGGCCCTTCAGAGTCCTTCCCTTCTGGTTAATACTGAAGATGGTCAACGTGGGGTCCTCTGGAGTGGCTATCAGGCCGGCAGTGCCTTGGTGAGAAGCCTGAGCCAGAGGCTGCAGCAGGCTGGAGTTACACCCCTCTCAGCTAGGTGCTAGGGACCCATTTTTCCTAGGCTCCTCTGCGCATGCGCATGCCCAATACCCACATTTCAAAAAGAAAGAACAGCCTTCCAGCTCAGCATGGGGCCTAGCGCCTTGCAGCTAAGCATCACAGATACCCAGGCACTAAGGCTCGATCTAGTTGACAACCAGGCAGGCCTACACAGTATGTTTCCAGCCGGTACATCCTAGCGAGATCCTCCCAAAATGAACCAGCCCAGATGCCCTTCACTGCGGCTCGTCCAGGGTCATGCTGGAAATGCTGAGAGGCGCCTGTGGAGACACAGGTCCTTCATAGCGCTTTGGGATGTCTTGTAGAGGACGTAGAATGGACTTCACTATGTCTTCCTGCTTAGCCTGGATCCAGGGAGCCTCGTGCTTTTGACTCCTCAGTGCTGGATATGCAGGCATGAACCAATCTCGCTGGGTATCCTTGCACTGGGTGCCTGTTCCTGTGTTTCTGCGGGTGCCTGTGCTCGAGATTCTGGTGTGTGTGTGTGTGTGTGTGTGTGTGTGTGTGTGTGTGTGTGTGTGTGTGTGTGTGTGTGTGTGTGTGTGTGTGTTTGTGTGTGTGTTGTTATAGCTTCTCTGGGCTCTTGCCGTGGGGGCATCTATGGCTGGTGTACCTGGAGAGGACACGAATAGATTTGGGAGTCTTGCAGTATGACTTTCTTTCTGCCTGGTCCCTTAGTGCCTCAATCTTATTCACTGTCATAGACGCCATGCTGGACAGCCGGTTACCCCTCACATCCTTCAGTCTCACCCTGGCACAGTGCTGGCTTACTTGCAAGCGTGTAAACGTGCAAAGTTTAAACACGGATAATGAGGTGTGTCCTGTGCTTCCCATGCTTGCACGGGAAGCTCTCACACCTAATGACAGAGACATCTTTGCACCTCCACAAACTGCTTTTGCTCCCTTGTGCAACTTTCTGAGTGAAGCACGTCACATTCAATTCATACAGTAAATCCCAGGGATGATTTGCTTTTCTTCCTGGACCCAGCGTTCTTGCTGTGGAACCTGGCATGCCGTGGAGGTGTTTTTTTATGGGATGGGGCTCAAGGTCACACACACACATCCCCCAGGATGTGATGGTCCAGAGTTCAATGGACAAATACATGCACCTCTGCTCAACTACCAGCTTGCATACTTCTTTACATGCATGCATGCATGCATGCATGCATGCCTGCTGCCTGCCTGCTTTCTTGTTTTCTGTCTGGCTTGCTTCCTTGCTGGCAAGCTTGAAGTCCTCCTATCTATCATTTCCCTTGATGGATTCTGGACAGTGTCTCCTGGAGCACAGGCCCATGGGAAGCTCTCTGTGTTGTTGTGGATGAATGTTTTACTTCCGTGCCCCGCCTTCCAAACATAAATGTACTTAGATTCCAGGTGTGGACTTTCACATGGGTTGCTCAGTGTCCTGCCCAGTGTTCACACCCTTGAAAGGGGTTGCTCAGAAAATGTTGGGTATATGACCCGTCTCCGTTTAAATCACTCATTCCTATTGGAAGCCATTTGTGCTTTCCCTGTGCCTTGGACACCTATTGAGGTAGCTTGTGTCATAGAGAGTTAAGTGACTGCAGTGTCACTCCACCCTGTTTCTACTCTTCCATTTCAAGGCTGAATCCTTCTGCTGCTGCAATGAGAGCTGGGAACTGGGAAGGGAACACAACTCCATGAACAGTCTTCTCTGGTTGGTTTGAGTTGTGGTTTGATATGAGGGCAGGAATGGGGCCTCAGGGTTAGGCCGAAGGTACCTGCTTTTCTTGAGGCCTTGTGTGCCTGGAGCTCTGGCTGTTTTCCCCATCCTGGAAGGTTCCCAGCCACTGTTGTCTATCCTAAAGTCAGCTACCCGGTCCTAGCTTGGCTCTCAATGGTCAGCGGTAGAGGTGTCACTGTCATCCTGGCTCCAAAGCCCCTTCCTCTTCCAGCTGGGAACTTTGCCTGTCTCACCTTCTGAATTGTGTAGCTCTGCGACTGCCTTCACGCTACTCTTGTTCAGGGTTGAGATGCCAAAGCACAGAGAATGCGGGTTCAATACTGAGTGGATCTTCCTGAGACCAGAACACCCAAGAATCAGTGGAATGATGCTGAGAGCCAGGAAGCATGGCAGATGCCTGGAGAGTAGGTGTGAGGGTGGGGACTGCAAAATGCAGGCCTACAGGTCCAGGCAGGCGGGTCCTTGAGAACAAGATCCAGGCAGGTGACCTCCTGGTCCCAGGAAAAGCCTCTAAGGGCCAGATCTCCGATGACATAGCAGTTGGACATATGAGCTCTGCCAGCGTCCTAGAATCAGCATGGTGGTAGGTTGGGAAGCGCTATTTTCCTGTTGAGGTTAGTCTGAGGGCTGTGGTGGTTTGGGTGTAGGAAGAGGGCAAACTGGACACTGTCTGCTCTTGAATGTCCTGTCCTCTCCCTGGAGCATCCTGAGTGTTTTGTGCCTTCTGGGCATGCCTGCCTCTGTTTGTTTGCATGCCAGTGACTGAGGTGCCATGTTCATCCCTGTCACTTCTGCAAAGTCTGGTACTGATCTCGGAGGTCTTGGAGAGCCCTGTCTTCCCGGTGGGTCCTTGTCTCCCAACCACTACAACATCGGATTCAATGAAAATGAAAAAAGACAATGTCTTCCCATAACCTTTCCAGCTGGTTGACACTGAAGATGGTCAACATGGGGTCCTCTGGAGTCGCTATCAGTCTGGCAGCACCTTGGTGAGAATTTTAGCCAGAGGCTGCAGCAGGCTGGAATTGCACCTCTTTCAGCTAGGTGCTAGGGACCCATTTTTCCCAGGTGTCTCTGCGAATGTGCACAGCCAAAACCCACATTTGAAAAATAAAGAACAGCCTTCCAGCTCAGCTTTTGCCCTTTGCCCTTTGTCGTCTAGCTACCTATATATTTTTGTGGCGTATTTTTGACTGTAATCCATAATTTGATTTGCTGTGACTAACAGCCAGCTCCCCATCTCAGACATTTTCTTTCCTGTTCCTCAGTGTGTTCTGTCATTCAATTGGTTTTCTACTCTTGTCTGCTATTTTCAGGCATTCTTCATTAAGCTGTGTGTTTATACTTATTTAGTTCCTACTTTTTCACTGTTAACCTCAGTTCATGGTTACTTTGTTTCCAGGAACTACTTCATAAATTTTTAAAGATTTTTTCATTTATTAAGTACACAGTGTCCTTCCTGCATGTATGCCTATGCTATAGAAAGGAACACATGTGTTGATCCTGATGGTTGTGATCCCCCATGTATTTCCTGGAACTGAACTAGGATCTTTTTGGAAAAGCATGTAGTGATCTTAACCACTGACCTATCTCTCCAGCCCCTACTTTCCTTTTCTTTGCTCCTTTTTTTGTCTCATTTATAGGTGGCAGATAAAATGCTGAGTTTTCATTATTTTTCCTTTGGAAATAGGATTTACTCTTTAGTAAGGAATCAATATATGGTCCTTCCTCTTAAGAGTCCCTAGCAGTTCTCTAAAGGCACTGTGAGCCATGAATTGTGTCCCTAGTCAGTGATCTCTGCAATTGACATGTGGCAACAATGTGTTTTCGTTGAGCTGGGATAGTCCTGCATTATAGAACTAATATATATCAAGTGTACTTCTGTCTCTAAGAAATTCCCTTCCTACATGCCAGATATCCCAGGCCAGAATATTTCATCACTCTTATTATCCTGTCATAATTTTATCATGGTTTTCCTGTAGTATGGGTTTTTTAAAAATTGTTTTTGTGTTTTGTCTAAAACAAAACTGTCTTTTGAGACAATTTCTTTTTGTAGTATTGTGTGTCCTGTAAGTTGCTTTGTAGCACAGGGTGACCTGAAACTCATAGGCTACCCTAGCCTCCCCAATGCAGAGATTAAAGACATAAGTCACCCGGTCTGCCTGATAGTAGGCTCTTAAAAAGTGGTTTCATAGTCACTGCAGCTGCTGACCGCAGTAGGTTTGGGGTATTTTCAATAGTAATTGGTTTTCCAGGATTGTAGGCTTTCCCTATGCCAATCAGATACTTTTGTGAGGTGTGGTTGTGCAAGTTTGTAATCCTAACATCGGGGAGGGGAAGTGAATCACAGGCAGGTGGACTTCTGTTTGTTCGAGTCTAGACTGATGTGTGTAAACAAGTCCAGGACAGCCCTGGCTATGTAATTTGACTTTTCTTTATATTTAAATTAATAGCAAAAATAAACTCAAATCTGTTTCTACAACTGCACTGTAGAAGTCCCCTGGGAATTTGATAATAATGACAGTGTTTTTGTTGTCCTCTGGAGTCACTAGCATGAAAGTGTAATCTTCCATAAAAGCCCAAGGTTTGCAGGTTTTAGCTTTCAGGTGTTACGCCACCCCTTAACGCGGTCCTAGAGACCATTCTTTATTATTCATGTACGCATGCGCTCCGGCTTCCGGGTTTGTGTGGGCCGAGCTACTACGTCATCGGGCTGCGCGGCGCGGCTGGCTCTGTGGTTGCCGGAAGTTGAGCGGCGGTAAGTAAGTGGTGGTTGCGGAGCAGGCGCGGGGCTGGCGGGGTTCACTTAGGAAAGTTAAGGCTAGTTTTGGGCTGTTCTGGAATTTTCTTCATTTGTCTATACACGTCCCCCTCCTTCTACGGCAGTAAGTGTTCTCATCCCCGCGTCGGCAGACACCTCGGGTCGCTCTTTCTGTCAAGTCCTGCCTTTGCGGTGTGTGTGGATGGTCCCATAAGTGAAGTTGTGCCTCTGGTCTGTGAACGACTTTGGTCTTGTTATTTATCTGATGAGGAGGACATGGTTCTTCCTTTAAGGCTTCTCTAAGAAAGGTTCTGCATTCCCTTAAAGGGTCCATAGGTTACAAAGTAATACAGGAATCAACCTGATAAGGCAAATGCACGTGTCAGGAAGTTTCTGAGCCGGGTAAGGTGGCATAGAGAGGTGATCCCAGCCGCAGGGAAGCTGAGCCAAGTGAATTGTTATTTAGGACCAGCCTGGGCAATCTGACACAGACCTTTTCGCAAACTGGAAATGGGGCCTGGGGTGTAATTCAGTGCCAAAGCATTTCCTCAGCTTTCCAGAACTCCAGGTTCAACGTCTTACCAGCACATTCCAAATTGAGAACGAATTCTACATGTGTTACCGTGTGCAATCTTATTTTAATTCTTTTCAAATATTCATAATTGCGAGTGTATGTATATTCGTGTGCTGGCATGAATGTAGGTATCAGTAGAAGCCTCCAGAGATAAGACATATTAGATCCTGACAGCACTGGAGCTACAGGAATGGATGCTGGAAACCAGGCCCAAGTCCTGCAAGAGCTGTACTGCTGAGTCGAGACACCTTTCCTCTGCAAATTAATTTTTTTAAAAAAGACTGAATGCCGTGTATCCCATGCTGGCTTTGAACATTCAGTGTAGCAGCGTCTGGCCTTTGAGTTTTTTATACATCTGCTTCCACCTCCTTGGGTGCTGGGATTACATGTGTCTACCACTATTGCCTCGTTTATCTGGTGCTGGATTGCACCTTGGGCTTCATACATGCTGGGCAGTGCTATATCAACTCAGAGTTACACTCCCATTCCAATCATCTGATTTTTTTTTTTTTTTTTTTTCTCCTTGAGTCAGCCCTGGCTGTCCTGGAACTCATTTCGTAGACCAGACTGGCCTTGAACTCTTAGAGATCCACCTGCCTCTGCCTCCCTAGCACTGGGATTAAAGGTGTGCACTGCCAAGGCCTGGCCAATCACCTTATTCTTATAGCCTGTCCAAATGCACTTTCCTTCTCAAATGTACTAATTTGGTGGATTTTTGTTGTTGTTTTGACTTTTGTCCTTTTAATTTTCTTTTTAACCTGTAAACAGACATGTGTGTAGCTGTAGACTTGACAGCTCTGTCTCAGGCTTCTCCTTTCCCATAGATTGTATGTTTTTTTTGTCTTAGGACACCTCAGTCCACTGTCCTTAGTTTGTGAATGCTCGTGACTTCCTGTTGCTACCAGCTTTCCTCTCCCAGTTCTTACTCAAAAAGTCATGTGAGGAGCTTAGGACTGTGGCCAGCAGTCACAGCTCATTGCCCTGTTGGAGTCACACTTGCTCTCAGTTGACCCATATAGGTTTGAAAACTGCTAGATTGCCTCCCTCTTTCTCTGTAGCTGATTGCATTTAGTTATTTACCCATAGCGAGCGCTACTAATACACAAGGATTTTCATATCACTTATTAGCAAATCCCATCATAATCTTTCTAGGTGTCTGGCATACTGTGTATGCTTAAGAAATATGCACGAATGCACTTAACAAAAGGCACATTTGAATGCCCAGGCTTTACTGCTAAGCTCTAAAGATGAAACGGGATCCCATAACTCCCCTTAGGGGTGATGGTGGTGGCGATTGTCAGTAAATTGTTCACTTTAATGAGGTGGTAGTGTCTGCCTTAATCTCAGTCCTGGGGAAGCTAAGGCAGAGATGGATCAAGAGTTCAAGGTGCTAGGTGTGGTGGGTCATGGGCTTTTATTTTGAAAGTGTTAAAGTGGGAAGCAGGGCAGTGAGAACATTAAACAAGGAGGGCATGTGTTGTCATCTCTAAGTCACTGAGGCAGCAACTGGGTACCTGTCAGAGTTTTGTGGCAGTGATCCAGGTGACAAAAACAGCAGCCTCAGCTTATGTGCAATGTGGCAACAACAGCAACAACAGAGCTCTTTGCTTATGGTCTCCGATTATGCTTGCCTTCTCTGAGGTTAGACTTAGTGTCACAGTTGGTCTCAGTCTTCCCCCTTCCCCAGGGAAATGAATTTCATGGATGCTTCCTGTTCCTCCTGGTTTTTTTTTTTTTGTTTTTTGTTTTTTGTTTTTTTTCTCTCCCTCTCCCAATGTCTGAAGATAAACTTGTGTAGTTCTAGCCAAGTTAAGAGGCAATTGGAATTTTCATGTTTGTTGCAGACTACACAAGTCCTAGTCACCGACTCTTGGTCCAAATCCAGAATTTAGGGTACTCCCTACCTTCTTTGCCCAGGCCACCCTGCACCACCCTGCACCACCCCACACCACCCCTCTTTGAACTGGCTTCTTCATGTCAGGCTGGACATATGTGGAAAGGAAGTCTTTTCAGGGAATCTAGCTGTGGGGGAGGGGTGCAGATTCCTTGGCATTTCCTAAAACCCCGTTAGTGACCTGGTAAGCACCAGCAAGTTCTTACTCTAGCGTAGGCTGGCCTCAAACTCATCATTCTCTTCCTTCACTGTCCTCAGGGCTGGGATTGCAGATGTGTGCTGAAGTCCCCTGTCTACCCTTCTCCCTTTGGCCTGCTATAGTGTGTGTGTGAGCCAGTGCACGCTCGAGAGCATGCATGAAGCCCAGAAGCAGACAATGGGTGTCCTGCCTGCCTTTACTTATTCATTTGCAAAAGGGTCTCTCACTGAATGTGGAGCTAGGTTGTCAGCCAGCAAATTCCAATGCCTCCACAGCATTCAGGTTACAGGCACACATGGCTTTTCCTGGCTTTTTACATGGTATGTGGGGTTTGAACTCAGGTTCATGCCTGCTCACTAAATGCTGTTACAACTGAGCCACCCCCTCAGTCCCAGTGTCTCTTCCTGATCCAGTACTTGGTACTGCTGCTTCCACCTGCCCCAACTAGAAGTATATCTGGCTGTTTTTATTTTGCTTTGCTTTGTAACCACAGGATATCATTTTTCTTTTTTCTTTTAATTGAGAGGGAAACAGCCAATTTCACATTTTGTTGTGTGAGGCGCAAAACAAAACAAAAATCATCCCACCCAGCCTGTCCCTAGGTCCTTGTTGAGAGTGCTCTTCTGGTTTGTAAAGCCTTAGCTGAAGGGTGTTCTTGGGAAACAATCTAGCCTAGTGATTGAAATTTAGACATCTCCCCTCCCCCGACCTGTGCAGACCTTTGCCACATGCTACATACTCTGCTTGTTTCCCTTTCAAGTTGTCATGCTGCTGTTCCCAGCATGCATTGCCTAACACAGTTAGTTCTGAAGGTGGGCCTATTGCTATCTGCTACCAAACCCTGAAATATTGCCTGCATTGTGGGTGGGGCAAGAGAACGGGTAAATGTTTGCTGAAAAACAGGAAACCTGTGCGTCTTCAACACATTTTGATGATGTTAGCTCATCACTCCCATGGTTGTGGACTGAACTCAAAGCCCTGTACTTGCTCAGCAAGGCCTCTGTAGCCAAATTAAGTCCCTAGCTCCTTTGCTATATGTTTTATGGCCCTCTCACACAGCTACTATGTGCATTTTCTGGCTGAATAATACTGCAGTCAGTAGCATCTCATGTGCAGATGTAGAAAAGTCTCAAAAGTTGAAAGAAAGACTTGGGTAGGAAGTGGCAGACATGAGATTTGAACTCTAGTCTTTGGCTTGTGAAACTGTATTCTCCTCTCTCTCATTCACCCACGGTGTACCAGACTGCACTGTGTTCTTGCCTCTATGTTTTAGGTCTTCTTAGAAAAAAATTCCTCCCTGGTTCCATAGACTGAACCAAGTGCCTCACTCAGGTTGAGCAGGTGCCCAACTACTGAATTACATCGCCATCCCTGAAACTTTTAAAAATTATATATTTTTATTATTTAAAACAATTTTAAAATTGGAATATATTTTGATCATAGTCTCCCCCTTCCCCAGAGTCCTTCCAGATCCTCTTCCCATCCCTACTCATCCAACTTTAAGTTCTTTTTTAAAACAAAAATACAAAAACAAAGCCCCAAAACAAAAAACACAGAATGAAACATCCAAATAAAACAAACAAAGCCAACCAAACTGTAACCAAATGAAAGTACACAAAAAACTGTGAAGTCAACTTCTCCTAAATATGAGGCCTCCTCTGGAGTGGTTGATATACCCAGTATCACTGCATTGGAGAAGGCTGATTTTCCCTTTCCCAGAAAGTATAAATGACAGGGAAGTTGTTAACCTTTACCCTAGTGGCTGGGTTTAAATGCATGTATTCATTCATTTTAAAAAATAAAATATAAGATAAAAATTATCACATGGAAGTTGGAACCAACAGAAGGAAAAGAGCCCAAGAAAAGGTGCAAGAATCAAGACTCACCAGTTCGCATGCTCAGGAATTCCATAACAACACTAAAATGGAAGCCATAATAATATGCTAAGGATGTGGTGCAGACCTGTGCAGGCTGCTTCAGTCTCTGAGTTCATGTGAGTTTTGCTCATGTTGAATTAGAAGATGTGTTAGTCAGGGTTTCAATTGCTGTGAAGAGCCATCATGACCAAGGCAACTCTGTGTGTGTGTGGGGGGGGGGGTTGTTTCAAGACAGGGCTTCTCTGTGTAAAAGCCCTGGCTGTCCTATAACTATTTGTAGACCAGGATGGCCTCAAACTTACAGAGATCCCTTCCCAAATATTGGGATTAAAGGCATGTGCTACCATGTCTGGCAACCACAGCAATTCTTATAAAAGAAAATATTCATTTGGATGGCTTACAGTTCAGTGGTTCAGTCCATTATCATCGTGGTGGGACATGGCAGCGTGCAGGCTGATATGGTTTGGAGAGGTAGCTCAAAGTTCTATTCTTGCATAGGTAACAGGAAGTGAACTGTCTCACTAGCATGGCTTGCATATATGAGACCTCACATATATGTGTCTGCCTCCACAGTGACATACTTCTTCCAACAAGACCACACCTACTCCTAAAGGCCACGCCTCATAATAGTGCCACTCCCTTTGGAGGCCATTTTCTTTGAAACCACCCCAGAGGGCCTTGTTTTCTTGGTGTCTTTCCTCCTCTCTGGCTCTTACACTCTTTCATGGGGTTGGTTCCCTGGGCTGTGAAGGGAGGAATTTGATTGAGATATATCATTTAGAACTGAGTGTTCCAAGGTCTCTCATTCTCTGTGTAATGTCTGGCTGTGGGTGTCTATATTTGTTCTCATCAGCTGCAGGAGGAAGTTTCTCTGATGATGGCTGAGCAAGAGCAAGGCACTGATCTATGAGTACAGCAGAATATCATTAGGTATTATTTTATTACTATGGAAATTTTGTTTGTTTTTTCTTCTTTTTTTAGACTAGGATTATTTGGTTTTGCCCTAGGTCCCTGGGCTATCTAGTCTCTAGTTCTTATTCACCCACAGAGTGTCAGGTATGGCTTCCATCTTATGGAGTGGGCCTTAAGTCAAATCACTTATTGGTTGGTTCCTCCTACAAACTTTGTGCCACCATTGCCCTAGCGTATCTTGTAGGCAGTACACCATTGTGGTTCACAGGGTTTGTGTCAGTCCTAAAACTTTAAAAGGTAAGTGTGTGTGTGTGTGTGTGTGTGTGTGTGAGAGAGAGAGAGAGAGAGAGAGAGAGAGAGAGAGAGAGAGAGAGAGAGAGAGAGAATGAATAAGGGTGCAGATGTGTGTAATGATAACTAAAGAAAGGTGAAGTGTGTACCAAGGTATGCCACTAAGCAAACATGCCATGAGCAACAGAGTTAGTGCAAGAGGTTTACTGGGGGAGAAGGGAGAAGAGTGAAAGAGAGAAAGGCCATGTCGGAGTGGAGACATGAGGAGGGCAGGCAGTCAGAAAGACAGAGAAACAGAGAGAACGGGGAAGAGACGAGAAGAGAAGCAAGAATGTCAAGAGAGAAGCAAGAGGCAAGAGAACAAACTGTGTGCCTGGTGGGCACTTTTAAGGGGTGCACATGTCCCATAACTGATGGTGGGAAGACACCTGGCGACAGGTGATGATGTAACTTAACTGCTTTGGTGGCAGAGGCAGGCTGCTGCCCCAGCAGAAACTAACAGTGTAGGGGTCAGATGACAACCTGAGATGACAATCCTGGCCTTCCACCTTGTTTGAGACAGGCATGGTTTTCCACTGTGTGCACCATGCTAGCTGGTGGGGGAGCATCTGGGAATTCTCCTGTCTCCACTTCCTATCTCCCTGCTGGAGCTCTGGGCCCTGGGAACTTCTTCCTTCCTCCTTTTCTGTGAGGGTTCTCAGCAGGAGCAGACTGCTCCATTCCCAAACAGCCTGTGCTGTGGTTGGTTGTTGGTCTCCTTTAAGGGAAGGAACCCCAGGTGGGCATATCTTAGGCAGAGTTGGGGATCCATGTTTGTGGATTCTTGTTGGCTATCACAAAGAAGGTTTGGAAAATGGATTACAGCTATGCCACTGAGTACCTCCAGGATGCCAAGCCCTGGAGAAGACATTCCCATCCCCCTCCATCTTCAGAGTCATCCTGGCATCCTGGGTTGTGAAAGCTGCCCGCGCATTACAGAATGGGGACTCTAGGTTTCTCAACTGGTAGCAAGTGGGTTTATAGGCTGGCTTCTAGAGGCTTCAGACCAGATTTTCCAGTGTGCATCCTGCCAGCTCTGCTTCTGACATTTTTCTCTCTGAACCAGTAAAAACTCCCCTGTTCTCTCAAAGTGAGCAAACAAAATACATGAGACACAGAAAAATGACAGTGAGGCCATTTGGGGGATGGTAGGCTGCTATGTTTATCTGCTTCCCTCTCCAGGCCCACTTTTCCTGAAGAGAGCTTTTTGTTTTTCTGTGGCTGCTAATTTTCTATCAGTGTGCCTCCTTCATTTCTAACAATCCTACACTGGCCTGCAATTTGCTGTGTCCAATCCAATTAGGCCCATGCTGAGAGACAACTGCTGGGCAGCCTCACCACACCGCAGCCAATACAGCTCCTATTTATTTCACGAACATCATAACCCAAGTACCTCCTTCTTCAGCATGTTTGGTAACAAAATGCCAGAAGTGTGCTGCGAAAGTACTAGTTCATGAGGACAATCCTATTTAAAGCTGCTGCTTCTGAGTTAGGAGGAAGTCATCATCTGCTAAGTCCGGTGGGAATGTAGCCTCTGGGGTCCTTGGTGGAGCTGTCTTTGTCTTTCTTTTTTCTTTTTTTTGGTTTTTGATTTTTGGTCTTTTTGAGACGGAGATTCTCCGTGTAGCCCTGGCTGTCCTGGAACTTACTCAGTAGACTAGGCTGTCCTCTGACTTTGCTTCCTGAGTGCTGGGATTAAGGGCATACATACACTACCACCACCTGGTGGCTTTATCTTAACATAGGAGGTTTTCTTCCTCATTTTTTTATTCAGATTTAACCCACACATGTACTGATCATGGTGACTATGTCTTTACAAAGGTACATGCTCCATGAGCAACACAACTCATGCACAGAGTCTTCTGCTCCCTGCAAGGCTTCCTCATGCCCTTTCTTGGCCATCTACTTACTCCCACCTTGGAATTGACTTAGACTTAGCATCTTGTTGATGGGGTTTTCCTGCTGTAGAATAAAGCTGTGTGTCCAAATGTTAAAATGGGTCTTCTTAGTGTAACCTTTTGCAGAAACACTGCCAGAAGACCCTGTTTATCCCTCTACTAGAAAATCCATTCAGGGTCTCTGTCTCTCTCTGTCTCTCTCTGTGTGTCTGTGTCTCTGTCTCTCTCTCTCTCTCTCTCTCTCTCTCTCTCTCTCTCTCTCTCTCTCTCTCTCTCTCTCTCTCTCTCTCTGTGTGTGTGTGTGTGTGAAGTCTCCCAAGTAGAATTAGCATTTCTGCACACTTGGTTTTCCTTTCTGGTTTTATCCAAGAATACTCCTAAATAAAACTAAGCCCCAGTCCCCACATGCCCAGTATGTCTTCATATTCCCTCAATTTGCAGCAGAGCCTCAGTCAGACTTCTGACTGTGACACCTTGGACAGTTGTCAGCCAGTCCTGGTCATCCATTCTGCAGAATGTTTTTCAGTTTGGGTTTATTTGCTGTTTACACCTAGCCAAGTAGTTCTCATGCATTTGACCTGACAGCACAGAATGTCTGCCATTGGCATTAACTTTGGCATCAGCAGCAGCTTTTTTGTATGTGTGTTGGGACTGGAACCCAGAGCTTTGAGTGTGCCGAGTGCAGACATACTGCTAGGCTATACCCCAGCACAAGGTGGTATCTTAATGGCCAGGTTTTGTCCCTGTGGTCACTTTCTTCTTTCTCGTTAGCTATATTTTTGTAGAGAGCTATGCTGAGGCCAAAGGGAGACCCTGGAACTTCCCACTACAGGAGCACTTTCAGAAGGACTTCCTCTTTTCTGCTTGTGTGTGTGGTAAGGAGCACCTGTTTCTGAACTCTGAGGTCTTAGTCCTCAAGGAAGGACAGTAGGTCATAGACCTTTGTGTCAGTCTGTAGGTTCCCAGGTGTTCCTTAGGCTTGTTGATACTGCCCATGGTAGTAGCTTCCAGCACCCAGAGTCTGTATTCCCAGACATAGAGGCTCTTGCTCGTATGTCTCTTGAGGGAGATTCCCAGAAAGGAATCTAAGATTTGTCCCAGTGACATTTGTTTTTACTTTATTATTAGTGTGTGTGTGCGTGCACGTGTGTGTACACACTCATGCTGTGGCACTCATATGGAGGCTGGAGAAGAATTGCAGGAGTTGGTTCTCTCCTTTCACCATGTCATTTTAGGGCTCAGGTTGTCTGCTTGGGTGACAAGTGTCTACCCATTGAACCTTCTCACCAGCCCCCTGAGAGCTGAGAGCCATTTTTGCAAAGGACTAGCAATGTGGGTAGGGGAGCAGCATGAACCATGTACTTTGGGAATTTACAATTGAGTGGATGGAGGTGAATGGGCAAGCAAAGAGGTGAACCTGGTACCAAATCCGGAGCTAGCTTGGAGACAGCAGCGCTGGCCTGATGCTGAGGAGAGAGAAGCAGAAGAAGGCAGACAGTGTGAGGAGCATTGGGAAGTCTTTCAAGCAAGCACAGGGAAGCCCTGCCTTTAGGATTCTAGGCAGTCAGTGTCACCTGTGACACAATGGGCTGAGTGTTTCCAGGTTCTAGGCCTCTTATTCAGGAATAAAATAAAGCCCATGCAGATGGCAAAGTAGTGAGGAAACTTTATTCAAATGAAGGTGATAGAAACAGGTTAGAATATTGCTGCAAGAGAGCAGCAAGCCACATGAATGAAGATACTCAAGGGCCCTAAGTTACTGCCTGAGTTCTCTTTAGGAGGTCAAAAGAGGGAGGGGCTGTTGCTAAGGGGCCTCGTATTTTGGATGGTTCTTGGTATTGATAGATTAGGTAATGAAAAAGTTTTCTGCTGCACATGTCACTTCCCTACATCTGATTTTAGTTTTATGTACTCCAGTTCCGCATAGGTAGAAGATTGTAGATAAGAAACTGTCCCTAAAAATTTACCTGAGATTTTTTTTGCCTTATTGTACCAAAACTGGTTCTTATACCTGGACACAAAGAGAGCAGGATTAACTGGAATCTAACTGAATTTGACCATTGTGAAGGGAAAGAGAAACCCATTCAATTGTTGGGAGAGTAGTAGTATGTGTGAGTAGGCCGATGCAGGCGGGTTGCTACCAGGTTGCCAGGTAGATTGTTCAGAGAGGTATGTGTATGTGTGCATCGTATAGGCAGGTACATGTCTCAGGCTCCCAGGTGCATTGTTAAAAGAGGTGGGTGTGTACAGCTTATACCAAGTAGAGTCCCAGGTTACTAAACTATCCCCTATGCTTGCTTGTCTCAATAGGTGAGTGTTGGGGAGAAGGAGCAGTTCTCTGACAGGGAGAGCTAGGGAGCAGTAGGCAGCTTGTCTTCTCTTGAACATCAAGTGTGAGCTGTAGGGAGACAGGGTCATGAGCTGAGAGTGGGGGAGTTGACAGGCAGTGGCAGGGACCAGGAGAAAGTGTGAAGGAAATCCCCAAGATGTGGAAGTGTGGTGATGAGGTACGCTGCTGTGCTTCTAAGGACCTGGAGTCCTGCAGATTCAGTCTTTCTAAGGTGTTACCAAGTCTCAGTAAATTTTAAGTGTGCTTCATCTAATGCTGAGAACTGGGTGAGCATTCTGTATAAACTATATTTCCCAGATCATAAAGATATGTTTACAAGGAGCTGGGCATGGTGAAACATGCCTATACTCCCAGCACTCAGAAGATTAGGGCAGGGGTTGAGTTCAGGGGACAGCTTGTTCTTTATAGAAAGTTCACAGCCAGCCTTTGCTATGACCGGGACAGTCACATTCTAGACCAACTATTTGTGGCCTTTGATTCCTACCTTGGCCTTCAGTAGCAGCCCTTGATGTTTTGCTGTTGTTTTGTTTTTGTTTGTTTGTTATTGTTTTGAGACAGGGTATCTCTATGTAACTCTGGCTGTCCTGGGACTTACTCCGTAGACTAGGCTGGTCTGGAACTCACAGAAATCCTCCTGCCTCTGCCTCTGCCTCCTGAGTGCTGGGATTAAAGGCTCCTTGATGAGTTCTAATGCCTTGTAAAATATCTGGCAGAAATTTCAGTCTCTCTAAAACATAAAAACAAAACATAATAAAAACCAAATAAACCAGATTTTTTTTTTACTTTTTTTTAAAAATTGTGTGGTGTGTATATGTGGTTGTGGAGGCTAGAGGGGGACACTAAGTTTTCTGCTCTATCACTCCACCTTTTCTCCCTGAGATGGGGTCTCTGTTTAACCTGGAGTTCACCAGTTTTTCTGACGGGCCTGCCTGTGAGCTTCTAGTGTCCACCTGTCTGCCACCTAGAGCTGGGGTTGCAGCTGTGCCTGACCACACTCCGGTTTCTAAGTGGAATCTGGGGTCCCAACTCAGCAAATGCTCCTGCCGCTGAGTCCTTTCTCCAGCCCCTAGTTTTGACATTTTTAAAGGGTTGTAACAAGGGAGACTAATATATGACAGATACTATTTGTGGCTTGCAGTTTCTAAAATATTTACTTCCTAACTGCTTTCAGGAACAGCTTTCAGGCCCCGGGGGTGGCAAGCACAGCACCCTCTGAGCAGCATCACTTGACAAATAATCCTCAGAGCAATGCTCTGATGCTTCCCCTAGTTGGAGGCAGCCCGTTTCCTATCTGGACCACTCAGGCAACGTTAGTCATTTTGGGTTTCTGATGGAAATTGTCATACATTGCGTCATCTGGGCACTGACCTTGAGTGATGTCTCACTGTGTGTCATCTGGGCACTGGCCTTGAGTGAAGACAAGAGTGCATATTTCATGTCACCATTTGTCAAGCATCTTCGGTATTCCAGGCACTGTGCTCAGCTGAGGAGAAGTAGATGACTCAACCTTCTCTTCTTCTTTTTAATGTTAAAACCTTTATTAGTTTATTCTCCTAACATTAAAAATTAAAACTTGGAAGGTAAAAGATCCCCCTGTAGTTGTTCTTTCATCTCCACACACATACTCCTGCACACACATGCCTGCATGTTTTGTTGTTGTTTTTCTGAGACAGGTCCTACACTTTTTTTAAAAAGGCATCCCATGCTGTAATGGGAGCTGTTACCTGTGAGACCAGGAACCATTGCATCTTAATAGCCGTGGGTGTTAATGAGAGCTGTATAAAGGACTCTTAAGTGATGAGAAGGGATTTCCCCAGCAAAGAGAGGGAAGTTTTCTTAAAAGTTCTGCAAAGGCCTCAGGTCGGAAAACAACAGCCATGCCAGCATCTCTAAAGTAGCACCAGGTGTCCTCCTGCATCACCTGGCTACTGGTCAGACTTGCAGGCTCTTGACCACCATCCTCGTTCTTTGTCCCTTGTATAGGAAGAACACATAGGACCCAGGCAACTCAATTATTAAAAAAAGATTTTTTTCTATTATTTTATCTGTGTTTGTACATGAGTACAGTGCCCTCAGGGCATCAGAGCTCCTTGAAGCTTGCAGAGAACCAGGTATGGGGGTGTACACCTATAATCCCAGCACTCTTGAGGCTCAGGCAAGAGGATCAAAAGTCTGGACAACCTGGGCTATATAGTGAGATGCTGGGTAAGCCTTTGCCTGATATATTATATTGCCCTTGTGATTAATGAGACTCACCAGTTCTATAGGAAAGGCATTATTTTTCCCAGTTTCCCAATCCCTGTTAAGAGTGTTCCTTCCATGCACACTGGGGCTCTGGTGTCCAAGCATACTTTTAAATAGACAGAGCATATTGAGCCTGCAGAAAGCAGCTGTCCCTGGGGCATCCAGCAGCAAAATGACCTAGCCCAAGCCATGGGGATACAGGCAGCTCCTCTCCTTTGGTGACTCAGAGATCACAGCCTGCTCCGGGTCTAGCAGTTTTCTGTTAAATTGCATTTCAGAGAGTTGTAGGCATTAAAATCCAGTGCACAGAAGATCATCCAGTCCCATCCTTTGTCCTTGCTCTCTAAGGGCCTCGAACTCACAAAGATCCTCCTGTCTCTACTCCCTGTGCTGGGATTAAAGGCGTGTGCCGCCACACCGAGCCCCCTTTCGGTAATTATTAATGGATATTTGTTGCACATATTAATGGCTTACTGTGCCACCTCAATGCATGCAGATGCTTTGCTTTGATACCCATTTTCCTGAGGATGTTGCTCTTCCCCTCCCCTCCCCCTTCCTTCCCACCCCTTACCCTTCCTTCCTTAGTAGTCTTTTTTCTTTGTTTTAATTCTGGTTTCTGCAGCTAAGAGGAATAATAAGGCACCTGCTGTTTGTCTTTCTCACCTTTAACGTAATGACTTTTAGCAAATGACCTGATTTCATTCTTCTCTATAGCCAACAAACACTCCATGGCATATCTATACCATTTTTCTTTAGCCTGTCGTCTGCGGAAGGGCCCCTAGGTTAATTCCAGAGATTGGTCAGTGTGTACAGTGTTGTGATAAGCATGGGCATGCTGATGTCTCCTGAATATAAGGTCTTAGAGCCCTTTGGGTGTATGCCTAAGGGACAGTGTAGCTCAGTTACTTGCTAGTTAGCATTTTAGTATTTTGAGGAATCCTGTGCTGGAAAACACATAATGGCTGAACTACTTTTATTTCTACCAACAGCTTATAAGGTTCCTTTTCCCTAAGTCCTTGCCAGCATATTTTGCTGCTATGATGATTTTTGATTGTCAGCTATTCTGACAGATAAAATATCGATGTATTTTTATATGGATTTCCCTAATGGCAAAAGATGTTGAACATACGTTTTTATATATTTATTGTCTGTCATACTTGGTTGAGAACTGTCTGTTCAGTTTGTTTGTCCATCTGATGATTGGCTACCTTGTTGATTTTACTGAAGTTGTCACATACTCTGGATAATGAAGCCTCTGTCAAATGCTTGCCTGTGAAGTTCTCCTGTTTTGTAGGCTCCACTTTCATAGGGATGCTCTTTAATTTGATGTAGCTCCATATGTAGGCTCCCAAGGATCAAAAGTAAATCATCACCTCAATTAATGCAGAAGATAGCATTTATAAATTCAGAATATCCCCTCGATAGAAAACCTGAGAAAGCAGACACGGAGCTATTGCAGCTCAGAA
The DNA here is from genome assembly GCF_003668045.3 of Cricetulus griseus. Taxonomy (NCBI): domain Eukaryota; kingdom Metazoa; phylum Chordata; class Mammalia; order Rodentia; family Cricetidae; genus Cricetulus; species Cricetulus griseus. The sequence goes on along the minus strand of NC_048601.1, from coordinate 30,192,959 downwards.
TGGAAAAGGCAGGATAGGACAAACCCAGGACCTCTGTCAGGCTGAGGAGCAGGAGCTGGCCGAAGTGCCTCAGAGAACAGAAAGGATGAAGAGAGTGTCTGTACTCATGGCTCATTCAGTACTTGGAATTTTTAGCCAGAACAGCTATAAAGAGAAAGAAAGGGGTATAAACAGGAAGGGAGAAGTCAAATTATCCCTGTTCGCAGGTGGCAGGAGTCTGTTGTTAGAAAACCCTCATGACTCCACTAAGACTCTTAGAACTCATAAACAAATCCGTCAAGGGAGCAGGGAGCTGAAAAAATCACTAGCTTTTCCATGTACCAGTAATGAGCTCACTGAGACAGAAATGAAAGAAAATAACCACCATCACTACTCAAAACAAAATAAAACCAGGAATAAACCCAACTGAAGAGGTGAAAGATCTCTACCATGAAAACTAGAACAATAAAGAAACTGACATTCTACAATGGAAAGACTTCTAGTGTTCATGAGTCAGTATAATTAATACTGTTTTTAAATGGCCACACTACTAGAGCAGTGTTTAGATTGGCTACAGTCCCCAATCAATTACCAATGATATTCTTCATGAAACTAGAAAAAAAATCCTAAAACTCATATGAAGGAAGCTGGGTATGGTATGTGTGCCTGTAATCTTAGCACTGGAAAGGAAGATGCAGGAGAATTGAGAGACTGAGGCCAGACTGGGCTCAAAATAAAACAAGTTTATGTGGAAACAGGAAAGACCCCATAGAGTCAGCATGTGCGCTCGCGCGCTCTCTCATACTATATTAGAGTTGTAGCAAAAATAGCATGACATTGTAAAAACATTTATGTAGATCAATGGGATAAAATACAAGAACCCAGGAATGAATGTATGTAGCTGTAGCCAATTAATTACAGAAAAAGACACCAAGATCATATATTGGGGGAAAAAAAGACAGTATCTTCCACAAATGGTGATGGGAAAACTGGGCATTGGCATGTAGAAACCCAACACCCACCCCCTAACACTGTATGAACTCAGAGAGCTGGAAAGATGGCTCAGTATTTAAGAGCACTGGCTCCTCTTGCAAAGAACCCGGGGTTCCAGTCCCAGTACCCACATTGTGCCTCACAACTGTCTGTAACTCCAGTTCCAGGGTATCTGGCACCCTTCTTTGGCCTCCAAGAGTACTGTACACAAATGGTGCATAGACATACATTCAGGCACACAAACATACATATAAAATAATAAATCTTATTTTTTTCAGTTCAACTCAGATCAAAGCCCTGAAGCTTTTAAAGTACTTGAGGGAAAACACCCCAAGATCTGACAGAGGCAGCCATGTCCTTCATTAGTACAGTAGCCTGTGCCTCTTATTTCTCCAAGTCACCTTCCTGGGATCACTTTGGTATCATTGTCCTCTGTTGAAATGTATGACTGAGTGGTTGTGGCACACACCTTTAGTCCAAGCTCTTGGAAGGTAGAGGCAGGAAGATATCTGAGTTAGAGGCCAGCTTGGTCTACAGAGCAGCTACAGGACAGTCGGGGCTACACAGAAAAACCCTGTCTTGATTTTTTTTTTAAAGGAATATCTGTCCTGTGTTTGTACCCCTGTCCTAATGCCAGCCCCACCTTCACTCTCCCTGACTTGGCATGCTTGGTGCCTCCAGGACTTTTTCTCATTGCTCTTTCTGATTTGTTTTTGCTGTGCTGGGAATTGGATCCAGACCTCATGCTTTGGAATACATATTCACCACACTATAACCTTGGCCCTGCCCTTCCTTGAACCCCACAAGAGACCAGGCTTGGTCACCTTTACTAAGTGTCCCCAGGGAGAACCCCCTCTTTTTTTTTTCTACCACTTCCTTTGTCCTACGTAGTTCTTCATCAGTTCATAGCCTCTTTGTCTACAATGGAGATGGAGCCCTGCAACTCATGCTTGGTAGACCAGAAGTCTCCTACTGACAGAGCTGCATCTATGTCCAGCCTCTGAACTTACTTCAGCGTTTACAGCCCTTTGCTGCTGCAGGTGTGTGGAACTCTGTACCTGCTGTTAGCTACATCCAGGATTCTTCAGCCGTATTTTATAGCTTCTTATGTGCTGGTATTTGTAACCAGTCAGCTTTGCACTGGTACCCTTGTTCAGGCCTTCACTCTAGGATGACTGGTCTCCTCATACTCCTACAGGACCCAATCTTGTGATGATATATTATTTATGATTTATTAAAGCTTGCCTGAGGATTCAGAAAGCGAAGTCAGCCTCAAGTTATAGAGATCAGGCAGTGGTAGTACACACCTTTAGTCTCAGGACTCAAGATTAAGAGGTAGACCTTGGCGTACACAAGAGTGAAGAGTAACAGAGCTCATGCCTTTGATCCCAGCACTTAGGATCACACACCTTTAATCCCAGGACTCAGGAGAGGTATTTAAGATAGGAACAGGGTCTCAGAGCTGGCATTCATTCTCCAGCCACATTGAGGATAGAGCAGCATAGATTCTCCAGCCACGCTGAGGAGAGGCAGCAGTTTGAGGCTTGGTGAAGAGCTCGTGCATCAGCCCATTCAGCCTGAGGTAGTGGTAAGAGCTAGTGACCAACTGTTTTGCTTTTCTGATCTTCAGCTTGAAGCTGGAGCCCCAATATCAGTGTCTGTGTCTTTTGTTTATCATGCTACACAATCTTCTCCCTTTTCTTTGGACCTTCTTCCCTTCATCTCCTGCACTCAGCCTTTCCAGGTACCCTACTCTTCTACTCTTTCCTATGGCCCTGCCTGGTACCCAGCTTCTTCCCCCACCGTCTTAGCCCTTGATGCAGACACAGATGCATTCTGTTCTACAGCCATTGCTGTCACAGCTTACCACTTCTGCTTCTGAAATCCAAAAAGTTGGGAAACTTAGTGTCTCAAAAACCTTGGCAGAAAAATTGTGCAAAACCACTCTGGATGATAGGAAAGGAGTCTTTTAAAATGTTTTATTACTTATTTGTATTTGTGCTGTCTCTCTGTGTCTGTGCCACATAAATGCAGGTGACTGTAGAAGCCAGAAAAAAGTATTGGATGGCTCTGGAGCTGCAGTTATAGGCATTTTTAAACCAATAACATGGGTACTAGAATCTGAATTCTGAGCCATCTTCCTATCCCCTGAATCTTCTTTAAATAGTAAATAAAATTATTTGAATTAATGATTGTGGTCACAGATCCTGGCAAACATGAACAGTATTTTTATTTCATATATAGACTCATTTCTCTACTAACAACTTCATTCAGCTTCATGAGTTTACTGGATAGATCTTTCCTAATAGTCTAAAAGCCCTTTGACTGTAATAATAACTGAAGCCAATGCTTCTTTGTTATTTAAAATGCCACATATTGGATAATTCCTGTAAATTATACTTCATCTCGCAGTCAAAGCACATTTCTACCTTCCCAAGCCAGAGTCATCATTATGAATTGCATAGAGAATATTAAATTCTGCATTTTACATCTTCCATGAAATGTTGGACATGGTCTGGCATCGGAGTGCAATAAAAGCCAGTTTTATGTAAGTCTGTCAGGTATCATTGAAAATATTTCTTAATAGGTCAAAAGTTGAGTCTTTACTAACTTTGAAGAGCAAGAAAGCCTACATTTTCATCCTGCATTATAAATAAACTTCTTCAGGATTCTGTTTAAATACAGTCAGCCCCATAAGTAGCAAGGCATGATGGGTATTGTTTTCATTTGGGCCTGACAGATTCAGACTGGTCATCATTTAAGAAAGACAAACAAGAAATGTCGTAGGGGCTGGCGAGATGGCTCCAGGATTAAGAGCACTTGCTGGTCTTGTAGAGGACTTGAGTTAGGCTCCCAGCAGCCACACTGAACAACTCACAACCACCTGTAACTCCAGTTCCAAGGGATCCAACACCCTCTTTAGCCTCCATGGGCACCTGTACTCATGCATTTATTCCCTCACACAGACACATACACATTATTAAAAATAATTTGTTCTACTTTGTTTTCATCTCATAAATGGTAAAATTGTATGTATATGCAGAATTGTTTTCAAATAAATTTCTCCATGATTTATTATCAGTAAATGTCTGATCTGTATGCCTGTTGCATATTTGTTGCGTTATGCAGTTTCCCCAGTGCTGTGCTAGAATACCTGATGGGGAAAATGAAGGGAAAAGTACGGGTTTGTTCTGGCTCATAGGTTCAGGGTGTAGTTGATCATGGCAGGGAAATCATGGAGAATTGAAGAGAAATGAATGCTGGTGCTTAGCTCAGTTTCCTTTTCATTGAATCCAGGGTCTCAGCCCACTGGATAGGGCCGCCCATATTTAGCACGGATCTTTACCTCTCAATAAGCCCAGCCTAGAAATTCTTTCACAACTGTGTTAAGGGGCTTGTCTTCTAGTGATTTGTGATCCTGTTGGCAGTCCGTGTTAACCATCACCTCTTGTCAGCCTGAGACTCAAACATATCACTTTTAGCTATAGCCTTCCACCTGTTCTTATAGACCCATGGCCATCATCCTGCAAAATGCAAACTCCATTCAACTTAAGAGGTCCCTATAGTCTTTAACTTCCCTTAACGCTGTTCAAAAGTTCAAAGTCTAAAATCTCTTCTGAGACTCAAGGCAGCCTCTTAACTGTGAGGATCTAATTTTTTTATGTTACATATCCTTAATATCCAATGGCACCAAGTAAACATCTCTGTCCCAGAAGGATAGAATGGAGACACAGCATGGAAAGATCAGAGCAAAACAAGACTGAAGCCCAGCAGGATTGAAGACCAACTCCTGCAGCTCCATGTTTGGTGTCTGGAGCTCACGATGGAATCATATGGGTCCCAAAAGGCTTCAGTAGCCCTGCACTTTGTGGACTGGCTCTTATCCTTTGAAATGCCTTCTTACAATGAGCATCTCACAGTCCTGGCATCTCCAAAATCCCAGTGCCTCCATTGCAAATTAGGGTTCACCTTCACTGCTTAGCCTCGGTGACCTTCTAGAACCTTGGCATAAGCCTCCATGAACCCACTAACCATTGCATCTTTCATGTTTGTAAAACCAACATTCAAGTTTATCAGTGAGTTCAAGATGGAGAGTGGTCACCATGGCCACAGTTGGAACAGCCCCTCTTTACTGTGCCCTTAGGAAAACACTTCCCAGGGCCCTGCTGAGAGCAGGGAACTCCTTCCCCTGTCAAGTGAGTTCTCATTTTCAAAGGTTGGAACCCTCAGGAGTGTGTGTCCTTGGGTCTTCTTTTCTATTGTCTTGGTACAGAACACAGGGTTTCTCTTTAATGGTGATAATACCTTTAATGGTTACAACTGATTCTCTGTACCCTCTTGGGGGGCAAATTTAACCTCTCTCCTCCTTTCTCTACCACACAGTACATTAAAAAAAAAAATACTTTTCTCCCCTGACTGCTGAAGACTGGATAAGAGCAGTGAGTGGTGATCATACCATGACCTGAGTGCTATCATGTCGTTAGTCCATTGCTTTTGAGGCCAGCTTCACTTAAATTCTCAGACATGGGCAGAATGAAGCCAGATTCTTTGCCAGAGCACAACATGGGTGACCTGTGACACAGTTCCAAGCTAGAGCTCTTTCCCCTGCTGAAAACTCACGATCTTGGCCTCCACTTGTGCGTGTATCTCTTGGCATTCTGGTCTTCCAAACTCCCACCAAAACACCCACTGAGCTCTGCTTACAGAAGTATTGGGCTTTTTCAGTGTGAAGTTCCTAGCCCTTCAACTCTCCAAAGGCACCAGACAATCAGACCTAACACTGCAAAGACCACTTGGGACCAATATTCTGTAAAAGTGCTTTCCTCATCACTGTAACAAATACCTGACAAGAGCAAGTTAAGGAAGAAAAGGTGTTTGGCTCAGTCTGAGTATGCAAGTCACCCTGATAAGTGGTATTGACCATTTCACCTGTGTGTCCCAGCTGTGTAAGATGTTCTCAAAGGCTCAATGGCTGTAAGCAGTAAAAGCTTAGGAATCCTTGCTAGGCAGAATATTAAAGGGACTTATAAAGGCTTTAAAGTAGACAGTATCTACAGCCCTGGTAAACTGAAATTATTGTGTTAGCTATTTATATTTAAATTCTCCTGATTTAAAGCCTGTCTTATAGAAATTGTCTAGATTATATAAAAAGAAAAAAATTTCGCACCGAGTTCAGTTTAATTCTTAATCCAGATTTGGAACACAGTTAAATAAATCACATTATAAGAAATGAGGAGCTCAGTTTGCTGTTACTGAAGAAAATTGTAAATACTAACAAAAAGCAAGTTGTTGAAAATGTGTGGTTAATCACCTGTGAGCTGGTGGTTGTATTCTTATGCTTTTTAAAAAGCAGGAAGATGTACATTTTGCTTGGTCATGAAGAAAATACCCCGTAATACTCATTGTGACTTTTACTGACCTAGTTTAAACACTTAATGATTAATCCTAAGTCAGAAGTATTTCATTTTTTCTTTTCTTAATAATATTTTCTTTTATTTTTGGACGGTCCATAGATTTATACAATGCCTATTGATCCTATCCAGCCACCACTTCCCCTAAAGCCCCCATCATCTCCCTCCTAGCTTCATGTCCTCCTTTCATTTCTTGTCATTAGCAACTACCTGATTCCAGTCAGTGCTGCACATGTGCACATGGGGTGTGGCCACCCACTGAGGCATAAGCTACCTACTAGGGCCACATCCCTAAAAGAGATGACCGTCTCTCAGCAGTCACCAGCCACCAGTAGCTTCTCAAAAGGGGGTGGGGCCTCAGGGGCTTCTCCTCATCCTGGAACTCCCTGTATAACACACATCAGCATCCCCAGTGCTGGGATTACAGGAATCTTACATGGGAGAGGTTTCCTTATTTAAATATTCATGTAAAACTCAATAGGGTGTGGTGGCACAAGCCTTAAACCCGAAATCCTAGCACTTGGGAGGAAGAGACGGGTAGATCTCTAAGAATTTGAAGTCATCCTGGTCTACATAGTGAGTTCTAGGCTAGCCAAGAATACATGATGAGATGCTGTCCCAAAAAAAAGTCAACATTTAAAAGATAGTTAATTCATAATCAATTTTAAATGAAACATTTCAGATTTAGCTCTTGTCATAAATTAATTTTCTAGCTTTTAGAATAACTCCTATTTTAGAAATTAAGATTAATTTCTAGAAATGCATAGCCTTTCTTTCTATTTCTAGAAAATGCAGAGGCTGTATAAAAGTGGAGTAGTCAGCTCAGCGGTGTAAAAACCAATATGAATGCCTGCCTGCAGAGCTAAGATCCAGAAAAAATAGTGACAGTTTACTGCTTAATGCGGAGAGTAAGCAGGAGATAACCAAGTCGACCCAAATGATCCAGAACCATATTGGCTAAATCAGCCTATGTGGGTGGCCAAACATGCAGTAAGTGAAGGTAGGTGACCCTGAATCCATCATTCTTTAAACAGACACACAGCCAGGCATGGGCAGAAACAGCTCTTTGGCAAACAAGATGGTTGCTAAGTTGATTTTCATTTTTCCTTTGGCGCAGGCAGCATTAGGATTTTAAACGTGTGCTGGTAACCGGAAGCTGCACACAGGCCACTGGGAAGTTCTCAGGTCTGTAGTGCTGAGGCTGACTCCACACTGCTTTCCTGCCATGCTATATTCATCCAAATGGGCACACCTGAAAGTGAGGTGCACGTGTATGGTGTTCATGGATGGCTCACAGCTGTGGGGCACATGCATAGTCTACATGAGTGGTTCACAGGCCTAGTGCACATACATAGTTCACAGGTATGCACATGGGTGCTTCACAGTCCTGGGACATACGCAAGCCTGCTTGCAGAGCCGTGTTCACTTGATGACTTGAATGGGGAAATAAAAACATTTAAAATACATATTGTGATACAGAATGCAAAATTTCCATGTACTTAAGAGATGCAACAATCTCCACCCCAGCATGGACCCTATGGGGAGGGAACAAAAGGGATATAAGATGAGATTTTAAAGGAATTAAGGCTTATGGGAAGAGGACTTTACCCACCTCAGCTGGAATGCTCAGCATTGATCTTCAACAGACAGAGTTCCAACTTGGCCTTCTAGATGGCCTTCCTCCTCCTCCTCTGTCCCTCCCTTCTTGCCTTTCTCTTCCTTTTGTTTCCCCCCTTCCCTCCCTTCCTTTTAACAGGGTCTTATGTAGTCCAGATTGGCCTTGAATTCACTAGGTAGCCAAAGATGATCTCTCACTCTTGATCCTCCTGCCTCCATCTTCCAAGGGTTGGGATGACAGAATGTACCACCACGCCTGGCTCAGATAGGCACATTCTGACTTATGGGACTTTTGATTTTGGATTTATAGACTGTGACAGTCTCCAAGGAGTCAGTCTCCAGCTGACTATGATGAGAAATGGAGTCAAGGGTAGGGCTAGGGGTGCAGTTCAGGGCCCTAGTACTTGCCTCAAGTGGGAGGGAGCCTAGGTGCATGCTCATTGCTAACATAAGATTAAAGACATTAATGCCAGAAAGGTTGCTTATACAAATTACTCCTATAAAGAGACTGAACTTGACAAGTTCAACAAGTTCTTCAGGGTGTTTTCAAAGTTGTGTCTTAAATAAAGTAAGCCGGTCACTCAAGTTTAAATCACATGAGTCTCCTTCTCTAAGGGATATGTGGTGTTAGTCTCACAATAACAGAATGGTCGGTGCCTGGGAAAGGGACATGGAACTGCTCTTTAAGGGGTGTAGAGATGGGCATGGCGGCACATGCCTTTAATCCCAGCACTCAGGAGGCAGAGGCAGGCAGATCTCTACGAGTTCAAGGCCAGCCTGGTCTACAGAGCAAGTTCCAAGACAGCCAGGGCTACAGAGAGAAACTCTGTCTAAAAAATTAATAATGATGATGATGATGATAAGTAAAAATAAAAGGTAAAGAGCTCTGTTGTCAGGAATTGGAATGGCTCCAGAGGTCTGTCATTGAATGTCACACTTCTGGGCAGAGTGCGACTATAGACTAAGCATTGTCTTAAATGAACCTGTACACTAGAACTGCCTTTGGCTAGCTATTTAAAGAAAAGGTTGATTTATGGATTATGTTTATGTTTATGTTTATGTGTGTGAGTCTCGGTGAGTTTATGTGCACTGCATTCATGCAGAAGCCAAAGGAGAAGAGAGTGTTGGATCTCCTGACCCTGGAACTATAGGAAGGTGTAAGGCACCATGTGGGTTCTGTGCTCTTAGCCACTGAGCCATTTTTCCAGCCCCAATGGTTTGCTTGACTTTAGCTCTATTTTGATTTTTGTTTTCATAGACCGGTAAGAACAGTGGCCATGGGGGACCCTGGACTGTCCAAGCTGCAGTTCGCCCCCTTTAATAGTGCCCTGGATGTTGGCTTCTGGCATGAACTGACCCAGAAGAAGTTGAATGAGTACCGCCTGGATGAGACTCCCAAGGACATCAAAGGCTACTACTACAATGGTAGGCTGTCCCCACTTGCCTTGTTCCTGATCCCTGTGTTCTTGTCGGTCCTCTGTGGAACAGCACCCCTTATTAGGCACTTGTTACTATCACTTTTGGAGTGCTGGGTATGGAACCCAGAGCCTCATGAACACCAGACAAGGGATATGCTTATCTTTTATATCCACAGTTTTTTAACTTCTTGTATCTTTCTTGAAACTTACCCCAAGTCTATCTTAAAATATTTTCCCCCTGGGGAAAAAAGAGTGGTGAAGCTCAAGTTGTTAGGGCAAACACTGCTCAGCTAGCTTCCGGGATTGGGGGTACGGCGGATTCTCAGGGTGTACTTTTTATATTGGTTACAAGTCCCTCCCTGTCAGTCTCTCTCAAGATCCACTGTCATCTGTGCACATGTTATCTGCATGTCATGGATAGGGTACCTTGAGCTCAATTTTCAAATAAAAGGGCATGACCAGCAGTAGCTGTTTTCACATGGGCACCATCACTCTGCTTGTCACTGAGACATGACAATAATTTCACACAGGTGACTCTGCCGGTCTACCCACACGCTTGACATTGGAGTTCAGTGCTTTTGACATGTGAGTATTGATTTGTACATACTCCAAAGGACCCTGCTTCCTTTGGGCAAGGAGTGAGTGTTTCCTTGAGCAGCTAAGGAAGCTCTCAGGTTGGGTATGGAGCCAGAGCCTCCTGCTGAGACTGTCTGCTACATTTGTTCATTAGAGGAAAAAATGAGAATAGTTTAACTATACTACTTTGTTTTAAAGATTTATTTCTTTTATTCTTTTATGTATGAGTGTTTGCCTGCATGTATGTCTGTGAACCACATTTGTGCAGTGCCCATGAGAGCCAGAAGAGGGTATTGAGTCCCCTGGAACTGGGGTTACAGATGGGTGTGAGCCACTGTGTGGGTGCTGGGAATCAAACCTGGGTTCTCTGCAAGAGTAGCCAGCGATCTCTAACTGTTGAACTATCATTCTTGCCCTTTAAAAACGGTTTACAAATCACATTTTGTTTACTAATGTGACTATGTGTGTGTGTGTGTGTGCACATGGGTGCATGTTTACCATAGCATATGTGTAGAGCTCAGAGGACAACTTATAGGAGGCTGTTCTCTCTGCTTGTACCGTGTTAGTCTCAGTGATTGAATATAGGTGGTGAATACTGGCAGCAAGTGCCTTTATCCTCTGAGCCATTTCACTGGCCCCCTCTATTTTTATTAAATCTCTCAAAAGATTAATCTACTTTATTCCTTTATCCCCATCAAATTGCAGATTTTAGAAGGGTAACATAAATGCAGACCAATGTTAGTGTTTATATCTTTATGAAATACCTGCGGGCATTTCTCTTTTCTTCAGAGCTTTCTTTTCTTAATAATAATAATAATAATAATAATAATAATAATAATAATAATAATAATAACAATAATATGTATGTGTGTTTGTCCGCTTGTGTGTATGTATTCCACATGCATGCAGTGCTCAAGGAGGCCAGAAGAGGGCATCAGATACCCTGGGACTGGAACAACAGTTGCTTGTGAGCCACTGTGTGGATCCTGGAATTCAAAACTTAAGTCCTCTGCAAGAGCAGCCAGTGCTCTTAACTGCTGCGTCATCTCTCTCCATCATAACTACCTACTAATAACTCATCCAAACAAATGAAATCCTAGTCATTCCTGGTAGAAGCCTAGTCAGATGTAGATGTGGTCAGTAGCTTGTCTGTGTCTGGTGTTGCCAAGAGCCATCCCCACAGTATCTGTGTTCTTGGAAGTAGCCTCTGTTCTGCACAGCAGGGATCTGTGATAGCTTGCACACACCTGGGGTATTGGGACATGTTGGACAGAGTCCCTTCTTAAACTGTGCTTGACCCCAACCTCCTTCTCAGCATTGATTCCATAGAACTGTCTGACGATGGAAGCCTGCTGAGCAGAGGCTCTGCCTCCCTCTCCTCTCCAGGCCCAAATTTGCCCTGTATGATTTCTTTCTCCTCTTCCACCTTCCATGCCTTCACCTTGCCTACATGAGGAATGTTTTATTTTTAGTGGAGGAATGTGATTGTAATGCCTGTGTTCGGTCGAGGGAATCTGAGGATTGAATAAAGACACAACAGCTGGTCATTCTTGCAAGGAGAATGCCGTTTATTTCAAAGGAGGAGGAGACATATAGACAGCAGCCACAGTAGAAATTTACTCAGGTCAGGGTTTCATGCTCCCAACCTTCCTCCCATAGGGATGGGCAGAAAGTGTGCATTCTTGCATACAGGCCTAGTCGGAAGGAGGGAACAAGGAAGTAAATTCCTAGTCACTAGATGGTCAGCAGACCCCAAGGGCTCAGTGGGTCACCCTTAGTCACGAGATGATCAGCAGACCCCAAAAAGGTCCCAACAGACAGCCTGTGATGCAATGACTCATGCTCTCAAGAGAAGGCTTTGGCCACTGGAAGGTCTCCCCACACCCCCACCAGGACTTGGTTGGCATTTAAAGCTTATTGGTGGCGTTTAGCAGAGCCATTGTTACTCATGTGTCCTCCTCACCTGTACTAGGTTGGCATCTCTTTCCATCAGGCCCCCTCTAGCCCCTTTGTGCACCGCACATGAAAAGGTATCAAAAGGCCGGGCGTTGGTGGCACACGCCTTTAATCACAGCACTCAGGAGGCAGAGGCAGGTGGATCTCTGTGAGTTTGAGGCCAGCCTGGTCTCCAGAGCAAGTGCCAGGATAGGCTCCAAAGCTCCACAGAGAAACCCTGTGTCGAAAAACCAAAAAAAAAAAAAAAAAAAAAGGAAAAGGTATCAAAAGACACTGTCTCTGACACATGTACTATCCTCAGGGTGATGAATGATAGAACCCTCTCTCTGTGTAAGTCCCACGTGACAATAACATTAAGCCATTAGTGGCAGAAATATTTTTTTAATGTTTAGATTTAGTTATTTATTTTGTTGGGTGAATGTTTTGCCTAAGTGAATAAATGTATGTATGTGTACCATGTGCACGCTTGGCACCCACGGAGATCAGAAGAGGGCATGGATCCCAACTGGAGTTACAGATGGTTGTAGCCATCAGGTTTTCACTGGAATTGCATCTGGGTCCTCTGCTAGCGTTCCTAACCATTGAGCCATTTCTCCAGCACCAAGGTTATTTTCTTTTAATAACAGTACTTTACAAAATTCAGGGTGATCACTTCAGAGACAGCAGATGAGTCTTTTTTCCAAGCCTGTGTTTAAAATCAGTCCATCTTCTTTCATCTCTCCAGTTCCTGTGAGGCCTTTGGGGAAGTGTAGTGAGTATGAGTGTGGCTGGTACCCTAGATTGACAGTAACTGTCTGGCCGTCCTGCATTTTATCCGTGGCCCAGATGGCATAGCAGCTGCATGTGTGGGACAAGCAGGGAAGTTTGTCTTCCAGAGTGTGCGTGGCCATTCTTGACAATGTGCTGAGATTCTAGGCTTTAGCCAGGAACATGGGACTGCTGTCCGGGATATGTGGTCTGGAGCCAGCACTGGGTGGGTGGGGGTGTACCCTGAGTCCACCAGTGGGACTTGTACATTCTGTGATTGTGTGACCCCAGGATTCAAGTTTGCTTTCTAATACTGTGATAAACAGAGTGGCCAAAGGCAATGTGGGGAAGAATGGGTTTATTTCAACTTACAGTTATAGTTCATTATGCAGGGAAATCAGGGCAGAAACCTGGAGGCAGGAACAGAAGCAGAGGCCATGGAGGAGTGCTGTTTACTGTCTTGTTCTTCATTGCTTGCTCAGTCTGGATTCTTGGACCACCTTCTCAAGTGTGGCACCACCCCCGGTGGTGTGGGCTCTCCCACGTCAATCAACAAAGAAAAAAATGCCACATACATTACAGGCCAATCTGATAGAGGCAAATCTTCAAATAAGGTTCCTTTTTCGGGATGACTAGCTTGTTTCAAGTTGACTTGAACTAACCATCACACTAGGCAGTTTCCTAAGGCTTAAGAGGGGAAAGAGCTGCTAGTTAGAACTCGGGCCCTTGGCAGTTCCTGCTTCAACTAGTTCCTCCTCACTTTGATTGTGGGAAAGAATAAAGACGAATGTGCTTTGGGAAGAATAGGAGGCTGACAGCTGAGGGCCAGGGGTACAGACAATCCCCAGACAGCACCTGCTTTCTTCTGCGTGAGCAAGAACCAGTATAACGTTGATCTCTTCCCCAGTCAGTGGTATCAGGGTTACTTGTCACCTTATGCTTTGCTCAGGGTCCCAGCCATGCTGGGTAACTCTTTGTCTCATGTCTAGGAGTGCCCCCACGCCTGCCCGCTGCTGCCCTGCCCTGGGGACCCTGTACAACACCAACACACTGGAGGCTTTTAAGACTGCAGACAAGAAGCTCCTTCTGGAACAGTCAGCAAACGAGGTTAGCTACACAGCCGCAACGGCTCCATTGTGTGTCCTGGGGTTCAGGCAAGTGCACTGTGTCTACTCAGGCATACGGATCTATCACAGAAATAGTCTATAAGAGATGCATAGAGGTGCTGGTGCTGGCGAGTTTGAGGGTTTTTTCCCCAGAGGGAAGATGGCCAACTCTTTCCTGTGCAGAATATGGTCAGGAGGAGACAGCCAGGCTTGGAGGTAAGTCTGGGGGTGGGATTCATGCAGGGATAAGGTAGAAAATGAGCTTGGCTGCTGGAGTTCAGGGAACATTTGGAGCAGTGTGGCCTCTGAGAATTGTGTTGCTGTGACCAAATGCACCTGGGGCTCTGTGCTTTGTCCCTTAGGAGGCTTGGCTGTTCTGAGCCACAATGGCACTTACAGGCCTCTGGTATTTCCAGGACAAACTCTAGTCAGTGCCAGCTGACTTGTGAGCCCCCCGAGACCTCCGACATTTCTTCCCAGTCAGTTTTGTATCCACTGTCTCAGTGGTACCAAGTGGATGAGGTGGCTTGTCACCTGCCCTGTGTTGTTGCCTCTCTCTGGGCCATAGATGTGTTCTCTATCAGGATGTCTACTTTGCCTCTTTGCGTGTCAGGTGGAGGAGAATGAAAGAGTGGGGTGGAAGGGGTTGGTCTCTGCCTATCTTCTTGTCCCATTTATTTGAAGGGTCCTCACACTACTTTTAGAAAACAAATGGCATTTTGTACACCATTGGAGGATGTAATCAGTGCAGCTGCTGTGCAGGATAGTAAAAGTGCCTCAGAGACTAAGACGAGGACTAGCTGGTGACCCAGAGTGGTCACTGGGTGTCTTATCTAGAGAAAGTGAGATCTATACGTTGAAGGCACATCTGCAGCCTGTCCACAGTCACCAGGGTGCCCTGAGCAGGTGAGCTCCTATAGGTATGTGGTACATATACACAGGGATCTTACCCATGAAGAAGAATAAAATCCTGCCATTTGTGACAACATGGGGAGAACAGGAAGGCCTTTGAGGAAGTGAAATGAACCAGGCCCAGAAGACAAACAGCCCAGAGCCCCAGTCATATATAGAAGCTGAAAATATTGAGTTCAAGGAGAGTGCAGAGCAGAACGGTAAAGGCTAGGGAGAGAGGAAGCAAGAGAAGCCAGAGAGAATGGATGGGCAGTACTGAGCAGTGAGGAGGGGTACATTTAGCTCCCTGCAGCACAGCACATGGATTGTTTTATAGTTAAATATCTCAGGGTAACTAGATGAAAGAAATTTGAGGATTCCCTCCCCACACACAAAAGAGCCAATTACTCCGCTGTGGTCACTGCCCATTGTGTCTGTATTCTGTAAGTTGGTTTAATAAAGGGCCTTCTGTAGGAGCCACACTAACAATAATCACACCAGAGAAACATGAGAGATGAATCTTCTCTGTGTGGGTCCCAGTGGTCACCCTCAAAGTGGATGCAACTCTGGAGAGTTGCATCAGATCTTACCCCATAAAGGGAAAAATCCTAACCTTGACCAGGCTCAGACTTCTCCTGTGGTCCCCACCCCAGCCCAGCCCAGCCAGCTCATAAGAAAGTGGGGTCCACGCTTCCAGGATGGTGATACCTGCTTATGTGCATTTGGGACATGGTTCTTGTTGCCAGTATTTGCTGTGGCTTTTACAGCAACATAGTGTAGCAACTGAGCTATGAGCTGGTGACAACCTGGCTTTTGTCCACAGACACACAGCACTAGCCTAGTATTCAGACATGGAGGCCAAGCTCCTTTTCTCATCTCTCAGTGCTCCAAATAGAACTTTGAGAGAGCCTCCCTGTGGTGATGAGTGTGGTGGTGCACACCTTTAATCCCAGCACTCAGGGGGCATATGCAGGGGGTCTATTGAGTTTGAAACCAGTTTGTTCTATTTAGAGAATTCCAGACCAGCCAGGGCAATATTGCCCCCCCCAAAAAAAAAGAAAGAAAGAAGAAAGAGAAAGCCACACTGTGTAGTTTAGTTCAAATCACTCCTCATTTCAGAGCCTCCCTTCCCCAATCCCCACTTCTTGACAGGTCAGGTGTCCTGCTTTTACGACAGAAGTCCTGCATGGAGCTGAACATGAGCTTTTTATTTCTGCAACCATGACATGCCAGGCACACAGCAGACAGTAGTGACTCCCTCCTGATGGGCATCTCAAAGGTGTGAGTGTCTACTTGCCTCCTCTGTGCTGAGTGCCTCTGAGGGAAGATGTCAGGTACTCTGACCAGCTGATAATGATGGAGCAAGGCTGCTGGAGAGGCAGTGTGAAGTAGGCAGAGAGAGATAATGAGCCATTTCAGTGTCTGAGAGCAGCGGCTGGACAGAGAAACCAGCAGCCCAATCTAACATCTTTCATTCTTCTGGCAGATCTGGGAAGCCATAAAGTCAGGCACTGCTCTCGAAAACCCCATGCTCCTCAACAAGTTTCTGCTCCTGACCTTTGCGGTAAGTAAATGGGCGGAGACTACACAACCCTGACTCAGCCCAGTGTACCAACAAGGGCTCCATTCTTGTCTCTAAAACTGTTCCCTGGGAGGGTGTGCTAAGGCCATTCACGGGAAGCTTGCTGAGTAGCAGAGAGTGTGCTAGCACCTGTGAACAGTGCAGGACTGATCTGTCTCTTGATCACCCTACAGCCATTGCACAATTTCTCAAACATAGTGACCCCACTCCTGTCATTGAGCACAGGGTAGAGCAGGTTCAGGGGGGAGAGGCCCCATTGCTGCCAGATCATGTCTGTGTTAAATAGGATCCTACAGCCAGGTGTGGTGACACACATCCGTGACCCCAGCAATCATGAGATGGAGACGGGATACTCACAAGCTTGAGGCCAACCTGGTGTACATTCAGGCCAGCTACATAGCAACAGTATGTCTCAAAACAAACAAATGAAAGACAACAAATAAGCATCTAGCATTCCTTCAAAGCCCATCATGTCACTCCACTTGCTGTCACTAGGACAAAGTTCTTGAGATAATTAACTTATAAGAAGGTGGCTCATAGTTTTAGAGGTGTTGTTCTGTGGTCTCTTGGCCTCACTGTGTTTGGTCCTGTGGTTGCAGAGATTACCATGAAACAGGAGCACTTCCCCTCATGGTGCCTGGGAAGCAAAGAGAAACCAGGAAAGGGCTGGGTGCCCAGTGTCCCCTTTAAAGGCATGCCCTCAATGAGTTCCATCCTATTAATCTCCACACCCCAAGCCCCACCCCACCCCCTAAAGGCCCAGCTGGCTGTCAGCACTACAGCCCGAGAACCAAGCTTTTGCTTGCTTCTGAAGACACTTCAGATCCAGAGTCTCAGTAGCAGCCATAGCACAGAGGAAAGGGGTTCCTGGATAGAGGCTGTCATGCCACCTGGCTCAGCGCCCAAACAATTGTTTACAAGAAAACCTTTCTATACACAAGACTTAATTTATATAAACGCTGAGGGCAGCCTGCCAACTAGTTAAGAACCTGCTTTCCCTGTAAGTTTACACACAACCCTGTAGCAGAGGAAGGCATCTGCATATGTAGATGTCTGCAAAATGCTGTTGTGTTCTGTCAAGTGGATGTTCAATAGACTCCAGCTGACATTCAGGATTAGATTTCTGTCCCCTAGTGTGAACAGCACTTCCATGACCCACAGTGGCCAACCTTATTGATATTTGTTCTCTCTGATGGTGTGTGTGCCTCTAGGCATATTTAGGTCCCTGTGTGTTAACGTGTGTTGCTTTGCCACAGCCTCATCAATCCTGGACATCAATCTCCTTCCACACATTTGATATATTTATTTACTTAGTAAAGTTGGATATATTAAGAAAATGTTTTCATATAAATTTAAATGTACATGTTGGGAGAAAGGCACTGATTTAGTTATTTTTAACCGAGTCTTGCTTCTCCAAATGCCCTCTGTGTTATTCCCTGCCGGGCACAGGAGAGGCTAGCAGGGTACCTTCCTCAGGCAGCCCAAGGGTCATTACCTATGAGGGGTACATTTCCCAATGAGTTATGGTGGGAGAGATGATGCCCTGGGGCTCCGTCAGGTTACCAGGTACAACTTGGATGTCAATCATTTATCTACTTATGAGTTCCTTGGTAGGATGGATTTAATTAGTGCTAAAGGTTTCAGTTTGTTACTTGATCATGAGTACCTTTTTATACTAAGAATTCTTGTTAATTAAATTTAATCCATTCTTTTATACCAAGGATCCCACTAACAGTTTTGGTTTAATGAGAAAAAAACATCAGCGGTTTTTTTTGGGGGGGGGTTGTTGTTTTGTTTTGTTTTGTTTTGTTTTGTTTTTCAAGACAGGGTTTCTCTGTAGCTTTGGAGGCTGTCCTGGAACTAGCCCTATAGACCAGGCTTGTCTCCAACTCACAGAGATCTGCCTGTCTTTGCCTTCTGAGTGCTGGGAGGGATTAAAGGCGTGTACCACCACCACCCAGCTTTATTAAACTTTTAAGCAGTTTCCTAGAGTCAGTGGCTGTCGTGCTGTCCCTTTTTGCAAAATGTTCTTAGTCAGGCTGTAAAAAAATAAAATAAAAAGGTCCTTTAAACTCTTCAGACACAAAAGGCTTTATGTTTAATTTGCCCATGATCCTTTGCATCCCAAGTGGGGTGTGGGGGCGGGAGCACATCTCTAAGAAAGCTTTGGCTTCTGGGGATGGCCTGATAAGCTATCAGCAGGCGTGAGGTCTGCCATCTTGAATGGTTTAACCTTTTGCTGAAGATCAGCTATGACAATCACCTAAGCACAGCAGGAGAGAGCGGGCTCCCAGGCCTCAGAGGGCCAGGCCCTTCATTAATTTCAGTTTGACTGTTTTGCCATTGTGAAACGTGATTTTTTTTTTTTTTTTGTAGTTCATCAATTAGTGTCCAAGATGGAGACTGTGGAGACTGTAATTATTAGGCTCTCATTGGAACTGTTTTACATATATATTTATATTTTAAAAGTCATTGAGTGGCCGGGTGGTAGTGCATGCCTTTAATCCCAGCACTCGGAGGCAGAGGCAGGCGGATCTCGGTGATTTCGAGACCAGCCTGGTCTACAAGAGCTAGTCCCAGGACAGCCTCCAAAGCCACAGAGAAACCCTGTCTTGACTCCACCCCCCAAAGTTATTGAGTGATTCCATTTCTATGAAAACTCTGAAACAGACATCCACAGAGAATGTCTTGGTGTATCCAAAGGTCAGGGAGAGTGGGGGGTGGGGCTGTTCTGCTCATAGGGACAGGGTTTCTTCTTTGAATAATAAAAATGTTCAAGAATTATTGGTGGTTCAGTGGTGTCAAACAACAAAAAAAACTACGAAATTGTCTATGTAAATGTGATGAATTTTCTCTAATTATGTTTTGATACAAGAGGCCTCCAGGGCCTTGGAGAAATGGCTTGTGGCTAAAGCACTGCAGTGCAAGCATGAGGACCTGAGCTCAGAGCCTCAGAACCACATAAAAGCCAAGTGGGCATGGAGGGCAGAGAAGCTGGCTAGTCAGATAGCCTCCTCAGTGAGCTTTGGGTTCAGCAAGAGACCCTGCTTCAGCATTTAAGGTGGGAAAAGGAAGACACTTGATGGCAAGCTCAAGCCTCCACATGCGTGCACATGTGTACATGTACCCTTGTACACCCACATGTGCTCACAGACATGAGAGCATAAATACATGCATATATAGCACATTCATACATATGCAAAATTGAAAACAAAATCTAAGTCAGGTGACAGCTCTGCAGTTCTCACTCTTAGCAAGACTCACAAGACGTGATTTCTAAGCAGAACTGCATCAGAGCATCACACTACATCACAGATGAGGGAAGAGTCTGTCCAGGACCCACAGAGCCCCGGGGGTCCTACCCTACCTACCCTATGAGAGAGTCAGGCTCCAGTGGCACAGGAATTTGAGGCCCAGAGCCCTGGGGCTGTGTGGGAAGTGAGTTGAGAACAGCTTAGAAACTCCTTCCCCTGGGTGTGGGAGTGGCCAACTGTTCCCTGCATGACATCATTATACCTCAGTAATTGGAGCCTCCTTTAAGATTGCCGATCACAGACTCTATCTCTGTTCTATATAGAAGGCCAGCAGCTGATGGCTAGGACTGAGGCTTAGTCATTGTATTGTCTGAGTGTCATGTTTTGCCTTGTACACAGCAGGTGTTTAATAGTTGCTGACTTACACTCCACCAAGAAGACATTTTGGAAAGCAGTATCAAACAGGGAAACATCCTTAATCTTAATCCAAAATGTTTCCAAATCAGGACTTTGAATATTGACATGGTAACATAGTGGAAAAGTTCACACTTAAAATGTTGCTGCACTAAAAATACTGTATCAAATTTCATGCAGGCTGTGGAGATAAGTAGTATATAACACACAAAAAAATGAATTTTGTGTTTAGGCTTGGGTCCCATTCACAGGGTATTTCAGGGTACATATGCAAATAGTAATCTGAAATCTGAAAAAACTGCAAAATCTGAACCACCTCAAATATTAAGCCTTTGGGAAAGGGTTCCCTCTGGTGTGCAGAGGACAGCAGAGAAGCATCACTCTCAGGACTGAATGAAGAATGCAGCTGTGTTGTTTAGTGGGGTCTCCATGGGAAGCCTGCTGGGTCTTATATAACCTAGGCTGGCCTCTAACTTACTATGTAGCTCAGGATGTCCCTAAACTTCTGTTTCTCTTACCTTCGCCTCTCAGGTGCTGGGATTACAGGCATGCACTGCTGCCCCTGGCTTAATATATTACATTAATAAATGTGTGTTGCTTTAATTCGTGGGACCGAGTTATATACAACTTTGTTCTGATTTGTGTTTCCCCTAGGACCTGAAGAAGTACCACTTCTACTATTGGTTTTGCTGCCCCGCCCTCTGTCTTCCTGAGAGCATCCCTCTAATTCAGGGGCCTGTAGGCTTGGATCAAAGGCTTTCACCAAAACAGGTATCAGCAAGTAAAACAAATGCAGGTAAAGTCAGGTTTAGCAGTGAGAGCAGGTATGCAGCTCAAACTGAAGCTGAGCAGAAGGTCTCTAGATGGAGAAAAGGCACCTGGGGAAGGCTCCAGATGGTGCGGGAGTTGTGTTTGCCAAGTGCTGACAAGGACAGTGTGAAGAGGAGGAGCCGTGGTCCTCCAGGTGGCCCATGGAATTTTGTGAAATGCTAAGCCCACAGGGAAGAATTACAAGAACATTTTGAAAGACAGAATTTATGATAGGATTTTTATTTTTATTTTCAGTCTGGGAAAGACATAAAGAAAGCCACAGCCCTTCAGGAGAGTCTGTTAAATAAGGACAAGTCTTCCATCCCCACCCCAAACCAAACGGCAGGACCTCCTCTCTAGAACAGACATGCAGGTCTAGTCCTTTCCTTCTAGGAGGCCATTAGAGATTAGTCCCAAGAGCAATTAAGATGATCAGATTGGCAGAACACAGACCTAGCTGGAAAGTTCTGATGATTATTAAGACCTTGGTTTGAGGGTCAAGATGATATGACTTCTGGAAGCGTGTCAGTCAGTAAGATGCAGAATTCTGAAGCTGGCAAAGATTTAAGGGTGTGTGTGGGGGGGGGTTGACTCAGCAGTTAAGAGTGCTTACTGCTCTAACCAGGTCCCTATTCCAGCACCCACATGGCAGCTCCAGTAATTGCATCTCCAGAAGGACTAATACCTTCCTCTGGCCTCCTGGTCACTACATGCATGTGGTGTACAGACATACATGCACAAAAGTACTCATATACATAAAATAAAACTTAAAAAAGATTTAGGAATCAATCTTAGTTATTGTAGAACAAATGCATGGTTATAGTTTTCTGCAACTAATTTCCTAAGAAGAAACCTAACTTGAGGCAACACATTCTAGTTGGAGATTGAATGTTCATGTTTAAGGGAGAAAAAAAAAGTTTTCAGATCATGTCAGGAACTATTACCCAACCTTGTAACATGCTACCAAAAGGGGCGGGGGTGGGGGTGGGGGTGCGGCAGGGATGGGACAGGACGGGAGGAACAAACAATCATAGGTTCTGGACTAGGGAGATGGCTCAGTGGTTAAGAACACTTATTGTTTGTGGTCAGGACCCAGGTTCAGTTTCTAGCAGCCATGGCGTGTCTCACACTAACTCCAGCTTCAGGGGATCTGATGCCATCTGCATGCCTCCATAGGCACTGTTGGCACCTGATACACATTCACACATAAAGGCAAACACTCATACACATAAAATAAAAATAGGCGCATGCTTTAATCCCAGCACTGGGGAGGCAGAGGCAGGTGGATCACTGTGAGTTCAAGACCAGCCTGGTCTACAAGAGCGAGTGCCAGGACAGTCTTCAAAGCCACAGAGAAACTGTCTCAACCCACCCCCCCAAAAAAAATTTCAAGACAATGATTCTTCTTCCCTCTAAATGGGTGAATTATAGGGCATGTGGATTGTGTCATAACAAAATGGTAAAAGATAATAACAAATTTTCTCACTGGTTGGACCATGTTGGGTAAACCTCTGTTGACAGCATAGACAGCCACCCTTCCAGTCCACAAAGTGCCACCTCTGTGCCCCTATGAAGGCATAGCACAGGGAAGATGTTATAGAAAGGTTAAAAGGTGGCGTCAATGGGCACTTGGTGACGTCAGTTATTTCTAGCTAGCTGCCGTTGTAGCTTTGGTGTTTAGCTCTGAGCTGCATTTCCTAGAGAGTGTTTTCACCTCCACTGTTTTCAGATCCAGGCCCTCCAGCATGCCTATGATGATCTGTGTCAAG
Organism: Cricetulus griseus; assembly: GCF_003668045.3. Taxonomy (NCBI): domain Eukaryota; kingdom Metazoa; phylum Chordata; class Mammalia; order Rodentia; family Cricetidae; genus Cricetulus; species Cricetulus griseus. The sequence continues at coordinate 30,170,436 of NC_048601.1, read as the reverse complement.
CCGAAGGAGTCACGGCCCTACCATACTTCTTAATCAAGTACGATGACAACACCGTGCTGGTGTCCTTGCTCAAACACTACAGTGATTTCTTCCAAGGTCAAAGGACAAAGGTCAGAGTCTATGGCTATCATTTTGTCAGGCAGTTAAAAAGTTTAAAGTTTGTGTTATAATAGACCACTATCAATTTTAAACTCATTTCCTTAGCTCTCCACAATATGCTCTAAATCGTTTCCTTCTCTGTCCTCTCCCACTCAATTCAACTCCTCCTTGGGATTCCCTAGCTCTCATAACTCGATGATGTGACTCCTCCCTTCTGTTAGTAATGAAGAGATCTGTTTTCCCTCCAGAAATACCCTACCTCCATGTTGAACTTGCCAGCCTCACTACTGAGCTCGCCTTACACCTGGAATCTTCTTGCTTCCATCTTGCATAATACTGCCAAGAAAGAGTCATCCTGGGACAGCTCATGTCACTCAGTCATTCAACGAACAGAGCTTAGTGGGGCCTTCTTCTGGTTCCAGTACCTTTCTGCCCATCCTCTACTATTCTCCCCATAAACCATTGCTCCAACTAAGCTTGCCTGCTTCATCCAGACTCCACACTTCACCACCACCACCCAGTCAAACACACCTCTATCTTTCTATCTGTTTTTACTATCCCTGTGTCACCTTCCTGTGAGCATCCTACAGCACCCTGTCCTTAGTGATGTTTCCTCCCTCTGCAGAGCATTCTCACGTGTGTCTTCTTTCCCCGTCTAGCCTCTCTCCACACAGTCCCTGGTCCAAAGATGCCTTTTTGTACCATGTTAGACTGTTACCCAGGGCCCATGTTGATTGATCGGTTGGTGTCTGTGGAGTGTGGATTACTTATCTAGGACCCTCAATCAAATTCTCTTGAATGAATAAGAGTATTGCAAATGTTTTCATAAGTAATAAGATACATTGTATTTGTATGGAATTTGAGCCATACATCAGGTTGTGATTTAAAACAATCCACAAGTATTAGGAAGTGGTGAGATCAGGTGGAGTAATTTTTTTCTTTTTTTTATTAATTTATTTTTTACATTCCTATCCCAGTTCCCCCTCCCTCCTTTCCTCCCACTTCCTTCACTCCCCCCTCCTCACATCTGCTCCACAGAGAGGGTAAGACCTCCCATAAGAGGTCCCATCATTTAGTTGAGGCAGGACCAAGGCACCTCTCTACCTCCACACTCCTTGTGTCTAGGGTGGGCATGGTATCTCTCCATATAGAATGGGCTCCACTAAGTCAGTTTGTACATTAGTGTTAGGTCTTGAACCCACTGCCAGTGGCCTCATACACTGTCCCAGTCACACCATTGTCCAGGTGGAGTAATTTAAGTAAATGTATGAGAGTTGAGAAAAAAGAGTCCCTTAACTAACTGATGGCCAGTTTAAATCTAGAACCCAGGGCTTTGTGACTGTTAAGCCAAGCTCTGCCCCCAGCCAGGGTGTCTTTGTCTTAAAATCAATTGCATTCTCATTTTCTTTTTCAAAGGAAAAGTCCTCAAAGAATGAAGATTTGACTTTTAAAATCCTTCTTTTGTCCAGGCGATAATAGAACAGTTGCTGTGGTGATTGCCAGATGGACCAGGCCTTTAGTAACTTAGAGTCCAGCCTGCTGTGCAGCCCAACTATGTCAGCAGGCAGAATTGGTTTAAAGCTGCTATAGGTCTGGTTGAGTGCAGCAAATAGATGCCCCTTCCCCTAGTGTCACTCCACCAACATAGCCGTTTACAGAGCACATTTCTCCTGGCACTTGCTTTCACAAACTCAAAATCTCATAATAAATCTGTGAAATGGGTATCACAGTGTCTGTATTTCCCACGTGAAGAAAATGATGCTGACAGTCACCTCATGCCTATGGCCAGTTTCCTAGAACCCCACACTCTCTGCCTTCCCATCTCTACTTTGCTCTAATACAGGCCATCTCTGCTTGACCCTGAGGTTCTAAATAGACCTGGATCTGATGGCAGTGCTGGCATTTACTAGCTCTGTAGCCCCAAGGAAGCAGAGTGACCTTGTCTTGCCTTGGTATTTCTGTCAAATACCACAGAGCTTCTCTTTCCGTGATTCAGTGAAAACTAAACATGCGATGTGAATAAAACAACCAGCACAGAAGCAGGTTGTACTCTCTTGTATTCCCAGCATTCAGGGGCCAGAAGCAGGTGGATTTCCGTGAGTTCAAGGCCAGCCTAGTCTACAGAGTAAGTTTCAGGACAGCCAGGGATATAAAGAGAGAGTTTGCTCCCCCCAAAATGCTCAGCACATAGTGGGTGTTCATCTTATAGCAGACCCCCAATATGTAGTAGATGCCTTGCATGGAGCAGGCCCTAGGGTGTAGTGGGTTCCTAGCATGGAGCAGGCCCTCACTGTGTAACAGGCCCTCAGCACATACCCAGTTCTCCTCCTCCTCATGTTTTCTTTCTCTTATTCTCCAGCTTTTAAGAGACTGCATAGATCTTGAGTCTCCTCTGAACCCTGCAGGGGTTCATTGGACCAAGGACCTGTGCAGCCAGGACCATTGCTCCTCACTTGCTTAGAACTGTACCGTTGGTTAAGGACAGGTCTCAGGGAAGCCTGGATCACTCAGCACATGTGCTGACTGCCTCCTTGTGGACTACAACTGGAAAGACGCTTAGAAGACTATAAGACTTCAGAGTCTTATAGGGTGGAAGAGTCACTGACATGAAAGGTAATGAAATTGAAGGAAGAAAACAAGAGGCCCAAAGAAACGAGATATTGGTACACTGGTTGGTAACCTATGCTATTTTTTATTGTGGAAGGTGTCACAGCACCTGTGCACACTGGTAACCTCACTAGAGTTTCAGCCTCCCAGGCTGTGGTCATGGCTGTTCCCATGCATCCTCCACATGCATTTTCTAGCCTGCGCAGCCCTTCAGGATAAAGTTGAAATGCCCTAGCTAGCCCTGCCTCATCTCCCACTGCTCCCCAAGGTGAAGCTTGCACTCTGACTGTAGCCACGCCCTCCAAACACCACATGCTTGCATTCTAATGGATCCTTCCCTTTGTCTCTCTCCTGTCACTGACTGACAACACCTTCCTCGCCTGATTTATTTCCCCAAAAGTGACAACTGACTCCATGCGCTGTTTCCTGGACTCGTCTGGGGTCCAGCCGCAGGCTCTCTACCCCTTGCCTTCTAAAATGATGCTAATCCTCTGGCCCAGGTCCTGGGCAGCCAGTGAACACCTCAGCATGGCAGCTGTGCTGTGGCCCTTCTGTGAATTCCACATTTACTGCCCTCTGGGTGCTCCAGAAGCACCCACTGGTAAAGTGGAAGAGAGAGGTCATGTGGCCTGATGCCATCCAAGCAGGCTTCCTAAGGAACTGTGGCAGTAGTAGAGTCCCCATAAATATTTCTGAAGAGTCCAGGTGAGATTAGGCACTCCTGCCTTTAATTCCTTAGCCTTAGTTTGCTATTTAGATAATTCCAGCTTCTCTTAAGTGTTTCTTGTATCCTGGTGTTTCCATGAATGATTCACCCTCTTCTAAGAACAGGCATTCATTTCAGTGTGAGCCCTGCAGGTGTATTCTCCCTTCAAACGGTGTTCATCTGTTTCCTGCCACCTCATCACGTCTGCCTCTAGCTTCTCCAGTTTGATCTGTCTCTGTCTATGTGTCTCTCCCCCCCCCCCCAGTTTACAGTATTGGGAATGAATGGAACCATGGACAACTCACCTGTGCTATGTAAGTCCTCTCTGGCTGACCTACACCCCAGCCCCATCTCCCCTTCCCAGCTGCATTTTTACCCAGAAGTTGCTCTTCTCAGTGAGCCTTCTGTCTTCATGGGAAAGAAGGAGAGGTGTTGAGATCCTCCAGATGTGTCTCCCGGGTGACATCCTTATGCCCGTGACTCCCGTAACTATTTCCTCCCACGTGACACACTTGAACTCCCTATGGCCCCCTCACCACCACATCTGCTTACCCACGCTGAATTCAGGACCTTCCCTGTAAGAGGCTGTTGGTCCTCTTACAGGCATCATCAGGATGGCTCTGCTTCCATCCACTTGCTGGCCACCTCCCTGTCCCTTGTCACATAGTTGCTTCCTATAGCTCTCAGGTTCTCAACATCTCAACCTGCTACCTGTAACTTTCTTGTGTCACCCCGAGCTGAGTGGTTGCCTTTCCACTTTGTCACTGAGTGACCTCTGGATGGATCCCTGCCTGGGTCTACTGTGGCCTCTGATCCATCCCTCACCTGCAGTGATCTCTTGTGGTGTTGCCCAAATGAAGCCCCTGAGTGTCTTCACTCTGAGCTTAGCAGCTGAATTCTTTACTGACATATAGGACTTTTGATATTGGCCCTGTGGGAGAGTGTCTACTGATACACCTTTTTTGTTTTGTTTTGTTTTGTTTTGTTTTGTTTGTTTGAGATTTTGAGACAGGGTTTCTCTGTATAATATCCCTAGCTATTGTGAAACTCGCTCTGTAGACCAGGCTGAGCACAGAGATCCACCTGCCTCTGCTTCCCCAGAGATGGATTAAAGTTGTGCACCACCATGCCTAGATGGCATACCTGACTTTTATGTTGGCCCCGTAGGAGGGAATCCAGCCGCAGTTTAGTCTAGATTCTCTCTCATAGACTTCTGGCCTTGCCTTTTGCCTGTGGCACCATTTTCTTCAACCCACCCTCATTGCACACATACCCTTTGCTCTGTTGAGTGCATACTCTGTAGATCTGAACACTCCCTACTTCCTCAGGACTTTCCCCTCTCTTCCAAACACAGGCTTATTCCTCCTCTTCTGAAGCTAATATTGCCCACCTGTCTCTGATGTATTTATTTGGCACAGCTCTCATTCATTTTCTTGGTGATTTTCGATATTAAAACTTTGAATTTATTTATTTAAGATTGTTGATCTTTTGAGACTGGATTTTTTTTTTTTTTATCGCAACAGGGTTTCTCTATAGCTTTGGAGTCTGTCCTGGAACTCACTCAGTAGACCAGGCTATCCTCAAACTCACAGAGACCCGCCTGCCTCTTCCTCCTGAGTGCTGGGATTAAAGGTGTGTGCTACCACTGCCTGTCGAGACTGGATCTTACTTTGTAGTCTAAGCTGGCCTAAAATTCTAGATCCTCTTGCCTTAACCTCTGCATACTATAGGTGTGTACCAATACACCCCGCCTCCTCCTTTTCAAAACTTCTATCTGCTTATCTTAGACATGTTCTTACTATGTAGCCCTGGCTGTCCTGAAACTCACCTTATAGACCAGTCTGGCCTTGAACTCACAGAGATAAACCTGCCTCTGCCTCCCGATTGCTGGTATTAAAGACTTATACCTAGCTAAAATTTTTATTATTATTGTACATGTGTGTATGATATGTGTGTGTGTGTGTGCAGAGGTGTTCATGCCATGGCACCCATGTGGAGGTCAAAGAACAACTTTCTCCTTTTGCCTTATTGAAGGAGAGTACCCTAGACTAGCTGGTCCATGAACTTCCAGGTGATTCTCCCGTCTCAGCCTCTCTCTCTCATCTTGCTGTAAGAATGGTGGATTACAGATGCAATCTGAAGCATCTGGCTTTTTGCAGGTCCTGGGATGAAACACAAGTCTCCAGGCTTACACATCAAGCCCCTTTACTTTTCCCTGCAGACCCATCTCAGCAGCCTCAGCCTCCTTTTAAGTGCTCTGCTCTCCCAGGACTGCTATCTTGTCTCCGGTTGCCCGCCACCGTGTCTAAATCATATCCAATCATGTCTAGCATTTAAAGTGGGATGGGAGAATGTGCCAGGCATGAATGCCTTGAGGAGAGGACTGGAGGTCTCATATGAGAAGACTGGTCAGTGCCTGATACACATTAGGCCTCCAGGAAGTAGCCAGAAGCTTTTGGTACGATAATGAGGGCTCTTTGTATGGATCATTACCTCTTCAGGAATCTACTAGAAGCTACAGGTCCTCTCTGCATTTAGGGGCTGTGCTGGGGACTGAACTATTCCCCCAGTTTCCAGGTCACATCTAATATCATGGAAGTATAGAGACCCTTGTGGACCCTTTTTAGATCTCTGGCTTGAAGGAAGAGACTGGAAAGGAGTATACCTGTGGACTTGCTGAGGGTAGGATGGGAAGGGCTATCTCTGTACGTAGGTTGTTGATGAACATGTGGAGCATTGCTGGCTACAAGAGAGTGTCTGGCATCTGTCCCCAAGGAAGCCACACTACTAGCCATCAGCAGCCCAAGCCTCCTTTGTCTGAGTTCTGACCTTGTGCCCAGCATAGAGCCAGTCCTTATGTTATTGATAGCCCTCTATGTCACAGATGAGGAAAATGGACATTGGTTAGGGGTGGAAGCCTTGCCACTGTGTGCTATCTTTTTCCTCTGTGGCTCCTGGCTAGGTATAGAGAAGAAAGCTACATTCCAGTTCCCACTTCAGTTAATGAGCCAGTGTCACCTCTGAGGAGCAATATCCTCAACCTGACAAGTATATGGTAGCAATGCCATCCCTCATGGGTGGCTGTAAGAACTGGGAGGTGGCCAGTGTGTCAAGCTGTACTGGGTTTTCTTCATGCACAAGCTTTGTTCCCATATCTCTTTAGATAATAAATTGATCAGATTATGTTTTCTATGAAAACTTCTTTGTGTTAGTCTCACTCTTCATCTACTTCATGAAAGTATATTTGGAGTCTTCCAGGTTTGCCCAAAGAAAGGCCAAGTTTCTTTCTTCCTTTTTTTTTGTTTGTTTTTCAAAAAGTCTGAAGAAATGAGAAGAGCCCACCTACCAAAGAAGCTGCTTCTGGGTTACTTTCAGGCCTACACATCTAGCCGCAGGTCCTGCATGGGCATTCTCAGTCAGTGTACCCAGGGTACTTTTCTTTCCCTTCTTGGCTGATGTGAGGTTGTGTAATGCACATTTGCTGGATTTAACTCAGAGTGAAAATTACCTCTGACATTGTAACTCAATACTCAGATGTTCTTGATTGCATATATCCCAAAAATGTTTCCCAAGATGTGTAGTGTGTGTGTATGAGAGAGAGAGAGAGAGAGAGAGAGAGAGAGAGAGACAGAGACAGAGACAGAGACAGAGACAGAGACAGAGAATATGCATACAATGATGTGTGATGGGAAATAGTCCCTCTCTCACACACACACACCCCTACCTCATAATTCTGGGCATGGAGCCCAGGGTCTCATGCATGTTAGGTAAGCAGTATGTCCCTGAACCACACTCCAGCTCATGGTTTATCTTTGTGAAGTTCTAATTGTGATCCAGTCAATGATTTGAGCCACAAATAGGTCATCTCCCTGCTGACAAGATGGCTCACTGGTTAAAGACGCTTGTCACACAAGCTTGGAGACCTGGGCTAGATCTCTGGAACCCAAGCAAAAGTAGAAGGTGAGGACCAACTCCACAGAGTTGGCTTTGAACTCCATGTACACAATAATAACAGTAATAATAATAAATAGCTTGTACAAACACAGTGCATCAGTGCACTGTGCTGGCTGTGTTTCTGGGTGTGCTTAATTTCCAGCTTCAGCTTGCCACCACCATTGCAAAATTTCACAGTTCTTTAGCCATTGATTTTCAGTTTTAAGGCTTTTAAGGGAAGGTATCAATATGTAAATCAGGATGGCCTGGAACCTGCCATCAGCCTCCAAAGTGCTGGATTATGATCCTGTGCCACCATACTCAGCTTTGGGTTTTTTTTGAAGTAAACTATGTATGTTTCCTTGTAACCTTTTCTGTTCATTATTTGAAACAAAAATTATATCATATTCTGTTTGGTTGCAGCCTTTTAGAGTAATATCATCTTGTTTCACACCCCCTTATAGAAGGTGTGTAATAATAGACTATCTTTACTATTTTTGACAACTAGCTCTCACTCTTTGTTACTGTTTATATTTTGTTTTGTTTTTTGAGACAGGGTTTCTTTGTGTGTCCTTGACTCTCCTGGAACTCCCTCTGTAGACCAGGCACACCTTGAAGTCACAGAAATCTGCCTGCTTCTACCTCCCGAGTGCTGAGATTAAAGGTGTGCACCACCATTGCCCAGTATTTTTTATGTATGAATTATTCCTTCCCAACTCATCTGCATCTTGACTTATTTCTAAAGAAAAACTCTTTAGATAAAGAATTACTAAATTGAAGAAGTGCGCTTAAAAATTTTAATTTGTGTGTGTGTGTGTGTGTGTGTGTGTGTGTGTGTGTGTGTGTGTACATGCACGCTTGAGTGTTTGTGCACAGGGAAGTCCAGAAGAGGACATTAGGTCCCCTGGAGCTAGAGTTACAGGCACTTTGTGAGCCGCCCAACATGGGTGCTGAGAACCATCCTTTGGTGTTCACACAGTTTATACTCTTAACCACTGGGCCACCTCTCCATCCCTTAGAGTAAACATTTTATAAAAGTATTATTATTATTAGTGTGTGTATGAGAGAGATGTATGAGAGAGAGAGAGAGAGAGAGAGAGAGGGAGAGAGAGAGAGGTGCACTTGTGGGTGTCAGCAAACAACTTGCAAGAGATAGTTCTGTTCCCGCACCTTGGATTTTGGGAAACAAATCCAGATCACCAACTGGTTGTTCAGAAAGTGTTTTTAACTTCTGACCCATCCCACCACCCTTGAACATTTTATGGTTTGTAGTCAGTACTGTGCTGGTCCATGTCCAACAGCTGGTCCTTGAGGAGGACTCACCAGAGTTTACAGTGTTTGCTCATTTCCTCTGCACTGGGATTCCCACCAGGGATCGTCAAAATACAAAGGTGAAGTCACAGCCCTGAGTGGAGGACAGGTGGCCAGTGTTGGCTGTCACAAGCCTGTTGGAGCCATGTCAAGATGGCTAGTGCTAGTAGATCAATGCTTCCCAGCATCAGATGTTCTATGCTCTTACACTCTTGGCTGGCTCAGAAATGGCCCCCATTTAAGTTCTAATTTCCTGCAAGAAGTGTTGACTTCAACTGGACAGAGTTGATTCCACCGTGGCACTGCATTGCTATGGAATGCTATCCCTTCCAAGCCAGCATCTCGCCGCCTATCCCCAGAGATAGCTTTGCTCGTCTTCCTCTGCCATAGTTACTGAAGAGTAGAAAATGCTTCATAATTACAGCAGGTTCCCCTGTGGGTCTCCAGCCTCTGTCTGCTGCTGGCGGGGCCTGCTCTTCACTTAGCTACCACTTAATGTTAGGTACTGCTTTGTGTCTTTGTTGCAGGCTGTGACCTTGGAGTGCACTTGAGACTTGCATTTTCTTCCCTGTGCTTTTAAAAAGGAGTCTTCTTTGTTCATTACCTGGGATATTGAGTGTTTGAGTATTAAAGGCAGTCATTTCTTTGGGATTCTTACTGGAAAACCCTCCAACTGGAGATGGTCAGGTTGACTGTTTTGCCCTCTTTATTCTCATGTTATAGTTTTCTGCAAATTGCTCCATGGACAGTCGCCAGATGCCAGCTGTGCCACTTCACCAAGCTGTACACTCTCAGCAAAGCAGAAAGGAACACTTACTTATAAACCATCAGAACAGCCTTCCTTTTCAATTCTGCTTTGCTTTGTCATAAAAGGAAATGATTCAGCCCAGTTCATGCAGTCACTTTATGGCAAAGTCAGGTTTAGAACCCAGGACTCCTAGTCAGTCCTTATCTCTGTCATTAGGCTGGTCACTCACTGGCCCGTATATAAATCCTCCTGAGACTAAGGCTCCAAGTTAACTCCTGAAACACCAAGAGACTTTGGAGTCACTTTCAAATCCTTAAAGGAAGATTAAATGATACTTAATACTTAACCTCTTGTCAAGTGGGCTCTGTCATTTCCTGTGTGGTACATGTCTGTCCCCTGCATGCTTGTCTCCATAGGAGAGCTCCCTTCAAGCATTTTCAGCCTGACCCTGGTTTGTGGGTACATGGTAGATGTTCCTCTTTAACTAATCACCCGTGCTCTGTATGGCTCATCTGAGGTCGGGGCATTCTAAGAAACTGGTTCCTGGTCATTTCTGCCCAAAGATTTCCCGTTAGATGATTCCCTTCCTACCCAGAAATGCACTTCTTTTCTGAGGTGGGCATCTGCTGTGGCATGGGCTATAATGTTCTAGTTCATACCATGCAGATAGCACGTGGGTCCAATCTGCGTGTGTGGGTGTTATGCTTGAGACCCAGAGAGTGTTGATCAGTTGGCCCTCGCGCCCTCAGTTTTCTCTACCAGTTAGTTATAAAGGGTCCTTGGAACTGAAGATGGAGGTGGTCTGTGGTGATGGACTAAACTGGAACAGGATGTGAGGAGGTGGCTGCAGCTGGGGGTGTCTGTGGTGTTGCTATGGTTACTGTTCCTTGTGTGATAGCCCTGTTCTCAGTCTGTGCTGAATGCAGGTGAGAATCACTTGAGCGATGAGAAAATTAAGCTCAGAGATGTTAAGTCAGTTACTAAAGGTCACTGAAGAGTAAGACATATAGGACATGGGCCAACTTTTTTTTTTTTTTTTTTTTTTTTTGAGGTCACATTTGACAGTTGAAACTCAGATCCTCTAGAGGAATGTCATTATCTGGGTTGATACTGAGGCTCTTTCTAAATGCCTTTCGGGTGCTCTTGGACCCTGTGGAACCGAGCTTCACCGGGCTCTGCTGTTCTGGCCTTAGCTGTGATTCCTTTTTTCTCTACAAGGTCACCCAAAATTCTCCACATCTGAAAAGAGGCCTTTGAGATGAAACAAGTCAGCACTTTTCCTTTTCTCTCCTTCCCTTCCTTACTCCTTACCCCCCTTCCCTTCCTTCCTTTCTGGTTCCTTTGTTCTGGTCCTTCCCTCCTCATTGTCTCCCTGCCTTCCTCCTTTCATTTTGGTGCTAGGGATAGAGATGTGGCCCCACAGTCCAAGCTTGCTCCAAACTCCCCATGTAGCTAAGAATGACCTGAACTGATCCTCCAGCCCCTGAGTACTAGACTTACAGGTGTGCACCATTGCTCTGTTTTATATGGTGCTGAGGATTGAACACGGGGCTCTTCGTCTGCTAGACAAGCACTGCACACACTGTCCTCAGCTCCTCAACCCTTTCATCTGCAGGCAATGGAGAAACTTCCTTGGGGTCTTGAAATCAGTTAGCTGCAGAGTTAGCACACACCTGCTGACAGTGGACAGTCCCTTTACACCGTGTAAGCCCTCTGCCTTAGCATAAGCATTCTGCTGTCACAGAAAGAGTAAAGCCACCTTCTCTCTCCCACTTTCTTGCGGCATAATGGGGAACAGTAAAAAGGGGGCAGCAGAAGAGTGCCAGGTGGAGGTGTGGCTGGCACCCAGGGCAGAGGAGCTCAAAGAGATGCTGTAATTCATATCTCAGAGCTCTCTTGCTTGCTAGCCACCCCACCCCCCACCCCACATCCTCAGCCAGGAGAATTCCAGTGTTAAAACTGACTCTGAATGAAGAGAGAAGGGAATGGAACTTAAGGATTCTGTACTGTGGTTCTGTATATGAGCTTCCGTTCTCAGTCACTCAGACAGAGCCTCCCTGCTCTAGCTGTGCCAGGACCAATGCCCAGATACTGGGAACAAGTAGAGGGGAGAGGGTAGTGTAACGGGGCCTGGAGAAGCTGGCTGGTTCAGTTGTTTGCAGCTCCTACTGCTGAGGAGCAGTTGCTGTGCTAGGTGCCAGGATGGAAGGGAGTACCCCACATTGCTCCTACCTTTGGGTCCTCCTACCTTTTTGTTCTGTCCTGCAAACAATGTTATCAATTTTTCTAAAATCAGGAATGTCTAACAATCACTGTATATATCGGATGTGTTGGATCCTCCTTTTTTTCTGCCCAGTGTGATAATCATGTTTCATCATGTGTGGCCCTTGAGTCAGGAATACACAGTGGCTCAAGAAACAATCAGTTACAGTATGGAAAAAACGGCTGTGAACCACACTTTAAGCAAGTTCTCTTTTTCTTAGAGTCTAAAAGTGTTAGTGCAGAAATGATTGTGCAGAAGAATGTCCTGGGTGTCTGCTGAACACATAGTGCGGTCAGAGGGGATGTGTACATGCGTGCAAGAAGCTTCCAGGCATGCGTCCACTCTTTCAAGAAACTGCTACACACTGTTGAGCGGTGGTCTTCAGCTGCTGTTAGAACCATCTGAGATCCCGTGATGGTGCTGAGGATGCAGTCAGTGTTAGAGTGCTGTTGTAGCACATGTGAGGCCCCGTTTTGAGTGCTGTTGTAGCACAGGTTAGGCCCTGGCTTCTAGCCCTAGGACCAAAACTCACTGCTGAAGCCAAGTCCCAGGCTGGTTGATCAGAACCTTTGGACTTGGAGCCCAGGCAGCAATAGTTTTTTTTGTTTTGTTTTGTTTTTTTGTTTTTTGTTTTTTGTTTTTTAAAGCTCTCCTCAGGGCAGCTAAGTATAGCATGAGAAGCATCGCCATGGCAGGGTGAGGAAAGCACTGATGTTGGAACCCAGGTTTCAACATCAACCTAGGAGACCACAGGTTCCTCTGAGCTAGCAGGCTGAGGAGAAGGCAGAGTTCCCCAGGGACACTGATGCTCCAGCTTGCACACCATAGTGAGTGCCATGAGAAGCCACAGAGCCAGTGCATGGTTTTTGAGGACATGAGAAAAAACCCCACAGGTTTGGTTTGGTTTTGTTCTCTTGGTTCCAGGACTAACCTCTCTAGTGCTTCTCAAATTCAAGTTCACGGACTGGAGCAGCTGCATCAGAATTACTGAGAAGTTTGATAGAGATGCAGGTCACTGAATGCTCCTTGGAGGCCGTGAGGCACGCCTGCAGATGTTAATAGTACTGGGAGCATGCCAGGCTGTGTGTGTGCAGGGTCATCTCACTAAATCTCCACAGCAGCCCATTTAGGTGGGTACCATGATTTTCCTCACAATTCACATAGGACCAGCAAGGCCCATGGGATTAAATGCTTGACTTTGGCAGGGCTCAGCATGGCTTTGATAGCTGTGTTCATAAAAGTTCTCTGTATGCTGACAATATTTTATTTAACTGAAGAGAATTTATTTTTAAGAAGACACATATGTATTTGTCCTGAAGACATGAATATATGTCTAGAAAAGACTTCAAAAACTGAGAAATTTTTACATAATCAAGAAAGTAGCAAATAAATATAGAGGATATCTGTGAACTAATGTGTTAACTAGATGTTGGTTATAGTAAATTTCATTTTCTGAGGTTGAGGATAGATGAAAATGGACCTGTCTTCCAGTAGGACGCAGAAAAGGCATTATGCATCTCCGCCACAGCCACTACTTGAAATGGCTGTAGAACATTCACAGGCCAGGAAGAGCTTATGTGCGATGAGAGACATAAATCTGCACTTATGGCATGATCCCACTTCTGTTTAGAGGTAGTCATGCAAATATATTTATGTAAAGAATAGTTAAGGGTAGTTGTCTTAGCTAGGATTTCTACTGCTGTGGTAAAGTCCATAAGCAAAGCAATTTGGGGAAGAAAGAATTTATTTCATCTCAGTTGTATTCTATTATGAAGGAAAGTGAAGGCAGGAACCTGGAGGCAGGAACGAAAACAGGCTGTGGAGGAGAGCTGCTTACTGACTTGGCTTGCTCAGTTTGCTTTCTTATACAGCCCAGGGTGTCCTGCCCAGGAGTGACACTGTCAGCACCTAAGCCCACCCACATCAATCATTCATCAATAAAATGTGCTACAGGTTTGCCTACAGGCAGTCTGCTGGAGGCGTTTTAGTTCCTCTTCCCAGATAACTCTAACTTGTGTCAAGTTGACAAGGGGAAAAAAAAAGAGAAAGCCAGCCAGGACAGTAGCTATGCATATTGTAATTGTTTTTTCTTTACTCTTTTGGGGGGCCGCCACCCAGCTCCCAAGTAAATCACACACAGAGGCTTATTCTTACTTATGAATGTCCAGCCTTAGCTTGGCTTGTTTCTAACCAGCTTTTCTTATCTTAAATTAACCCACCTACCTTTTCCCTCTGGGTTTTTATCTTCCTTACTTCTGTTTATCTTTCCTTCTTACTCTAGGGCTGACTGTGTGGCTGGATGGCTGACCCCTGATGGCCTCCTCTCCTCGTTTCTCCTTCCATTTATACTCTCTGCCTGCCAGCCCCGCCTATCCTTGCTCCTGCCTTGCTATTGGCCATTCACCTCTTTATTAGGGCCACCAGGTATTTTAGTCAGGGCACAGTAACCCAATCTCAGAGTTAAACAAATGCTGCATAAATAAAAGTCACACACCTTAAAATAATATTCTACCACAGTTATGCATGAAGAGGTGGACAGAGGTTTCTTTGGCTGTTGGTAATATGGTATGGCTGTGGGGTTGTTGGTTGTTGGTTTTTGGGTTTTGGTTGGTTTTTTTTTTTTTTTTTTCAATCTTAAGTGTTACTTCCGATTCTGCTTTTGGCTTACACCACACTGAACATTGTATGAAATAAATACATAAAGTTTCTGAGCTAATTTAAACTAAAAGTAAGACAGAACTAGGTGTTCCGGTACACACCTTTAATCCCAACACTCGGGAGGCAGAGGCGGGCAGATCTCCGTAAGCTTGAGGCCAGCCTGGTCTACAGAGTGAGTTCCAGTCCAGCCACTCTGCATAGTGAAACCCTGTTTCAAAAAGAAGGGATGGTCGTGGTGGTGGTGTCATGGCTTGGTGGGAAAAGCTGCTTACAGTTCAAACCTGGTGACCCAAGGTCAGTCCCCAGAACCCATGTATCCCCAATATCTAACATTTCCCCAGTATCTGTCACTGCCTCTCTCTCCCTCTCCTTCCCCTCCCTGCTTTCCACACACATACAAATTTTGTTTATGTACATGAGCACATATCAACCTTGTTTTTCTTTAACCTACATTATGCTTATAAAGGAAATCCATGGCTGCATGATTCTCTGCCTACTTCCCTCATTCTCACTTCCTTCCCTCCCATCCATTTGTGTTCAGCCTTTGGACTGTTTTATTGTTTGTTTGTTTTTTTTTTAATTTTGTTTTGCTTCCTGGCAGTGCTGGGAATCAAACCCAGGACTTGCAGGTGCTAGACACAAGCCAGAGTCCATCCTGGCCTTTGTTCATCCATATTTCTATCATTCAACAAACATTTACTGGACAGCTACTATATGTCTAAGATCATGGAGGATGAAAAGGATTCTTGGTGCGCTCTAGACACTCAGCATCCTCCTCATCATTAAAACTTAACTTTTATTTGGAATGACTTTAGACTTATAGAAGATAGTTACAGGAACTAGAGAGATGGCTCAGTGGTTAAGAGTGCTGACTGCTCTTCCAGAGGACCAGGGTTTGATTCACAATACTTACATGGTAGTTCACAACCATCTGTAAATCCAGTTTCAGAAACTCTGATACCCTCTTCTGGTACTTCACACACAGTGCACAGGCATGCATGCAAGCATAACACCCATACACATAAAATAAAAATTTAAAACAACTTTTTAAAAGTAACTAGTGGGCCTGGAGAGATGAAGTGCATTTGCTTTCTCTCCCAGAGGACCCAGGTTTGATTCCTAGCACCCATGTACCAATTTACAACTATGCATAACTCCAGTTTCAGGGGATCCAATGCCTTCTTCTGACCTCCGTGGGCACAAGTCTCTTGTGGTACAGATACATACATGCAAGGAAAACATTCATACACTTAATTTTTTTTGTTTTTGTTTTTCAAGACAGGGTTTCTCTGTGTAGCTTTGGAGCCTATCCTGGCACTCGCTCTGGAGACCAGGCTGGCCTCGAACTCATAGAGATCCTCCTGCCTCTGCCTCCCGCGTGCTGGGATTAAAAGTGTGTGCCACCAATACCCGGCCATACACTTAGTTTTTAAAGATAACTGGGAAAATATCAAAAAGAAGTTAGTTGCCAAGAGTGGGTGCAGAGTTCCAGTGTGTCCTTGTGAGTTTCAGTTTTCCTTAACATTATTACATTGTTACCTTCCATCACTGCTCCCTCTACTGAGCTTAGGAGCCAGGGAAGCTGCAGTCATCTGCCTTTTCCCAGTAGCTCCTGAGTCAGAACGTTATTACTCTGCAGTAGTGTTGTGTCTCCTTAATCTCTTGGGCTCTCTAAACTGTCTTATATTGTTGACCTTGACAGTTTGACTGTTCAGCTATGTTTTCAGAATATCTGTTTTCTTATTGGAATGTGATTATAGACACAAACAAATTAAAACAAACAAGCAAACAAACAAAAACAAACTAGTGGAGAGAGAAAAAAAAAACAAACCAATGAGGGCACCAGATTTTATATATATATAAAACAACTTTTAAAACATATATATATATATATATATATATATATATATATTTTGCATTGATGAGTTTGTTATGCATTGGCCAACTACTACTAGCCATGGGGCCTGCCCTGCAGTATGGCTGATATCACCAATGACATTGAGTATTAATTGCAGGTAACATCTTGGTTACCGGGTGGGACTTTGTGTCCTTGTTGGGCTTGAACCAGTGCAGGCCTTGTGTATACTGCCACAGTCTGTGAGTTCATGTATATCCATCCTGCTGTTTCCTTGGAATCATCCACCAGTTCTGGCTCTTACAATCTTTCTGCCTCCTCTTCTGCAAGACATCCCGTTTAGGTCTGAGTGCTCCCAAGTCTCTCGCTCTCCACACATTGTCTGGTTGTGAGTCTCTCTGTTAGTTCCCATCTACTGCAAGAAGCAGCTTCTCTGATGAGTGTTGAGCAATGAACGCTCTGATCGATGGGTGTAGTATTATGTCATTAGGAGTCATTTGATTGCTATATTTATTTACCAGAATAATAGTAGATTTTTCCCTAGCCCCATGACTGATCTAGTTTTGTTTCAGTATTTTAGTCTTATTGGGTTGTTGTTTTTTTTTTGTATAGTTTGCGCATTTGTGTTGGTACTTGTTTTCTTTTGTTTTATTAAGAAAGAACATAAAGTTGGGTGGGCATGGGAGGTGGGAGAAGTTGATGGAGGAGAAATAATATGGTCAAAATATTGTATGAAAAATAATAAATAATTTTTACAAAAGAATGTGGTTATGGGTTTTTTCAAGAATCCAAATGTAGTCAAGTTCCCCTGCTCTTCTCTCCTCCCCAGGGACCCCTGATGTGCACATGGCACTCTTGCTTACAGCCTTCTCCTGTAAAGTTACTATTTTTGCTCTGGAAACAAATCCCTCAGTTCAGTCTTCCCTCAGAGATAGGAGGATTAAGTGCCTCTCCTGAAAAGGTAGCATCTATACACATTGATGGGTATGGGGTTATCAATTTCTTTGGCAGAGCTGAGGATGGAATTCGGAGCCTGGCATGCACTATGCCCTGCCATGGGCCATAGACACTCTGCGCAGTTTAGGGTATTTCCCCCTGGTTGCTCCTGTTTGGACACTCGGGCTCTTTGTGCTGCTCTCTTAATTTCCCTGATGTGGCCTCATTCTTTTTTTATTCTTTTCCCTTGAGCACTTTATTTTTTCTCGTACTATAAAATGGCCAAGGCATATCTTGTGGTTTTTTCTTTCCTAGCTCTAAATTCGGCCATGTGTCCAAGGCACCCTGACATCTTTTATTGGAGAATGGTTTTTAGAAAACAATATCTGGCTGGGTGTGGTGGCACACACCTTTAATCCCAGTACTCAGGACGGGGCAGAGGCAGAACTCATATCTCTGAGTTCCAGGCCGACATGGTCTACAGAGTGAGTTCCAGGACAGCCAGGACTACACAGAGAAACTCTGTCTCAAAAAGGAAGGAAGAGAAAGAAAGAAAGAAAGAAAGAAAGAAAGAAAGAAAGGAAGGAAGGAAGGAAGGGAGAAAGAAAGAAGAGAGAGAGAGAGAGAGAGAGAGAGAGAGAGAGAGAGAGAGAGAGAGATGATTGATAGATTGATCTGGGACCCAGAGGCAAGGTGCCTTTCAACAGAGAGGAGAAGGGAAAAGGTACATGTCCCCTACAGTGTATGATGGCTCTGGGAGGAGGGCAGCTCTGTGTCTCCCCAAGTAAAGCCCTCACTGAAGGCCTGTGGTTTGAAGTTGAATACAATTATCCAAATGGAAGTCAGGGTTGAGGGAGCAGTGGAGACAGGTGGGAGGAATATGTGTTCCCACTGTGCACTGTGCAAGCATCTAGCTTTTTAACTTGAACTGACTGTAGACTCTGAGTGTAGGCCTTGTTCTGACTTTCTGTCTTCATCATACACAGATGAGCCATTCTTACAGCTTGCATTTCTCTAAGAGGGCTTTCCTCTGTAAGTTCTGAAGGTAGACTGTCCTTTGCCCTCTTTTGACCCTCTGTCCCTCCCTCCTTCCCTTCCTTCCAGGTTTTTTTTTTTTTTTTGTTTTTTTTGTTTTGTTTTGTTTTGTTTTTCTGAACTCCCTAGTTCCTGCTTTCTGCCATGCTGAATGCCAGGCCAGGGAGCACAGGGAAAATGTTCCAGTTCTTTCCTGTGAAGGAGTCCTGTCATCTAGGATGAGATCCCAAGGCTTTCTTCCCTTTAACCTTCCACCAAGTGTCTACTTTCTGTGGAGTGTTAGCAGTGTGTGGTCCTGTCAAACTGACCTGGTGTGTGGCTCTCAGCAAGTGTTTTCTGTTCACAGATAACAGTTGGTGTGTACGATCCCTGTAACCTAGCCCAGTATCCTGGATGGCCGTTGAGGAATTTTTTGGTCCTGGCAGCCCACAGATGGTATTTACATGTGTGTCATGTCTGTGTGTCTTCATCTATATGTTTCCCACAGTGGGTCTATTTATGTCAGCATCTTTCCTTAAGTGTGTTGATTTCATTCCTGGTGTAGAAACTAGAAAATAAGTCAATTAAATTAGCTGTGGTCCAGTTTCTACCCCTGGTGCTCCTAAGCAGGTCTACTAAGGAGCCCCAGCCCCAGCCTGTACTATGCTGAAGACATTTAGACGGTGGTGAGGTCATAGGTCATAGCCAGAGGCCATGACACTGACATTCTCCAGTCCTGCCTTCCTGCTTTTAGACAGGAATTTCCTATTGTTACTACCTCCCACCTTTGAAAAATTCCCTAATCCTAAAATAATAAAAATGGGCATTGGGAAGAGCCAACTTACACTTGATAAGACATTCAGCATCATTGGATATCAAGGAAATAACATTAAACCTATAAGAAGTCAGCAGCCACAGCCCCGCCAAAATCACCTAAGGAAAGTGACCATGACAGGTAGAGTTGAAATGGAAGGCAGCAAGATTCACAAAATATGCTGTGACACTTGTGGCAGGATCTGCTGGAGTTAAAAAAAACCATGGCTCTGTGGTGACATTCTGAGCTTGTTGCTTACAGGGTTACAGGCTGGATGCAAGCAGCACACACACACACACACACACACACACACACACACACACACACACACAGAGGCACACATGCTCACACAGGCACACACAAGCATGCACACAGTGTATAGCAGCACTGTGGTTACCAGCCCCAACCTTGTCCTCTTCCATTCTGAATGGATAACAGAGGCATAGGAGGCTCCTCACAGCAGGTGTCCTATCTGAGCATGTCTTCATGCATAGCTTTTCTTTCTATTTTTTTAAGGCTTATTTTAAATTTTACGTGTATTGAGTGTTTTGCCCATGTGTGTATATGCATCACATTTTTGCCTTTTTGTAAAGACAGAGTCTTATTGTGTAGTCATGGTTGACTTAGAACTCACAGACATCTGCCTGCCTCTGCCTCCTGAATGCTAAAATTAAAGGTATGCACCACTACAACTGGCTATAGATGGTTTTTTAAACACAACATTGAGGGAATTAAGCCAGCCTGAAAGGAATACATGTCATGATTCCACTTATGTAGTTCAAAACAGGCAAAGCCATTATGGGGCCCTAGAAGGGGATGGTCCAGATAGGTGTAGTCAAGCTTAGAGGGATTGTGTGATTTTTCTTTGTGTTTGATTTACTTAAGTAAAAAATGTTTACTCTAAAATATGAAGATAGACAAATATTGACAGCCCCTAGAGAGACTGGTTATTCATGCACTCAGCCAGTCCAGCACTTTTGCTGTGTATCTCCTGGCTTCTGGCAATGGGCCTTAGGAGTCCCATGTTAAGATCTTGGGAGCATCCCACCCCAGATTTAAAAGCTTTCTTTGTCAGAATTATCTGTCTGCTGTGTGACTGCTATAGAAAAATTCACCTGAGGAAAAAAAAAAATCCCAGCTAAATTGGCAGCCAGACTCTAAAATGCACAGACAGAGGGTACTTGCACGAATGTGCTCAAAATCTCTCCAAGGTTAAGGAGGTCAGACAGAAGTGATTGCGTGCCCTGAATTCTCTGCAGCTGGCCTGGAAAACACTTACGCCAGCTCTTTTTCTCCTCCTTTCTTATCAAATGAAATAAACACAAACCCGGTGTGGGCAACAGGAGCGGCAGTTTCCAGTCTGTTGAAGTCCTCTGCTTTCGAGACCGCACCATGCAGGGGACGAGAGATGTGGCCCACAGCATCATCTTCGAGGTGAAACTTCCAGAAATGGCATTTAGCCCAGGTAATTGGCAAGTTTTTGCCAATGTGTGTAATGATGAGTGACCAGAGACCCAGAAGACACGGCTCCCATCTCGCAGGCAGTGTGAGCACCTACCTGGAAGAGAGGGCAGCTGTGTTCAGCCCTGAGCAGAGGCTGAGTTGTTTGGCAGCTTCTCCAATGGAGTTTTTCAGTCTGGGGGTGGGGTGGGGGTTTCTCCAGCTTTATTTTTATTTGTTTCATTTTTGAACAACACAAATTCTTTATTCATGCCTCTTCCTCCAGGAAGGGTGAAGTTGTTAATTAATTAACGTGTTTATTCATTGAGTACTTGAAGGTGTGTGTGACCCTGTTCTCAGAACAGAGTATCAGTCAGCAAAGGGGCATTTCTCCTTCCACGTCTAATGCCTTCTCTCACCCTTGCCTGGCAGGTATTAGCGTTTATCCAGGTTTTATAGATTAGGAAACAGTCTTCGGGGCATTTTACAAACAGTGTTAGATGTGTCTGTGCAAATTTATTCAAAGTGTATGTACACACATGCAATGCACATACACTCAAGGTAGAATTCATGCCCAAGTTTGAGTGAATGGGGAAGATACACACACCATAAAGTACTGTGTGAAGTCACCACGTAGTTAGTGTCCAGTCTATGATGCTGCTCACTCAGGGCTCTTTTAAGCTTACTGTCCACACGATCACTGTGCATAGTTCTTTCCAGGTGAATCCCCTGCATCACAGTGCAGCTCCATATAGATTGCACAGCTCCTCCTGATAAGGCAGTTTTCTTCAGTGCTCGTCTCTACCCAAGTGCTGAAGTCAGAAAAGACCCAAGATTGCCTCTTTCTTGTTGACTCTGTGCTCCAGCATGAAGATTATGAATACAACCCGAGAGGTGAACAGAGAATCCTCTGCTTGGTCCAGGGAGGAAGCCACTCCCTCCATTCAGAGGCTTTCTGATTAGCTTTTGGCTTGGCGCCCTCTTCTGGTGCATCCTGAAATAGCTCCATGGCATGCTCCCTTTGGATGCACTAAGTTGTCTTTAAGTTGCAACTCAAAGATAGGGTATGTGGAGAGTCACTAAAAAGTGAAGCCAAGAAGATGCAGCCACCAGACCCCTTTCCAATGCTCCTAATTTTATTCCATGAGGACACTGTCTTCCTATGTCTGCACCGAGCCACCCTGCTGCTCTCTCTGGTGTGACTTATGCTTTTCAATCCCAGGCCTAGGTTCATTCTACATCTCCATCTTCTTCATACTCCATGTTGAAGAGTGGTTACTCATCTTAGAAGGGGCATTTTCCTTTTGTTTTACATATATAAATTAGTGTTTCTACTTAGCTGCAAATAAAGCTCTATAATAAACATTATGACGACTTACTTAGCATCATGATGTGAGCCCAAGGCGTTTCCATAGCCACACTCTTCAGTGTAGCTATGTGTGTCATAACAACATCACATCACATAGCATGGTGGTCCCTTAAGAGTCTGTTGCCTAGGGATCTTATGGCCTCTTAATTTGTGTAAACGTACTCTGTGCGTTTTCAGAGCAGGTCAGCCAGCAGCCTGTCATTTCTCAGAACTCCCCTGTCATTAAGTGACACATGGCTCTCTATCTAAGGCATCCCACAGTTGAAACAGCAGTGATGTGAGAAGAGGCAAAACCTCCACAGTAGGTAGAAGGCTTCTCTGTGCACTGGCTGAAGCAGCCGTGGCCACTGCTGGGGATGGGCTGCAATCCCAGCTTCTCCTGCCCCTGTGCTCTGCCTGGTTCCCGGCTGTGAGTGGGCATCATCTCATTCCCAACACATTCTTCCTTCATTTAGGCTGTGTGTTATGAGGATGGCTTATATAGGAGCAGATTACTAATCTCCATATGTAGTCTTTTTCATTATTAATAAGTTTACAATGCATCTAATTTTCTTAGCAATGGCTGTAGCCAACCAAGCATGGTAGCACATGCCTGTGGTCCCAGAACTTGGGAAGTGGAGGCAGAAGGGTCATGAGTTCAAGGCTACATGAGTTCCTATAGATAGATAGATAGATAGATAGATAGATAGATAGATAGATAGATAGACAGACAGATAGATAGAAAGGGGAGGCTTATATGTAGATATTTTAATTTGAAATGTCCAGTTGTCTTAGATGCTGTTTGTATAAAGGGAGACCATGGTTTGTGTCATGGTGGTAGTATCTGAAAAGCATTTTTAAAATATAACATAAGGACAGTTTAGAATAATGAATTCACAGTAGAAAGTGAATGAGGAGCTCTGAAGGCTTTTGTCCCTTAGGAAAGGAGTCCTGTCACCTTCATCTGAGCATATGCATGAGTTTGAGTGTGTGTGTGCTTGAGTGTGTCCTTAAAAGTGAACATGTGAGTGTGTGCATTAGTGAGTGTGCAAGCATGAGGGTTTGTGTAATTGTGTGCACACATGTGTCTGTGCCTGTGAGAGGATATTTTATATGTATGGTTTGGAGTGTTAGTGTTTGTGGGCTTGCACACATATGGGAGGGTTGTGTAGTTGGTTGTTTTGTTTTTTTTTTTTCTCTCTTTGGTCTTTGGCACCTGCCACCCAGCTCCCAAATAAGCACACAGAGGCTCATTATTACTTATTAAGCTTTTCTTAAATTATCCTGGCTACCTTTTGACTCTGGACTTTTCTCTTTCTCTCTTCTATATACCTTTCTTTTCTTCTTACTTACTCCGTGGCTGGCTGTGTAGGTGGGGGGCTGTATGGCTGGGTAGCTGACCCCTAGAGTCCTCCTCTCCTTCTCCTTTCATTCCCCAATCTCTCTTCCCAGATATCTATTTATTCTCTTTGCCTCCCAGACCCACCTATCCTTTCTCCTGCCCAGCTTTTGGCTGTTCAACTCTTTATAAGACCGGTCAGGTGTTTAAGACAGGCAAAGTAACACAGCTTCATGGAGTTAAAACAAATGCAACATAAAAGAACGCAACACATCTTTGCATCATTAAACAAATGTTCCACAGCATAAACAAATGTAACACATCTTCAACTAATACTCCACATCAGGATTGTGTGAACTGATACTTGTATGTGAACATGTATAGACATGTACATATGAATGTGTGTGGGTTTGTAAGTTTGTGTGCATAAAGGGCCTTTAAGTATTTTTACATGTACTTATGTGTGAGTGTTTTTATGTGTGTAAATGTATACCATGTGTGAATGAATACATGTGACTGTGACTGTATGTGAGCATGCATTTGTGAACCTATATATCTGAATAAGTTGGCATGAGCATGTGTGTGGGGGTCTGTCTTAGTGTGAGTGAGTGTGAGTATATGTATGTGACTTGGTATGCAAGCCTATAAGTGCATATGTGAATATGAGTCCACATTTCTCTGTTAGTGTGGATGCATGAGTCAGTATGCATGTGGGTGAGCATGTGTAAGACTGTGTCTATGTTTCAGTATTGCATGTATGTGATGGTTTAATCTTTGAAAGTATATGTAGGTGAATGTATTATGCATACCTACCTAATGTCAATGTATTTGTGGATGTGTGGGTGTCTGAGTGTGAGTGAATGTATATTTGAGTGAGCATGTCTGTCCATATGTGCGCATATGTAAATATGACACTGTCAGAATGACTTTTGTCAGTGTGTATTTGTGGGTGTCTTAGTGTAGGTGAGTGTTTGAGTGTACAGGAGTTTGAGTGTGAATGTGCATATTTGTGTGCGTGAGTGTTCTGTGTGTCTTGTATTAAAGCCTGTGCATGTGTTTTAGCATGTATGTGTGTGTGTGCCTGTGTGTAAGTGTGTTTGTGAGTGTGTGTGTAACTGATAATGAAACACAGCTCCATTATTGCAGCTTTCACACACTGAGTATTGCTCTACTACCAAGCTGCAGCCCCAACCCAGCCCAACCCCAGGCCCAACCCAGCCCAACCCAGGCCCAACCCAGCCCAGCCCAGCCCTGCCCCAGAGCCTTACTTAAAGCAGACATTGGAAGTGATACTGAAATGTAACCTAAGGCTGAGTTCTCTGCTCAGGAGTTGAAGCTTTATTCTGAAGTCTTTGAGAAAAGAAGAGGACAGAGGTCCCACACAACAGCAGAAATTGTGGGAGGTCTTGTGGCCCTGGGGGGTTTCTGTTAACTTCAGGACATGGAAAGAGTGCTCCACAGTGACAGATCTACATGTGTAGAAATATCCCATCAGTCTTTGTAGCAGAGAATAAGATAAACTCTGGAAATTCTTGGATTGGAGTTTCAGGGGCTCCTAAAACAGGAGTTAAAAGAGGGCAGTCAGGCTGGAGAGATGGCTCATCAGTTAAGAGCACTGGCTGCTCTGGCAGAGGTCCAAATCCCAGCACCCATATGATGGTTCAAAACTGACTCCAGTTATAGGGAATCTGATGCCCTCTTCTGGCCCCTGAAAACACTGCATACATGTGGTGAATTAATATGCAGGCAAAACACTCACATACATAAAATAAAAATAATTTCTAAAAAAGAGGACGGTCAAAGTGAAAAGAAGACACAAGGCCAAGTGGGGGGAAGAGAGGGCAGCTAGGGTGAGAGGGCTTAGCCTGTAAAGTGCTTGCCACACAAGCCAGAAAACATGAGTTCAGACTTGTTTTTATTTCCCCTTTTAGTAAACTTTATGTTTTGTTTACCTTAAGATTGTCCTAAAGCTGTTGGCTGGGAGAAGAACCAGAAAGGAGGCATGGGACCAAGGATGGTGAACCTCAGCGGATGCATGGACCCCAAAAGGTAGACATGACGGGGTGCCCTCGTGTCCATCGGGTTGTGGCTGATCCTGTGCTGTGTGGCTCAGGGATGCTGGTCCTGGTAGTGAGCCAGCCACTGCTGGTCTTGGTTGTCTTGAGGGTTAGTGTGACAGACATCCTGAGGCATGCATGGCTTCTCCACTCTTGTTTCCAGTGCAGACTCTCAGACACCTGGACCTCACCACTGCCTTTTCTAGTCTTTATGGTTGTTATCGTTTAGAGAGTCTTACTATGCAGCCCTGGCAGGCCTGGAACTTGCAGCAATCCACCTGCCTTTGCTTCCTTTCTAGTTCTTTATTCATGGATGCAGGCAGTCAAATGGCTGGATTATATAGCCCAGCTCCTGGGATGGAGAGTTCAGGGTAGGGAGTGGAATATACCTGCCCTGCCTGAAGGATATTATAAGGAACATTGATTTGTGGAGAAACCACATCACTTTCAAGAATGAGAATCTGGTGCCCTTTATTAAGATCTGGGAGAGCTTTCCATTCTTGGAAGGGCCATTCTTTTAAGCTGATACAGTAGCCCCGGACTGCTCTGACTTTCCCTTTCACCTTGCTGTTAGGAGATCCACATAGGAACTTTGGCCAGGCCAGCAATCGCAGAGGACAGTGACATGCTTTCTGTGTGGTAACCTTCCTCCTCTCTGTTACCTACGAGCTTCCTCTTATTTTTACTCTGACTCTGATTGCCTAATTATTTCCATCTTGTTTCCTCCCACTTATCATGTCTATCTCTTAGAAATTAAGACTGGAGCACATGTGAATGTGTTAGATCTCAAACCTGGGTCAAATGACTGAGGTGCCCATTAACACATCAAAACAGACCTGGCCACCAGGTTCTCCCGTCACCCCTCAGTCCCTGCCTGTTACAGGGTATGGCTGGCATATTCCACTCCCTACCCTGAACTTGCCATCCCAGGGGCTGGGCTGACCTTCCCTATATAATCCAGCCATTTTGACTGCCAGTCTCTCTCTGCTTTTTATTTCTTTTTATTTATTCTTTGTGTCTTTCACATCATTCATCTTGATCCCATTCATCTCCCCGTCCCTTTGTATCTGCCTTCTGCACTTGCAACCTCTCCCTAAAATAAAATTAATAGAAAAAAAGACAAATCTCATCATGGAAGCTATACTGTGACACAGAGAGTCACACAGTTTACCCTTTAGTCCATAGATCTTTACTTGCAAGTGTTCCTTGCAGAGTCATTGGTCTGGTTCTAGGTTTCTGCTCACTATTGATAGTGGGCCCTCACTGGGACTCCTGGATGTCCTGTTGTTACCTTGTGTCATAGATATCTTGTAGTTTGAGGTCCACAGAACTGGCCCCTTCATGTGCTCCACCAGATCATAGATGGGGCGGATGTTGGAGTGGGCCAACTCCTCATTTTGGGCCTGGAAAGTTATAGAGTTGTTCATCCCACCAGCTCTCCCTGCTCTCACTACCAGGGTAAGATCTCCAGCATTGCCCCGGCTTCAGCTGGTGAGGGGCAGGGAAAGTACTCTCTCCTACTCGCCACAGGCAAGAGAAGGGGGAATCTCTCCCCAGCTCATACCACCATATGGCAGATGAGGGGTGGGGCCTCCCAAGCTCACATTCTCAGGCCCATTCACCTGCACCATCTACAGTGAGGTGCAGGACCCACTTTTCTGAGCGGTGCAGCCAGTAAGGGAAGGGTCAGCTCCCTTGTCTACAGGGGAGGAGGGCATCCTCCCTACCACATGTATGCCAGCCTCTTGGTCCAAGCTGCCACTCCTGCTCAGCGGCTCTTCTTTTGCTCTCCCCCGCTCTCCCCCCCCCCCCCCCCGCTCTCTCCTCAGCTGGCCCAGCTCAGTCTGATCATGTTCACTCTGAACTATCCCAGGTGTCCCTGCCTCTGGCTATGCTTTCTTTTATCTGCAATAAACTTTCTCTTCCACCATGTCTAGGAGCTGTCATGTCCTTTCCTTTTTATTTCTTTTTTTCATTCAAATGATTCATCAGCACATCGATCTCTCGTTTTTCCAGGCTGGCTGAGTCATCCGTGGATCTGAATCTCAAGCTGATGTGTTGGCGATTGGTCCCTACCTTGGACTTGGACAAGGTTGTGTCTGTCAAGTGCCTGCTGCTGGGAGCTGGCACCCTGGGATGTAATGTGGCTAGGACACTGATGGTGAGTGTGGGGGCCTGTGGCAGCGGTGCAGCTGTGTCTCTTTTTCTAGCACTATTGCCTTTCATCTCCTAGACACCCTTGTGCCTCCCTCCAATTCTTTTTTCCTCTCCTCAGCATCTCTGTACTTCTAAGGGCAATCTGTAGTCTTTGAGACAGAAGCTCCTCTAGTCCCAGCCCAGTTCCCTTCTCACAAGTAGTGAGATTTCATACATGAGGATGTTCCCACTGATGCCAGGAGTGGTCCTCACTGAAGGAAATAGAGGCCAAAAAAAAGTTTCCTTTGTAACTTATTAGTCCAACTTTAAAACTATGTGGTTCCATAAAACGGTGAAGAAATATAGGGGTTGGAGAGATGGTTCAGAGGTTAGGACCACTGCCTAATCTTGGAGAAAACTTGTGTTCAATTCCCAGCAGCCACATGCAGCTCACAACAGCATGTAACTCCAGCTCCAGGAGACCCAATACCCTCTTCTGGACTCCTCTGGCATTATATGTATGTTCTTAGACATGTTGAGACAAAACACTATGCATAAAATAAAAAAAAATCTTTAAATAAAAAGCTTTCCAGAAATGTTCTCATCTGTGAAAATGTCCCTGACATCATGACATTAAAACACAGATTCATCTTGTAAGGCTGGATTAGAAGCAAGGTTTCTCCGGTGTGGAGAAATACTCTGAGAGTGTTCTTCATTGTTTCATATGGGGACGACTTGATGGACATTTCTCTGGAGTTAACTCAGATCCAAAATGCATTTCAGGAGGAGCTGATGTTTATACTTAGTTACTCATTAAGAGAAGCCAAAGACTTCTTGGAGTGCTTGCTAACCTTGAAACAACACAGTACAGTTCTTCTAGCATTCACCTGCCATCTTCCCCTGGTGGCACTGTCAAGAATAACACACTCTGTGAAAGAATTACTGATACTTCCTGGTCTAATGATTGGGAATCTAGGCCCTGGCATATCATTATCTTGTCTTTTAAAAAGAAGTTGCCATTCTAATGATAAAAAACAGAATTTGTACAATTCAGTTTCTGTAGTTTCCTATATTTCCAGGTTCCCAGCTTCTCAGAAGCAAAGTGCTTCTTAGAGACTTCTAGAAATGTGTGCTGGGACATGCTCATCAGGAGTATACCGTGGTATCCTGTTTCCATGCAGGGCTGGGGCGTCAGACATGTCACATTTGTGGATAATGCCAAGATCTCCTACTCCAACCCTGTGAGACAACCTCTGTATGAATTTGAAGATTGTCTGGCTGGTGGCAAGCCCAAAGCCCTGGCTGCAGCAGAACGGCTCCAGAAAATATTTCCCGGAGTGGTATGTTGATGATTTGGGGGGAACATCTATGTTTTTTTTCTCCTGTAAACTCTGTAAATGTTTAAATTCTGGGGATCCTGGGGCATAAGGCTCTGTAGTATTGGTGACTGAGGATCAGACATGTTATTTCCTCCCAGACAGGCATCATATGACCAAGCCTGCCGCCTCCCCCCGGTGATAGCCTTTTAAAAACACTACAAAAATATTGAGGAGAGGGGTCATTGGATACTGTGCTTGCTGTGTAAGCTTGAAGACTTGCATTTGAATCCTCAAAAAACTTATAAAGCCAGGCATGGAAGTATGCATGTGCAATCCTGGTGCTCCCATGGTAAGAAGGAGGCAGAGACAGGAGAGTCCCCAGAAGCTGGCCAGCCAGCTAATCTTACAGGTGCAACAGCAAACTACAACCAAAAACCCTGCTCAAACAAGGTGGAAGGTGTGGACAACCATCTGAGGTTGCCTTTTGACCTCCCCATACACGCAGTGCCTGTGCACCTGCATGCAAATGCATCATACTACACATAGTAGTTCCATGATCATGTCAACATGCTTGCACATGCATGCAAAAGAAAACTAAAATACAACCAGAGCTGAGCTGTAACCCAGTGGTAAAGTGTTTGCCTAGCCAACATGCTGCCCTTCCCAGCACTGCACAGCAAGTGCCTCTCGTGCAGTAGAAATAAATGAAGGAGGAGTGAAGAAGTGTCTTTTGGAGTTCCGTTTTCACCATGCCTGTCTGTAAAGGGAGTTCTGATGGTGAAGATGTAGGCTATTAGTTTTAGTCTGTCACCATACCACATGCTGGCTGCTTAGTACACTCATGAAATTGTGCTGACCATGGGTCTGTGTAGAAGAAAGACTGGCTGAAAGTTGACTTCTTTTCCCTGCTATTATCGAGTCACACCATACTACTTTAGAAATACCAAATGAAAGACAAGTCACTCAACATCCCACTTGGCTTTCTTTCTTTTAGGAGCTGGGAGGGGGGAATTGGTGGTGGTGGTGTTGGGTTTTTTGTTGTTTTATTTTGTTTTGTTTTTTTGAGACAGGGTTTCTCTGTGTAGCCCTGGCTGTTCTGAAACTCACTATGTAGACCAGGCTGGCCTCGAACTCACAGAGATCTGTCTGCCTCTGCCTCCCAAGTACACCACCAAACCCACCAAGCCTGTGTCTACTCTTGCTCTCTTTTGCTGTGATAAAACACTGACCAAAACCATCTGGGAAAGAAAGGGTTTATGTGACTCATGCATCCTGATCACAGTCCATTACTGAGAGAAGTCAGGAACTCAATAGGAGCAGAGGCAGGAATCACACTCTCCATGGCTTGCTCAGCTTTATACACCCCAGAACCACCTGCCTAGAGTAGCAGCACCCACAGCCAATGGGCCCTCCCATATCAATCATCAATCAAGAAAATAGCCGAGAGAGTGCCAACAGGCTAGCCTGATGGAGGCAGTTCCTCAGTTGAGGTTCTAATTGACCAACACTAGCCAGTGCTCTCAACTCACTTCAATACAAGTAAGTTTGGAGATGTGTCTAAAATCTTTCAGCAGGAGTCTACCTGTAGAATACATGGTCATTTTTACCTGACAGGAGACATGTTAGTGATCTTTGAGGCTTCTGCTTGTACTTACAGTGCTAGAAGTGGTACCCTCAGCCCCAGTCATAGGAAAGCCTGCCCTCCAGAAGTTTCCTCCTTTAGCCTTTGGATATTGATCTGTTACCAAAGCCTACTGCTGTTGATGGTTTTATTTCACAAGTGCCATCAGAAGCATCATTTATTGAGTGGAATTCCATAGCATTGACTGAGTATCCACTGTGTACCCAACTATTGTTGAGTAGCCACAGCCTCACCATTGAGACATTAGTCAGGTCTCTGCTGGCACAGTGTGGCCTGTCTCACAGTCCCCAATTCTCAGTGGCATCCAATTGTAAGGCTACACCACAGATATGCAGGCTGGCTGTGTTAGCTGACAGGCAAGACTGGACTCAGCTTCCAGTCTGCTTCATATGTAATTGTTTCAAAATGGAGGCTAGGGAACCACAGTCTCCTAGCCTGCAGTTCTTTGGCTAGAGAGTCTCAAGTCAGCCTCATACCAGCACACCACCTTCTCTTCCCATTGCTCAAGCAAGTCACTGTGCCAAGTCCAGGCTCAGAGGCATTAGGCAGTGTGCTCCATCTTCCCAGTGGGAAACCTGCAAAGTTCTGTGGAAGAAGGCACAGATCTGTCCTTGTACCCTAGGTTGGACAGGCATGCCCGCCTGGGAGAACAGTCCAGTCTGGCATGGAGAGGACTGAGAACCAACCACAGGCCGTACAGATGTTGTCTTAAACCTGAGTCTGCCACTTAGTTCCTGAGCCTTTGCTGACTTGCTGCCCACCCCCTGCAATTATCTTTCTAGTCAGTGTTTTGACAACTCTGGGAAAGCCAATGTTATCCCACTTGCCTGCGGCCACTGGGATGTAGAAGATTGAGGTGTAGTTTGTAATCCTGGCACAGTTTGCTTTCTGTGGAAAGTGAACATCCCTTGCTGTGTTATATTTGTGGCTCTGAGCTCCATCCTCAGCAAACACACACACACACACACACACACACACAGACATGGACACACAGATAGACACACATGTATACACACAGACAGATACACACACACACACACACACACACACACACACACACACACACACACACACACACACACACACACACACGGCTCAAGGAAATGGAGAAGGTGGAGAGCACAGGCCCAGGTATTTGAGGGAAAAAGCAGTAGTAGCACTGTGCACAAAGAAATTTCTGGTTGTAAGTGATATAAGTATGGCCATTGCCTCTCTAGAATGCCAGCGGGTTCAACATGAGCATCCCGATGCCAGGACATCCTGTGAATTTCTCTGATGTCACGCTGGAGCAGGCACGCAGAGATGTGGAGCAGCTGGAACAGCTCATTGAGAGCCATGATGTCATCTTCCTGTTAATGGACACCAGAGAGAGCCGGTGGCTTCCTGCTGTCATTGCGGCCAGCAAGCGGAAGGTGGAGTGTGCTATTTGCTGCCTCTGTCCAGAGCTTAGTGAGCCACCCAAGAGAGACGTGTCCATAGCCTACCTTCCCCCAGGAAGGAGGGTGACCTCTGTGGCCTTGTAACCATAGCCCACCCTCCCCCTGGAAGGAGGGTGACCTCTGTGGCCTTGCAGCCCTTCTTTACCTCACACCGTCACCCAGCATGGATATACTTACTATTCTCTGAGCAACCATTGCAGGTGCTATTGTTGGTACATATGGCGGTCAAGGCTCGTGCCGTAGACTGCTTTAATAAGTATGCAGTCACTCTCAGGGAGGTTTTCAAAGAATGGTAATAAGAAAATACTTATTACATATTATAAAATAAAATAGTATATGAATCTTTAATGTTACATGTCTATATAAAAACATGCATGTCTGCCTCTACACAATCCACCCCTCATCTGTCAGTCATCTGTCACCTATCATCTGTCTAGTGTCTGTCTATTGTGTATGAGGCAAAGGGGAAGGGGAGAGGAGATACAAGAGGCAATACCCCAGCAGTTTCTGGAACCCCCCAGAGCTGTGTCAGGAGTGGTTTTTTTTACATTCTCTTATTTTCTTCTCCAGCATGCCTTTTCTTGATTCTTTCAAACTTTGTATGTGACCAAAAGTTTGGGAGAACAACTTAAATCACAACCAAGAGGAGTTCTTACAATACAAACAAAGAAGGCTTCTCTTAAGTGCCTTTGGTGGGCAAATCATGGTTTACAAGTGGTGTCTCAGTAAACTTCTGCAGGGAACTAAAAGGACAGGGTAGAGTGGTGCTGGCACCCACCAACTGCTCTCCACACCTCTCTCCTCTCAGCTGCATGACCTTGGAACAGAGGTGGAACTCTGACCTTCAGTATTCTTGTCTATAAAAGGCAATGCTTGTAGGGGTTTTGAAGGAGATGGTTTCTGTTAGTAGTTTATCAATTCTCTTGCAGGTTTCACCTGCCTATTAAAGTCTAGCTACACTCACATGAAAAAGAAAGCAATTTTAAGGTAGCTGCATATGAACTCAGCCTTGTTCTGGTGTGTTTGTCCTGACCCCCTTTTATTCCTTCAATGCTAACAGCTGGTCATCAATGCTGCCCTGGGGTTTGACACCTTTGTTGTCATGAGACACGGCCTGAAGAAACCCAAGCAGCAGGGCGCTGGGGACCTGTGCCCAAGCCACCTTATGGCACCTGCTGACCTGGGCTCCTCCCTTTTTGCTAACATCCCTGGATACAAGCTTGGCTGTTATTTCTGCAATGACGTGGTGGCTCCAGGAGATGTAAGTCAAGTTTCGTGGTTACAAACAGCTCTGTTCAGCATCCCATGTGCTGGGGCAGGATCCTGCCCTCCCAGGGCTGTTTCAAGATTGTCTAGTAAAGAGCAATCTCTAGTTGGGGTGGGTGGCGTTATCCCACCATGAGC
Organism: Cricetulus griseus; assembly: GCF_003668045.3. Lineage (NCBI taxonomy): Eukaryota > Metazoa > Chordata > Mammalia > Rodentia > Cricetidae > Cricetulus > Cricetulus griseus. The sequence goes on along the minus strand of NC_048601.1, from coordinate 30,137,368 downwards.
TGTGAATGGCCAAGCTACAGTCATTGCATGAATGTGGCTGCAGCCATCTGACAGAAGCTGAGTAAGGAAACTCTGCATAGCTGGTCCCTTATAGAAAGAGCTCTAGAAAGAGACCCATATACGAGAGACTAAAGCCCCAGGTTCTGGTCCAGGCCTTCTGCTGTCTCCTCAGTGATCCAGAAGTCCTCTTATTCCCTGTGACTTTGTAGAACAGGGCAGGGCACAGGCCCGACACACTGTCAGGCAACTGCATTTCAGGTAAACACCAAGTGCCCTTTTGGTTTGGTTTGGTTTGGTTTTTTAAGTATATAAGTATTCAAGAGCTGCTAAGAATAAAAAAAAATATTGTTTGTCTGAAATTGAACTCTTAACCATTCCTCATGTATTTAATCTGACAATCTAGAAGAGACAGCCCACCTGTCCTGAGCATGCTCAGCGCTAAGCAGGTGGAATGTGAGGCAGCCAGGAGTGCCTCCAGCTGGGTTCTCTATGAGGCCTGGTGAGCCTGCCAGAGCAGGCATTTCTCAGGGGTATCAGGGGCAGACATGGCTTTTCCTTTTCCCACAGAGAAAAGCTGCCATCTTCTCCTTGTGCTAGAGCATGCAGCTTGTCCTAATGGTCAGGGGTTGCCATCAAGCAGCGTTGAGGCCTCAAGCAGGACAGTCATGTCTTTTCATTCCATGAAATTTTTATAGCCTCAAATAGCCCCAGGATTTGCCCCATTTGGAAGGTTAGAATTTGTGAGGTTGACCCAGTGACGGCTTGTGTGTGGAGTCAGGTAATAACAAATGTTTGCAGTTTTTCAGTTAAGTCCTCAGACTAGTCAAGGTGGCAAGGCAGTGTGCAGAAACAGAGGACAGCAAGGAAGAGATTGTGGCTCCTTCCTCAATCAGGGTGGCTCTGAGCCATTACCTCAGGGAAAATAGCAGGACAGGGTCACCAGCTACTCATGATTGTTCCTCCCTGTGACTCAACCTCTCATCTACTAAGTATAAGAGAAGGGATGGATTCCTCCACAGGGACACTGGGTGCAGAGCCACCATGAGGCCATGCCACTGATGGTCAGTGTCCCCGTCTGTGTCCCTTAACAGTGTGCATCCTGTTCAGTGTATTACTCTTTTTTTAATTATAACCCTCCCAAGATACAATGGGGTGAGGCTGGCTGACCTTTGTCAGCTATACCAATCTGGTTGTATTTTCGTCTTTATCATGGGGAGTTTCCTCTATGGCTGCCTGGACTAGAATATTCTATACATGTCAGTGGTTGTTTCTCTTTAGTCAACCAGAGACCGGACGCTGGACCAGCAGTGCACAGTGAGCCGCCCAGGCCTGGCAGTGATTGCAGGTGCCCTGGCTGTGGAGCTGATGGTTTCTGTCCTGCAGCATCCTGAGGGGTGAGTCTGGAGCCCAGAGATGAATGTTTGAACTGAGTGCTTGTCAGTAATCGCTGGGCACGGTCTCCCTCAGGCTCTCTTGGCTTTTCTGACCTTAAAACAAGACAAAAACCAAACCAAAACAAAACAGAAAAAACCTAGTCCAATTCTTTGGCCCAAATACTCAAATACTCAGCATGTGATCTCTAGGGTATGCCCTGAGCCCTTCTTGAATTCTTGTGAGTTTTTTTTTTTTTTTTTTTTTTTGGCATCTGATAAGGAAGACTTGGCAGAGGCATCTCTCTTCTGTTAGTCTGTTGTGGTTTTCTTATACAATGTGTATAGCGTATATTGTGTCACTGGCATTAGGAATTGTATCAGCTGCCTGTGACTGAATTCCATATCCAGAGACTTGGCCAAATAAAGTTCCAAGTCCACAGTCCAGGGTGAGACAAGAGGCTGAGCGTGTGCCACTCAGCCTCCCTCACCTGTGGGCACAAGGTGCTACTGTGCTCTCCATTGTCACATCCGTGTGACAGTGCCTACTCATAGGCAAATAAGCACTTATTTTAATAGCAAACTAAAGGCTGTGGGTGGGGCTTGAGACAAAGGGACTCCTTCCATCAATTTTCTATTTTTTATTTTTCATTGATAGATCTATTCTTGGATGATTTCATACGTGTATTTAACATGGTTATAGTGCTGAGTACTTTCCCTCCCACCACTGCCTGTCTCCCTCTTCTGCACTATAAATCTCTCTCTCATATACATGGCTTTTTGTTTTGTTTTGACTGGTGCCAGCTGTGTGACCATGGGCTTGGGGCTATGCACTGGAGCCTGCTGGCCTCAGCAATGGGTGCATGACTACATGCTATGCTTCCTCCCTCCCAGCATCCATCAGTCAGTGATAGCTCAGCAGTGAGCAGTAGGGCCCCTTTGTTACTCTTTTCCGGGAAGCGTGTTCCCATGACTACAGCTTAAAACAACAATGCATCTTTTAACTACAGAATGAACAAAATCCAGATGAAAGGTCACAGGTAACATCAGGTTGGTGTCTCTTTCACCTGCTGCCAGGGACAAGTGTCACAAATAGGACATTTGTTACTATTGGAATCTGGTTTTAGACAGATTTTTGATTGGTTCGCATGTCCCTCCTCCTGTTCAACCTCAGCACCTGACTTGTCACCAGCTGCTTGTCCAGAACTGCAGTGCTCCCCACAAAGCCTGTGCCTGTCCCCAGTTCCAGCCTGGCTTCTCCAGCACATTCGTTTCCTAGGGACACCCTGGGGAGGATGACTGCACGCCCCCACCCTTCCTGTCTTCCCAGGGCTGACTAGAGTTCATGGAGTATTGCAGGCCTGGTGCCTCCCCTGTTGATCCTGAGCATAGATCCTACTTGCTTGTTGCAGTTTTCAGTCCAGACAGCACATAGCAGGCAAAGCACAGGGCCATTGGCTGTGGTGACATCGGCATGTGCTTGCAGTTCTTAGCTTGTATTTTCTGAATACAGCTTCCTGACTCTGCAGACCACCAGGGCCTCTAGGTGCTTTTCTGGTTGCATAGTCCTGAGACCACTGTTTCCTGTGCTCCTAGTCCTGAATGCAGTCAGTGCTTTACTGTCATGGCAGCCCTGGACAATGAATGGGCCAGGCACTTTCTCCTTAGGTTCTATTTTGCCGACAGCTGCCTTGGTGATGCAGAAGTGTGAGCTGCCCCTTAAATACTCTTTCCAGAAAACACTTCCTTTGATTCACCTAGCAAGGAGTGCTAAGAAATGTAGCTTTGTCAACTGGACCTATTGCCTCTCTGAATAAGATTGTGAGAGGTGGAAGAGGAGACTAAATGTTGGCTAGATAACCAGCAGTGGCTTCACATTTATTTTTGAAAATTCTTTACATATTTGAACCCCAGAAGATATTGTTACATGGTTAGTATTCATTTAGTTTTGCTAACATTTTTCAGTTCTTCCTGTGTCTCCAAACTTGTGGCTCCAAGGCATTTTTCTTCTGCCTGTAGAATTCCCAAGCAATTCAGTTTTTGTTTGTCTGAAAATGTCTTTGTGATTAAGGAGGTTTCTCATTTTGATGGAATTTTAGACTAGTATATTCTCTCTCTCTCTCCTTTTCCTCCTTCTCCTCCTCCCCCTCCTTCTTTTTTTCCTCCTTCTTTTCCCCCACCCCATCATTCCTGGATATTGAATTTAGGCCTCACACAACCTAGGCAGGTACTCTACCATGGTGCCCCAAGGTTAGCTCCTTCTCTCAGGGCCCTGTGAATCATTTCTTGTCCCTTTTACTATCTCCTTTGAGTGGTTGCCTCTCCCTGCTCTACTTCATTTTGTTTCAGCCATCTGCAGCTTCTGGCATCTCCCACACAGTGAGTTCTGTCTGTGTAAATTCTCTGCCCTGTCCCCTACATCACCACTCTTTCCCATTCTCTTGTCTTCCATACTCTTTCTAAGACTCTGAACTGTACTCTGTCTGGTCCCCCTGCATCCTTAATGTTCTCTTTGTCTTCCCTGGCTTCGGCCCATTGTTTTTGGTTGGCTCATCCACCACACTGTGTTGATTCTTCTCTGTGCCTGGCAAAAGTTAGGACCCCCAAGGTTTCAGGTCTAGACTTTCCATATGTTCTCATTCACACAGCTCTTATTGTCCACTGAACTCATGATTTTGGCCTGAGGGAAAACAGGTGCCCACGCTGGACTACAGAAGCAGCAGTTCATTTCTCAAAAGTTTGTGCAAGGCCCTTTCTCGAGAACATTATACTGTCGACTTCTTCAATCCCCTATTGAACCTACTAGGGGAAAACTAGTAGTTGATTTTGTTTTTCTTATTTTTGGACGGAGTCTCATTGTGTATCCCAGGCTTGCCTTGAACTCATATAGCCCCTCAGGGTGGTCTTCAGTCTGCCTAGTGCCAACATTACAAGTTCATGCCATCTCACCTGTCTTCTTAATCCTGTTTCTGATGAGGAAGCTAGGCTTAGTGTCTAAGACTCAAATGGCTAGTGAGTGGCAGCCAGGCTGTGGCTTTAGAGTGCTGTCCTAAGTCTGCCATTTGTAGTGCAGGTGGAGAGAACAGAGTTTAGAAAATACATATTTTTCATCCAAATTGAATTCCAAGAAAGGCAATGCAGAAAGCCACAGCAGTATTCTGTTTGTCACACGACTCAGAGGGTCTCAGAAGCTAGCAGAGAAGGCATAAAAGGGGAATAAACAGTTGTGTCCTCCCCTGCCTTTGCCTCCTCTGCCATCCAAGTTTCTTCCTCCTATCACCTACCACCTATACCTACCACCACTCTATACCTCCTTGATCCCAACTTACTGCCCCCTTTGTCCTGGTAACAGGTTGAAAAAGCAGTTCTTCTGGGATATAAATGAGTATGGCCCCTCTCTGGAGAGGAGCCCATTACTTCTGCCTAGTTCACTCCTTATAGTTCTCCTTCCTCCATGTTCATGGCATTTAGCTCAGTTTAGCAGGTGGGAGGAGGGTATAGGGATATATAACCTGCTCCCAGCTCCTGGAAGGCTAGCCTTCACTGCTTAGTGAGAGCATGTAAAAGGGAGAAGTAGGGACAAGCAGGAAAGAGGGAAGGAGGGAGGGAGGGAGGGAAAGAAGGAGGGAGGGAGGGAAGGAAGGAAGGGAGGAAGAAAAGAAAGGAGGGAGGGAGGGAGGGAGGGAGAGGAAACAAGCCTTGCACTTGGCAGTTTATCTCACAAGCCCCTGTTGTTTCATACAGCCCCCTCTCTCCTGTTTCACAGCTGAAGGCTAAGCTGCTTAGTTAGAGACACTACAAGCTCTCATCTTTCCCACTCCACAGTGCCCGTTTTTTTAATAACTACTTTTCCCTCACTCCCAAGGAACAAGTTTCCCACTAGTTATGAAGTTCAGCAAAGGGGCATTTGGTTCTGTCTCTTCCCAGTGCCCGGAGATGTTCTCTCCTGTACTTACCATGAGCACACTTGAGCTGAGAGCCCTCCTGCTTCCCTCTTGCAGGGGTTATGCCATTGCCAGCAGCAGTGATGACCGCATGAATGAACCTCCCACCTCTCTGGGACTTGTGCCTCACCAGGTGAGTGATTTGGAAATGAACTTGTGACCTGCCCCAGTCCTCTGGTGGAGTGGAAGGTGGGGTCACCTCACCCTTCCACCAACACAACTCCTGCCGCTGAGGCTTCAGAGAGGCCGCATGACCTGGAGACTGTCCTGTTCTGGGGTCACTGCTGGGAGGAAACGAACCCATGGCACTGCCTGACTTTGATGTAGAGCTGCTGACCAGACTCCACTGCGCAGGGGAAAAAGAAGGGACAGGCTTTGGGACAGCCAGGCATGGTTCAGTCTCAGCCCTGCTATGTGTGGCCTTCCCTGGCCCAGTCTCAGGGCCTTGTTTTCCTGTCTAGAAATCCCACTGAGCTAGCTCCCTGGTACGCATGGAGGCCAGGCTGATGGGTGCCAGCCCAGCAGGTGTGGAGTAGCTGGCTAGCCTTCAGTGCCTAGTGCCCTACCTGGGCAGAAAGCCTTTCTGGGCAAGCATGGACAGACTGTTAGCCATGCCAGCCAGAAGCAGGGCCTTTTGAGAAGACAACCTGCCGAGTCCATACCTGAGGTTGAAAAGGAAGACACTGGGACGAGGTGGCCAGGTGCTGTATCTCATAGTCGGCATGCTGCCTTTGGGGAAATGAGGGCAGTTTTAGTGTGACATTTGGGGAGCTGTTCTCCACAGTCCCATGCATTCTGCTCCATAACTGGGAGGGGTCCCTTGAGTGCAGATCCTGCCTGACAGATTTGTTTGGTGCTAGGATGAAACTCCAGGGCCTCATGCATACCGAACATGTGCTCTGCCACAGAGTAGCGGCTGTCTCCTGTGCCTGGTACTTCCTAGTGAGAATGAATCAGCAGAAGGAAGAGCTAGCCCACCATCAGGGAGAGTTAGTGAAGCCCTGCTCCAAGCCCACACTTTGGGCGTGACTGCTGTTCTCTCAGAGGATCTGTGGCAGAGACGTGCACCTTGGTGCCTCAGCCTCCCTCTCTGCTCCATCTCTCTTGTCTGCACCACCTCCTATCTTTAGCCTGCTTTCCTCTCTCTTAACCTGTTCAGGTCAGGAAAGTAGGTGCTTTAGCCAGGGTCCAGGAATACCTCTTCCTTGGCTTTGGAAACCATGGAACCCCAGGAAAAGTGACTTCCACTCTAGGCACCCAAGTATGGCATCTGTATGACCTGAACATGTCAGTCTTTTTCCACAAACACATTTGCAGCAGGGGCCTGGTAATGCGGCAGTCACCCCTCCTCTGCCGCACACAGGACTGCTGGCTTCCAGGCTGACCTGGGCTGCTCTCATTCACATCTCCTCCAGGTCATCCTGCCTCTTTTCCTGCCCTGGAGCCTGGTCCTCATCTCTCTTACCAATTTCATATTGAGGAGGGTCTTAATTAAATTTTCAGTCATGCTCCCTCACTGGTTCCTTCTTTTAAGTTAAATTGCAGCCTCTGTTGCTTTCTTAGTGCTGAGGCCAGAGGGCAGAACACCCTCCCTAGAGGGGTGACTGTGTCAGATGCGTGTGCCTGTGTTTCCCAAGTGCTATGGCAACTCATCCCTCGATGGGCATTCATCCCCGATGAGCCTGGCAATTGCTTGCCATTCACTAAGCCTTCCAGCTTTCCCCTCCTTTGCAGTTGTCTGAAGGGTTATTTTGGTTGTTGGCCATCTCTTCATTTGGCCTTTTCAAAGGCTGAAGAATAAGGCCACCGTATATGGTAAAAGCCCAGTGTGTGTGTGTGTGTGTGTGTGTGTGTGTGTGTGTGTGTGTGTGTGTGTGTGTTGCTTACTTATTTCAAGTTTTAAGCCTTTATTTTTAGCTACATTCTAAAAAGGAAAGTGGAAAAAGAACTTTACAATTAATCAGAGTGTTCAGTCCCCATTTAAACCAATGGTTTGTTTTGTTTTTTCTTTTTCTCAGGAGGCAGGGACTGTGTTTGTGCAACTGTGTTTTGATTGGGGAGCAGCATCTCCCCAGAGCTGGGCCTGGTGGCAGACTCAGCATCCTTCCTCCCCTCCTCCCTCCCCTTCCTTCTCCTTCCCTTCCTCCTCTCCTTCTCCTCTGCCCCCCTCCTCCAACTGCTCTTTCTCTCCCCTCCTCTCCTTCCTTCTCCATACTCTAGAGACAAATGATTTCCTGTTGGAGGGGAGCTGGCTAAGTCCCTTTGTGTATTTCGCTTGTAAAGAATGACCTGTAAGGCTCTGGCTCATTTTCTCAGTGCCCCAAGGAGAGTGCTTATTAATCTGCTCCGGTGGAGTGAGATGCCTGGAAAGCCCCCCCCCACCCCCTACACCTCCCCAACATCGTTGTGTAATGGAGAACATTCCTTGACTTCTTTGCTGTCCTCTAAGTGGGACCTGGGAGGCCATTGGTTTGCTATGCCCTTCCCTGTGGGTCCACAGGCAAATTGACCCCATTCAGATATTGTTGAGGGACTTTGAGAGACTTGATTAGTCCCTAACTGAAATCAGCTAAATGTTATAGCTGAAGAAATAGGGCACTGGACTTGAAAACTGTGAAAAACCACTTAATATGAGGAAACAGGCTCTTTGGGTAGCAGATTTTCTTTTTCATTCATTTGTGTTTTTTTTTTTAGTCTCTGGTCCAATACACAAGGGTTAAATACTGTAATCAGTCTCTGAAGAGAGTGACTTTTTCCCTCAAAACAATGTATTGTATTAATGCATAACCACATGCAGATAATGACCCAAATCATTAAATGTATGATCCAAGCACTCACAAAGTGAACACACACACACACACACACACACACACACACAAACTTCTCTCAACTCACAGAAGGCTTTTGTCACACTTTGAACTTTCTGAAAACGGATTCCTACAGTATGTGTGTACCCCTTGGTCAGGAGTCTTTGGCAGACAAAGTTTAGATTGTAGTTCTCAGCAAAGATCCCACCAACCTGGACCGTTTATTAAGAGATGATATCCAGGCATGAGGGCACAGCTTGTAGTCCCAGCAGTTGGAGGTGGGGCAGGCAAGTGGAGAGTTGAAGGCTCTCTGGGGCACATAGTAAGGCCCTGACTCTAAAGTGAGAGTGGGAGGGAGGTGGCTCAGGGGATAAAGTGCTTGTTGCACAAGAGCAAGAACCAGATTTCAGATCCCTAGCACCATGTAAGAGCAGGGCGAGCATGGCTGCCCACCTGTAACCCAGTGTAAGAGCAGGGCGAGCATGGCTGCCCACCTGTAACCCAGTGTAAGAGCAGGGCGAGCATGGCTGCCCACCTGTAACCCAGTGTAAGAGCAGGGCGAGCAAGGCTGCCCACCTGTAACCCAGTGTAAGAGCAGGGTGAGCATGGCTGCCCACCTGTAACCCAGTGTAAGAGCAGGGTGAGCATGGCTGCCCACCTGTAACCCAGTGTAAGAGCAGGGTGAGCATGGCTGCCCACCTGTAACCCAGTGTAAGAGCAGGGTGAGCATGGCTGCCCACCTGTAACCCAGTGTAAGAGCAGGGTGAGCATGGCTGCCCACCTGTAACCCAGTGTAAGAGCAGGGTGAGCATGGCTGCCCACCTGTAACCCAGTGTAAGAGCAAGGTGGGCATGGCTGCCCACCTGTAAGTGCAGGGTGAGCAAGGCTACCCACCTGTAACCCAGTGTAAGTGCAGGGTGAGCAAGGCTGCCCACCTGTAACCCAGTGTAAGTGCAGGGTGAGCAAGGCTGCTCACCTGTAACCCAGTGTAAGTTCAGGGTGAGCAAAGCTGCCCATCTGTAACCCAGTGTAAGTGCAGGGTGAGCAAGGCTGCCTACCTGTAACCCAGTGTTAAGTGCAGGGTGAGCATGGCTGCCCACCTGTAACCCAGTGTAAGAGCAGGGTGAGCATGGCTGCCCACCTGTAACCCAGTGTAAGAGCAGGGTGAGCATGGCTGCCCACCTGTAACCCAGTGTAAGAGCAAGGTGGGCATGGCTGCCCACCTGTAAGTGCAGGGCGAGCAAGGCTGCCCACCTGTAACCCAGTGTAAGAGCAGGGTGAGCATGGCTGTCCACCTGTAACCCAGTGTAAGAGCAAGGTGGGCATGGCTGCCACCTGTAAGTTCAGGGTGAGCAAGGCTACCCACCTGTAACCCAGTGTAAGTTCAGGGTGAGCAAAGCTGCCCACCTGTAACCCAGTGTAAGTTCAGGGTGAGCAAAGCTGCCCACCTGTAATCCAGTGTAAGTTTAGGGTGAGCAAAGCTGCCCACCTGTAATCCAGTGTAAGTGCAGGGTGAGCATGGCTGCCCACCTGTAACCCCACATAAGTACAGAGTGAGCAAGGCTGCCCACCTCTAACCCAGTGTAAGCTCAGGGTGAGCAAAGCTGCCCACCTGTAACCCTACATAACTGCAGAGTGAGCAAGGCTGCCCACCTCTAACCCAGTGTAAGTTCAGGGTGAGCAAAGCTGCCCACTTGTAACCCTACATAACTGCAGAGTGAGCAAGGCTGCCCACCTGTAATCCAGTGTAAGTTCAGGGTGAGCAAGGCTGCCCACCTGTAACCCCAGCACCTGCATTTGTGAGGGAGACACAGGAGGTTTTTGGAGCATTTGGCTAGGTAGACCAGCCTCACCATGGAGCCTTGGGTTCACGTGAGAAACTCTGCCTCTATATATGAGGAGAAAAGTGATCAAGGAAGACATCAAATATCAACCTCTGGTCCCCATCCACTTGCACATGCATGTATGTGTGCCTGCACACGTGTGTAACACACATATTGAAGAGTGAGAGGTTATGACAGGAAGTTTAGTTGTATGTCCTCTTGACCACTGAGACATTTCTGCATCCCCAGGCCTTCTATTTTTAATAAGCTCTCCTTATTTGGGGGCTCAAGGATACTCAATTCTTGTGTCCTGGGAGATGAACAGACTGTCTACTTAGAGGAGGTTCAGCCAAGGGAACATTGCCTGAGGTAAAGCCTAGAAAGGAGCTTCCTTCCTCTCCCTCCCCTTGGATTCTGAGGCCCTTAGCTAGATAGTGACAGGAAAAGGGGATGGTCCACAGTTCCACTGTGTTGACTGCTGTGGTTTCTGACCTGTCATGCTGTCCACCTCTCCACCCAACCAGCCAAGCAGGTGCTTCCCAGGCACAGACTGTGCAGGGCACAACTGGGATCAGAGATAGCAAGGAAGCGCTTGCTCTCAGTGCAGTCTAAGGTAGTAGACACAACCAAGCCATGAGGATGAGGCAGGATCTCCATCCAGTAGGAAGTACCTGAAGCTAGGAGGGTCCTGGGGATATAATCTGACCACACCTTCATGCTGTCTACCTTCTCCTTGGGCAAGTGTCTCATCTCCTCTGAACCTCATGTTTTCTGTCTGTAAATGGGGACAATCTAATAATGAGCCCCCGAGAGTCACATATAGATTGTATTTATTAGGCACTAGCAGAGTTCAGGGCACATGAGACCCTCCCTTCCTGTGTTGACTTTCTTCCTCTTTCCACTCTTTATCAAAGAGGAAGTTTATCTCTAAACAGGAAATTAGGAAGAATCCTAGAACTTGGGAAACAATGCTCACTAGGTCTTGAGAGTTAGCTGTATCCTGCAATATTTTCTGAAGATGATGCTGGCCAGCTTCCAGCTTAGCTCTTTGGTCCCTCTGTGGCTTCAGTTCAGTAATGAGAGGCAGCCAGGGATGGGAACGGAAGCTGTTATCTGAAACAAAGACCTCTGCAGTGTGCCCGGGGCTCACTGTTGCTAAACTCCATCTTGGCACGGAATGTGATTAAGACTCTTTTTCCACATCCATGTAGACTCCAAGCTCTAGACCTTGCCAAGCCTGAAGGGAGCCACTGCAACATCCACGCATGAGGCTCCGGGGGGGGGGGGTGGCTTCCGAGCACCTTTGGGGTAGCTGTTTGTTCTTAGTTTCCCATTGGGGTGAAGTGGGCTTGGCACTAAAGTTAGTTTTACTGAGCACTGGTGGAAACATAGCCAGGACAGTGGTTCAGAGAGGAAGGCCTCCTCCTTTCCTGATCTATTTTTTACCCAACTGGGCAAAAGCCACTGAAGATAATTGAATTCACCTGAGAGGTGTTACACCATCTGTGTTTTGTTTTACAATGTGTTTGAGTTCCTGCCTCTCTCCCTCCCCTCTTTCCCTCCTACATGCATTTTAGCTTTTCCACCAGGCTTTTAAAGCCAAAATAAACCAGAACTGAGATTCCTGGCTATTCTCCTTGGTGCTTGTAAGGCTGTGTGTGCCATTTCTCTAAGTCTTGGTTATCTTATCTGGAAAGTGGTGGGAGGTAACAGGATGACAGTGACTCCAAAATGAGCTGCCACAGGACAGGTGAAAACACTCAACATGTCGCTCTGGCATGGTGCCAGTGCGTATGCATGTCCTGCATCCTCACCTGGCATGACAGGGAATGCTTTGTCTGCTGCATGGAGAGCAGACTAGAGGTATGAGGGCCCTGGCATAAAACTGGAGTCATTTTAGCTAAAATTAAAACAACCCATCCCAGCTCTGCCGTCAGTCTCCTCTGAGCCCTTCCAGAATAAACCTCCACCAGCATAGCACACAGCCACCACTGCAAACTTCCAGGGACATGGTTATTGGAGATTCACCACCCTGAGTGAGGAAGACTTTGTGGTGGCACAGAGCCAGGCCCACTCCTTGAAGTAACCTCTCATGTTTGTCATTGCTTGGTGTACTTCCTGAAAGGGTCTTTTTATGCCTGATGAAGTCTGGCCACACTGCACAGCCAGAGTACGGAGACTGTCAACCCCCCTTTAACAGCCCTGCACTCATGGCCTGTGTGAACTGCCTGCCACCTCTCATTTCACACCCAGGGCAGTGTCTCTTGTCTTCCGAGCCCTGATAGCCAACCCCAGGGATAACCCAGGCTGCTTGACAGCAGAGATTTCACCTTGCCATCTTTGCCTGTTTGGGGTCTGCAGTGACTAGTGGGACAGGATCCAAGAAAGCATAGGTAGCTTTCTTCCAGGGTCCTGCCACATTGCAGGCAGCAGCAAAGAAGCACATATTTTTGGCTTAGCATATCTTTTCTTCTGGGAGGTAGGGCATATAGCTCCATGGTAGAATTAGCAATCAATGCCCTGGGATTAGCATCAAGAACCAGAAGTAAATGAAAATCATTTTCCCCTAGGACACTAAAGATGGCAATTATTTGGGGGGTGGGGGCTTCAGGGACTTTTCATTATGAACTTGTTGAAAATACCAAATTTATAAACTGCTCCTAAATCAACATTTCCAAGCCATAATTTATAGTCAACAATTGTCCCCTTTAATAAGTGTTGACAAGCACCTACACTCCCGTCTCACTACCACAAAGGAGGCTTGGTGCATTTGTCACCCCAGCTGCTCCTTTGTGGGGATGTCCTTTCCAGTCCTTCCATCAGCCCCTGGCACTGACCTGATTTCTGTACAAGCTGCTTCCATGTCTCCTCTGTGCTTCCATCCATGAAAAGGGAGAGTGGGGGATGCAAAGATGGCACAGAGGCTAAGAGTACATGCTAGTGCTGTAGAGGACCCAAGTTTAGTTCCCAGATTCGAAGTCTGAAATCTCACAACTGCCAGTTCCAGGGGATCCTCATACCTCTCTCCATGGCACTGCACGCATGCACGCATACACACGCTCGCACACACACAATGAGTCTTAAAAACAGAAAAGGTCAGAGAACAGAATCTTTGACACCATTTCACAAACTCTTCATTTAAATATTGCTTTGGCTCATAAGGTAGAATGGTAGTACTCTTTCTAAAGCTGTAGAAAGAATTCCAATATGGGATAGATCTTTGCTTTCTTTGACTATGAGTTGAAGCCTGGCCTCTTGGAAAAGGTCTAGGTACATCCTTTAGAACTGCATAACCTGGGTTGTGCGTCACTCTGGGAGTGGGTCTAAGTATGGTGCTGAACTCCTCGTAAGTTTTATGATTTCCTGTCAGGCTGAGGGAATATAGTTGGCCATATACCTAAGCGCTCATTTCTGGCCTCTTAATTCTTCATGGTCCATAGCCTTGCTGTATGCAAATCCTGCAGCCTTGGACTCTTACTCACATAGTCAACTGATGACACTTGGAGAAAGGGTTTTCCAACAATGCACCAAGCCTCCTTTGTGGTAGCTCTGCATTTGGGTGTGGGGGGCTCACCCTGCCATCCCAGCACCAACAGAAGGATTTCGGTAGTACATGGCCAGCCTGGGCTATGGAGTCAATCCCAGTCTCAAAATAAACAGAAACCTCCGTGCCAAGACTGAATTTGTACATGCAAAAAGAAAGATTTTAAACCCTTACTTCATACCATGAGTAAAGATTAACTCACGAGGCTGGTGAGATGGCTTGGGTCCTAGTGAGACACCTGTGACCTGTTGAGCTGGCTGATCTTATGTCAGCTTGATAACAAATTAGAGTTATCTGGAAGGAGGGAATCTTAATTGAGAAAATGCCTCCATAAGATCTGGCTGAAAAGCATTTACTTAATTAGTTATTGAGGCCCAACCCACTGTGAGTGGGGTCATCCTTGGGCTCGTAGGTGGATCTGGGTTTTGAAGCTAGCTGGCAGGCTGAGCAAGCCATGGAAAGCAAGCCAGTAAGTGGCACCCCTCCGTGGCTTCTACATCAGCTTCTGCCTCCATGTTCCTGCCCTGTTTGAGTTTCTGTCATGACTTCCTTTGATGATGAACAGACATGGAAGTGTAAGCCAAATATAAACCCTTTCCTCCCCAACCTGCCTTTTTGGGTCATGGTGTTTCATCACAGCAATAGTAATCCTAAGACACCCGTGTTACTGTTGGCCTTTTCGCATTCTCTCTCTCTCTCTCTCTCTCTCTCTCTCTCTCTCTCTCTTCCTCCTCCTCCTCCTCCTCCTCCTCCTCCTCCTTTCCAGCCTCATAACTAGGTCTACTCTCTCCCTTCCCTCCAGCTCTGCTCCCCATTCCATAAGTTTAGAGAAAAAATTCTACAGACCAGAAATGACAACAGAAGCTCCGTGAATGGAGACAGTTTTGTAGGCTACATTCAACGGTATTTTAATGGGAAATGTGTTAAATCTGATTGCTTTAAAAGAACTCAATATGAAAGTAACTTAAGTGAGTTCGAGGCCTCTTGTTCTAGTATGTAAAATAGCCACTGCATCCATCTCTCAGAAAGTAAAAGTCACATTTTCAAAGGTTCCCAGGGAGTCAGTAAGTTCTGACTTAGTACTTGTGCTAGGTAGTTTATGTCAACTTGATACAACCTAGAGGAGGGAACCTTAATTTTAAAAAATGCCTCCATAAGATCAGGCAAGCCTATAGAGCATTGTCCTTGTCTTCCTTCCTTCCTTCCTTTCTTTCTTCCTTCCTTCCTTCCTTCCTTCCTTCCTTCCTTCCTTTCTTCTAAATTTATTTATTTATTTTTAATTTCTTGAGACAAGGCTTCTCTTTGTAGTCCTGACTGTCATGGAACTCACTCTGTTGACCAGGCTGGCCTTGAATTCACAGAGATCCGCCTGCCTCTACCTTCCAAGTGCTGGCATTCAAGGCGTGTGTCACCACTGTCCAGCTGGGCATTTTCTTAATTAGTGATTGATGAGAGAGACTGTGTGTGGTGCCATCCCTGGTCCAGGATTCTTTCTATAAGAAAGCAGGCTAGGCAGCCATGAGGAGCAAGCCAGTAAGCAGCACTCCTCCGTGGCCTCTGCATCAGCTCCTGCCTCCAGATTCCTGCTTTTGGTCATGCTGTTTTCTCACAACAGCAGAAAATTAACTGAGATACCCACCTTTGGTCATGGTGTCCATGATAGCAGTGGGAACCTGGCTTTATTGCCTCTTGCTTGCTTTGTCAGGCTGCTTCACCTTATGAGCCTAGGTTTCAGCAACTTAAAACAGGAAGTTCTGGTATCAGGCGAACTTCAAAAAGATTTGTGTTGTCTTGCTTACTGCAGATGCTTCTGTGGAAATGCCCAAGGTTTATCATCATGCATTTAATTGTATCTCCCTGGTACATAAAACAGGCTGCAGCTGCCCATCACTATTCAACCTTGGTGGGTGGGACCCACAAGCTGCTCTCAAAGTGGACTTGTTGCTTGCAATCAGATGTTTCTGCTCAAGGTGGTGCTGTTTCCCCAGCAATGGTGTGATTATGCATTTTTATTTCTGTGGGGTCTGCATTCAGCAGCTAGTCCCTGAGTCTACCTTTAGGACAATCTCTGCCCTTTGTTGTCCCCAAGCTGTCTGCCCTCGAGAAGCCCGTGGAGAACTGTGGAAATGCACGCTTACTCTAAGCCTCTGTATTTCCGTGGGAGAAGAAAGTCAGAGCAACCTAGATGACCCAGCTTTGTTCTGTTTTATGAGGCTGGGATGGAACCCTGGCCCCCTGCATGCCAGGCAAGCATCCTACCCCCTGGCTGCACCTACTTCTCAGACACCTCTTTAAACAGTCTTTTTATGTTCATTTTGTTTTTGAGAAAGGGTCTCAGACAGACCAGGCTGGCCTAAGATTTGTTATGTATGTATCCAAGAATGACTTTGGACTCCTGTATCTACCTCTTCTATGCTGGGTTCTTAAGTGTGCACCACCAAGCCTGGCTTTATACCATGCTGGTAATGGAACCCAAGGCCTTGTGCATGCTGGCCAAGGATTCTACCAACTGAGATACACCACAGCCTGGAAACATGCTTTAGTTCTCCCACCTTGCTTTTTGTGTTTTTAAGTAAATTTTATTTTAGGTCTCAGATATTTAAAAATCATATATATCTTGGGAATAAAGAACCTAATATATTTCTACCCCAAGCCTATTACAGTATGGGGGTGGAGGTACTCACACTCACAGAATTGCCTGTGTCAGGACCCCTGGTAACCATTTCCTCCTCCTTGTCACCCACTGGACATACATCTTTACACATGTGTTCATCCCTGGCCTAATATGTAATTGTTCTGTTCTGTTTGTTTTTAGATCCGGGGATTTCTGTCACGGTTCGATAATGTCCTTCCTGTCAGCCTGGCGTTTGACAAATGTACAGCCTGTTCACCCAAAGTAAGTCATTTTTGTCTCCGAGAAATTAACCTCAACCTAACCCACTAGAGCCAGTGGGATGTGTTTTGTTTTGTTGTTTGATGGTTTGTTTGGGGGGGCGGTATTTGGTGTGTGTGTGTGTGTGTGTGTGTGTGTGTTAGGGGAGCCTGGAAGACTTGGCTTGGTCCTGCTGTTGTTGATCTGCATTCGTCTTCCGAGATGCCAGCCTTGGAAACCTCTGGTTCTAGAATGCAGTGCTAGCCTGACTGGATGCTGGGTCGGTGCCTGCACTGCAGTACTTTCAACTTGAGCATGAACCTCTCCTGAAGTTCTGTTTTTCTCCTGAGGGTTTCCTTCCTTGAGCCTACTGAGCAGAGCAGTTTTTAAGCTTTCCCCGGAAGGTGGGGGATTTCGGGCAGTCCTGGCTGTGAGTGTTTTGGAGATGTTCCTAATGACAAAGAAAAAGCAAGCAGAAATGAGGGGCCTGGATTGGGAGGTTGGAACAGGCCCCTTCCTCTTTGATCTTTCCAGTGGCTCTAAAAATAGAGCAGGGCTGTTGTCCATCGTAATGGGAACCGGCTGATGCATCTCAAACTACATGGTATCTCATTTTTAATAGGCTCCGAGTTATTCTTGCATGTGTACTGTATGTGACAGCTGACTCCCTTTTGGATGTTCCTTTAAGTCAGGGATTCTCAACCTTCCTAATGCTGCTCCTTTAACACAGTTCCTCATGCTGTGGTAACCCCCAACCATAAGATTATTTTCATTGCACTTCATAACTGTAATTTTGCTACTGTTATGAATTGTAATGTGAATATCTGATATGCAACCTCTGTGAAAGGGTTGTTTGGGTCCAGGGGTCATGACTCACAGGTTGAGAACCATTGTTTTATAAGCCTTCAACCTGGCCCTTTTGAACTCCTTCCTACATGGGGTGCTATGCAGAGTAGCTTATGAGGGCCACTCATCCAAAGCTGACATTTCTCAGTTAAAGATCTGGGATTTCCCAACTGTGCCTCCTGAAGTGGGCAGTGCTGAGGAAATTGAATTCTAGGAAAGTCTGCTCGGAGTTGAAAAGCTTCTATTTGTTGATAACTTCACACGGCCTTCTGAGACGCCAAGCCCTGACCTGTTTGCCTAACTGGAATTTGGAATTGATAAGCCACAGTGATGAATTTGGTTAAATCTAGGCACTCCCAAATGGAGAGTGGTTTGTTTTCCTTTCTGCTCTGAGAGTAAACTAAGCCTGCTTTATTGTTGTATATCTCAAGTGCCTGGTTGAGATTTAAGGCTTATAATTTGTGGGTAAATGACCTCTGAGTTCACTCCTCTGTTGTGTCTCAAAGTATCCTGTGTCACCCTGGGACCCCGAGGGTGGCAATATACACACACATCTGTCTACAGAGACATGGGTTTAGGGATGGTGTGCTCCTTAATAGAAATGAATTTTGTCTGTCTGTCTGTCTGTCCTTTCTTTGTACAACTGAACTAATTGGACTCCAAATAACTTGGCAGGATTTTCAAACTGAAACCCTCTGGTGCCAGGAGCTTCCTGTGGCTTTCTACAGGTCTAGCTCATCAATGAAATGAAGATGATTGGATTCTAGAGAGAAATTTGAGCACTTGCTTTCTTGTTCTGTTTCTAATTAAACTGGCCCATAAGATACTGTCTATAAAGACCCCAAACATACCTCAGCCTGCCTGCCCCACCTTATTCTTTAAGAGAGAATAGCTTTTTTGTTTTACATCCTCCCTCCTTGTAAGCATCAGATTAAACACAGGTATGGTGTCTTTGTTACCAGAGTTATTTCCTGTCGGTGGCCGTTCAGAGAGTCCTGCATTACACAGACTTGCCAGGCAAGTTAATACAAACTGACGTGGATTTTCACAGCTGCACTGTTCCCATAGCGATCACTTTTCATGTGGTCTGGATATTGGGTTTCCTTTGTGCCGAGAAGGTTGCACCTCCTTCCAGGAGAAGCCCCTTGTTTACTTTCTTGGCCCCCTTCCCTGTCATTCGCCATCATCTGCAGACCAACGTTAATACTTCAACATGACAATTCCAATTACGCCTTGTCGCTCTAAATGTTTTCTTAACGCTTTACTCAGCATGATTTTTTTTTATACTGAGTCATGTCTGAATTGCTGCTGTTTGAATCAAAATTCTTTGGACTTAAAAATGAGTTCTAGAAATTTCTCCATTGATATTTGTTATTTTTTCTTCATTCTGGAGAATTTCATACATGTATACAAGAATGCATGATCCTATCTTCCTGTATCTCCCCTCTTTAACTCCCCTCAATTAGTCCCCCAATACAACCCCCTCATAACTTCATTACCCCCCTTTAATTACCTAGTCAGTCCCGTTAGCACTTTCCATGTGTGTCTGGGTGTGGGGCCATCCTCTGAAGCTCAGGAAACAGTCATTGGCCACACATTCAGAAAAGGATGGATCCTTTCTCCGGCAGCTTGCTGTTAACCGCTGCAGCTCCCCAGTAGGGAATGGGGCCTTGGGCACACCTCGCCCATCTGTGCCGGAATTTTGACTAGATTTGTCTCACCCAGGACTCTGCAGGTAACCATAGCTTCTATGAGTTTATGAGTATAGTCACCATGTCAAGTCCAGAACTTCAAATTCCACGGCCCTCCTCATCCTTACATTCTTTTTGCCTCCTCTCCTGTTATCTTCCCCAGCGCTGGTGGTGGTGTTTTTAAGGGTTTCCCACTGAGGACTGAGACTCTGTCTCTTGTTCCCATGAGGTGATGTTTTCCTTTGGTGCTTTCCCCAAGAAGAAAGGCTTATTCTACTTTTGTTTTTGTTTGTTTGTTTTTTATTTGTTTTTAATTAGAAAGAAAATTATTTTGCATATCAATCCCAGGTCCCTTTCCCTCTCCTCCTCCCCTACACCCCCCACCAAGTAACACCCTACCTATCCCATACCCTTTCTGCTCCCAAGGGAGGGTGAGGCCTTCCATAGGGGGTCTTCAGAGTCTGTCTTATTCTTTGGGATAGGGCCTAGGCCCACCCCCGTGTGTCTTTGTCTTGACTTAGCTTCAAATGCAGAAAGAGGGGCTGGGAAAGCAGGATACAGTCTGGGGAGGAGGGTAGTAAACCTCCTGTTGATTAAACAGTGATACTGACAGTGTAGCTGTCATCATGTTGCCTGAGTTGAAGGAGGACATGGGCCTTTGCTTCTGTGTCTAGGAAGGTGGCATCACTGCCCTCTCAGCACGTCCAAGCCTGTTTGATCTCAGCTTGGGACAGAGCAGGATGAATTGTTCCTTTCACATATGTGCAGGCAGGTGTGGGTGCTGAGGGGTTGCTTTCTTGTTTTCATTTTCATTTCTGTTTCATAGTTTCATAGAACTTCCTTAAATGGTGGCATCTATTGCCAGAACTTAGAGACCTTTTTGACATGCGCATAAATTGCATTTCAGCTCTAGGGTGTTGGTGACTTCTGTCAGGCCAACAAGTGTGACTGTGAACAGCAAAATCCTGACAAGCTGCCCCAGAATGCATTGAGGAAATTTACTAGCAGCAATCTGTTTCTTAATTTCTTTCTCTCTTTTATTTCCAATTAGGATTTTTTTTCAGTAATTCTGTATTTTGATACAATTTTAAAAGATTTATTATTTTAAATTATATGTGTGGGAGTGGTGGAGAGGAGAGCCTGCAGAGGCCAGAAGTATCAGATCCCCTGGAACTGCAGCTACAGGCAGTTGTGAGCAGCCTGATGTGGGTGCTGGGAACTGAACTCTGGTCCATTGCAAGAACAGCCAGTGCTCTTAACCACTGAGCATCTCTAGTCCTTCTGATACACTTTCAAACTACAGAAAATGGGGCAGTGGAGATGGCTCAGCAGTTAATAATGCTGGCTGCTCTTGCAGAAGACCTGTGTTCATTTCCCAGCACCCTCATGGTTACTCACATCCATCCATCCCTATGTCCAGTTCCAGAGAATCCGACTTCCTTTTCTGGCCTCTTCAGGCACCAGTCATGGTGCACATACATTCAAGCACAATACTTGTATACGTAAAGTAAAGGAAATAAATCTTTTTAAAAGAAAAAAAAAAAAACCGAACATACAGAAAACTGCAGAGTCAGCTCCTATGTGGCCTTTACCAGGGTCTCTGAGGTTTCCACCGCCCTCCCCTCTGCTGGCCTACTTCCTCAGCTCTGCCCCTTCTGGTTTCTGTCTCGAATTTTCCAGACTCAACAGGGAATTGTTCCTTCTCAATCAAACATCACCCTGTGAATATCCTAAGAACAAAGACCCTCTCTCACTTACATAGCACTCTGGAAACGGAGACTGTTCAGTGTTAGCAGTCACTGTACCTGACCCACAGGCTGGATGTCAGAGGTTGCCATCTCTCCTGTAATGCTCTTATGGATTTTCCATCTTCCTCTTCCTCCCGGGTGAGGACCCACTTCAGGATCAGACCCGACCGTTATGTAGTTGTGACTTTTCTTTTTAACTCCCTTAGCCTTTTGTGGCATTGTCCATTATGTTTGCAGAATCTCCCTTGGTTTGGATCTGTATAATGTTTGTCTCTGAGGAGATTCAGGTTATGAATTTGACAAGAATACCAAAGAAGTAATGTGCCCTATCTATGTCTGGACCCAATTTTCTCCTTTCTCTGAGCAGTTCCCTTTTCCAGTGGGGAGAAACCTGTTCCCTTCATCCTGAAAAGATGGACTTGCCTGCTCTCATCTAGAATACACAGAAGTTACGAAACTGCTACTCCCCGCTATTTCAGAAAATGGTACCGGGGAGATGACTCCGGCAGTAAGTGCTTGCTATGCAAGCCTGGGGGCCTGAATTGGGATCTCCAGCACAAAGGCCACGCGTGGTGACATTCATCTGTGACTACAGTGCTAAGAGCAGGGAAAGGAAAGCTGCAGATTCAATGGAAGACCCTGTCACAAAAGGTGGAGTGTGATAGAAGACCCAGTGCTGACCTCTAGTTACCACATGCACAAACACACTTATTACAGGGACTGACAGGCCCATATGTACACACATACACACACACACACACACACACACACACACACACACACACACACACACACATTAAACATGACATTCTAAAAGAAATGAGTGTAGTAAGTAGAGTTGAAGCTTTGTCATAGTTCTCTTTTTCTTGTCTGCTTCCTAGAATGGAATGCTCTCACCCTAAAGCAATTCTGTGGCATTGAATTGACTGGACAGGATGTAGAATGCCTCCATCACTCTAGAACTTTCTTATTCTCTTCCACAAGAGAGTGTAGGGTGTCACATACTAGGAATGTTATTTTTTCTTAAGGAGTCCAGGCATCTTCCAGTCTTTCCATAGCAGTAGCTTTGGTTCTGGAACCCAGAAGTTGGCCAGCAGCTTCTGAGATAACTACAGAGTGGGGTGCAGAGCTCAGCTGTTTGTAGAAATGAGGCTACTCAGAGAAGGCTTCGTTGAGAGCCACTTCTGAGTTGAGAAGACAGATTTAAAGACACTCTGTCTTTCTAAAAGACAGCTTTAACCCATGGGAGAGAGAATAAGAGCAATTCCAGTTAAGAAGGACAGTTTACATGATGGCCAGAGAAAACTGCACACTCAAGTTGTTGGATGCCCAGTAGGACTTAACAAGAACAGCCATTTGCCTACATGGGCATCATTTCCCGAGGTGGAGTGCGTTTGTCTCTGTTTTGAATCTTACAATTCCATGTAAAACTCTCTCACCTACGCCTGGAGCTTAGGGGCTTTCCCAGCCTGTGGCATTAAGCAGCCACAGTGGGGGATTCCCAGGGTCCTGGCGCTGTTCCTTCCCTGGCCTGCTGAGTGACCCCAAGCTAGGTGCTTCTGCCTTTGCCGCCCGCCCCCGTGTCTTCCTTTGGCCAGTGAGTCAGCTGGATGAGATAAGTGCTGGCGCACTCCTCACTCTTCAAGTTATCTGCTTCTGCTGTTCTTTCCGTCTTTGTTTCACTGGCAGGTTTTATTTGATTTTATTTTTCATGTATGTCCTGTGCTGAGGGTGGAAGCCAGAGAGCCTCCGGTTTGCTTTGCAAGCACTCCACCACCAAACCATATCCCAGCCTAGCAATCTGTTTTAATCACAAAAAGGTATGAAAGTGTATTTAAGGAGAAGGGTCCTCAGCTATTACCTGCCATTGTGAACTGTGGGTTGTGCCCTTGCTTTGTCAGAAAAGGCAAATATGCACATAGTGACATGTAGATCATCTTTTTGATTACTGCTAGGAGTTTGAAATGAGCTTCAGGTAGAGAGATTAGAGCACTGTGTCAAGCATCCTCCCTGCTTCTCAGCCCTCTACAATGTCTGGCCAGCGCCCAATCAGAAGAGCTCCCAAGGGCTTTTGCCAGGAGTTTCTGCATACGGCTTCTCAGTGGCAAATATTACTCAAAACAGAGCTGTAGCCAGGGTTTTCTTCCCCTTCCAAAAGGGACATAAATCTCTTGTTGGGAAAATGATGAGTAACCCCCACCCTGGTCCTCTTTTCCTATCTCACTTACCCAGCAAGGCCTTAAGCTTTCTATTTGAATGGGTGATGGAATCCATATGTGTGGTTGTGTGGTATCCCACATCTTGTCCTTAGCAACTTGTGTTTCTCCAATCTCCAGAGCTGTTGGGCTCCCAAAAGGAGCTGGGATGTCCCGCCAGAGCCAGGGAGCAGTGCTCAGCTATAAGCCCTAACCTCACAGCTCTTGGCTCTTCCTCCTCCTTGGAAAATCTCGGATGTTTCTCCCTTTGCTTCAATTTCCTCATCCATAGAGCGAGGAAAATATTTTCTGTTTCCCAGGGAAATTGCAATGGCTGACGCATATCCAGTTTCCCGGGACAGGCACAAGGGCCTTTGCCCACTCATGGGACTGGTGTTGACACCAGAAACAGGAAGAAAACAAAGACCACTGTGGTGGCCCCAAGTGTCCCTGAGTGTGATGCCTCCTCGAGCTGCACTGTTTCTCCACAGATGGTACAAGAAGGACAGAGTCCAGGACTGGAAGTCCAGGCTCAAGGCTGCCCTGCTTTTTAAAAACCACAGAAAACTTGCCTTCATGTCCCCTCACAGCCCACTGAAAACACGCTCCTCATGACTTCAGGGGACTCAGCCTTGTTCCTCCCAGTTGACCCTCAGGCCATCTGATCAGCAGCAGAAGTCATCCTGTTTCCCTGTCACCTGTGGTCGCCTGAGCACACCTTTCCCTTCGGGCTTCCTCCTGCCTGCTATGAAGACCAGGAAATACAGGGCTGCCATCTTTTTCAGTGGTTCTACTGATTGTCAGGCCCGCTCAGCTTCAGGACATTGAAACACTAGGATTTTTTAGTTTGGAAAGAATTGTGCACACTTTCAGCCTCCATCCCACCTCTGTCTCTCTCTTTTCTTAAGTCTTTTTGTCATGGACCATGTTCATGTTGACAAAAGCAGCCAACCTGCTCCTTTGGAAAATGTACACCCACTGTAGCTTTGCAGGGTGTTTAGGTAGCTTCCTGACGTCATCCTGATAGGGCAACTGGCCCTCTGAGGCTTGTTATGGTAGCTTGCCCAAGTGACTGGAAGGTGACCCCAGCAACCAGCCTGGTCCACCATGACCCTTAAGGCTTTCTCTAGGGACTCATTTTCTTTAACCCCAGGAAACTGTATGAAGAACTGATCTGCCACTGGGTGTGTCTTGTGCCCATCTTCAGCCAACTGGGGCACAGGAGAAGTCACTCACCCTGCTCAGAGTTCTGTGGGTCAGTTCTCCCCTTGGGGGCACGGAGCCCTGGCAGTCTCTTTTCATGCTCCTCATTCTCTTTATTTATGTGGTATAGTGACACAGGAAGAACAGAAGGACCAGGTAGGAGCTTCAATCTTACCACTGAAGTAAAGGATATAAATACTTAAACTGGGAAGCTTTTAAGTACATACATATTTATGCCTGAATAGGCTATATAATGTATGTGTATAAGTATATAAAGATTTAGTTATTTTTATGTGTAGGTGTCTATGTGAGTATATACATACAACATGCATGCAGGAGCCCTTGATGGCCAGAATAGGACATCAGATCCTTTGGAACTGAAGCTATAGGCTGTTGTGAGCCACCATGTTGATGCTGTGAATTGAACCCAGATCCTCTGCAAAAGCAGCAGGTGCTCTTAACAGCCAAACCTTCTCTCCGGCCCCTTATTCATTATGTTTATGTGTATATGTGTGCACCTGCCTAAGTTTGTGTGCACCATATGGGTGCAGGAGCCAGCAGAGGCCAGAAGAGGGCATTAGATCCCTTGGAGCTACAGTTAGAGGTGCTTATGAGGCACCATGTCTGTGCTGGGAACACAACACACATCTCTGGAAGAGCAGTAAGCATCCTCAGTCACTGAGCCCTATCTCCACCCCCAGTATAACTATTTAAATGGAGTGTTTGCAATATCAAAAGACATGTGTGCATGAACTTATTTTACTGACTTTCAAAGCAATTCAGTTAAATAATTTTATGAAGCCAGAAGTGGTGAATTACTCTAATTATCCCAGCACTCAAGAGACAGGTAGGAGTTTGAGGCCAGCCCAAGTGGGCTACAGAGGGAGACCTTGTTTCAAAACACTAAAATAATAACTAGTAATTTATGGAATATTTCTAGAGGATAGCATGGTGAGTTTTTGTTGATTTCCTTCTGGACATGACAGTAAAGCTAGATGGTGGCACTTCTTATGCATGAGGCCCTTTAATCATCTTCAGCAAGTAAAAATTGGCTGCAAGGGATGTCTAGGTCCTGGCAGATGCTAAGAAACATTGAGTGTGTTGTGAATGGTGAGAACAAGCAATAGCTCATGGATACATTTATGAACAGCACCAAGTGGGAATGAAGGAAGACAGACTGCCACTCCTGGGCCTCTGTCTAGTGGGATGTGAGCACCAAGCTTGACAGCACAGTGCCCTTTGCTGGCTGGTGCACAGGTGGGGATGTGGCCTTTCAGTGTTCTGTTTGTCCAGCAGAGTCCCTCAGTGTTTACATTCCCATCTGCTTTAGCGACGCCTTTGATGGCCTGTTCCTGTCTTGGAAGATAATGTCAAGAGTTTGCCTTTGGGAATTGCTAAAGTTGGCTAAACATTGGATTCAAGGGCAGTGAACTCTCTGAAGGCTTTGCTCGCTGTCCTGTAAGGTTCTGGAATGCCCTCTCCAAATGTCCTCTTATTACTCTACCCTTGTATTTCTTTCTTTTTAAAGGAATGCTCCTTTTCATTGCATTTGTTGGTTTTGTTTTATTTGTGTGTGGACACATAAGTGGACGTCGAGATCTACTTGCTACAGTTGATGTTCCTTTCACCAGTCATCAATTGAATTCATCAATTCCCAGGGATTGAACTCAGGTCAGTCAGGCTTTTATCAGCATCTGCCATCACCCACCAAGCCATCTTGTCATCGCCCCCCTCCCACATACACACCTTGGTATTTCTGAAAATATTTAGCACTGTAGACTTTTTGCCATGGGAGAGGAAAAAGAACTGACATTCTGTCCCCAGAGTCAATATCCTTGTGACTTGTTTATGTTAGGAGATAACAGCAGTACATCCAGAGTGTCTTTCCTTCCCTGCTTTAATTAATGCTCTTATTGGGTTTTATCCTAAAGAACAAAAGCCCTCCATGTTCCCCTTCCCAGACTATCAGAAGGATGGTTATTTTTTTGGTGGGGGGTTTCGAGACAGGATTTCTCTGTGTCCTGGAACTAGCTCTTGTAGACCAGGCTGGTCTCGAACTCACAGAGATCCTCCTGCCTCTGCCTCCCAAGTGCTGGGATTAAAGGCGTGCGTCACCACCTCCTGGCCAGAGGGATGGTTAAAGTGCCCATGAGGTAATGCATCTTGAATTTTCAGCCCTCGCTAGACGTGGGAAATGTCTTCCATGTTGCCCTGAGTGCAGCAGGCATGATAACTGTAATCATTCACTGGGGGAGCAGACCACCAAGTGTGTGAGTTTGAGGAGCACTCAGTGTCTTGGACACCCAGGGCCATCCCTGCACTGGCTGTTTACTGTTTGGGAGGATGGGGCCAGGCTTTCTCCCTGTGGTCAGATTTGCCCATCATCCCACCACCACACAGCGTCAGCGTCTGCACAGTTAACTGTAGGCTTGCTGAGGCATCTGGGTGTTTTTAAGGACCTTGGAGGGAAGGGATAATAGAAGTGGGGTCTGAGGGCAGTGCCACATTCTGCACACCAGCTCCCATACATTCCAAACATGGATCCTGAGCACAGCATTGCTGCCCTTTAAGGAACTGTGTTTATTCTTTACTCTGTAAACCTGCAGCTATCCCCATATGCTGACTTTAACCACTAATTTAACTTGATCTGACTGACACAGAGGAGTCATAATGTGAGCAGATTTTTAGAAATAAAGTACTGAAGAGAGAGCTCAAAAGCACCCAGATAAAAAGCATTTGCTGCTGGGCAGTGGTGGCACACGCCTTTAATCCCAACACTTGGGAGGCAGAGGCAGGCAGATCTTTGAGTTCAAGACCAGCTTGGTCTACAGAGCGAGTTCCAGGACAGCCAGAGCTACACAGAGAAACCCTGTCTAGAAAAGACACACACAAAAAAAATAATTTAAAAAAATTATTTGCTGAATGCAAGCATGAGGACTCAACTTAGAATCTCCAGAGGTCACATAAAAGCCAGGGACATAATGTGACTGTCCATGATCTCAACACCCCTGTGGGGACATTAGAAGCAGATAGAGAATCTTTGGAAGCTTGAAAGGCAACTGGCCAGATGTGCACGGAAAAAAAGCAAGACCATGTGTCAAGACAGAAGGTACAAGGCCCACTACCTGAGGTTGTCTTCTGACCTCCGCATGAATCTGCCTTAGGGGAAGTGCACCCACATTCCCACACACAACCCACGCATAAGTAATGACTGCTGAGGTAGCTCAGAAGGTAGAGTGTTCTCCTTGCATGCATTTGCCGCAGTACTGGGTTCGATTCCCAGTATCACATAAATCAGGTGTAAATTTTTTTTAAAAAAATGAAAAGGAATGCTTGTGAAAAGTAGTATCTGTGAGAAGGAAAAACATGTACAGCAATTTGGGCAGCATAGCAGGCAGCGTTCCCGTATACAGTAGCTGCCGTTGTCTTCCCCAGCAGCCCTCCACCCCCAACCCACCCCCACCCCACTCCTTATGCTCTATACCTTCCTGTAGGCATTGGAAGGACACATGGAAAATGAGACCTGTTCCACCCTGCCTAGCTCTGCAGGTTGGCCACCCAGGGGTCCTTACAGGGCACTCCCTGAGAGAAGCTGTGCTTGGGTTTCAGCCAGCCCTAGCCAGCTGGAGACTGCAGACGAGTCCTTGAGGAAGTGTCTCTGGGCTTATGTTGTATTCCTCTTAGTAACCTCCAAAGTGATGCATTCTTGGCATTCAAGGGTGGAGTTGTTTATTTATTTTTAAATTTTTTATTTAAAAAATTTTTCAAGCTAGGTGTGGTGGCGCACACCTTAATCTCAGCACTCTAGAGGCAGAGGCAGGTGGATCTCTGTGAGTGTGAGACCAACCACATAGCAAGTTCTAGGCTGGCCAGGGCCTCATAGTAAGAATGTGCTGTGTGTGTGGGGGTGGGGGGGCTGTATATATGAGCACCAATTGTGTGCCTATTGCCTGTGGAGGCCAGAAGAAGGCAATAAGCCCCCTGGAACTGGAGTTAACAAGCAGCTGTTAGCCACCACATGGATGCTGGAACTAAATTTGGGTCCTTAGGAAGAGCAGTGAGGACCACTAACCCAGATCTCCAGCTCCTAAAAAGTTTGTTATGAAATGGAGTCTCTTGTTACCTCAGACTTGGGTCAAGCTCAAGGCCATCCTGCCTCTGCAAGTAATTTGAGATTTTATATTAAGAATAAACAGAATGAGCAATTTTCTAGAAAATGTCTTAAGATTAAAGGGATGAAAAAAAACTGAAACAGCAGATATTTGTAGATAAGCGGCCATCAGTGACTCGACAGTTTCCTTGGGTTTTGAATGCCCTTTGTGTCTGTGGGCTCTGCTTCCATGAGGGCAACTGATCAGAGATTAGAACTATTTGGAAAAGAATTAGTTTATACTGAAGGTACAGACTTTTTCGATCCTTACTCTTTCTGCACAGTATTATATAGTATTATAATTGCCCTGTACCTAGCATTTGCATCTTGTCAGTATCCTAAGTAATCTAGAGCTGATTCCAGTCTATAGAAGGGTGTGCATGGGTGATACACAGACATCTTACATAAAGGGTTACGCTGGATCCCCTGGAGCTGGGTTTGGGCATCACATAATAAATATACCATTAAATGCTAGCAGATGACTGCATCCAGGACAGCGAGATGAGAGCTGCCCCTCACACACACACACCAAGTGACCTTGTATAACTTTGGAGGCATGGCTCAGACTTCCTGATTTTCTTCCTCTGGTATAAAAGAGTTAAAATACTGACAGGTAGTGGCACCCACCTTTAATCCCAGCACTCAGGAGGCAGAGGCAGATGGATCTCTATGAGTTCGAGGCCAGCCTGGTCTACAAAGCTACACAGAGAAACCCTGTCTTGAAAAAAAAAAAAAAAAGTTAAATACCTGTTCACTGGTCATAACAATAAAGTAAGTAACTATGTGCCTGGCATCACTCAATGGGACTGGGTAAGTGTCTGGGTTTTTTTTTTGTTTGTTTGTTTGTTTTTGTTTTTGTTTTTTGAGACAGGGTTTCTCTGTGTAGTCCTGGAACCCACTTTGTAGATCAGGCTGGCCTTGAACTCACAGAGATCCTTATGCCTCAGCCTCCTGAGTGTTGGGAGTAAAGGTGTGCACACACTGCCCAGCGAAGTGCCTTTATGGCTCCTTTGAACAGAAATTAGATGACTTTCTCTTCTCTTTTTTTATAAATATTCTCATTTTGTCATCTACAATGTAAAAAAGTCCCATCATTAGAGGTCCTCAGAAGAGGACAGAAACAATAGGGGACAGAAACAAGAAGGGTAAATGATTCTTTGCCAAAGCAATGGAACTTAAGAGGGAGCAGATGGCAATGTCCAGGGTATTAGAACCTGTATCTTTCCATTTCATAGAGTCTGCTCACCTAGGAATTTAACTATTAATCTCTTTACAACCTCAATTGGTGCTCCTGAGAAAGTGATGGTGGGGAGGATGTTTGGTGTCCTGAGGCCAGAGCATCTGCTCAGATGCCTGGACTTAAGCTGAGCCAGCAGAAAGCTTGCAGGAGCAGTCACCTGTGACTTGGCTGCCGAATCTCTGGCCTCTGTGAAGCAGTGACAGGAGACAGGATTGCATGGTTATGCTATCCCTCTCCCACTGCTTGTTGGAAGTCTGGAGCCCTGCCTCATTCCTGCTGTGGCTGCAAACTGGTGGGGTCCATGTAGTGCCCACAAGGGTGGTGAGAGTTGCCCTGGTTTTGTCTTTTCCATCCTTGGCTCTTTCAGTAGCATTTCTGGATGCTAGCTCCATGTCCTTTATGGTGCCCTATGAAATAGCTACCAAGAAAGCTGTTCCATCTGTCAGACATCAAGGACTGTAGGCTCAGAGGACACGGAAGTCTGGAATTCTTAGCGTGCTAAATGCCTCCCACCCTCACAGTAATGTGAGCAGGCTAGACACTGCTCATTGTAGAGCAAGAAGATTCCACTTGATATTGTCAGCAGCCAGGTTGAGTGGGGAAACTGAAACTGTCCGCTGTCTTTAGACATCTTGGTCTTTTGAAGGGCACCCTGCTGTCTAAAGAGATTGGGGTTTTGTTTTGTTTTGTTCCCCCTCTCCCCCCGTCACATTTCAGAACATGCTCAGGAAAACTGTAGGCAGCTTGATAGATTCCCTGTGAGGGTCTAAAGCTTTGCCTTCAGTTAGAATAAACTTAGTTCCCTTTGTTTTAGTTCCTTTTCAGCTTAAATCAGACACTTAGAGGGTTAGGGACATGCAGCTGCTATGGCAAGAAGATGCTGCTTTGAAAACACAGGGGCTTCTGGTCTACACGGCCTTGTTGAAGTGGCTTAGCCATCTCTCATCCACCCCATCCAATAGCAGTATCAATTAAATGATGTCATTCTAAGTAGAATGTAGAGGCCAGATATTTGAGGAGAATTTCTTAAAAGAAAATAAAATTGGAGTATCATTGCATTCTAGGGGCCAAAACACAGTGCAGACATGATACATGATTGGCAGAGTCCCAGGTCTGGGGAGCCCACACCCCAAGGCTGTCTGTGGAGCTTCCTGTGGTTTACCCCACTAAAGGGAAACAGTGGAATAAACCTTTCTCCTGGCCTTTCTCCTGGAAGGTCCAGAATGGCAAGTTTGTGCCTCAGCTCGGTGAGAATTTGCTCCTGCTACAAGGCTGTGTCCCAACAGGCTTCTTTGGGAAATCTCCTGCCTTCCATCACTGCAAGCCCAGTTCCCAAACAGCACAGGTTGTTTTTGTAGACACAGGTAGCTTCCAGTGCTAGAGGCGTCATGCTACCAGGCCATAACAATGAAGTCATGTCTCAGACCCAATGTTGCCACACATACAAATGTTCAGTAAGCGGCCACGAAGGCCAAGTCCTCCAGTATGCCTGTGCAAACTAGAAGAGGCCCAGCTGTGGGTCTTCAGGTAAGTAAATACTTCACATGCAAAGTTCAGTAGATGAGGTGTAGAAATAGTCTCATTTCGTCGGTAGCTCGATTTAGCTGGATGAGTCAGTGGGATCCTCTGTTGAGTGACCTGAGTTTCCAATGCTTCTGTATGGTCTGAGCTGGCCTGGGTTGCCACATTCTTGTATCCCATGGGTATATGCAAGATTAGAGGTCCTTGTACAGTATTGCTGGCAAGTTGTGTGTATTTTGAATGATTGAATTTTCAACAGAAAAGTAATTTCTGGGGTTGGGGCTGTCGCTCATTTGGTAGATACTGTCCTAGCATGCGTGAAGCCTTGGGTTAGATCCCTAGTACCACAAAAAGAGATTGTGGTGACACACACGTATAACCTTAGCATTCAGGAGGAAAAGGCAGGGGCATCCGAAGCTCAGGGCCATTCTTGACTCTACATAGTTAGTCCAAGGCCACCCTGAGATACATGAGACCCTGGGGAGGGAGGAGGAGAAGAAGGAAGGTTGGGTGAAAGATAGAATTTCTGTCATCCTTTATGTTCCTTGGGGAGCCTCTCTTCTAGGTTGAAATAGCTGTAATTAATAGCTTATATTGTCTAGGTTTATGACAAGTTGACAAAAACTATGACACCCCAATACTTCCCATCTTTATCTCTTCCATTTCTTCATTTCTTCATCTTCTTGTGACCCAGAGTCCAGTTAGTGCTATCTGTATTCACCTAAGTGTGGAGTCACAGTCCAAGGAGCATGGATAACCCACCATTAGCTGCATTCTCTGCCCAGCCACCACCAACTTCCTAGAGCTGCTCAGCAGGGGTGGAGTCTCACAGGCCCCTCTGCTGCCCATGCTGGAATGTTGATTGGCTTGGTCTTGTGCAGGGAACCATAGCTTTGGAGAGTTCATTCATGAGTACAAAGCAGTGTCATGTCTCCAGAATATAGCATTTTACAGCAGTCCTCCCCATCCATCTATTGGTGTTATAAAGCTTACATGGCCCAGGAAACTTAGAGAAAGAAGGGTTTATTTGGGCTTACAGTTCCAGAGGGTTAAAGTTCATCACCATCTCTGTGGGGAGGTGTGACAGCAGGCAGACATGGTGGCTGGAGCAGCATGATGAGAACTCACGCTTTGTACCACAACCACAGCACAAAGCAGAGCAACTGGAAATCGTGTGGGTACTTAATGTCCCAGCCTACTCCAGTTACTTGGTTCCTCCAGCAAGGCTGTACCTCCTAA
The DNA here is from genome assembly GCF_003668045.3 of Cricetulus griseus. Taxonomy (NCBI): domain Eukaryota; kingdom Metazoa; phylum Chordata; class Mammalia; order Rodentia; family Cricetidae; genus Cricetulus; species Cricetulus griseus. Next base: position 30,105,175 of record NC_048601.1, on the reverse strand, counting down.
ACCTGCCAAACAGCACCACCATCTGGGACCAAGTGTTCAGATCTGTGAACCTATGTGGGCTTCTCATTCAAGCCACCACACAGGTGGCTTGAATTCAAGCCCCTCTTCCAGGATGCTCCCTGAGCCTTTAGGGGGGGGGGGTGTTGATATAGATGCCCCATTTAGGGATGAGCACACATACACATTCTCAGCACTTTGACCAATTTTGAGTCTCTGTAGTAACCTGCCCAGTGCAGAGACCAGCTCTTCTGAGCACATTTTTATTATACATTCATCCATCCACTGATGGATGGGCATCTAGCTGATTCCCATTCCTGGCTATTGAATAGGGCAGCAATGAGCATGAATTAGCAAGAATATCCACAGTAGGATCTACAGTATTTGGGTATATGCCAGGAGTGGTATAGCTGGGTCATATAGTAAGTAGTTTTGTTTTACTCTTTTGAAAACCCCCACACTGATTTTCATAGTGGCTGCATTAGTTAACATCCCTCACATTCTCACCAGCGTGCATCGTCACTTGTTTCCTTGACAATAGCTTTTCTGAATGGGGTAAGGTGGAATCTCAAAAAAAAAAAAAATTCTCATTTCCCTAATGGCTAGTGATGTTAAACATATTTTTACAATGTTTGGTAGTCTTTTATATTCTTTTAAAAACTTTTTTCAGGTTCATAGCACAGTTTTAAAAATTGAATTGTTTCCATGATGTTAAATTTCTTGAGTTCTTTGTATATTCTAGATACTAACCCTCTGTCAGAGATACAATGAGCAAAGATTTTTCTCCCATTTTTGGGGCTACCTCTTCACTCAATTGATGGTATCCCTTGCTATACAGAAGCTTATTAATGCCGTGAGATCCCATTTTTCAGTTACTTTATCTGCTAATAGGGTCCTATTCAAAAAGTCTTTGCCTATGCCTGAATTGACTCCTCTAGAAGTCTCAGAGTTTCTGGATCTTACTTTGAGGAGGTTCTTAATCCATTTGAGTTGAGTTTTGTGCAGTGTGAGTGATTAGGATCTGGTTTTATTCTTCTAAAAGTGGATGGCCAGGTTTATGGCACCTTTGTTAAAGATGCCATCCTTTTTCCAGTGTATTTTTTTGGCATATTTAAAAAAAAACAGGTGGTTCTAGTTGTACAGAGTTATGTCTGGATATTCTATTCTGTTCCACTGACCTGTGTGTGTTTTTCTTGTGCCAGAACCATGCTGTTTTTATTACTATGGCTCTGTACTGTAACTTGACCTCAGGTATGTCGCTCCCTCCAGCATTGTTCCTTTCTCTCAGTGTTACTTTGGCAGTTCCATTTTTGTTTCTTTGTGTGTGTGTGTGTGTGTGTGTGTGTGTGTGCGCGCGCGCGCGCGCGCGCGCGCGCACATATTTTGTATGAATTTTAAGACTGTTTTTCTATTTCTTGCGAAGAAATTTGCTGCGATTTTGATTGGGATTGCACTGAATCTATAGGTTGCCTTTTGTGTGGTGGCTGTTTTCACAATATTGATTGTTCAGATCCATGAGTTTGGGAGGTCTTTCCATCTCATAGTCTTCCTTGGTTTCTTTCTTTGGTGTTTTAAAGTTTTCATTGTAGAGGTCTTTCACATCATTGGTTAGGTTTATTCCAAGATAAATAAAGTAAAATAAAATAGACTATTTTGAATGGAATTATTTCCCTGATTTCTTTCTTAGCATGTTTGTGTTGGTATAGAAAGGCTACTGGTTTTCTGTATGTGTTAATTTTGTATCCTGCTACTTTGCTGATTGTTTTTATCAGCTGTAAGAGTTTTCTGGGAGTCTTTAGGTGGAGTCTTTAGGGTGTCTTAATGTATAGAATCATGTCATCTGCAATTAGAGATGCTGTGACTTCTTCCTTTCCTCTCTGTATCCCTTTTATCCCCTTCTCTTGTGTTATTCTGCAACTTCTATTTCCGGTACTATATTGAAGGGAAGTGGAGAAGTGGACAGCATTGTCTCATTCCTGATTTTAGCAGAAATGCTTTGTGTTTTTCTCATTTAATATAATGTTGTCTGTAAGTTTGTCATTTATGTCCTTGGTTACATTGAAAATATGTCTCTTATATTCTACATTTCTTCAGGACTTTAGCATGAAGGGATATAGGGATGTAGAATTTTTGTCAAAAGGCTTTTCTGCCTCTTTCAAGGTGATCATGTGATGTCTACCCTTGAATCTACCTATAAATTTATTATATACAATCACACACACACACACACACACACACACACCTGCATCTCTGGAATAAAGTCAGCTTGATCATGGTGAATGGTCTTTTTGGTGTATTCTTGAATTTAGCTCACAAGTATTTTGTTGAGTATTTTTGTATCTATGTTCATCAGGGAAGTTGGTCTGTAATTTTTTGTTATGTCTTTATCTGATTTTGGTATCCATGTTATAATAGCTCTGTAAAGCAAGATGGTAGTACCTTCTTTCTTATTTTAGGGAGTTATTTGAGAAGCATTGGTGTTGTCTTCTTTGAGGGTCTGGTAAAATCCACCAGTGAGTCCATCAGTGCCAAGGCTTCCTTTAATTAGGAGGTTTTCAATTACTACTTCAGTCTCACTGTTTGTTACCAACCTGTTTAATTCATTTATCTTACCTTGGTTTAAGTTTTGCAGGTCATATTCATTTAGAAATTAATGTATTTCTCTCAGATTTTTCCAGTGTCCCATAATATGTTTTTAAAGTAAGAACTGATGAATTTTTGAATCTCATTGGTATCTGCCAGAATGACTCACTTTTCATATCTAATTTTATTCATTTGAGTCTTCTTTCTTTTGGCTTTTTTAAAAGGTGTGTCAATTTTGTTTATCTTTTCAAAGAATCAACTCTTTGTTTCACTGATTCTTTGTAATTTTACTTGTTTCCATTTCATTAATTTCTATCTTGATCTTTAAATTTTCTTTCTGTGTACTAATTTGGGGTTTGACTTTTTAGGGCTCTAAGAGATACATCACTAAGCTATTTATTTGAGAGGCCTCTGATTTCTTGATAGAGGCCTTTAGAGCTATAAACCTCCCTCTTAGGACTGCTTTGTGTCATTGTGTCTCAGAGGGTTTGGTATGTTGTGTTTTCATTTTCATCTGATTTTAGAATTTCAGATTTTTCCTTCTTGATTTCATGAACCTATTCATCTTTGAATAGTGTGTGGTTTAATCTCCACACACTGTCTGTGTGTGTCTGTGTCTGTGAGTCTGTCTGTGTTTCTTTCTGTCTGGGGTTTCTTTTGCTGTTGATTTGCAGTCTTGTCCCATTATGATGAAAGAGAATACAAGGAATTTAAAATTTCCTACATTTGTTGATATGTTTTATGTCCTAATAGATGGTCTATTTTAGAGAATGTTCAATGGGTTGCTGAGAAAAATGTGTATTCTGCAATTTGTGTGTTGCTATTGCTTTTTGTTGGATAGAGCTGTGGATTGCTGGAAATGGGATCCTCTTCTATTTCATTCTACAAAGCTGGAAAATGAAGCTCAGACTGAGCACCAAAACCAGACATTCACACAACAACCCAAGAATGGAAAACAGAGCCCAACTCGGAGATCCTTCTCCACTCCAGTCTATGGGTCACAGACACAGAGCAGCAAAACCAGAAGGGAATGTTCAGCTGGCTTTCAGAAGTCCAGTCCACTTTATCTTTCCTTGTGTATGGTTCTTCCTGGATGCAAGGATACTAATTCTGTGAGAATCATGGGGATCCTGGTAGTTGTGTCATTTAGCACAGAAATGAAATGATAATGAATGTTGAGGCCTGCTGGAGGTGTCTGGGCAGCCTGAGTATATCCAACCAACACCACACAGAACCTTCAGGTGCCCTTTTCTCTGTAGAGAGCACAGATAACGGGGGTATTATACCAGGTAATAACAGAGGTAAAACAACCACATTATAGAGATGTTGATATTATTGATACTTGTGCTGTGTGTATGTGGGCAAATGTGAGTTTTATGTGTGTGTGTATGTGCATGTATACATGTGAATATATGTATGCATGTGTGTGTGTGTGTGTGTGTGTGTGTGTGTGTGTGTGTGTGTGTAGGTCAGAGGACAACCCCATGTATTGTTCCTTCCTTAGGTACCAATTACTTTGTATTAGATGCTTTTCTATTGCTGTGATTAAAAAAAACACCAAGACCAAGGCAGGTTACAGAAGGAAGAGTTTATTTTGTCTTACGATTCCAGGGGGTTAGAGTTTATAACAGTGGGGCAAAGGTCACAGGCAAGCATGACAACTGGAGCAGGATGCTGAGAGCTCACATCTTGAACTACAAGCACAAAGCAAAGAGAGCACCCAAAATGGCACACAGATGTTACATCTCAGAGCCCAGTGACATGCTTCCTTCAGCAAAGTCACACTTCCCAGACCTCTCCAAATGGCACCACCAACTGGGGACCAAGATTCAAATGCCAGAACCTATGGTGGGGTATGGGGATTTCTCATTCAAACCACTATAGTTAATTAGCCTAGAACTTGCCCAGTAGGCTGCTTAGATGGCCACCAAGCCTCAGTAATTCATCTGTCTGCCTCCCTAGTTTTGGATTACAAGCATATACCATCATACCTAATTAAAAACAAAAAACTTTGGACTTGGAATCAAATCCAAAGTTTTGGTACATTAACAGCTTTCTTAAAGTTTAAGGTATATACCATAACTATCCTCCATTGCAAGTGTGAACTCTGATTTTTAATAACTATTTACTGATGTGTAATCACCAACATAGCTTTAGAGGGCTGGAACAATGGCTCAGTGAGTTACGAGAACTGACTGCTCTTGCAAAGGTCCCAGGCTTGATCCCTAGTACCCATATGGCTGTTAGCAACCATCTGTAACTCTCCAGAAGATCTGATGTCCTCTTCAGACTTCCACAGATAATGGAAGGGCTTCTGCACACAGGTAGTACATGTACACACACACACACACACACACACACACACACACAGAGAGAGAGAGAGAGAGAGAGAGAGAGAGATTTTAAAATTTTTTAAAGGAAGAATGCAACCTGTAAACTTGTAAAATATTCATTTCTAGGATTCTTCCCCTGTGAATTGGTTTGTGTTTCATAATTGTATTCTATTTAATATTTATTTATTTTATGCATCTACACATAGAGTCTACGTGCCAGAAGAGGAGAGCATCAGATCTCATTACAGATGGTTGTGAGCCATCATGTGGTTGCTGGGAATTGAACTCAGAACCTCAGGAAGGGTAGCCAGTGTTCTTAACCAATAAGCCATCTCACCAGCCCCATAATTGGATTCTTTTAAATATAATTAAATCTTAGGAAATCACCTTTGGTTCCTTTCTTTCTAAGTTGGCTATGAAAACTAATAAGGGTGCCAGTGGCAAAGAAAGAAAAACTAACATCAAAAAAAAACTAACAGCTCACAGTGTGGACCTGAGACTGGAGTAGAGCCAGACCATCACAAAGCAGAAACAGCTGTGTGCACAGTGTGGGTGTGTCCACAGACATTCACCTCTCCATGAGGAATGGGGCACATCTGGCTCCCAAACCCAGGTTTTCTGGAAGCAAGGTCTGGAATGCTGCTGTTTGTGCTGATGGTCCCCCCCCCCTCTCTCTCTCTCTCTCTCTCTCTCTCTCTCTCACACACACACACACACGCACACTCTCTCTCTCTCTCTCTCTCTCTCTCTCTCTCTCTCTCTCACACACACACACACACACAGCTGTGGAAGTCCTAGGGTGGCTTTGTGTGTTTCCAGTTTCCTCTGTGTTGGCTCCTATCCTTGTTTGGAAGATCCTCTCCCTCTACTAATAATCTCTAGAAGTAAACCCAAAGAGAGTAGGGCTGGTCAGCGAATCAACAGTGAGTGTTATGATTGTTGGAATGCCTGGTCATCGGCCAGCCCGGTGTGTGAAGTCCAGTTCCACAAGTGTACCATAGTTTAGTTTCTGGTAGAATTTAAAAACAGTCACCTCATAGAAGCAGGGAACATTCTGGTGGTAGGTGAGCATTTCCTTAACTTCTCTCCTTCCACTCCCTTCCATTGCTTTCTCCCTTCCCACTTATCCCTCCTTCCCCTTCTCTTCCACCCCCACATCCTTCTTTCCCTCCCTCCATCCTTTCTGTAAGGATCACACAGGTTTTCTGATTCCTACTCCCCTGTGCCAGGAGACAGTGCAGGCCTCTCCCCCTTTGTCGTCTCTGCAATAGTCTGCCTTTCTGCAGATCTTTAGATGCACTCTTGGTCTTTACAGTGATCAACTCAAGTCAGTACTTACTTAGCTGACAGGAAATGACACATAATTGAGCAAGTCTAACAGAAAATGGCCTTGGTACTTACTTAGCTGATAGGAAATGACACATAGTTCAACAATTCTAACGGAAAATGGCCTTGGTACTTAACTGATGAGAAATGACACACGGTGAAGAGGCCTTTCCTGGGAGTCCTCATATGGATTGGAGCGTTCATCCACCAAGTGGTATTTTAACTGTTCCATTGATCCTCTTCCTGAAATCGACTGGGTCTGGACATGTGTTTAATTAAGATGGAAGTCACATAGTATGATAAGTGTTACCTCAGTATATTCTGAACGTTGTACAGCTATCATGTTGATTCCACCATGTCTTTATCAGACTTCCTGTAAGCCCTGTACCATCAATAATCCCTCCTAACCTGTTGTCTCCCAAGCATTTGTCTAATTCAAATCCCTCCAGACTTTCCAGATTGGGGCAGTTCATGTAAAAGTGACCTTTGTAAATGGCTTCTTGCACTCAGCACAGTATTTCCAAGCCTTGCTCACACCATAGCATTTTAGTGCCTTCCTCCTTCAAGGTTGAATGATGCCCCATTGGCCAGATGCAATCCATGCTTGCCTATTTGTCAGTTCATGGTCACAGGGATTGTGTCCACCTTAGGTTGCTAGGACTGTTGGTGTGAAGATAGATTTTCACTTCCCTTAAGCATGTATTTAGGAGATAATTGTTGACTAGCTGACAGCTCTGCCACTTTACCCTCATTAGCAATGGAGGAAGGTTCCACTTCTCATTTTACCATCACCACTGCTGTCTGTTGTCAAATATATTTTTATCCTTTGATAACTTCACACATAGTACTTTTTATTATATTTATCCCCACAACTCTCCAACTCCTCCCAGATCTACCTCCAACTTTGTGTCTTTTTTTTTTTTTAATAATCCATTGAGTCCAATTTGAGCTGACCATATATTTCTGGGTATGAGGCCATCTCCTGGAGCATTGTTGACTTACCAGAGGCTATACCCTTAAAAACAAACAAAAACTCCCTCCCCCCAAGCCATTAACTGTCTATAGATCCTCAGTTAGGGGTGGGGGTTCTTGAACTCCTCCCCACTATGCTCAGAATGTTCACTAGTTTGGTCTTGTGCAGGCAAACACAGGGGCCGTGAGTCCTGTCATGTCTCGAGACACTTTCACTCTAGTTGTCCTTTCTAATTTTCTTATAGTCACCTACAGGTATAGAGCGGTGCCCATCTTCCTGATGTTTTACAGTGCACCTCTCTAGTGACCCATGACGTTGGATGTCTTTATGTAACCACTTTTATACCCTTAGCTCAGCCCTTTGCCTACATGTCAGTTGCGTTTGTGTTTTGTACTGAGGGCTTGTAAGGATAATTGATGGTTCTGGGTACCAAGACTACATAACTAGTGTCATCATATATAGGATGCTGATGTTTTCTTTTCTCTGACCTCCTTTCACCCTCCTGTAGTCTTTGGAAACAACAGCTTTAAGGTTTTGGTGAACTAAAAAATGCATCTATTTCTCTATAGTTACCTGTGTTGTCAGTTGAACTAAGAAACTTGTCAAATAGAGGATCAGGGGAGTTTTTTATAATTTCATGTAAGAACCTGCCACAATTTGTATACAGTCTGAGACTGTTTCCCAGGGATCCATGTGTAGAACATGTTATCATCAAAGTGACCATATTAAGAGGGAAGCCTGGTGATGAGGTCACTGGGGATGCTCCCTCTGACAGGACTAAGTTGTGCTTGTGAGATTCTGCTTAGTTCTTAAGAAATGCTTGTTGGAGCTGGAGAGATGGCTCAGTGCTTAAGAGCACTCACTGCTCTTTCAGGGAACCCTCTTTCATGGTGTATGTCAATTCATGTAGGCAAACTCAAACATAAAATAAACAAGTGTGTGTGTGTGTGTGTGTGTGTGTGTGTGTGTGTGTGTGTGTGTGTGTGTAATGGTTATTATAAAATAGCAACCCCTTCTCTTGAATAGCTGTCTGGCTATTCATAGTAATGAATTTTCTATGACATTTTCATGCACACAGATGATGTATTTGGACCATACATATTCACCCTCCACTACCCTCCCCTAGAGAACAGGGCCCTTTGAGTAATAGTACAGCCACTCGAACCCTCAGATTCTCTCCTCTGTGACTTATTCTTTCAGTGTTTGCTATTGCTATTTTCAGTGGCTTTTTAAACTATTTGTCTTGGATTTTGTTAGGTTGCAATCTCATCCTGTGTGGCACTGGAGTTTCTGCTCAGTTAGTTTTGTGGTCAGGAGTAAATGGAGATTTCCTTAAATGACCCTTCCAGGCTCTGCCAAGGGGCTCTTTGCATGCTGGGACATTCATCCATGAACAGGCAGGCAGGCAGGCAATTAATAATCCTGCCCTGCCTTTTATCCCCTGCTGGCATGGTGCTCAGGTCAGCCACACTGAGTGCCCAGGCCTTCCTTCTCAGACCTCTGCTGAGCTCACAGGTGGTTTGGGGCATGCACCTACCACCATGCCCATGCTCTTCTGCATTGCCAAGAATGCCCTGAGCTCAGCAGAGCTATCTGGGACAGCTCCCACATCTTCCTGAACATTTTAATGGGTTCCTTTTTCCTCATACTATAACCTGCCGACCACCTTAAGAGCTGATGATTTTAAACAAACTCGTATGTGGGCACTGGCCCCAGAAAAGAGACTTTCACAGTAGGCCATTTGAGCCACGTCAAATAAGTACAACTTAAAAGTGGTTGTTGTCTGAGCTCAGAAGTTAGCTCTTACCCCAAGCTGCCACTCCTAGAAGCATTCCCCATGTATATAGTTGCCATTGGTTTTCAAGGCTCCTGTGGGCTTTGAGGTGGGCAAGGATTTGCAACAGGAAATGTTAAAATACACAAAAACAACAAACAAACAAGAAACAACTCATTTGCTTTTGCCAGGTCTCTGTTTTTCTTGAATAAATAGTCCCCAAATCTGTTGGTGTGCCCTTTGTCCTAATGAATAAGGATATTCTCAGGCCTTTCACTCCACTGTTTAAGGGGATACTTTCTGTGTTGCCATCATGTATTTTCTGTTTCTGTAAACTTAAATTGGGGACAGTCACATATCTTAGGGGCAGATACACAGCACTCCTGCTGGGATCCATTCTTGCTCAATATCTGCCTGAAATCTCTGTCTCAGTAACCGGAAAACAGGCTTAGGGTAACTATAGGAATGGGAACTGTTCCCTGTGTTTTGTCCTGTGTCTTGGGGTTACTCCCAGGTGCATACCTGGGAACATCTTTCCTTCTCGGTTGACCTCAGTAGAAGTTTTCCTTTTTGTGTGGTCCTGGTAGAGTGGATATTTGATTCTTTTTAGTACAGTTATAAGATGCACCAACAGTTCATTCAAATACTAATGTCGGGACATCTCTTCCATGGTCAGTCATCTCAGTTTTAAAGGCAGCTGATGTTTGGATGTGGAACTTCTTGAGCCCTCTAGTTGATCCTGTTGCCCCATTTCCACATGGACTGGAGAGAAATTAGCACTCTACAGTGACTTTAGGTTCACCTGGGCTGTATTCTTGACATGCTGGCAGTGGCCCAGGGAGTGCTCTGATTTGGAACATTCGCTGTGTACCTTGAACTCGGATATGTTCTACTTTCCAGGCCTGGCTTTCTGAGTAAGTATTGCCTGTGTTCAACAGAACATGCGGACAGCCTAAACTGGCTAATAGCCACATTTCCTCCCACCCATTCAAATGCTTTCTCACTGTTATCTGTTTCCTGTGAAGACAGAAACAAAGTTGCCAGCCATTGGGTTGATACTTGGAAATGCCAAATATCATGAAGCAGAGCACTTCCTACAGATCAGTCAGTCAGTGCACCTTGAAGGGTGTGGTCAGAACACCAGGAAAGGGAGATACACAGGAGTAGAAGTTGCTAGCTTGCGCAGGCTTGGTGCAGGAGTTGATACTTGAGCTGAGCTTCAGTGGAAGAAAGTGAACTGATCTGATGGAATGCAGATCCTCTGGGGCAGGGGCAAGTGGGACGACAAAGACCCGAAACTTTCCCAAGGCAATCAGCTTGTGCAGGTGCTGGGGGGTGGGGTGGGTGGAGTGTTGTGCCACCTGCTGAAATCAGGTGTTACAGGTTTGGAGATTCTAGCAACAGAATCTATAGCCTTGCTCATGCTGGGCAAGTACCACCCCTCCCCCGCTCACTGAAATCAGAGTTTGTTTATCCCTATCCTAACAATAAAGTAATTTTAATGTTATGAGAGAAACCTCAGGACAACAGGAGACAGAAAGTAAATGAGAGATGTCCTTGTCCTACTAGCAATGTGCCCAGCTTATTACCCAGAGTGGAGAGCTCCCTTTGCAGTGACTCTGTCTGCAAAAGTCCTGAGAAACTTCGGGCTTGCCTCCCTGTGGAGTAAGGCCTTTACAGACAGAACCAGCTAGGTGACTGTCCCTAAAGGAGGAAAGACAAGAGTCTTATTCGTGTGTTCTCTTAGAATGGGATGGCAGGCCCTGGTGTGTCCAGCCATAGCCTTCTATCACCGTGTCTGGGGCACTGGGAAGGTTACTCCTCAATTGTCTGTGAGATTTTTTTAAAGCAATTTTAGAGTCATAGCAAAATTAAAAGGGGACCCCAGAGATAACCCCATTTATGTCCCACGTGAATACAACCTCCCATTATTGCAGCCCCTCTCCACAGTGTGATCAACACGGTTGATGATCCCACACTGATACTTCTCATTTAAAGTCCATAGATGACATCAAGGTTCACTCTTAGTGGTATACATTTTATGTTTGGGCAAATATATAATATATGAAGGTACAATGCCAAACAAACAGTACCACCACTGCCCTGACCTTTTAAAACCTCTTCCTTTAACTTTTGCACATAGTGTAGTATATTTGTGTATAGTAAGTATAGCTGAACACATCCACTTCACAGCCCCCCTGCCCCAGTGAGTGTTTTTAGGCTCCATAGTTCTGCCTTTTCTAGAACATCACATCAAGGATACGGCACATACCCCTTGTTCTGCTTAGAAATGCATGTATACATCTGCTCTGTGTCTCTTGAGAGCTTGATGGCTCGTTTTCGTTTATTTCTGAATATTATTCCCCACCAGGGTGCACAGCTATTTGTTTGCCCCATTGTTTTTTGTGCCATTCATCAAGTGAAGAACGGTTTGCATGGTAGCGAATAGTTCTGTTCACGTCTGTGTGCAAGCTTTAGTGTGGATGTGTCTGCTGGGTCAGGTGGAAGAGTAGCCTTAGTTTCATTTCGGTTTGGTTGGGGACGGGTATGTTTTTGTTTGTTTGTTTGTTTGTTTGTTTTGAATAGCTTTAGGTTTATAAGAAACCACCGATATCTTCCGAAGGGCTGACTGCTTGGGTCTCTGCCGCTCCAAATCCCCAGCAGCATCTACTTGCCAGTGCCCTGGGTTTTGGCCGTCCTGACAGGTGTGCAGCAGTGATCCACTGCTGGTGCAGTTTGCACTCCTCTGGTGACAGATGGCATGAAGAATCTGTCGTAGGCTTACTCACCTCCGTGTATCTTCTTCAGTTGGGTGTGTGTTGAGATCTTTGGCCCATTTCCAGACTGTATGACTTGGGTTTGAAGCATTCTTGTTTCTTTCTGTTGGAGAGCAGTCCTTTCTCAGACGTCTCTGGCATTTTCTCCTAGTCAGTGGCATGTCTTCTCATTCTGCTGATGGTGTCTGTTCTCTCTTGGAGCTGAAAATGCTAACTTTAACAGAACTGAGCTCTCTAGTTCCTCCTCTTGCAGGCCGTACCTTTGGTGCCAGTGCTGGATTTTCCCACATTGCCTCTGCGAGCCTTAGAGGTTTGCATACTACACTCAGGCCAGTGAGCCAGTTTGACTTGGTGGTGTGCAGAGTGGAGTGGCTGTGTCCTCATGCCCAGCTGTCCTAGTGTCATTTGTTGAAAGGACTGCTTCACTGTATTGCCTTTACCCTCTGTTCTGTCCCACTGGTCCATTTGTCTATTCTTTGGCCAACCCTACTGTCTTTGTGACTGTAGCTGTATCTTGGGTTGTGCCAGTCCCCAGATGTGTTCTTCTCCTTTCATGCGGTGTTGGCTCTCCTGGCTCCTTCTGCTCCTTTAGAGATCTGAGAATCTTGTCATTGCACCTTCGAGAATCAACTGGTGGGGTTTTGACGGGGGCTGACAGCTCTGTAGGTCATAAGAACCAGCAGTTTGTCATAGCCATCTGCCCATCTGCAGACCAATAGCACCCCTCCATTTATTTAGCTTTTCCATTTCTCTCATCAGAGCCACCTGAGACACTGGGTGTGGCTGTGCACACCTTCAGTACCAAAACTGAGGAGACTGAGGCAAGAGCATCGTGACTTCCAGGCTAGCCTGGGCATGTAGCAAAATACTGTCTGCTTAAAAGGAAGGAACAGAGGTGGGCAGAGAAGGAATGGGGAGGAATGCTGGTAGGTTATTTGTAGAAATTCTAAATTAAATTGAAGAAACTCCATTTCTCATTTGGTTTTTGTCATAAATGGGTTTTTGATTTTGGCAAATATTTTATATACCTCCTGATATGCTGGTGTGCTTTTCTTTTTTAACCTGTTGCTGCAATGGCATACATTAAATACTTGGTGTTAAACGTATCTTAGAATTGGCTGGTTTTATTTCTTTATTTATTGAGATGGGGGTCTCACTGTGTAGCCCTTGCTAGTTTGGAACATGAAATAATCCTCCTGCCTCCCAAGTTCTGGGGTTACAGGCACATGCCACCACACCTGGCTAGTATTATTTTTAATGTGTGCCGGTTTTGGGACTGCTGCCTTGCAGAGGAGGAAAATCTTAATTATTAACTTTTTTTTTAATACAAAGAAGCCAGGCCAGGATTTTGATTTTTTTTTTTTTTTTTTTTTTTTTTTTTTTTTTAGGCCAGTGGCTCTCGCCCAATGCTGTGGCCCTTTAATACAGTTCCTCATACTGTGGTGACTCCAACCATAAAAATATTTCATTGCTATTTCTTAACTGTAATTTTGTTACTGTTATGAATATCTGATATCTGATATGCAGGATATCTGATATGTAGCCAACAGGTTAAGAACCACTGTTTTAAGCTTACTTTAGATCTATGTTTTTTAAGGTTAATGTAGTCATAGGGGACTGGCGGGAGTTCTTTCCTCTTTACTGCACATCCTTCCATTCTGTGTCTCTCTCTAAGCACTGTTTTCTCCACATTGTGGGAAATTCACATATGCTGGCTGTTTTTACACTTAGTTCAAACTAGTTTCAGTTTCTCTTGGCGTCTTGTCTTTGACTGGTGTGTTATGTAGATATGCTTTCCCATCTCATGTGTTTTGAGTTTAGCATTTATCATTACTATCAGCTTTCTGTTGTGCTCTGAGAACGGCATTATGTACCTTATTTTTTAAAAAAAAAATTGTATTTTTATTTTTAATTATGCCTGTATGTAAGGGGGAGGGGCATGCAGTTGCCCAAGGAAGCCAGAAGAGAGCATCGGGTCCCCTGAGGCTAGTTACAGGCAGTTGTGAGCAGCTCAACATGGGTGCTAGGAGCAGACATGGATCCTCGGAGAAGAGCAGAAAGCATTCCTAGCTGGGAAGAATGTGTGTTCTGTGGCTGTTGGGTAGCTGTCAGTTATATCCCATTGGTGGTTAGCATTTTGAAATCAAGTGTGTCCTCATTAACTCTCCATGTTGCTAGAGGGTGATTGACATCTCTAGTGCTGACAGTGGCTTCATCTCCTCGCTGTTTTCCTATTGGCTTTTGCCTTGGTTATCCCCTTGCTCTGATGTTGTGGCGGGACTGGGGAAACAATGCAGTCAATACAGTGACTGCTGGCAAGAAAGAAGACCTGAGTTTGAGTTCCCAGCACCCCGTAAAAAGCTGGACCACATGGAACATAGCCTGAACCCCTGTGCTGTTGGGGAACAGAGACAGGAGGATCCCAAAAGCTCACTGTCTTAACCAGTGAGTTCCAGCTTCAATGAGAAGCACTGTCTGAGGAGATAGTGGTGAAGGCTGATCAAGGAAAGACAGCCGGTGTTGTCTGGGAGCCTCCACATGCACCAGACTGCTCCATTTCTAACCCCTCCCTAAGCAACCTGGCTATCCCCTGTCACCAGAAGGTCACCTTTTGATGATAAACTTAGTGCTTACACCTGACTGACATGTATACTACAGCCTAGAACTCCTAAACTTACCTGGCAGTGGTGGCACATACCTCTAATCCTAGCACTCAGGAGGCAGAGACAAGTTCAAGGCCAGCCTGGTTTACAGAGTGAGTTCAGAGCAGCCAGGGCTACACAGAGAAACCTTGTTATGAAAGACAAAAAGAACTCCTGGACTTGGTTGATCCTCAGGCTTCTGCTGGAACTACAAGAGTGTACCACCTGCCTCCATATGCACCTGTGCACGCACGCGCACGTGTGTGTGTGTGTGTGTGTGTGTGTGTGTGTGTGTGTGTGTGTGTGTGTGTGTGTGACACACACAGAATGGTACTGGTGACATAATTCAGTGGTAATAGAAAACTTACCTCACATGTTTGAGGTCCTGAATTCCATCACTTAATAGCAAAACTGAAAACCAAAAAAGCAACCACCATGCCTTCTTGGAGAATTACCGTTGCCACATTATAGAGCATCTCACTTTATTCTACTTTACTTGCTTTGAAGTCTTCTCAGAAACTGTTATACTCTTTTCTTGGAATTCTGTTGACATAATATATTTTTCTACATTTATTATTAAGCTGTGGGTCTTTAGATACCTTGCTGAGGGTGCAGCCCAGTGATTGGATGCTTGCCTACTATGCACAAGGCCCTGGCTCCCATCCTCAGCACAGGGAGAAGTGCTCATATCTCTTACATGCATGGTGTTCGCATATAACCTATGCATATATCCTGTACTCAGCTTCAGTAGATTGTCTCCAGAGCCCAGCACATTGCAAAAAGCTATGTGAAACCCTTTAGGGGACCTCTCTCTCTCTCTCTCTCTCTCTCTCTCTCTCTCTCTCTCTCTCTCTCTCTCTCTGTCTCTGTCTCTCACACACACACACCACACACCACATGTTTAGTGCAGATGCAGCTGGGATTTTTTTTTCTTCAAATACCTGCCATCTGTGGTTGCTGGGTCTATAAACAGAGAACCTACTGATGCTCAGGGCTGACTTGAACTGGTTCCAGCCTGTTACTTGTCATCTCTCCTCTGTTCTTCTCCCTTGTCCCTTACCCTAGTTTTACCTCTAATTCTCTTTGTGGTTTTAATTGTGCATTTTACACAACACCATTTTTTTTCCTTTCTTGGCATATTATGTTATAATTGTATCTTTTCCAGCATCTGCCTGTCTTGGCTACTATTACTGCTGTGAGTAGACACCATGACCAAGGCAACTCCTGGCAAAAAAAAAAAAAAAAAAAAAGCATTTAATTGAGGACTTGCCAGGGAATGTGGTGGCAGGCCAGCAGGCATAATGCTGGAGAAGTAGCTGAGAGCTCACAAATGATCAGCAAATTGCAGGCAGAGAGAGCAAGACTGTACCTGGCATGGGGTTTTCAAACCTCAGAGCCCATCTGCAGTGACACACTCCTTCCAGCAAGACCACACACACCTACTACTCCAGCAAGGACACACCTCCAAATTCTGCCCAAATTGTTCCACTAACTGGGGACCAAGCATTCAAACACATGAGCCTATGGGGGGCTGTTCTCATTTAAACGCCAACACTACGCTAGAGCTTCATATACCTTACTGCTAATGCAAGGCTACTGTGAAACAACATTGTGTCAATCAGGTGGGATGGACACCTTGTATTGACACAGTGTCCTGATTCCTCCTGTCTGTCCTGTCACTACTGCCACTCACCTCAGTTACACATAAGCAGATGAAAGCATCATGATCACATACAGTGTTACTCTGAACAGATCAGTAAGCAATGAGAATCAGAAAAAAATAGGGCAGGGTGGTGGCTAAGTGGATAAAAGCATTAACCAGGCAAGCCTGACAACCTCGATTCGATCTCCGTAACCTACAATGACAGATGAGGAGGGACTGGAGAAAGGGTTCAACAGTTAAGAGCATGTACTGCTCTCCAGAGGACCTGAGCTCCTTCCCCAGCACTCATGGCAGAGGCTCACAAGCACCTCTAAGTCCAGCTCTGGGGGATCTGATGCCCTCTGCTGACCTCCATAGATACCTGCACTCACGTACATACCCCACTCAGACACATACACATGATTTTAAACAAAAGACTTTTTCTGTGTTTTCTTAGGATCTCCCCACCCCCACTCCATGTTGATATTGTTTTCCGTCTGTGTTCTCATCATGTTGACTCTAGTTGCTTCAACTTCTGGTCTGTGAATCCCCTCATGCTTACCATGTCTGCTTGAGGGTGTTTCTGTTCAAACTGTTTTTGCCTTGTATTTTCATAGATAGAAATGATGCCCCATGTAGGGAGACACCCTAGCCCCGCCCCAGGTAACTCGGACAGGTGTGCCGGGACACGCCCGTGAGGGCGGGGTGAGGGGAAGTCTGAGATGACGTAGAAGGAGGTTCTTAAAGAGCTGGGACATGTGGAAAAGCGCTCTCTCTCTGGCCACGCTAGCTTGCTACCAGTTGGCACGCTCTGGCTTGCGTTTGGGCTGGTGTTTATCTGAATAAAGAAATCTTAGCCTTTCGGACTATGGATCATCTTTGAGCGCACGTGGCACGCAATAATCATCAGCCCCATGTAGAAATCTGCTGTCAATGGGCCTTACTGTGCAGGGGCAGGCAGGATGAGGGGCAGGGGCACCCTCTAGTCCCTGAGCCTCCAGACTGTGAACTTGATGACAGTCTCGTTCTCTCCCACACCTGTGGGCCGGGCAGGGGGGTATTTCACTTTGCCCGGCCAGCTAGCTTCTGACAAACCACCGGGTTAGGCTCTGTTCTGTGCCTCACCTGTGTTAAGAGAGTAACTGGTGTATCTCACAGGAAAGCCTCTGCTGCTGCTGGAAGAAAGGGGGTTTATTCTCTGGTATTCACTCTGAGAACCTAGTTGAGCTCTGGGCTGTAAAAGTCACAAAAGCCTGGGAACCTCATCTTTCTGGAAGTTTTCCTTCTGAGGCTCCCAGAGGCTCCCTCTGTTTGTTACTGTGCAGGTTTTCTGCTTGGTGCCAGTTCCCTCCCTCAGATTGTCTGCTTTCTTACAAGTCCTGTCTAGCCTGCCTGTGACTTCAATGTGGGAAACAGGTTTTTTGACCTGTGACCTCAACTAAATGTTCTAGAAATAGGTGCTCATGTATAGTTTTGAATTATCAAGTTTAAGGAAGTGTGAGGAAGTATGCCTAAACAAAAGCCACTTTTAACAAGAGGTTTATAGACACTGCATGTTCACAAACCTGTTAAAATATACAAGCTGCTTTTTAAACTGGGGTAGGTGTTTTGTGCTGCCCTTGTTTAAGAATAACAGACAAGAGCATGGAGAGATGGCTCAATGGTTAAGATTATGTGCTGCTCTTATTGAGGACCCTGGATTGGTTCCCAGAACCCACACCATGATGCTCACAACCACCTGTAGCTCTAGTTTCAGGGAATTTCTGGCTTCCTGGGCATCTGCCTCATCTGGTGCACATAAACTCATGCAGGCACACATACATGGAAGGAATGAAAGCAAAGGGAAGTGAAGGAAAGGAAGAAAGAAAAATAGACAAACTGGTGAATCCATTTTGCTTCTCATGAGATGAAAAGAAAACTATTGCATTGGGCCAGCACAATGGCTCAGTTGGGAAATGGTGCTTGCTGCCAAACTTGATAACTGGAGTTTGGTCCCTGGACCCCATATAGTGTGGAAAGAGAAAACTGACTTCCACAGGTTGTTCTCTGTGTCCTGGCATACATGAGCACACATGGCACATACACTAACTAAACAAGTAAGTGAGTGTAATAAAAATAGTTTTTAAAGAAAACAAACTGTTACATTATATCATCAGGATATCAGAGTCCTATGAAAGCCTTCTCCAGAGTTGCCTAGAATTGGAAGGCTTTGGTTGGCTTCATTGCTTAGCTGTGGACTATGCATTTGATGGAGCAGAGAGCACAAGTTAGCATGGTTCCAGCTGGAGTTGTGGTTCTCTTAGACATTCTACCATCTTAGTCCAGAGATGTGTTTTCATGTATATAATAAATAGCAAAATCCTAGCTGTGCACAAATGATTAAGCCAAAGCTCAGATCGGGAAAGGACATGCATCGTTAGACAAGAGCAAATGCTGGGTCTATGAATTGGTTCAGGAATAAGGGCGCTTGCTGCCGAGCCTGACTACCCGAGTTCAGTCCCTATGACTCACATGATAGAAGGAGAGAACTGACTCCAAGTTGTCCTCTGACCTTTACTGCAGCTGGGGGAGAGGTGAGCAGAAGAGGCAGGGCACACCACTGCTTTATTTGGGAAAATCATCCCGAATCTGAACTTGTAACTTCCCTGGGTGTAAGGGGTTTGCTGTTCAGGAGCCCTTGCTGGCTTCAGGGCCATGCTGTGTCACATAGATTAGTGGGTTACTGCTAGATGCATAACTGTAGGTTTCTTTTCCTCTCTCCCCCACTTCCTTCCTCCTCCTATTTGTTTTTACAGTTTTAGACACATTCCATCCTCTAAGAAGATTAGCCATTTCTAGGAGGAGAAACACCCAGTACCTTCCACAAGCTGTTTGTGTTCAGCAGGTTAACTCACAGCACTGGAGGTCCGTGCGTGATTCCACACACCCCAAGAGGATTACGTTTTCCACATATTTTCCAGCCAGTGCTGTTAATGCCTTAGCATTAAACTTCTGTGCACCCTAGGTACAGGCTGCCTGTCCTTCATTCTGTCCTTGCTGTCCCTCCTCTGCTCTCAGGTTTACAGGCTACACAGTGATCTGTAGAAACAAGGATTTAAAGTCCTAGAGTTCAACTAAGATCCAGCAAAAAGTCTACTCGCAATAAGTCATCATTAAAAAGATCCTACTTAACACTTGGGAGCCTGTCATTTAATTTGCATACCCATTTTTCTGAGACACCATTCTGATTTGTAAGGAATCTTACTATTGTGGGTGAGGGAATCCCATATTTATTAAATGCTTTCTTTTATTTTTTGTTCATTTTGTTTTTTTGTTTTATTTTGTGTTGTGTTGTTTTTGAGACAGGGTTTCTTTGTGTAGCCCTGGCTGTCCTGGAACCATACTGTAGACCATGCTGGCCTAAGACTTAGAGATCCACCTGCCTCTGCCTCCAAAATGCTGGGATTAAAGGCGTGTGCCACCACAACTCGGCTATTAAATGCTTCTGAAGTCCATGAGTTGGACTGTGGCTGAGCCAGGCTCCTCCACACTCCAGATCTCCCAGTTTGTGTGACCTGCCAACCTGTGAATCCCTGCTTGGGCTCTTTTCCACCCCTTGCTTTATTTTATTTTATTTATTTCCAGACGGGCTCATTGTGTAGCCCTGGATGGCCTGGAACTAACTGTGTAGACCAGACTGCCCTTGCAAACACAAAAATCTACCTGCCTTTGCCTCTCTAGTACTGAGATCAAAGATGTTACCGTGCCCACCTTACTCAGCCCCTGCTTGATGCTATCAGCTCCTAAGCATCGCTCCTACCTTCATTCAGCTTGGGGACCCACAGATGGAGCCTCACTCACTTTTCTCCTTTCCTGAGCAGGCGCTTAGTTAGCTCCATCTCCCAGCACTGCTGAGATATGCTCTCTCCCACTCTCCCCAGCCTCCAGCCCCAGCCCCTGGCTTTCCTATGGATTCTCTGCCCCTTCTTTTTTTGTTGTTTTTGTTTTTGTTTTGTTTTTCGAGGCCAGGGTTTCTCTGTGTAGCTTTGGAGCCTATCCTGACACTTGCTCTGGAGACCAGGCTGACCTCAAACTCACAGTGATCCGCCTGCCTCTGCCTCCGGAGTGCTGTGATTAAAGGCGTGTGCCACCAACGCCCAGCTTCTCTGCCCCTTCTTAATCTCCACACTGCCTGGGGCAGGGAAGCTGACCCTGAACACTATGTGCATCTGTCTTCCTTCCTCCCTCCCTCCCTCCCTCTTTCTCCCTTCCTTTCTTTTGGGGTGGTGGTTTTTTGAGACAGAATTCTCTCTCTCTCTCTCTCTCTCTCTCTCTCTCTCCTCTCTCTCTCTCTCTCTGTGTGTGTGTGTGTGTGTGTGTGTGTGTGTGTGTGTGTGTGTGTGTGTGTGTGTGTGTGTGTAGTCCTATCTATTCTGGAACTTGCTCTTTAGACCAGGCTGGCCTGGAACTCACAGATCTGCCTGCCCAATTCCACTCACTTCCCAGTCCCTCTATATCCTCCCCTCCCTCCTGCAGCACCCACCCAATGAATTTTTTTTTAAAAAATCAAAACTAGAAAACAAAAAAAGAGCAAAAAGAAAAAGAAAAGAAAACCTCTTCATTCCTCCGTCTCTCCTGCCTCTCCAATAACTCTTCATTCATCCTGGTGGCATTGGGAACCATGGTGTGTCACACATAGTATTGTCCAATCAGCTTTACTTGCTAATGTTCATTGCAATGAGTCACTGGTTTTGTTCAAGGCCTCTGGTTTCTGGTACACCATAATCACTGGATCCTCACTGAAACTCCCCCACCACGGGCAGGGGAGAGCTGCCTGACGGCATAAGCATAGGGGAGCTAGTTCTCCCTGGAGGTGGGCAGCCTGGACTGACCAGCTCAACCAGGCAGGCCCCCAGCTAAATCTGGGGTTGGCTCACCCAAACATCTACCCCATCTAGGACCTGCTGGACCTCTTGAAAGGACTGGTCCTGTGATAACCTTAGGATCTCCGTGACTCAGACACCTCTATTTCTTAAGCCCTATACTTATGGCCCTAGGGCAGCTTTATGCAGTACCTGTAGCATGTCCAAATTTGATTTATGGCCAGCCACAGGACACAGTGTGGACACTTCTGCCTGTGACATCTCTCTTTCTCTCCACTCTCCCGCTGCTCCTGTTCCCAGAGGCTGGTATCCCTTCTCCCCTTTCCATTTTTTTTTTTTTTTAATGATCCTTTCCCCCTAAACCAGCACTCAGCTGATTTAGACATTTTCAGATGCAGAACATTGAAACTGTAGAAGGAGTATTTGGACCTGAATTCATTTCCCCTTCTTTTTCTGTCTTCCCTCCATCTTTTAAACACAGTACTCCATACACAGTCTAGATGTTGGATTTTTTAAATACATTGTTATGTCTTGGAAATCAATTTTTACCAGCCTCCCTAGTACTTCGTGTTTTTTTTTTAATGGGTTACAGGATATGCCACTGCTATAAATGAGGTATAATGTGGCACATGGTCCCCTGTCAGATATCTGTTTTCAAGGTTTTCTGCTGCAGTGGTTCAGTGAGCAGGCTTACATCTGTGTTCCTGCTACAAATAACCACTTAGAAACTTTCACAAGTGAAATTGCTAATTGTGCTGTTTATGCTTTTCCAAAAGGAGGATTTTTTTTTTAACTCTATTTCTTAAGTTACTGCTTCTCAGGTGTCTGTTCACATGTCCACTGATGACTGGATGTGACCAATGTCTGCCATTTTCTTCATACTCTCCTCCCTGTCTATTCTGGGTTCTGAGATAACTTTTGAAGCTCTGCAGCTCACTGCCAGCCCTTTGTTTGACATCTCCTGTGATCACTGATCCAGGGGTGTGACAGTCACTTGTTTTGCTCTGACAGTTCTTGTTCTCTTGTCAAGGTGACTGGCCTTTCATCTTCTGGCCTTCTATGGAAAGGGTATCATGCTTATGGGAGTCTTGTCCACATCCTAACTGCTCTGATGAATTCTTACGACACATACTTTATGTACTCAGCATCCGATATTATTAACACTCTCAGCACCCCTCTTCTAGGCACAGTCTCTCCATGGGTCCACTCTATCTCGAGTTATAACACCTGGGTTAATTTTACTTGTTCTTGTTTTAAACTTCGTATAAAGGTAATTATGCAGTGTGTACCAATTCTTCCTTCTCTGTAATGTATTTGACGAATGTAATTATAACTTCTATAGTTGACACATAGTATTCCATTCCTGAATATACCTAATTCATTTATTCATCTACCTAATAGTTACTTAAGTGACTTCGAGTCTGTTATCATGAGCAGAGCTGCCATGAGCGCTTTGGTTTGTGTCTTCTCATGCTCCTGTATTCACATCTTTGTTTGTGTACCTAAGGATTACTGGGTCATAGGGCATGTAAGTACTAAGCTTCTCTTTTTACTATCTTTTTATTTATTCTTTGTGTCTTTCACATCATACATCTCGATACCATTCATCTCCTATTCACCCTCTGCCTTTGCAACCTTCCCCCAAAATAAAAAGAAAAATCATGTTGTGGAAGCTGTAATATGACACAATGAGTCACGCAGTAAACCCTGTTATCCATTTATTTTGTGTTTGTTGCAAAAACTCATTGGCCTGTTTTGAGGACTCTGGTTTCTACTATACCATCAATACTTGGCCCTCACTGGGACTCCTCTTGGATATCCTGTTTGTTGCTCTGTGTTGTGGAGATCCTGCAGCTTTGGATCTGCAGGACTGGCCCCTTCCTGTGCTCCAGCAGATCACAGATGGGGTGGATGTTGGCATGGGCCAACACATAACCCTGGTTCTGGGCCTAGGTAGTTGCAGGGTTGGTCATCCGCCAGCTCTCCCTTTCCTACCACTAGGGTGAACTCTCCAGTGTTGCCCCAGCTAGTTCACACAGCAAGGAGCAGGGGGAGAACCAGCTCTCCTACTTTCATCCCCTCAGGGCTGGCTTTCCCACACCTACTCCACCAGAGCCAGGCAAGGTGCCGGGCCATGAGTACTAAACTTGGAAATTGATGCTCTCATCTTATGGTCATGGGAGTCCCAAGTGTCCCATATCCTTCCTAGCACTTGCTGTGTCCTGACTTTTGTAACCCTTCAGTGTACAGGGCATATTTCATTGTAGTTTGGTTGCTATTTCTCTGGTCACATGTGATATTGAGTATATTCTTGTGTTGATTGTCCTCATTTACGATGTTCCTGTTGACATTTTTCCATTTCTAACAGCTATGTTTTAAAATGATTTTTGGCTAGCTGGAATGTCAGATTTCTAACAAGCCATCTTGTCCTGCCCACTCCCTTAATCAATTTCCATTTTTTCCTCGATCTTCTCTACCGTTATTTATTTTGTAACAAGTGAATCTTTGGCCCAGTAGCTGAGTCTTGTAGAACATTCAGTGAACTTGCATGAAACTTACTTTATTGGGAGACATCTACACAGAAGACATGTGACTCTCCCATACCAAGTCCTCCAATAGTGTTTCTTAAAGATTTTTTGAATACACACACAGAGAGAGAGAGAGAGAGAGAGAGAGAGAGAGAGAGAGAGAGTGTGTATCTGTGTCTCTGTCTCTGTCTGTGTCCATGTATGTATGTATGTACGTATGTATGTACGTATGTGAGTGCAGGTGCCTGAGGAGGCCAGAGGCATCAGATTGCCTGAAGCTGGAATACAGACATTTTTGAGCCAGTTGATGGTGGGTGCTGAGAGCTGAACCCAGGTCCTCTGCTAGAGCAGCCAGTCTCTTAACCCCAGCCTTTTTTTTTTTTTTTTTTTTTTTTTTTTTGCCTGTCAGGCAGCATTTTTACCTTATATTTTATTTTCTTTTTAAAAAGTTTTATCGCCGGGCATTAGTGGCGCACGCCTTTAATCCCAGCACTCGGGAGGCAGAGGCAGCGGATCTCTGTAAGTTTGAGACCAGCCTGGTCTACAAGAGCTAGTTCCAGGACAGCCTCCAAAGCCACAGAGAAACCCTGTCTCGAAAAACCAAAAATAAATAAATAAATTAATTAAATAAAATAAATAAAAAGTTTTATCTACTTATACTTGTGTGCGGTGTGTTCATGCATGTGCCATGGGGTGCATATGGAGGTCTAAGGACAACTTGTGGGAGTCAGTTCCTTCCTTCTACCCTGTGGGCCCTCCCTGGGAATCAAACTTAGGTCATGAAGCTTAGTGATAGCCACCTTTGCCTGCTGAGCCACCTCCCTGTTTTAAACAAGTGATTGTTAGAAAGAAGAACCTTTTAATGCATATCTAACAGCTACAGCTCCCTTTCTAAAAGTACCAATGTTTTGCAGGTTCTTGATCAATACGAGCAGGAAGGATTTACCTTCCTAGCGAAGGTGTTTAACTCCTCACATTCCTTCTTAGAAGACTTGACTGGTCTTACACTGCTCCATCAAGAGACCCAAGCTGCAGAGGTAAGAACACAGTATTTCTGTCCTAAGGACTGAGTTTTACAACCTGCCTGACTCTTGCTTTTGTGAAAGAGGATAGAGTGCTTGATTTTAGTGTGTTTTTGGTTTTTTCCTGAGAGCAGGTAGCACCTTGGTCATCAGTGACACACCCTGGTGTGCTAAGGTGTCTGCCCTGTAGCTGCCAAAAGCACTAAGTCAAGACAGATCAAGAACAGGTCCCTGATTTCTGAGCATCACTTGTGTTTCTGGAAGGTGTCTTTGAGTACAGCTGTTGGAGAACAGTCTTTAAGGTGTCTGTCAAAACACAGGTCAGTGAGGGCCTTGGACTCTGGCTGTGTCATTAGAGAAAACATGGCCCACTTGTTGTTGACAGCCTGGTCAGTCTTAGGTACCAACATTGA
Source organism: Cricetulus griseus (assembly GCF_003668045.3). NCBI lineage: Eukaryota > Metazoa > Chordata > Mammalia > Rodentia > Cricetidae > Cricetulus > Cricetulus griseus. The sequence continues at coordinate 30,080,303 of NC_048601.1, read as the reverse complement.
CCTATTGTGAAATGGCCCTGCCTGGCCTGGGAGTTGTGCAGGTCCCTACCCTGAATGAGGGACACACACAGGTGGCAGAGAAGCCCATAGTTACTCAAAATGGGTGGCTAAGAATGAGGACAGCATTTCACCTGGGGGAGTGGCTTTTCCCTGAGAGGTCACAAGGTGAGCCGAGCCCTCATGGCACTTCTGTGGCTACACAGGGAAAGCCCTTGCCATCCTATTTTCTGCAGACCTGGTTCAGTACTGCAGAGCCATGTGTCCTGGTCATTGATAAATACCCCAGAGATTGCATCTCCACACCACTTAACAGTCCCCAAATAATCAGGAGTGGCTGACATGGACCAGTCCTGGCCAGCCAGTGGAATAAGGGCTGCCATTTTGAGGAGTGGGATGAGCTCTGAGTAGAAGAAACCATTGGAAAAACCAGAGTACAACTGCTTGGACTGGTGAGGAGGTTGGGGTGAGGTTGACAGGCATACTCAGGAAACAAGGCAGTTTGTCTCTGGTGCTTGGCTCAGAGCTGAAAGTGCATTTTCTGTAATTTGTTCAGATGCTGGGGTGTTAAGGAAATGTGGCTCTTACTGATGTCTGGTACTTAGAAGCTGAAGTGTCTTTCATCTTCAGGGCCAGGAAGTGAATAGCATCTCTAGAGAACTCTGAGAGATGAAACTGCCCCCTAGAACTGAGACTGAGGTCCCAGGCAGGTTTCAGGAGGTTTTGCTGATGGTGGCTTCTGTGGCCTGGAAATGCATAAGGAGGAAACTGTAGATATTAGCAGCTCTGATATCACTGACAAGATGGCGAGAGGACTTTGTCAGCCAACAGAATTAACTTCTTTAGCAGCTCAGAAGAGCTGTAGCAGAGATTTCCTTGTATCTCACTCTAGAGACAGAGCAGATGTCAGGGCTCATCCCTTGATTACATCCGGTTAGTCTGCATTTTGGTGGCTTAGTTGATCATATCCTTCTCAAAGGCCCAGAGGAAAAGAAGTTCCTGCCAGCGTTGGTGACAATAGGCTGTGGGCAGGAAGGACAGAGCTTCATCTGTGAGCCTGAGTGGTTTTTATTTTATTTTATTATTTTGAAGTTACCTTCACTAAGTGAGCTGTTCAGTCAGAAATCCCCCATAACATTGGAGGTGAGTGATAATTAGCCAGTTAGCCCATGAGCCAGATGTGGCTTGCAGCTGTGGTGATTTGGAGCTTGCCCTGTGTTAAATTTTGAAGAAACCCAGAATTTTAAAATCGCAACTTTAACATAAAAGTCTCAATTTCCTCATTCCCAACTTCTTTGAAAAATCTAATCTGGCAACTGCAGACACATGCTCCTTGACTAGAGGGAGCCAAACAGCATGTCCTGAATAGAAATGATGCATGCGATGATGCATGGGATTCAGGCTTTGAAGGCATAAAATGTGTGAAGGGCTGTGGATGCATCTCCGCTGTATGGTGCTTCCTAGCATGCACAAGGCCCTGGGCCCATTGCCAGCACCACATTAGGAACGTCTGTCCATAGAAACAGTTGTCATGCCTGTCACGTGGCTCCATTTCCTCTCCTGGAGACAGACAGATGCTATTTCTTCATCCTTTAGCCATGTTCTGGATTAATTTCATGCTCTGCAGTTGACAGCCTTTCTGGGAGTTTGGGTCTGTAACCCTTAGCTTACCAAAGCTCTAAATAGAAGCTTTAAGAGAAGGACAAAAACATAGTGCTCACCGGGGGACCTCAAAGCAGCAAAAGTCACTCTCACCTGTGTCGTCTCATTGCTCCAAAAAGAGCTTGTATGTGTAAGAGAATAAATACAGATGTCAAAGAGTAGCCAGGGATACAGCTCACTGGTAGAGCACTTTCCTAGCTTGTGGAATTCCAAGCCTCAGTACCCCAGGGTAAAGAGGAAGATCAGGAGTTTAAAGTCATCCTCAACTATGTAGCAATCTGGGCTACATGAAACCATATCTCAAATACAAAACAAAACTGAAAACATCTGTGTGTGTGTGTGTGTGTGTGTGTGTGTGTGTGTGTGTGTGTGTGTGTGTGTAGTATTTTAATTTTTATACTTTCTGGTGAATTTATAGATGCCTAGTATGAAAATATGAACTTCTATATTTTTAATGCAACATAATGAGAAAGATAATTCCCTTTTGGATCAACTGTTTTCATGGGTTTGGGGTTACAAAAGACTCAAAGTAATATGCATTGTTTTATTATGTATGTTTTTAAAAAAGAATTTAAAATTTTTTGTGGTGCTGGAACTCAGGACCATGTGTATTTGTGAGTGTGATGTGTGTGTGTGTGTGTGTGTGTGTGTGTGTGTGTGTGTGTAAAACTGCTTTAAAATTACTGAACTTCTTCTGAAAGTCTGACTACAGGTACCATGGCGGTTACTGAACAAGAGTTAATGAGACAGTGGCACTCATGGGTTCATGTTTCCTGTGAGAAGTGAAGGTGTTAGCAGTGAGCTGAGGTGCCATTGAAAATGTTTAGCCAGAGATAGGATGCAGGAAAGCCTTTTGGAAAGACAACCATTATTCCTTTAGTTTTAAAAGGTGAGAAACTGTCTTTATATACAAAAGAGGCATTGGTCATTGAAAGGCAGAGAGGAAAGAAGCAGCGCCCCCAGCCTCCCTGACTTACAGGGCACATGACACAGCCACAAGGCTCATCCGTTTTCAAGTGATAATTCTGTAGTTTGTAGTTTGCCCTGAGTGGCATTATCATCACCCCAAAAAATAAACATGCCCATTATGGGGTCACTCCCCTTTCCCTGCCCTTTCAGCACTAATCTCTAGAAAGTTCTGTGTATACTTTACCACCTGTGTTGTGCCCAGTTGAACCTGCTGGAGACCACATGTCCTCTTGTTGCCACAGAAAGGCCACAGTGACAAAGATACAGCCAAGCAGGGCCATCTGCATCCAGTGAGATTGACCATGGCCATTGTCACTCATCCTAATGGACTGCAGTGAGTTCATTGAGAGCCACTGGTGCCTGAGCTGCTATGGAGATCATCAGTTAATGGAGAGGGAAGAGTTAAGAAGCCATGGTTGCAGATGGAGCTTGGGGCCAGCCCTAGAAAGATGCCTTGTTTATGGTGGTGATGTTTCTGTGGTAACAATATGAGAGACAGTGACTGGGTGTCACTAGGGATGAAGCTTGAAAGTAAAATAACAGGACTAGTGAACCATCATGACAGAGAACAGGGAGTTGCCCTGTCTGCCACAGTGAGGAGAGGCTGCTGAGCTGGGGTATAGTTGTTTGTTTGTTTGTTTTTTATATACAGGGTCTCACTGTGTAGCTTTGGATGACTTGAAACCCACTAAGTAGACCAGGCTGACCCCAACCTCACAGAGATCTGCCTGCCTCTGCCACCCATGTGCTAATCCAAATGTTCTTAATGTAGAATATGTATGGAGGGTTAATTTTTTTCACACTAAAAAGTTTAAAAGCACTTCCATGAAAAGGCCATTTGCCTTGACTTGTATTTTATCTTGTAAAGATGGCACCTTGGACAGACACCCACATTCTTTGAATCTCATCCAGCTGTCAAATGTTTTCATTTTGCCCATGGAATGTTAGAAGTCCCCACAGAGGGAAGGCCTCACTCAGCTTCCTATACTCTTAAAACATGGCCATGGACAAAGGATGCTTTCACACTTTATCTTCGAGGCCCAACTTCCTAAGAATGCTGGCTCTTGGAGACTGGCCTCTTTGCAACCTCAGGAAATGGAAGTTGCAGGTTGATGAACCACAGGGTGTTCCAGCCACAGATCTGCTGAGGAGTTCCCCCAAGTGTTGCTTTAATTGATGGATTTCTTAAGGAAAGTCTCAGTGTGACTCAAACATGCAAATGTGTTAGCCTCGTTTTATGAAATTGGCTCAACTTAGCCCCCAGGGTTATTTCTCGTCCTGGGACAAAATATCAGTTTCCATGTTTTTATTTTATTCCAACTGTGGATTCAGCATCATGCTCTGAGAAACACCAAGATATATTTTCCAGCCCGTCTAACTAAAGATGACTCCCTAAGAGGGTTGACAAAACAAACCCTGTTGGTCCCTCCTTCAGAGAGTGAAATTCCCAGATCCCATAGCCAGAAGCTGGCCATTCTCCTGCCTCCAGGATTAGCCTGAGACCATCTGCCCCTCACTCAGGCCTCTTGGCAACGTGGCTGATGTCAGCGTCATCCTATCCTTAGCACTGCTCATGGCACTTAATGTCTTCACATTTTGGTGACGCGGCATGCTTTCTGCAGATCTAGGGAGTTAATTAGTGATAATAGAGGAGGAAAGTTGAGCACTAACTGTGAATACAGGCCATACAACCCTTACAGGCTGGCAGCCTCGAGGATGGCTGTGCTGGCAGATGCATCCAGAGCTGAGAGTCAAACTGTCTCATTGGCTACAGACTTCTAGAAGGTGGAAAGTCACAGGAGAAGCATGGTAGTCATGCATTGTGACTTCTTAGGCACAGAGACTTCCTCTCCTGCTCAGTGAGCCACACTGTTAACAAGTGTTTCTGCCCAGCCTTTGCACTTACCCCCAGTTTTTGGCCCCTCGCCCTCACAGCTGGTTTTGATTTGGTTTCTGTGGAGTAGTTTTTTGTTTTGTTTTGTATTTAACAACAGTCAGATATTTATGTACAGCTTCATCAAGAGCCTCTGATGACAAATATGCCTTTAGAGGCCAGTGGAAGCTGTGGGAAGCTCCGTGTCAGCACTCAGACCTGTTTGCAATGGAGAGGGCTCATGTGGGAACTGACGAACGAGCCTGTTCATGCACCTAGCTCTATCTTCCCAGAGTCTTCTGCTAGCCCTTCTCCCCTGGTCGGTCCTGGGATGGTGCCCTGCCCTGATTTTTCCTTATGAAGCAATCCCTCAAGATCAGCCTTGGCCCTCTCTCCTGAGGGAGGGAAGGGGAGGCAGAAACTGCAGGCATAGAGCCATGTGCTGCTTAGCTTGGAAACTGGAGCCTGTCTTTTGAAATCCAGCTTGGCAGCGGCTCATTGAGAACCCGCTGTATAAAGTGCATCCCTTTTATTTGCTGTCAGAATTATCTGCAAAGATTTGAGACGTTTATATATGTGGGCATTAGGGATGGGCCTATTGAAGAAAAGACAGCAAAATCCTACCTTTCAGAGAGGAGGCTGCATGGTGCAATCTACTTGGAGGCCACGGGAGAAAGAAAGGGGGAGTCACATGCTTCAAGCAGACAAGACGGAACTGAACAATGGAACAGTCCTCTGGTCCTCCTCAAACCATGGGAATAGAATCCTCCCTAAATCATGAGACTGGAGTCCTCCCTAAACCATGAGATTCAAGTCCAAAAGACATCAAACCATAAAGACTCCGAGATATTACATGAACCTAAAAAAATGTTTTTAAAGCTGATTTGGTCATGTCGGAGAAGAATTCAGTCTGGATTTGCCTTTGACTGGCAGTTGTATATATCTTTAAATCATGAAAACACTAAGCTAAATGGATGCATTTTGAGTTGGGGGTGCTTCTCAAGATGGGGTCTGTGAGCCAGAAGGTAGAAACTGAGTGTATTCCTGGGGCTAGGGAGCACATGGGCCTGGCACAGCTGACCCAACTTCCTGACTCAGCGGTGGAGGGCCCCTGGAGGTGTCCTTGTAGCCTGTCCTGTCCTTGTTTTTCTAGGGGCTGTATTTTCACAGCTGACCCTTCTCATTTGCAAGCAAAACATCTGCCTTGTGTTGAATTTGGGGAGATTCCATATTTCAAGACTGTAAAATTAAATGGAATCATAGCTCTGAGATTGCAGTTCTGAACCTTCTAGGTTGGCTGAGGGATGGCAGGAATAGCACCAAAGGTGTATGCCTCTTAATCCAGTATCGTTGATGTCTTCAATTGCTGTTTATCAGCCCTGCCCAGCTGGAGGTGCTGTAGAAGCAAAGAGGTACAAGGCAGGCCTGAGAGGCAGTGCCATGGTGCCAGGGAAGGGAAGATGTGTGACAGGTCTTGTGGCCATGGGTGCAGAATCTGACACGTGGTTCTTTTATTTCTGTGGGATCTCAGGAGGTTCTCATGCCAGAGGGGGCTCCAGGAAAGAGCAAGCATTGATTCTTAGAGGCTGGAACTCAGGTATAGGAGAGGAAAACAGCAGGGATTCCATATATACTTGTGGCAGGGGAACCCCAAGACCTGTGAGAGTAGGGCAGTAATTAATACTATCACCACCAGCATACTGTGCTCCTGGATCCCTGCAGCCCCTGGATCCCTTCTTAGGAGGAAGAGGTACCCATCTTACAGATGAGGCTGTAGAAGGACAGAGGGAAAAACAGATATGCTGGTTACATGCCGTGAGCTTCATTGTGTGAAGCCTCAGTGCACATGGTAAGGTTTACAGTACACCTTACAGACTGGGAGCAGAGATAGCACTGCAAGCCGGGTGCCGAGATGGTTCTAACTTACAGGGAATCTCTGCTTTCATACTAAGCCTCGAAGTTTCCACACACAGTACAGCACAGCCGAATTCTCTGGTGGCCTGTCTCTTTGTACCAAGGCATCTGCCACATCACTGTGCCTTCTTACTCTTCCACTGGCTTCTAGTAAAATCTAATAAAACCTTCGATGTTTTCCTTGCCGATAAACTCATGACTCATCTGGAATTACCACCTGAGAAAAGCAGGTCCAAGGAGCTTTCTCTCCAGGCTTCCGTCTTCCCTAAACTAGAGAGGAAATTGAGAGCTGGCCACCATTTGTGGTTATGATGCTGTGTGCTTTAAAAAAAAAAAAAAAAAAAAAAACTAACAAGCTTGAAATAGGTAATAGGTTTTTGTTGTGCTGGGCGTGGAGCTCAAAATAGGTAATAGGTTTTTGTTGTTGTCTGTGCTGGGCATGGAACCAGGGCCTCATGCCACTGAGCACGTGCTCTGCTATTGAGCCAGACTCAAAACCCCTTGTTTTGTTTTAATTTGCTAACTTAAAGTATTTGTGTTTATCCTACCTTAAGCCTCCTTGGAAGAGACCCCACCTAATTCTGCTTGGCATTTTATTAAAAGGAAAGAAACTTGGCTTCGTAAAAGTTTTCAAAATAGTTCTTGTTCATAAAGAATTGCGCACGTAAACATTTGTGTCACTTCAGTCAGATGAGCTGGGATCATTGACGTTTGAAACACTAGTTTGTGTTTCTGTGCCCAGACACTTGGGACATACTTTCCCCTCTGTCCTCGCTTCCACTCTCTCCCCTTTCTTTAGTCAGTGACCTGTGGGAATAGACTGCATTCCATGACAGCAGGGCCCACTTCAGCCTTGGCAATGCAGGCCCAAGGATCTAGGATAGGCCAGCCTGGGAAAGGCCTGGGATTTGCATGCTGGAGGTAGAGGCGGGATTTCCTCCTTTGCCTGCCACTGTTTAAATCACTTCCTCTTGCCAGAGTTCACCCGGGATCTGAGATGGTATCTAGTTATAAAGGTGCTGGCACATTTTCAAATCTTTAGACAATGAGGAGACAATGAGATGGCTTAGGAGCTAAACATGCTTGTCATGCAAGCCTGTCAACCTGGGTTTGATCCCCAAAACTCATGGATCGGGGAGCCTAAATCTGTGTTGGCGTCCTACAGCAAGATGGAGGACAGAGACCATGGAATTACCCAGAACTTATGGAACAGATAACCTGGAGTACACAGCAGCAGCAATGAGGGAGGAAATAAGGAACTCCCCAAAGATGTCTGTCCTCTGCTCTCACACATGTACTGTAGCACTCAAGTGCCTGGGTGTGTATATGCATGCACGCTCGCGCGCGTGCGCGCGCACACACACACACACACACACACACACACACACACACACACACACACAGTGTAATTTGAAAACTTAAAACTGAAATATTTAGATTATAATACACAATTAGTTAATGTAATCTAAGTACAAGTGAACCAAATGGAAACCTTTTCTCGTTTTTTGTTTTGCTTTGGTTTTTGAGACTGGATTTCTCTGTGTATCTCTAGCTGTTTTTGGAACTAGCTCTGTAGACCAGGTTGACCTCAAACTCAGAGATTTGCCTGCCTCTGCCTTCTGAGTACTAGGATTAAAGGTGTGTGATCACCCAGCTCAATTTTTTTTTTTTAACTAAAAGTGACTCTTAATATCAATGCCACAGACCTTTGAATTTTAAGCAGGTACTAACCATCCTAGAAGTAATTTGTATTAAGTGAGTTTTAGAGTATCAAGTTAGCATCAGTGTCAGAGTATGTAAAGGAACTGTGTGGAAAAAAATGAACTTCTTAATATGAAACCGTTGTAATTGCTTAGTCAGTTCATGACTGTTAATGGGACATTCTTATTGATTCCTCCAAGGATTGCTAGCTGGACGCAGCTTTTTCTCTGGTGAGTTCCACAGGTGTTCCCTTCAGCATCAAGGCCATTGATTGCACAATCTGCAGGCATGCCAGCCCCTCTATAAAGTGGAAGGTCACCTGCATGAATCCTGTGCATGCCCTTTCCTATGCCTTGAATCATCTGTCCATCACTCCTGACCCATCAAATGGTGCCAGTGATACATAGTTGTCACAGTGTATTGCTTACAGAATAATAAAAGGAAAAAGTCTAGCCAGGCATGGTGGCACATGCTAAGCTCAGCACTCAGGAAACTGAGACAGAATTGCCAGAGGATCAGCAGTTCAAGGCCACCCTCAGCTACAAAAGGAATTCAGGGCCAGTCTGGGCTACATCAGAACCTGCTTCAAACAAACAAAACAAACCATCATCTCATTGGACATGGACAGGGTTTTAAGTCTTTCTATCTGCACTTGATTGAGTTGTGGCTGTGGAAACCAGAAGAGATGGAGGAGACCCCTGGTCCATCCTTCTGTTGCTGTGTGGTCCCCAACTTTTTTCAAGTCATTCATCTTGTCTCAGCTTGTTTACTTGGTGGTGAGATCTGCCTGGGACCCCTGCTGAGCTCTCAAAGGAGCCTTCACCTCCTTTGAGAAATGGGTTCTGACTCGCTGGGCCCAGGTGCACAGGCTTCTGAAAGCACCACATGCCGGTCGGGGGGCGGGGGAGCTTGATGCCCAAACTGCTTTCTAGACAGTAAATGACAAAGATCAAGGAAAACCCCTCCTGCTTGTCTTTTCTCTTTTCGTATTTTAAAGTGATCCACAACACATGCAGAAAAAACATAACATGTTCTCCATGGCTTCCTGAACTAAGTGCCCTTCCCAACTCATGTGTTGCTCACTGCCTGCAGCCCTGGTGGCTGCTGCTCCACACACTGCTTTTTCATCTTCAGCTTGGGGGACACATCCCTAAACAATGCAATTCTGTCTTAAAATTTCATGAATGGAATTGTGCTACATCTGGTCTGTACTTGTGACTGAGGTTTGCTCACTCTTGTTGCCATGCAGCATTCCCTAGTCAGAAAGTCCCCCTCCTCCAGTGCTGCTGGCTGACGAGTTGCCGGGTCCTGTACTGCACTTGACTGTGTCAGTGTGTCTTAAGGTCTCTCCTTATCATCCCTCCCAGGAAGAAAATGGAATGCTAGGATTCTAGAGTTAACAATAAAGAATGTTGGCTAGAGTCAGTTTTAGTAGGGCCACCAACAATGGTCATGTCTATGATTGTTTTTTTCTACCTGTCCAAACCCAGGTTTTCTCTTTTGGGAGTAGACACCACCCTCACTGTGATGTATGTACACTGTTTACCTGGGATCATCATAGAAAATATGTCTTCAACTTCATCAGATCATGACAGACTGCCTTCTAGCAACATTTGGGCCAGTTTAAGCTTCTGTACTTCCTTGTCCTTGCCAAATTCTTGACACATCGTATTTTGAAATTGTCCCCAATCTGTTACATGTGCAACATTATCTCATTAGGCTTTTGATTTCCACTGTCCTGATTACCAGTGAGGTTAGCAACTCTCATTTGTGATTCTTTGGATTCCTCTTTCCAATGGCTTGTCTCTCTATTTCAACTCTGAAGTTTCTGGCATGTTCTACTGTGTTAAGAAAGCACAGTACAATGACCTAGTTATTCACTTGAAAAAGATGTTAGAGACTGCTGATGGTGTTCTAATCCCAGATGAGCCGTGATCCTTGGTCAGAGTCCCAACTCTCCTCCAGCCGCATGCCCATCGGAATTGTCTAGAATGTGCTCTGAAAGCTGGCAGTGCTCAGAATACACCTGCACCAGCCTGCTTCAAAGATCAGATGAGTCGTCTCCCTCAGAGTCCTATGCTCTGACAATGAGAGAGTGGGTCTTCACCACTCAGCTTGAATAGTTTTGATTGTCCTTCTGGTCCACACTCCAAATAAAGATTAACTTCTCTGTGGAACTCGCTGCTGCTCTTGTGATAAAAGATAAACAAGGGAAAAACCCTCTACTCTGTCCATAGAGAACACTGGTGCCAGCATTCTGAACACTGCTTCATAGATGGCAAAATACCCACCCAAGTGCACTGCCAGGAAACCACGAGTGAGACTTGAGAGGAATGAGCCTTATGGGCTGCTATAGATTTCTTCATGAATGACTGACTGACATTGACTTCCTCTTATAAGATTCTGTGAGTCTAGGTGGTCAGTGCCCAGTGTATGTCATGGTCCAGATGAACCATGTGCTGGGTGAGTTGGTAAAGAGCACAGCCATCCTGGCTGGTCCTTACAGGGGTGGTTATTGGGGCGGGGGGGGGTGTTCCCAAAAATGCAACAGCCTCCATAGCAGGGTGCTGCAGAATCCATTGCATCAACCTAGTTACTTGAGAGCCCTCTGTCAGTCATAGCCATGTCACCCATGGTCAATATCCAACACTTGCATCGTACTTGGTATTTTTCAGAATGTGTGTTCTACATTTGTATATGTGGTGGCCATAGCAATCTTCTTCTTTAGCCCTCTAGATACTGGTTATGAGTGACAGAAACCAAAAGTTCAGCCTGGATTTAGTGTAAAAATAATTACAGGCATTACTTCAGGAAAAGGCTCCACAGAGCTCAGTGATCAAAATGTGTGACTTCATAAGGAATTGACCAAAGGTCTCTAGGAGGCCTTTTAAACTGGTGGTGACAAAATCTTTACAGCTAATGTGGGGACATGATGGTCCTGGAGAACCCTGAGGAGAAGAATGTAGGGGTGCTTGATTTTGAGTACTTCTGCCCATGCTTCAGACATGGCCAAGAACAGGGACCTGGGGAGCCATGGGGTTATGGTGAAACCCTGAGAATGGTGCCATGCTGGGAGCTGAGATTCATCACATCCTTTTCACGCTGGAGTTGACAGGAGTGGAGACCCTGGGGGCAGGGCACAAGGGCAATAGCACTTCCATATTGCCCTGAATGGCTGAGGACATTCCCATATCCTGAGCCCTTGCCATGCGGAGTGAGATTTCTGTGTGGCCTTAGAGGCTTCCTAGACTCTTAGCAGCACACTTTTCCCATCTGGTCTCTATTGGTGATGATTGTCCTCAACATTCACCAAATAAATTTGCTGTCTCTGTGACTCCAGCCCCAAGGTAGTTTACTTTTCCATGGACTCAGGCAGGAGGATTTTCGAATAGGGGCATCTCACAGGTCAAGGCCATCTTTGTCTTTATGGCTTAAAGTGGGTAATTACCAATATGGAGCCATGTTAGAAATATAAGGGTATTTAATAGGGAAAAGCCTTACAGAGCAACCTAGCCAGCCGGCATGGCAGCAGTCTGTACACAAGGGTGAAAACTGAAAGTGAAACCCAGACAACTGAACGCTTACTCTACATCACCATGACCATGCTCTCGCAGGCATGGTCAGGCAGACCTGTAGCCAGCCCCTAAGCAGGCATGGCTACAGGTTCCCCTACAATGGCTTACCTGTGTTCTCTATTGTTGACCTTTATTCTGTCAATGGGTTCTTGTTGCCAGTCAGCAAGAAACATGGGCTTAGACAATTCGAAAATACCTTTTTTTTTTTCTGCAATAGCATAATAGTATCTTTTTCTTTCTCTCTTTTTTCTTTCTTTCTTTTATTTATTTATTTATTTATTTATTTATTTGTAGTTTTTCAAGACGGTTTCTCAGTATAGCAGCTCTGGCTATACTTCTGGAACTCACTTTATAGACCAGGCTGGCTTCAAATTCACAGAGACATCTTTTTCAATAGCTCTTAATAAAAGCCATCATCATTAGCCAGTCACATGACTTCTCTAGACCTTGCATTAGGCAAGGAAGAGCTATTCTGATTGGTCAGTTTGAGCTATAAGGATAAGGTAGTGTAATGACAGCCTCCCTCCCTCATATCTGCATGAATGAAGTGAGCAATGGGGAATTCTCACTTCCGGTAGAGGCCCGCGTGGGTGCTAGGCACACATGTCAGAAGTCTGTCATGAATATTCTGTTTGTTCATTGCAGACAGGGTTTCTCTGTGTGGCAGCCCTGGCTGTCCTGGAACTCACTCTGTCAACCAGGCTGGTCTTGAACTCAGAGATCTGCCTGCCTGTGGCTCCCAAGTGCTGGGAGTAAAGGTGTGCAACACCACCCTCCAGAAAATGTATTTTCTATTAATTTGACCTGCACATCTGTCCCTGTCCTCACTTTTGCAGAAATAATTGAAGTTGAGGAGCTTGGTGCAAATCATAAAATTGTAGTCACCAAGGACTGCCACCAAGCTGGGCTTCACTGTTTGGACTTACAGCCACCAAAAACAAACTCTTCATTCAGCCAGTCTCAAGGCTCATCACCCCTCAAAGAACTTTCCCTGGAGTTGTAGCATGGTGTGCCTCCCTATCTCCACAGTCCTGGAAGTGTCACTCTGGGTTGAGACTCCTATGCAGGTCTTGACAGCATCATGGGCCAGAAACTCCTAGACAGCAAAGGGCAACACCCTGCCCTTCTGTTGCTCCAGTGCAGACTTTAGAGTGAGGGAGTCAGAGGCCAGTATGTGGCTTCATCTCTGTTCAGATGACCATGGGTGAGAACAGTGTCTCTGCTTCCAGGCCAGTGTAAAAAATGACATGAGTAACAAACTGGCCTCACACAAATGAGCAGTGTGGGGTTATGGATCCCAGTGGAGTATTTGGTGCAGGAGAAGGCAGGAGAAGCTATTGCTGCTGAACAAATTGCTACCAGATGTAGATTTCAGTAAACACCTAGCTGTTCTGCCTGAAGGTGCAGGAATTTCTTGGGGCCATGGAGAAATCTGTAAACCTGAGCCAGTTTCAATATGCTGGAGCTTTGTGGTGTCCCCTTCTCTGCATGGCAAGGCCCAGGAGCCTCTCTCCCCTTCCTTGCATTTTTACATCAGTATAATAAATGTTAAGTGTAGCAACCAGACCCCATGGAACTCCAAGGAAACCTCAAACCGCAGTTCAAAAAGGACTTGTCATAGGAACCAGGGGTGGAGGGCAGCCATTGCATGGACAGTCAGGGGACATTTGGGAGTCTTCCTTATGCCTGTGACCAACAAATGCCATTCTGCCATCCATGGGAAGGAGGTAGTGTTAGAGATAAATAAGGGACAAGCCCTGAAATGCTGTGTGATAGGAAACTCATAGACCCTGCAAGTGGGCTGCCAGGTATGTGGGGATGAGGTGGGGAACTGTACCCTAAAGGGAATGGTAGTGAGAGGTGCTGAAAGGGAGGAGAAGGGATGTAATCGAATCAATTTTATTTTTAATTAATTGACTTTCATTTTATGTGCACTGGTGCTTTGCCTACAGGTAAGTCTGTCAGATCTTGAGGTTACAAACAGTTGTTAGCTGCCATGTGGTTGCTGGGATTTGAACCCCAGGTCCTTTGGGAAAGTAGTCAGTGCCCTTAACCACTGAGCCATCTCTGTAGCCTTGATGCAGTCCATTGTAATAGAACACTGGCAAGCTTTCATGCACCTTAAAAGGGAGTGATCCTGCGTTAGTGTTTCCTGCCCACTCTTGGTTATGGCTTTCCCACTAATTAAAAACAAAAACCTATTAAGCACTGAATGGCTGGCCAGCCTCAAATGCAGCAGCTGTGTGGTTTACCCATCTCCTCTTCACAATTAGATGTTGGTTTGTGGGGGGCAGAGAGCCCCATCCTCCATTAACTACCCTCAGAGACTGTCAGGCCGTCAGAAACCTGTGCAGTGGCCTCCAGGAAAGACCTTAGCTTCTGGGACCCCCTTGTCCATTTTGTTTTGTCAAGAGCATTGCCGGGGCTGTGAGCACAGCAGTATGGACCCTGCCTTTGGCAGTATCTGGCTGGGAGCCTCTGGGGAACTCTTACACCAGAGTGCATGCTCTGTCCCCCATCCAGATGGCAATGCTGTAATGGCCGACCTGAGAGTTTGCCCTTCCCCGTGCATTGTTTTAGGTGTGTGTTTGGGTTGTCTCAGTATTCACAGTTTATTTCACTGATGAAGAAATTGAGGCACAAGGTGGCCACCTAAGTTACCACAGTCAATGGTTGGTAAACGTCAGAGCCAGGAAGCCCATGCTCCTTCCCCATGAATTGCCTTTCTTACATGTTAGACAGGCCTGTCTTTTCTGAATGGCAGGCCACAGTGTCTCACTTTTCCAAACCTCTGTTCTCAGACTTGTTTTTTCATGGTCACTGTCATGTCCCATGATCCCTAGCTTTCAGGTCAGAATTTAGTATTTCCTGACATGAAGACTCCTGAAGACTGACTCCCACAGAACAAAATAAACTCACAGGAGAGAGAAGTGTGAACTGGAGAGAAGTGTGAACTGGAGAGACGTGTGAACTGGAGAGACTGTGAACTGGAGAGACGTGTGAACTGGAGAGACGTGTGAACTGGAGAGACGTGTGAACTGGAGAGACGTGTGAACTGGAGAGACGTGTGAACTGGAGAGACGTGTGAACTGGACAGTGGGCTGTGCTTCCACTGCAGCACACACACAATGAGACAGCTAGTAATTGCATGGTTTGGGTTCACCTCATAGGGCTACAGCAACTCAATAGTAACAGAGACCTCATATATATATATATATATATATATATATATATATATATATATATGAATTTGCTTGCATGTATGTCTATGCACTGTATGCCTACCTGGTACCCAGAGTCCAGAGAGGGCATCTAATCCTCAGGAACTGGAGTTACATACATCATTAGCCAATTTGTGGGTGCTAGGAATCAAACCTGGGTCCTCTGGACAAGCAGCTGGTGCTCATATATGTGTATGTGTGTATGCAATACATATTAATAGATGTATATATTTTAATGTATTTTAATAACAAACTTGCAGGAACCACACTAAACTCAGACACATTAAAGACATGTATTTGCATGTAGAACAACTCAGAAAGATACAGTGAATGGATGGAATCTACTGTATGATAAAAATGCTACAAACATCATAAAAATGCTGTAAACACTGTCTAGTTGCCAAGGTTTTTTGTTTTTAGAAACCCAAATACTGGCATTTACCAGAAAATTTTAATAGGTTTATTTTTAATTCTTATAAAGTTGAAATGTATGCTCCAAAACATTTTTATTTGTGTTACTGCTTTATACATCTTGCATCTGTATTAAAAATTCACACACAAATGGAAATAGAAAAACTGTCAATGCCCAATTTCTGTCCCCTATTTTTCCACTCACAATCAGTTTGGTACCTTTTGAAATTATATAACATTCAAAACTACTGATATCAAGACAGGGGGAAAAACTGTTAAAGAATGAAATGTTTCCCCCTCACAGTACATGTGTGGCAAGCTAGCTGGATATGTTTTGGCATGATTGTTATACATCCAACATGGATAGCACACAGGTTGGTATCTTCAAAAAGGCGAACCAAGCAGGCCTCACTTGCCTGCAAAGCACCAGTAGCTGACTCTGGAAGCACAGATCTTCCACCAGATTCTGGAAGGGGAGCTTGTAAATCAGACATTCAATGGACTTCTGATAGCGTCTGATTTCATGGGAGTGCTACAGTACCGGAGGTTTCTTCACCCCTCCAGTAGGGGGCGCACTCTTGTTAGCAGCTTTTGTGGCCAGTTGTTTTCTAGGTGCTTTATCACTGGTGGATTGGTGGGCAATCTGCTTTGTATGAGCCATGGTTTGGGCACCTCTTTACCTACCCAACTTCTCCTTCGGCTGGAGCTTGGCAAGTGAGAGGTGGCATTGGCATTAGTGTCAGTACAGTGTAGCTGCGAACACAATTTCAGCCAATGCTCTTAATCACTGAGCCATTTTAGCCCTGAGGCATTGCACTTCTGCTCAGTGAGCTCCCTCTTCTCCAAGCTCTATATACTTAGGTTCTGACTTTCTGAATTAAGACTAAATTTCCCTTTGTCACCTTGACTGAAGTTGGAAATTCCAGGTCTCTGCAATTGCTGTCCCTACAGTGTCTTTCAGTAAATGATTTACAGAGAGCCTGTGTTCTTCTGAGTGTCTTGGTTCTAACTGATTGCACTACTCAAACCTGACCTTCTTTTCTATGGCAGAGACACCTTGACAAGCCCTCCTTGGATATTAGATCGGTGTGGCCCAGGACAAGAGTTGACATGTTGCTGGAGGCCCAGGAAGAATGGGACAGAAGGCAGATTTAAAATAACCTATAACATCTGGATATTTACCAAGCTGGGGGATTTGGAGTGTATAGGTCGGCCCCCAATACTGGATGAGGAGGGAGGGAGGGTCATCAGTGTCTTCACCCCCATCAGCACGTGCCCAGTGGAACTTGGTGACTGATGTCAGCTGACAGATTTCACCCTGGGTGCCACTGGGACAAAAGGCTTCCACCAGCTCACATGAGCGGGGCTCAGGACTCTTGTGTTCAGGAAGAAGCCTTGGGAGTTGCACATAGAGCAGTTGTGTTTCAGGTACTGCAGGCAGGCCCCAGAGTTGGCTCCCGTCCATGACTGTAGCACCTGGAAAGTTTGGTAGATGCTGCTGTTAGAAACTGAATGGGCAGGGGCAACAAGTCCCAGAGATAAAAGAGACGAGCTATCACCTGGAAGTCTGAAAGGAGTGCTAGAGAAAACAGGGTGGCTGTGATGTGTACTGGCTACTTAGGGGCATAAAGGAAAATGATACTGAATTAGATAGTGGTGATGGTTGTGCAACTCTGAGGTATGAAACCCGCCAGCAGTACCTCAGATGAGTGAATTTATGATCTGTGTATGTTAAAAATGGGACAGTGAGGCCCATAGGAAAGCTCACTGAGCACTTAGCCACAAAAGGGTTAATCTGCAAAGCTGATTCCAGGTGTTGACCTAACTTGTAGAGTCTCATGTCCTATGTCCCTCTCCTCCCCCATTATCCCTACCTAAATGGGGAACCAGTTAACACTATAAACCAGCCCCAAAGCCGAGGTAAGGACCATGAAGCTGAGAGCTCCTCACTCGGCTTACAGATGCAGGTAGAGCAGGATGTTTTCTGGGGAGGAGACAAGTTTTAGGGCTGAGACCATTTCTCCTAGTGTTCTTTAATGCAGGGCAACATCTACGTGCAGTCAACAAAGATGTCTAACTGGCCAGCACTTATCGTCACCCTGAACCCAAGCCAGGACCAGTTCTCTGCAGCCAGTGTATACCAGTGGCCACAGCAGGCCCAGGGACAATCCAGTGGGGACCAGGCTGTTACCACTGACCATACTATATGTTAAAGCTTCAAAGGGCAGGAAAGATAAATAATCCCCTTTCTTAGCAAACATGGGGTATCTACAGTTCTGCCAAGCATGCATAGAGGGGCTACCCTAAAACCAGGAGGTTCCCTTGATGGACTATGAAAAAGGGTGTGGTCATCTTCATGCTAAAGTGACTGAGAGTTTTCTGGATGCCCAAGAGGGCAGGCAGGGCCATGGGCCTTCTTCCCATGTGGCCTCAGCACTGGGTGTCCTTATGTGTGGAAAGGCCTGTCCACAGCTTTGTTAACACTTTTTCCACCTAGAAAGAAGCCAAGATGTTTAGAGTCATTCTGAATAATCCAGAGCCGTCTTCGAAAAAGATAATTCCAGGGATAAAAGACACTCACTAAAGGGAATATTTCCCAGCCTTTGCTGTCCCTTTTTGCCAACAATAGCAGAACCTTAGTTAGGAGAGAGAGAGAGAGAGAGAGAGAGAGAGAGAGAGAGAGAGAGAGAGAGAGAGAGAGAGAGAGAGAGAGAGAGAGGGCACTCACTGCTGGCAGTGGGTAGAGAAGTAGGCAGGAGGGGCGTCTGTTTAGAAGACCTTAAAGTGTTGCAGCTGTTGTGGCCAATTTTTCTCATTTCAGTGATGTTCCAAGCCCTTTGTCTTCTCTGTGGGGTGAATTCATTTTGCTCTCTCTGAGTCATCCTGCCCACAGACCATCTCTCTGGAGGAACCCTCATGAAAATAGACAATTCACATTGCATTGTATGAGTTGGCAGTGGTGTGTGTGCCTCCCCAGGGTGGCCTGGGATCAGCTTGCTGTGTCCACATGTCAGGATTCCCAAGGCCCAAGCTCACTCTTTTCGACAGGAGAGTGCCAGAGAGGGCAGCTGGAGTCTGAAGTGGAGGCAGACATATAGCAGAGTCCACAGACCAAGTCTGTCCACCTTGTTTCTTAATTCCGACCTGAGGTGGATCTGAAGCAGGCCTGCATGAGGCAGATCAATGGGACAAAAGCATGCACGGTTTACTGGTCCCATATGCTTGGGACCCTCACAACAGAGTGAAGAACCAAGAAAATGCCCAAAGCAGAATGCCACATCTGTGATGATGTGGCAGAGTGTCCAGAACTGAAGGCTGACCTGAACCACACAGCAAGACCCTGTTTCAGAAGAGAAAAAGGAGAGGTTTTTAGAGTCTGGAAAATAGTTAAGAGCACTGACTACTCTTCCAGAATACTCAGTTTCAGTTCCTAGCACCCACATGGCAGCTCACAACCACCTGGAACTGGTTCCAGTGGGATCTGAGTACCTTTCTGGTCCCTGAGTATGAGACTAGCCTGGTCTACATAGCAAGTTCCATACCAACCAGGGCTACAGGGTGAGACCCTATCTCAAAAGTAAAATCTTTAAAAGAGAAAGAAAGCTTTTAGACCTTTTGAAAACAAATGGTAAGCTTGTGAAGGCGGATGTGGCCAGGCTAGGGTGGTAAATCAGAGGCAGTGGCTGGTTGAAGATAAGAATGGTCTATGTGTTACCCCAGGGAGCCGGCTTGTACAGATCCATCCAGAATGGATGGCAGTTCCTGGTCATAAGGATCAATGTCCCATGTTAGCTTAGGAGCAGCATCTTCCTCCCAGGAATTTTATGGCTTGCTCCACATAAGGAAAGGGCCACTGAGGTCACCCTCTCTGTAACTGTCACTGTAGGACACCTTCTGCTGAAAACCATCTGTGTGCCACTGTTTGCTGGGATGACATGTCCTTCACTGAAGTTCCCGACAGCTGGCCCTGGTCAGCAAGCCCTTCTATCTGGAAGGCTTCTAGGTTTCACAGATGTAACCTCTCTACCCAGGGCTTATGGGAAATGGGCAGGAGAAAGTAGCCTGCATTAGAGGAGGCTGGGGTAGGTGAATGCCACCGTAGTGTTGGCATGCTGCCTGTAAAGAGCTTTTCCATTCCCATAATAGTCTCTTTACTGTTACTCTAATTCACGTGACCAACAATTTTATTCAGGCTTCCCTGCAGAGACACTGAGCTCCTGAGGACAGAAACTAGACTGGATATCTGGGGCTGGGAGTGTGGCTCAGTGGCAAAGCAAATGTGAGGTGCTGGGTTCTGCCCCAGCAGTGAAAAAAAGCAAAAACAACCCAAACAAACAAAACTCCACAACTTTGCTGCCATCCAATGACTCCCTGTTGTTTTTGGTGTATAGACATTTGCTTCTTTTCAAATAAGAACTTTAAATCTGCCCCACAGACCACCTTACCCACAACCTCATTCCCTTCCCTTGTGGTGTTCTGGTGGGGTTGCCCTAGCCTTCACTCAGGGAGATTGGATCCTGGCAATTGAAGCCCAAGGTATAAAACACATTGTATGAGGCCTACAGTACTGGCTAGCAATCAGACTTAGGGCCTTAGCCATGGTAGGCAAGCACCTTATCACTGGCCTGTGTAGGCAGCCCGAGGAGCCAGAATTAAGACATGAATCTCAATACTGACACCTGGCCAGGGCAGACTTGTGCTGACGAGGGTAGAGCCCATTGGAAAGTGAGCCCTGGCTGGGGTGAGAGTGAGAGGACAAACCTGGACTCCTGGTCCTCCTGCCTAGTCTTCTGGGCTTGTAAGCCCACAAGAATGCTTTTCTGACTCTTGCACCTATGAGTTGTTACTCTTTCTGGGACCATCATTCACTCTTGCCCACCCTGTGGCACAGAGCCTGGCATGAAGAAGCTCCATGTAGGTTGGCAGAGAATATTCTCACTGAGTTGGACAAATGTGTCACACACACACACACACACACACACACACACACACACACACACACACACACCTTCAGATACTTAGCATATCTTAGGGATCTCTTTCAAGCCAGACAGTTCACCATCAAGTTTCTAAAGGATTATTATATTCATTTTGAGGGGGGATAACCATTTTAACTGAGATATAAAACATATACCTTATGAATTGCCCTTTAAAAATGTATGTTCTTAGGGCCTGGGTATTCTGGTCAGTTGGTAGAGTGTTTGCCTAGTATTCATGAGGTCCTGGGTTGATCCCTAGCCTCTCATAAAATCAGGCATGGTGGGTGGTCCACACCTTCCATCCCAGCACTCTGGAGATGGAGGTAGAAAGATGATGAGTTCAAGGTCATTTCCTGCCTGGAGCAGTAGAGTTCATCTTAACAAAGTGGTTTAAGCCGGGCGTTGGTGGCGCATGCCTTTAATCCCAGCACTCGGGAGACAGAAGCAAGTGGATCTCTGTGAGTTCAAGACCAGCCTGGTCTACAAGAGCTAGTTCCAGGACAGCCTCCAAAGTCAAAGAGAAACCCTGTCTCGGGGAAAAAAAAAAAAAAAATTAAAGTGGTTTAATGTGATAATTTAAAAATATATCCACCAAGTTTTGTGCTCATCATCACTATTTGTTTATAGCATATTCATGCCCCCCAAAACCACACAGGCTGTAGCAGGTCACCCTCATTTGCCCAGCACTGTGCTCCCAATCCAGTAAAGCACTTTCTCATTGTACTGAGCAGCAGTAACTACTTTCTGTCTCTGTATAGATTCCCCCATTCTAGATATTTCGTAAACACGGTATCCCACAATATATGGTCTTTTCTGGCTGCCTTCGCTCTTTAACATAAGGTTTTCAAGGCTTTTCCTCACTGGAGCATATATCAGAACTCCGTTCTTTTTTTCTGCCAAGTATGGTGTATGGAAAGAGCAGGTTGTACTCCCTTTTCATCTACCAATGGCCGTGTGGGTTGTTGCCCTTTTGGATCTTGGGAATAGTACTGCTGTAAATTTTGTGTGCAGGTTGTTATGGTAATGTCAGTTTTCCGTTGTTTGGGGTATCTGCCTGGAAGTGGAATTGCTTAGGGAACATGGTGTCTCTCTTTGGTAATAATTTCTACGTGTGGCGTATTTGTGTGTGTCTGTGGACATGGAGAACTCTGACATCAGATCTCCAGCTAGGTTTTTTGTTTGTTTATTTAGTTGGTTGGTTGGTTGGTTGGGGTTTTTTTGTTGTTGTTTTGTTTTGTTTTGTTTTGTTTTAGACAAGCTCTCATTGCACTTGGAGCTGCTTTGTCCAGCCAACAAGCCCCTCAGGTCTTCCTGCTTCTACTTAACACTGTGCTTATAGGTACATGCCACTCATAGCATTTTCTGTGCACCTGTGTTCTTCTGTAAAAGAGGTGGGCTTCTTGAAGGCTTAGCTGTGAATGTCACCAACAGTGTGATCTTGGGTAGGCCAACACAAATGTTGTAACTGGTATCCAGCACCTGCTGGTCTGCACTGTGGCATGGTGGGCAGGAAGGGAAGAAGGGACACGTTAGGCCATAAGGACGAGGCTTCCTCTACAGCCTCCCTCCTGCACACACTATGCGGTGCTGTCACCAAAGGAGGGCTGCAAAGAGGGCCTCGAGGCCTGTGCTTCTGGAGCCAATAGTTACAGATGGCTGTGAAGCCACTGAAAGGCAGTGGAGCCAGCCTGGTTTTTTTTTTCTCCCTCAATGAGACCCTAATATTCCAGCTTCACCCAGGCAGAGGAGAGATGACAGCCTGGTAAAGTGGAGGTTGGTGGCTTGGCCAGAGTGTTACGTTTCAAAATCTTCCCAGCAGAAAGGGCCACCCCAGCCTGCATTGATGGTAAGTGGTCCTTTCTCAGATAATGAAGCACAGGACATGGCAGGAAGCTGCTTTGAAGTGAGCGGTGCCTCCAGCTTTTGATTGTCCGGCAACAGATGGCAGTTGTGAGTGGTGACAGACCCCAGATAGAGAGGACCGTGGCCAGCTCAAAGGGCAGTGCAAGGGAAGGAGAATTGTTCTTCAGGGAGTCGGGTTACCCTAAATGGTAACAAAGAGTTTGCATTCTTCCCTTCTTGGTGGGAGAAACCATTGGAAAACAGTAAGAACTTCAGCTAGTCACAACAGTATACTGGTCCCAGTACTGAGAAGCTGAGGCAGGAGAATCATTTAAGCCTAGAGGTTTGTGCCCAGCCTGGGCCAAAGAAAACAAAAAAATAAAGTTCAGATTGCACAGAACATCGTATGCACCAGGTAACTGCCAGTCTAGGGAGGAATGGAGATTGCAGCGTGCCAGTTAATCGCTCTTGGTGCTTAGTGGCTTGCTTTGGGGTGGATTTTTGAGACAGACAAGCTGAGAAGGTGATCCTATGAGTTAACTGTGCCAGTGTGAGCACCAGGATGGGTGTGTGTGTGTATGTGTGTGTGGGGGGGGGTGTATGCTCACGCATGCAGCAGTCACATGTCTAACTCTCCAGCCCCTTGAAGGTCATGGGGGTGAGGCTTACATGACAAAAGCCCTAGACCTTGTCCATGCTAGCTCAATGGGTGACTGGATGGATGTTCTTTTCCCAAATAGGCCTGTGACTCAAGTGACCCAGAACATTTTAATAGAATGGACCTCTGTGGCAGAAACACATCCCGGAGAACTTGGATTTCTGTAGAACTGGAGCCTTGTTTTCAACACACATACACGCACACACACTTAAAGAGTTTCAAAGTTGCCGGGGCGTTGGTGGTGCACGCCTTTAATCCCACGGGAGGCAGAGGCAGGCGGATCTCTGTGAGTTCGAGGCCAGCCTGGTCTCCAAAGCGAGTGCCAGGATAGGCTCCAAAGCTACACAGAGAAACCCTGTCTCAAAAAACCAAAAAAAAAAAAAAAAAAAAGTTTCAAAGTTAATTTAGCTACTCAAAATTAATGTCTTGATTTTGTACTTGAGGGGGCTAAAGTGCTTCTTCTTAGACTTGAGAACTAGCCTGGGCCTGGATATCAGAACTGGCCTTCACTGACAGCCTACTTGCTACTATTACACTTGGCTAGACCCTTCTCCACTTTCCTCCACAGAATTGGAATGAAATCAAAGACCCTAGGGTGAACAAGGAAGAAACAACCAGGATACTGAACTGTGCCCAGCCTATTGTGTGTCAGATTCCATCCTTGATTCTTACTGTGGAGTGTGAATTTTTGTTGTGTTTTTTTGTTTTGTTTTTGAGACAGGGTTTCTCTGTGTACCCCTGGCTGTCCTGGAACTCACTCTGTAGACCAAGCTGGCTTCGAGCTCACAGAGATCCACCTGCCTCTGCCTCCTAAGTGCTGGGATTAAAGTGTGTGCCACCACTGCCAGGTGAATTTTTTTGTTTCTTGTTTTTTTTTTTTTTTTTTTTTTTTTTTTTTTGTAGCAAAGATCTTTACAGTGACATTTAACATACTAGAAGCCCTAGTGGGGATCATTCCCTGAGACTTGCCTATATTTTTTGATGGTTGCAGTGTGTGTCATCTCAGACACATTATCTTGGCAGGCATTCAGTTACAAGAATGACAAATGTATGCTTTTGTATTTATGTACATTCAAATGAGAAACTGAAGATTTTTAGATAGTTAAACATAAAACCATAGGCACATAAAAGTAATCACAAAGGCCTTTAGAATGAAAATTAAAAAGAGCCAGGACAGTTTTTAAAGCAAATAATGGTAGAAAACTTAAGTTGCGGAAGGTTTCAAAGAGTAATGTATCAATTGTAACTCTGTAACTCCTTTAGGCAAAGCCAAGACAAAAGCCAGAGGCCACTTTGCTCTCTGATAACAAAGTGATTGTACTGGGAGGGAACACAGCAGTCACCCCACCTGGCCTAGTCTAACAGCCTTTTATCAGGGCAATTGTCCTCAGACAGTAAGCAAGCCATCCAATTTCAAATGACACTGCCCCTGAACCAGCCTCTGGTAGCTGGTGATAGCTGTTATCCTAGTCATTTGTGACATTTTAGCCAGGCCACATATAACTCAGTGGCCCTCTTAGTCACCTCTTTACATTGAGTTACATTTACATCGAGTTACTGTGCTCCAAAGACCTTAAGACATCAGAAGTTCCTAAGTTTTGAGCACTTGGTGCTTCCAGTAGTATGACAAAGGCCCCACTCCCTCCAGCCTGGGACATGAATGGTCCCTTTGTTCTGCACATCCATGATGTATACACTCCCACCCCTCAGTCACTTAGCACCCAGCTCAGTTGTCATGTGGCCTGCCACAGTATCAGAATGCTAGTGTTTTTGCCTCACAATGGCCCCAACCTGCCAGGCTGACAAGGCTGGCAGTTCATCTCTCTCCTTTGTTAGGGCTGTCCGTTGACTTTCAGCTGCTCTCGTCTCCCCGTTGCTATGTCTGATTGACAAAGTGAACTTTATCATGTGTATATATAGGAGGAGCCAGCATTCGTACTGTTGAGCACTATCTCTGGTTTCGGATCACTGTAGGAGTCTTGGAATACAGCACACCCCCAGGTGAGAGGAGACTGTTGGAATAGCTGGTGTTTATGTCCCACATGCTGTGACATTAATATTTGCAGGCCTTGCAACTGGCCTGTGACTTAGGAACAGTGGCGGGGGCAGGGAGGGTCTTACTCCCTCCATCATACTGCCTCTTACCTGTGGGAAATTATCTCAGAAATTAACTTAGTGTCCTCTCTCAGCATCAAGCCCTGAGCCACCTCAGGGCAAAATGTCTCATTTATAGCCACAATAATCAGATGATGTGTAAGGGCCACACTACAGGCAGATCAGCTATATGTGCTTGCTGAAATGATGGTTCGTCTGATGTTGTGAGGAGTATCTTGAATTTGGAGGAACGGGTTCTGAGCATTCTTTGGAATAGCTCAGCGGAGGATTGAAGATCACCAGGCATGTGCCCCTTGTCCCTGGTATCTCTGATCTTCCTTGGGGAAACCATGCAACTCAGTTTCTCCCATCCACCAGCGACACTTGCAGGTGACACTCGTGCTGCCAGAACGCTGTGTTGTAGGATGTACCTCAAGGCTATACGTTGATGTCTGCCAGGAAACACAGATCACCAAAGCCTGCCTTTACTATGCACAGCCTTGTGCAGAACAGGCCTCTCCACTATACTGATAGCTTGTGAGATAACTTCCTCTTCGGGTGACAGCCCACTAAGAGAAAAGCAAAATGTAATGAGTTATAGAATTCCTTCAATCATTCCACAAACAGAAAAATTAGTGCCTTCCCATTGCATGTGGTAGGGATGGATATGTGTGCATGTAGGTGTGTTCAGGTATGTGTGCACTGGCCAGAGGAAGACACTGGGCGCCTATTTTACCTTTCTCTTCTTCTATTCTCTTGAGGCAGGCATTGTCACAGAACCTAGACATAGGCTGACAGCCAGCAAACCCCAGAAATCCTCCTGTCTCCATTACTCCCAGCCCCCACTCCCACGGCAGTGCACACAACCATGCCCAGACTGTCACATGGCTTCTGGGGATTTAAACTCAAGTCCTCACACTGTACAACAGGACTTTTTACCTACTGAGCCATTATGAATTCCCATTTTGTAAAAAGGCACCAAACTCTCACTCAACCCCCCTTTCAGCTCAAGGACAAATAAAATCTGACAGATAGGATCTATACAGTAAGTCAATGAGTATTCTCATGAAGTGTCCTTGGAACACACAAGGCAGCCCCTAACTACCGGTGGCAGCCTCACAGGTCAGTTCACAGGGAGGTGGCTCATTCTTCATTGCCACTGTGTATAAGCCTGTGGGGAGTGTTTTGACAGTCAGCCTGTGCACTGTACCCCCATTTTCCTGAGGCTGTCTTATTTGAAGCACAAACAATGCCTCCCTTAGTGGGCACACTTGTGAGGATGTTGCACTCCAAACTGTAAGACTTTGAGGGAGTATGAGGGCTGGGGTGGGCTGCGGAGGCCTGGGAAAAAGGAATAGGATAGGTGGACAGATAAAAAAAGATGCTGAGGGGGAAAATGAGAAATGCAGGAGATGAGCCTACCCTGAGGTCCTTGCCCCTGCTAGAATGCCAGCTGCTTCGCTCTGGTAATCTGACACTGTCCTCTGCCCTGTACAGTTGGTTGTTCAGAGCTTCATGACAGTGTTTGGGCATTTCTTCACCCTGGATAGGGACTTTCCCATGGCCTCCTATCTCCACCTTGGCTCATCTTTTCCTGCATTAACACAAGGTTGCTTTCAGCTCTCCCTTCCTGGTGCCATTTCTAAATTATTCCCAGATTCTTCATTTCATGTGATACAAAGCCACCTTGAGTTGTCACTGGAAAATACAGACATGCAAATACAGCATGCAGCTCAAATTCCTCATTCTCACAGTAGAACAGGGACAGGGTCTTTTCCTGCAGACTGGTGTCTCTCAAGATGGAGGGCCATGACTGCCTGAACACAGAGCATTGAGAATCCAAGGAGAAATGGCCCACATCTTCTCTAACCCGAATAAAAGGCCTTGTCCCAGGATGAAGCCTGTGACCTGGAGTAACCAAAGTTAAAGAAAAGACCATTCCCAAAGACACATCTGTGGCCACTAGACAGCAAGCTCATCAGTAGAGAGATGACTACATAATTTAAGAGTCAGGACCAAGCTGAAAAGCAAGACTTAGAATATTGCTGTGCTGTATGTGTTGTCAATAGATATTTCCTAAGTGGCTTTCCTTATCCAGCTCTTCCGATGATGTAGATGACGGTTGCCTGAGTATGACCCAGTGCCCAGGGGATGCTGGATGCTCTCAGCTGGTGAATGGCTTTCTAGATTACCTTTCATTTCTGTACCCACCCGCTGAGGCAGATACTTTCCAAGAGTCATTCAGGTTTCCTGCTAAACCTGGGAATGCCAGATGGATTTGTTGTCATTATATAATGTAATTACGTGTCCCTAAGTGAAAAACGAATGCCGGAAGTCAGTTTTGTGACACTCAAATTGGGTTTGGAAAGATTTGATGGCAGCAAGTGGTTGGAATTACTGCTCTCTGCAATAAGGGTAAGGCTGCTACAAAGAAGGTTCTAGAATTGTCTCCCTATACTCAAGTTTTAGTTCCACAGGGCTGGGATGATAGTTCAGTGGGTAAAGTGCTGATGCACAAGCACAAGGACCTGAGTTCAAATCCCTAGCATCCCTTTGAAAGCCCACTGTGTGTGTGTGTGTGTGTGTGTGTGTGTGTGTCCCTATCCCTGGTGCTGGGGAAGCAGAGACAGGAAGATTCTATGGGCAATATTTGTTGGACAGCTAGGCTGACCAAAACAATGAGCTTACAGTTCAGCAAGAGACCCAGACTCAAAATATAAGGTGGTTGGTTGGTAGTGCACATCTTCATCCCAGAACTTGAGAAAAAGAATCAGGCAGCTCTCTATGAATTAGAGGCCAGCCTGATCTACAAAGCAAATTCCAGACGAGGCATGACTGCATAGTAAGACCCTGTCTCAAGAAAAAAAAGAAAAGGAAAGGAAAGAAAAACACTTCAAAAAGTAAAAGTAATAGAGAAAGAAACTCAGAATTAGCCTCTCATATAGGTGATTATACATACACACAAAACATGCATGCACACAATTTTAACTACAGAACTTACTACTGGGGGCTGGCCCATTGGTTAAGAGCACTGACTGCTGTTTCAGAGGTCCTGAGTTCAGTTCCTGGCAACCACATGGGGACTCACAACATTCTGTAATGAGACCTAGTGCCCTCTTCTTTCAGGCAGGAATGCATGCAGGCAGAACACTGTATACATGATAAATAAGATTATCTTAAAACAAACAAAAAAGAAAAAAATTACTACCTGCGCAACCTCAGGGCAGTTGCAGATCCATCCTCAGAGTTGCCTCTCCTGTGAACTGCATGTGATAACCTGATCCAGGTACTGTGAGGACTGAGTAGAACAGTATAGATTAAGGCTCTACCAAGATTCCTGGCACACAGCAAGCACTCAGTAGATACAACATCCATTGTCACTACCATCAACAGATACAACATTCATTGTCACTACCATCAACAGATACAACATTCATTGTCACCACCATCACTGAGAGTCACACCTTACAGCATGTCCCATGCTTACGCTGCTTCTGACTTGTCCTAAATGAGGTTGTTATTTCCATCAGGGTTGATTATTTCTTCTGTTAACACCTTGGAGGCAGTGATTAGCTATAAATGAAGATAATAAATGATATTTTTGTTTAGCAAATCAATCTTTGAAGCTGGGTATGGTGGTGCACATGTGTAATCCCAGGACTCAGCAGGCAGAGGCAGGAGGATCACCAGTGTGAGGTCAGTCTGGGGAACACAGTAAGATCATAAAACACACAAAACCTCAGAAAATGTACATCTATCTCCCCGCTGTTATTCTTTTGTTTAAAAAGAAGAAAAGAGAAATGCTGAGACATGAGACATGTTGACTATAAGTTTATTATAAGGCCCGGCAGAGTCGGGAGACTAAGAAGAGGAAAGGAACAGGGATAATGGCTGACCGCCATGGACGGTCGCCATAGAGAGGCAGAGCGAGCACATAGGTGAGAGAGAGTAAAGAGAGGAAGCAGAGAGAGTAAATGGACAGGGATCTGTCATTTTAAAGGGGTCCTCTGCACCTGCGTGCAGACTCAGTTCCCATGGAACCTTGGGCTGACCAGGGTACTGCCTGTTCCATCAGGTAACAGGGGCAGGCTAGCATAATGCCTGAACCTTTCATTCCCACCTCTACTTATTATTAAAAAAAGGTGGGGTGTTAGACATGGCAGGTTAAGGAATAAGGATCCCTGCCCATTTACTCTCTCTGATTCCTCTCTTCCTCTCTGCTTCCTTGCTGTTTCCTCTCTACTCTCTCTCTCACCTATGGGCTCTCTCTGCAGCGACTGGCCATGGCGGTCAGCCATTATCCCTGTTCCTTTCCTCTTCTTAATCTCCCTACTCTGCCGGGCCTTATAATAAACTTATGGTCAACATGTCTCATGTCTCAGCATTTCTCTTTTCTTCTTTTTAAACAAAAGAATAACACCCCTCCCCCCCCGTGTGTATGTGTAAGTGAGATACCTCAGAAAGTTCTAGAGCTTTGTGGAGACCTGGTCTATTAGAATGAGCCTGTTGTTCCCTGCTATTTGGCTTTTTTTGTCAGAGCTGGACTGTTGCGGGGTGACTGACCTCCTCCTGCAAGCTGCAAGGACCTCTAAGCATCCAAACCCAGGATGGGTTTGTCCAGAACTTTGCTCTCTGGAGCATATTCTAGAAATTGGTACGATATTTCTTATTTGTGTCTTCCACGGTAGGCAGTAAAATTTAGTTTTAATTATATTAGGGGCATCTGGATTCCAGTGAGTGTTTCTGGCTGTCTTAGAATCTAAAGTGTGTAGCGTATTACTAATGTGGAAAATGGAATGATCCTGTGGGCACCAGAGGAAGGGCTCCACCAGCCATCTGCTGTCACTATAGTGAAGGGTAACTACAGGCATCACAAAATTGTTGATATAAGGCAGTGAGATTACAGCAGTCTAAAGAAGCTCACCAGCAGCCAGGGATTCGTGACCTTCTGAATTCTGAAGGAGACATAGTATGTTTTCCCACATCTTAATTGTGGACCCCAGAAGGAGAAGGTGAGAAAATTCTGCAGCACATTCTAGACTGCTGAGCTGCTGGGTGCAGGTTCTGTGTCCAAGTCCCCAGCACCGGAGCCTCGTTTGGCAGCCACATAAAACATTCATCCACTCGCATGTGGATGGCCAAAGTAATTATTGCTTATTGTCCAATCAGAAACAAACAAAGCTCCTTGAGGAGTCTTCTGGAGGGCTGTGTGGTGTAATGGAAAAAGCAGAGAGGGGCAAGACCTGCCTGGTGCAGCACTTATAAGTGATGGCCTCATGGAAGAGTGTCTCACCTTGGAGGTCTCGCCAGTGCCTTATGTGAAGTGCAGGGATGGTGATTAACCTCTCACAGGGCTGTGCTGATGATGACAGTGTGTCAAGTGTCATCTGTAGGAATCAAGTGTCTCCTGGCATCAGCATCAGGGTCACAGCTTGGACCACACTCAGGATTCTGCTGTTGTCCCACAGGGAGGGCCTTGGAACAAAGGGGCTCTGTTCTGTAGCCTTTAGTTTCTCAGGAAACTAAAGAGAAGCTGGGGAATTCTTAGGAGCAGGCAGAAATCAGGTTTAAATTCACTTCTCAGCATTTGGGCATTCTTGAGTGCCTAGCCCAATCGACCCTCAAAACGGACAGGAGCCCCTAGCTCGGGTTTTGTTTTGGTTTCGGTTTTGTTTCTTGACCATGCAGGGGCTGAAACTCAGGCCCTCACACATGCTAAGCCGGGTTCTGTCTGTGAGCTACATCACCAGCCCAACCGCCCACTCTTTACTCCTCCTTTGTTTTGTGCTTGATCATATCATTGTTTGAAATAATTTATCTGTCTGTGTTTACGCTCCATCACCCACACCAGCCCCACTCAGATATCATCCCCAAAACAGCAAAGTTTTATTTTCCCACTTTACACGTCTCGACTCAGATGGCGACTAATGTGTTGCTATTTATTCCTTCCACTTTTGACTTCTCTTATTCCAAAGTAATACAGAATTTAAAAAGATTTCCTCCCCTAATGCCACAGCTGGGGTTCCATACAGTAGCGGAGTGAGAAATGGGCAGAGACAATCTGTTCGGATGTGCCAGGATTCTTACAGTGTGGTTGGTTTTCTGAAACACTCACTCAGCCTTTGATGGCACAGTTAATGTGTGACGTGAGAAGACTGACAGGCAGATGTCTGACTTGGGAATTCAGCCAGGGGGGCGGGCATGACTTTCCGCCCTGTTCACCCTTTGAGGTATGGTTGGACAGACCTCGGAAAGGCCTCAGGTTTCCATGTCTCTAGGAAGGTATTTAGCAAATTATTTTTAAACCGTTTGGAGTTGGTACAAAGCTCCAGGGGATTCTGCAGGCTCAGAATAAATTCAGGAGAGTGGAAAGAGTAAGTGGAGATGAGTATGGGCCACCTGGCCTTCCCAAGAGGGCGGACCCTCTGTGTCCTGTCCTCCCAACTCCCCTACCCATGCTGCTGTAGTGCTCTTGGGTTCTCTCCCCCTCCCATGGTGTGTGTGTGTGTGTGTGTGTGTGTGTGTGTGTGTGTGTGTGTGTGTGTGAAGGTATATTTACCTGTGCTTGCACTTAGGGAGACCAGAGATTAGCATGCATTGACTTTTCGTTGATGAGAGGTTTTCTTGTATTCTGCCCCTTATTTTTTATTTCTTGAGACCATACCACTATATCCAGCTTCTTTGTGGGTTCTGGGAATTGAACTCAGGTCCTCATGGTCTCACAGCAATCACTTTACCCACCAAGCGATCTTCCTAGTCCTTATTGGACTCTTTTTCACTAAAATTCCAAAAGTTTCCACAGCCACTTAGGCAATGGGCTGCTGAAGAGAAGTGGACATCTGAGCATCTGGTTCATTGAGTGAGTTCCTGCCCGTCACAGTCCTCTCCCTGCAGAGAAGTGGCATTCTTGGCTGTGAGCTACATCGTGGAAAAAGCTGAGCCACAGTAGAAAGTGCTCTCAGCCCACCTACCTCATACTCTCCAATCTGTGACCTGCTCCTCACAATTCCTGTGGGACTCGAGGCACATTGGATGGATTGGAGAGGGGCAGACCATTGCTCCCCTGTGAGTTATAGATGGTTGGGAGGGACTTGGGCTCATCTGAGGCTCAACAGATGTCCCCTTGGTCTGGTGTGTTTAGCACAGTCCCCCAAGTGGACTCGTGTGCTTGTGATGTCTGCTGACAGAGTAGCTCTGTGCTGCTGGCGCCACTCTCTGTGTGAGCAGGTAGACGGTGGATATGCTAGAGCAGCATGATCTGCCCTGTCTTGTTGGGCTTTGCATTATGGCTCTCTCTCAGGGAGTGTGCTGATTTGCACCATTAAGCCAGGCCCATTGGTAATCAAGCCCTGACTTGTTAGCTGAAGGTAGCTTAGTAGAAGGTAGTTAGATGGCAGAAACGCCATTAACTAGATAGATGTCCCTATAGATCTGCTTTAAGGATAAATGTAAAACCACACCAGAAGACCTACTACTTCTAGTTCACTGATTCTCTCTCTCTCTCTCTCTCTCTCTCTCTCTCTCTCTCTCTCTCTCTCTTCTCTCTCTCTCGCTCTCTCTCTCTCCCTGCTCCCTGTCTTTCTGTTTCTCTCACTGTGTGTGTGTATGTGTGTGTGTGTGTGTGTGTGTGTGTGTGAGAGAGAGAGAGAGAGAGAGAGAGAGAGAGAGAGAGAGAGAGAGAGAGAGATTGAGCATGGGGTCTTTCACATGCTAGGCAAGTACTTTACCACTAAGCTACACCCTCTAGCCTCTTCTTTTTACTTTGAGGCCTTGCTCAGTGGCTGAGACTGGCCTTGAATTCAATAAAAATAAATTGTTGGCTGACTGGATGGGTGGATGGATGGGTGGGTATATAGATGAATGGGTGTGGATGCATGGATGGGTAAATGGGTGCATGGATCGATAGATGGATATATGGATGATTGGGTGGAAGGATGGATGGATGGATGGATGGATGGATGGATGGATGGATGGATGTTTGATTCTTGGCAGGGAACTAAAGATGCACACAGTTGCTTCACGGTACAGTTGTCTCATACTAAAGAGGTCTGGGCTCAGTAATGTGTCTCATTCCAATTTTTTGTTTTTGTTTTGTTTGAAAAAAAAACTCAGGGAAATGCCATTCTAGATTGTTTCTCTGTTTCTGTAATACAACACCGACCAAAAGCATCTCATGGAAGGGAAGGGCTTATTTCAGTTTATAGGTTACAATCTTTCATGGAGGGAAGTCAGGGCAGAACTGAAACAGAGATCATGAAGGTTGCTTACTGGCTTACCCTTCATGGCTTTCTTTATGCTTTCTTATACACCCCAGGACCACCTGCCCTGGGCTAGCATCACCCACAGTGGACTGGGCTCTCTCACACCAATTATTAACCAAGAAAATACCTTACAGACCTGCCCATAGGTCAGTCTGATGGAGGCAATTCCTCAGATAAGGCTTCCCAGGTAACTCTAGTTTGTGTAAAGCTGACAAAAAAAAAAAAAAAAGCAGGAAAAGTACTTAATGAGCCCAGTGGTGGTGACGCATGCCTTTGATCCCAGGTGGATCTCTCTGAGTTTGAGGCCAGCCTAGTCTACATAGTGAGTTCCAGGATAGCCTGAGCTACACAAAGAAGACCTGTCTCAACAGCAACAACAAAAGGGCTCTTAATGAGTTCCTCTTACAGATACCTCGTCTAGAACTGACTCTCCAAGGTTACTGTACTACTCAGCCTGTGGTTGGCATGAGGCCCTGCGCCCCTGCCGAGGCTTTGAATTAACATGCAAATGTGTTAATGGGCCTTTAACTCCCAGGGAGTTAGTTCTAAGGTAAACCACCACTAGATCCACGCATCCAAACTGTGAGCTTCTCATCTCTACCCTTGCATGGCTGTTGCCTTGTAACATGACAGCCACAGCTCTGGGACACCATTTCAAACTCAACTAGTCTTTAATCCCAGGATTTGAGAGGTATAAAAGAAAGAAGCAAAGGGTCTCATGAGAGATTTATTCTCCAGCCAGGCTGAGGACAGGACAGCCCTTTCAGCCTAAGGTAGAGGTAAGAGCTAGTGGCTGGCTGCTTTGCTTCTCTGATCTTCAGCTTGAAACTTGAACCCCAAAGTCAGTGTCTGAGTCTTTTATTAAACATGTTACAGTTTTCTCCACTCAGAATTACTAGGGAAACACTTGGTGAGACAGACATGGGTTCTTCCCCTGTACACCAAGACTCCCATCAGCTGTACCTCAACAAAGGAAGGGACAAGTTCCTGAATACTCTTTGTGAAAATTAATTATCCATAACAAACTCATTCCTCCCAGATTCCATTCAGTTGGAGTTTCAGGACCATGAAGAAAAAGGAAATGATCAGGCCCTGGGCACCTACTCCAGAAAGTCCTCCCAAATGCCCATCAGGGAAGCTGCTGGCCTTATTTTTAAGACTGTTTGTAGTTAGCAATTGCTGGCAGAATCATCATGCCTTAAGACTGCTACCCACACCTTCCAGTGCTGGGGATAGAGCCGAGGGGGCTCACAAGCTGGGCTACTCTGCCACTGAGCTCCACCCGCTGGTCACTGGCTTATAGTCACTGCCACCACTTGCCAGTCAGAGTTCCTTAAAATACCTGAAGTGTCATTAGCTAACTGATGGTTCCTCTGTCCCAACAAGCCTCAGATTTCCCCTTGTTATCTTCACTGAGCAGAGCCCACCCTGGGCTGGTGTCTGCACTGCAGGTGTAGCCTTTATTTCAAATAAAAGTCCCTTGTTAGAGATTCATCAGTATGTTTTGGTTGCACCTTGACAACATAGAATGTCACAAAAATGTGCCCGTGTCAGAAATTAATTCCTTCACCCTCTCCTAGGTCAGCGCAAAGATAGCATGGTCTTGGGAAATCTGTCTTGGCCTGTGTGTATTGCCCACCCCGTGCTAGTAGGTGATTCTTTTCCTCTGACCTCAACTTATTTGTCTCTCTTTGTGTCACACATACATACCCAATCCGAGGCAGCCCATTTGATCTTGAATGGGACAGACCAAAACTACAGTGGGGTTGAATTCTCTCCAGATGCTCAGGGTCACTTTCCATTTTGACTTTCCAAGGACTAGAGGACCCCCAGAAGCCCGCTGCGGTGTCATCTCCACACTTCCGAACACTAAGTCAGAGGCAACACTGGAGTCTATGATTGGCTTTAGCTATAGAACAGTTCCTGGTTCAGGGTTTTCTTTGCCCCCTCTTTGGCCCTGAAAAGACTTGAACATTTGGAGCCTGTGGTGTTTGTCCCTAGCCAGCCAGGCCACATATGAGCTTGCAGAAAATGGCTATAGTTTCAGGAGGCTGTGTCAGCCAGCAGGAGCTAGAGCTGCCTGCTGCCCCATGTAAACAGGGTGGGCCCTGCCCCCCCCACCCCGTCCTTAGCTAAGCACTCGACTGCTAAGCACTCGACTGCTCACTAGACTGAGATCAGCAAAGTCGTTCAATAGGAAGTTCATGTCAGAATATAATCAGACTTCCCAGAGACACAGTCCTGGCCTAACAAAGGGAGAGCGAGAGAAAGATGCCTGCCATGAGGTGGATGGAGACGTAACTCACTTTCTTCTCAATGATATTAGACAAATCAAATCCTCTTCCCATTTATTTTATTTTAGCCAAGTATTCTTGTCCAAAATGAAAATCAGATGTTTTTCTTCTTTTTTCCCCCAAAGCAAATGGTCACAAACACTTACTTATGTAATTTACTAGAGCTCTTTCCTAAAGGGACATTTATGTTCCTTTCTTTTATGCATGCAGTAACTTTTGATCAAAACATGACTGCACTCCCTCATTTAACGTGGAGCATGTGGATTAAAGGCCTCTTTGAATCTTAAATACAGATTATGGCTCTCGTTCCCTTTAAGCAAACCGCCATAAAACCCTGGCCTTTCTCCAGTTCTCTTCATTAAAGCTCTGTTTATTACTGTGTTTTTGGATGGCAGTCATTAAATGATTGTTAGCACAATGAGCACTTGATTATAATTATTTATCTGGCAATCGGTTATTGAAGCAGTTCGGTGGTGTAATTCAAAGGGAGCGTGCTGGTACCTGCCATCATCTTCCAGATCTTTGGCCCTGATGAAACGAAAGGAAGCTGATACGAACACAGAGAGAGGCTCAAGCCTTTCTCTGAGTGGATGCTTTTATGTTGCCCTAATCTGGCTCTTAGCCTTTCTTGTTCCATAAGGTAAATGAACAAACGTGATAAAATAAGATATAGGCAAGAATGTTTGTGCTCTAAACTCCTAAATCAATAGACACATTTCGGGATAGTAGCATGCTTATATAAAATGAGTATTTAAATGTTTTTGTACTTTTTGCTACTGTCAACACATGTGCACATCTGAGTGTGGAGGTCTGGGCAATCTTGAGCGTCAGTTCTCATCTTCTACCTAGTTTGAGACAGGGTCTCTTATTGGCTGCTACATACAGGAAACTAGCTGGCCCATGAGCTTATGGGCACTCTCCTGTCTCCATCTTCCATTTCACAGCAACAGTATTGGGATTGTAGACACTTGTTACCATTTAGGACTGTAGGGATCTAAATTCAGTTCCTTACACTTGTGAGGCAGGTGCTTTACCCACTGATCTATCTCCCGAGCTTCAGCATTTATTGTGGGGTGTCCTGAAAATGCTACAAAACCTATAGTTAGTGTGAGTGGTCTGTGGTATTCACAGAACAGTGTGGTCCTGCCATTCTGAAGCCCCGCTTAACCCTGACTCTCCCAGTTGTGACACATTTTAATCAACCTGAGCAGAAATTCTTTGCTTAGATAGCTGTGATACGTTGCATCTGCCCATGGATTAAAAGAGCAGCAGAAACCAGGGCTCCAGGTGGGACTCGGGTCCGTTGATCTCAGCTGAGCCTGATGTGTGGGGCTTCATTCTGAAGGAAGTCACCCAGCCTTTCTCTGTGGCAGGGAATCTAGTCACCAGCAGCCACAGGTTCCCTGGTGGAGGGCAGCTGGCTTCACCTTCTGTTCTTCAGTATCTAGACACTAGTTTGGAGAGCTAGGGATGGAGCCTATGCTAAAGCACTTGCCTGGCTTACATGAGGTCCTAGGTTTAGTCCTTAGTACTTCTAAAAGCAGGGAGGGAGGGATGGACGAGGATGGAGGGAAGGAGGGAGGGAGAAGGAAAGGAAAGGAAGGAAGGAAGGAAGGAAGGAAGGAAGGAAGGAAGGAAAAATGGGAGAAAAAATCAGAAAAGACACAGATTGACCCCATTGGGCTGTATATCTACCTCTTGAATAATCCCCACATCCATGGAAATAGTACATGTGATGAGTCAAGCATGGACCACATGTTCTTGTGGGTGGGACAAGGAATTTGGAGTGCTGGAATTGATAGGCCTGCTAGTTAGAGACAATGGTTTGTTCCTGTGAGTGGTATCCCTGTGAGTGAGAAAAGTCCAGGATTATTAGTAAAAAGTTAACCTAAAAATATCAAGTTATCACCCCAAAATTCTCTAAATGTGTCCCAACGTCAATTTTGACACTTCACTTAGAAACATTCCACCCAGTGAGACCCGAGTTTAAAAACAAGTTTCTGTGTGCATTTCAAATGATGTTCTTGTTTAATCTCAGTTTATCCCCAAGCCCCTCTATATTGTGGCCTAGGGAGAGGAATCAGACTCCTCCACCATGGACTTGGCGCAATAGCTGTGCCACCCCTGAGCCATGCAAAATTTCAGGTTCTAGGTAGTGCTATCCTTAGCCACTTCAGTGCTTGGATCACTTGTAAAATTTTGAAAATAAAATTTTGCCTCTCAGGGGCTGGAGAGATGGGTCAGTGGTTAAGAGCACTGACTGCTCTTTCAGAGGACCTGGGTTCAATTCCCAACACCAAAATGGCAGCTCACAACTGGCTGTAATTCCAGTTCCAGAGGACAAGACACCCATGGCAAAGCACCAATGTATATAAAATAAAAATTAATAAATTTTTTAAAATTGCCTCTCTTGCTTTGCTTTCTTCTTTGAAGTTGTTGCTCCAAAGGCAAAAAGCCTGTAAAAGCCAGTTTGAAGAGCAAGAGGCTTGAAAACACATAATAGCCACTGGAAAAAAGTCGAATGTGTACATTTGCACAGGCACAGGCACACGCGCACGCACACACACACACACACACACACACACACACACCACCAAGCATAATCTAACCAGTCTTGCTTACCAGGAGGGTATGAAGCACCTTATTTACTAAGCTAATAAGGAAGATGGTTGCAATGTACAAGCTCAGACTTGAATAAAAATAGTCTTTCTCAATTTCCCATTTCTCTTATTAATATATGTTTATTATTCACTAAGTATTTAATGTGGCCAGCTGAGCTGTTTAAGCTCCAGGTAACTCAAGTGGCTAATAGACCCCCAAGCTGAACACACAGGGAGAAGCCTGTGTATTCTTATGTGTGGATATTTGCACACACACAGGCTCTTTTTGAATTTGTGGATGTTGGCCACAGCCCGAGAGGTTTCTTGGGAATCTAATCTTCTCAATGGCAAGCTCCAGCATTGCCCTTGCCAAGAGTTTAGTTCATGTGGACCTGGTGCCAATTTTCTTTTCACATATGTGAAGTAACAGTTTGGCACCCAGCAAACACACCAACGCCTCAGCAAAGACTAGAACTTTTCAGAAAAAAGAGGATGTGTTCGGAACCAATCCTCTTCAGGTGAACTGGGTTGGAATTAAATGTTGCAAGAGACTGCTGTATCTGTGCGACTGCAGATGTCAAAGGTCAAGGCAATAAAGTATTTTTGTTTTATAGAGTTGTTCTTGGAAAGGCCATAGACCGTATGACAGTAGTTTGCCCATGCCAGCACCAAATCCAAACACCATAAAGTTACATCCAAAGCCTAGCAAGCCATCAGGCCCCTCTCTTAGAGCATGGCACCTCCTCTGCTGGTACCAGCTCAGCATGCTTTCCCAGCCCCAGTTTCCAAAGCTGGAACCCAAAGTGATCTGCATCCCCAAAAACATAGGGGGGAAACTTCAGCCAGCAGTGGTAGACAGAGCAAAA
The DNA here is from genome assembly GCF_003668045.3 of Cricetulus griseus. Taxonomy (NCBI): domain Eukaryota; kingdom Metazoa; phylum Chordata; class Mammalia; order Rodentia; family Cricetidae; genus Cricetulus; species Cricetulus griseus. The sequence goes on along the minus strand of NC_048601.1, from coordinate 30,041,386 downwards.
GCTAAAGACACTACTAACTTTGGAACTTTGGCAAGTGACAGTCACAGGAGGCTGGCCAGTAACCATTCCATTGGTCATCAGTGTGTGTATGTATGCATGTATACATGTGTGTGTGGTCTTTCCTTGGTTTCTTCAAACTCGGCTCCCCTCCGTTGGACAGATACATCCATGTCACATTCTACACCAGGGCTATATAGCCTTCCAAATGTCAAAATACAGGTTTCAGGCTACTGCTGTGCCCTGGGAACCATCAAAAGCCTTGTTATTCATGGTTCCCCACATCTCCTAAAGATGCTCAGGCACCCTTTGCCTTCTCTCCAGCCTAGAAGTGCAAGCAGTTGATCTGATCAGCCCTGTCTCACCTAAGACACCTCAGTGGATTTTCTTGCCAAGGTCACTGCCATGTCCACAGACCAACCAAGGCAAGCTTTCCATGGAGGGGGATTATGGCCAGTGTAGGAGGGCCTTATCCACCTCAGAGCTCAGCCAGCAGCCAAATTCTGACTGGCTGGCTTCTCCCCTTCCCTCCCCTGCAGCATTGGGCCCAGCTACCACCTGCTAACATGTCTGAAGAGAGCAAGAGGCCTCAGTCACAGCAGATGATTGGAGTTGATGCCAGAAGTGCAAACAAGCCATAAATTACACTCTGTTCTCAGCAGTACAGCCGCTGCTCGTTAGTTATGGGGAAAAACGGACTCCCTTTAATCGGTCTTATTTATGCTAGATGAGAGTTGATCTCTCTTTCTTTTTGGCAATTCTGTCATCTTCTTGTATAATTATAAAAGCAGGTTTTCTTCACTGAGTATTTTTGACCAATTCTTGGACTTCTCTGTTCAGAGCCCTTGTGCTAGCTACTATTAGAGACAGGAGCCTTGTGATCAGCAGGCGGGGATTTTCAGCTGAGGAAGAGAAAATTCTGGAAGGGTATGGTGTGATGTTGGCATAGCAATGTGAATGCATTTAATGCCACCAAACTGCACACATAAAAATAATTTAAATGTCACATATGTATCACACAGTGCTATATTTTGCCAAAGTAAAAAAGAATCAAGATCCTTCCACTTTTTAAGTCAAAATTCATCATGTATTTGCTGTAAGGTTGTTGTTGTGTTATTTTTTAAATTGTACTTTATTTCTGTGTGTTTTGCCTAAATGTGTGTATGTGCACCATGTGTGTACAGTGTTCGAACAGGCCACTAGAGGGCGTGGGATACCCTGGGACTGGAACTACAGACAGTTGTGAGGCAGGTCCTCTGGAAGATCAACCAAGAGTGCTTAACCACCGAGCTATCTGATTGCATTTTAGGTTCTATGTACGTCTATTAGGAAAATGAAAGTTTGCATGGCTACCACCGGACCTGGGAACCCAAGTTTCCTGTGCTTCCTAACACGGGTTATTGCTTCAGATTTTTCCTATCATCTGTCTTAAGTTGCAAGTGATGGTCCTTTGCCACATAAAGAAAGGCAGAATGTCCAGTCCTGTCATCTGTCATGTAACTGCTTCCCATAGTGCCAGAGTTGGCCAGAGCTTTGGTGAGCTGAGTGTGCCAGTTGTCAGAACCCCCTCCAGCCCAGTGGCTGATAAGAGCTCTGGGCCCCAGGCCTTTCCGCCTGCCTCTGCTTCGACCAGAAGCATGAGTTCCATCATCCTTGCATACTGCAGGATCTTTGTCTGTGGAAATGAGAGCCCTGCCTTTCAGGATGGTCAGGCCTCAATCCCTGACACTACACTGAGGACCTCATAGGAAGTAAGTCCATGCCACTCCCTTTGTTCCTTTGCCTTGGGCATTTCCTCACAAAAGACTGATAGTGGAATGGCTGCTTGAGCCCTTCCTCCTGAGTATAACCCCCTCACTATTCTCTGTATTGTGGACTCTGCCTGCATTTGAGCAGGGATGTTCCCAAGGAAGGATCTGTTGATGCTGGAGTAGGGGAGCAGGGAGCAGATCCTGGCACCCTGCCAAGGGCAGCTGTGGAAACAGCCTGCTCTATGTCTCTGCGGTCTGCCTAAGGCCTCAGGGCAGGAGTATCTTCTCCAGGGCCTTCCTTTGACCTCTTGACCCCCGAGTCTAAGGCCCCCAGGAAGAAAGATACTTATTAAGCACAGACCTGGGTCTTCCCACACACACACCATCTTTTCTTGCAGTGGTATAAGAAGTCACCATCTGGGACTTGGCACCCTTACTTCCCTGTGCCTCCCTCCAGCACAGAGGGACAGTCAGACCAAGAGCTAGAACTGAGGATGGAGACGGAGGAGAGGACTTGCATTGCTTTGTGTCCCTAAGCTGACAGCATTGTGGTCCCTATAGAGTATGGGAGACCTGAAATCTATCCCACCAGCCCTGGAGAGGAGCTGGTGCCCCTGTTCATCAGGACTGTTCAACCCTTTCCTGGAACCTTTGGAGGACTTTGCATTTATAAGCACTTAACTGTGTAAATCTGAAATATGCGCTTGCTGAATTGCACCCCTACATTTGTGTCAGTGACACCCAGAGCAACATGTGCATGCAGTAGGCTCCTTCCAGTCAGTACCCCCAAAATTGCCACCATTTTAGCCTTTATCTTTCCCGGGTACAAAGCACCTGGGAAATCTTTCCCATCCATGTCCAGGCCAGAGTCACACCTCATCTAAGTAATGGTATTTAAGAATCAAAACTAGAAGCTGGGCGTTGGTGGCACACATCTTTAATTCCAGCACTCGGAAGGCAGAGGCAGAGGATCTCTGTGAGTTCGAGACCAGCCTGGTCTACAAGAGCTAGTTCTAGGGCAGCTCCAAAGCCACAGAGAAACCCTGTCTCGAAAAACCAAAAAAAAAAAAACAAAAAAAACAAAAAAAAACTAGGATTTGGGATGTAGGTTGAACACTTGCCTAATATGTGTAAGGCCCTGGGATCAAATTCTGGCATTGGGAGAAAAAAAAAAAAAAAAAAAAAAAACACTGAAAAAGCACAAATCCAAAGTCAATTAGTGGCTAGCATGATAAAAAGAAACCACAGTGGTAGTTACAGACATGCTTTTCTTCCCTCCCTCTCCCCTCCCCTCCTCTCCTCTGCCCTCCCCTCTCACCCCCATACTCTAATCTGCTACTCATTTTCCTGCCCCTGAAACCAAGTCATAGGGAGGGTGGCATCCCTATCCTCTGTGCTTTGTCAACTCCATCTCAGAATCCAGAGGAGAAGCAGGCACCGGGGCACTTTGGTGCTGTTTCCAGGTGTGCCAGCCTCACAGCTGTGTGTTCCCACTGTGAACAAGGGCATACTTACCTCTCCTGACATGCCAGTGAGCCCCAGCACTCGCCAACCCTGCCTGCCTTTGTCAAAGTTAGAGTTTCTTCTGCAGGCCTGGGACTCCATCTGCAGAATCACCCCCTCTGTCCTGCCCCTCCCCCATGCCATGGGGAGCATGCTGAGCTGCTGCAGGTGTGAGATGAGATTCTTTGTGCCCACCCTGGCTTGCACAAATCTTTATGTTGAGAAGCGGTACTCCATCTGTTTACCTGATGGTAGAGATATCTGCAAAGAAGCTATTATTATATTGACATGGGAGGCAAACAGGAAACCAGAGGATTTGCAGATGTTATCTGCTTAACACAGAGGGTCTTTTACAGCCCTTCAGGACAGACACTTTGATAGCACTGCAGAAACACATTACTGACATGGTTATTCCCCCGGCTTTGCAGGTTTGCAGAGTTCTGAGGGCTAGAGAGAGGCGGCTGGGGGTAACAGAGAAATTAACACAACAAGCAAGAGCTGGGACAGATTTCCTCATTACCGTAAAGATATAGCACTCTTTGATACAAGGTCGAATTTGGTTCAATGCAATAATTGGGAAAGGCTGAGTTCTCAACACTGACTCTTTTTTTTTTGGGGGGGGGGGTTCGAGACAGGGTTTCTCTGTGTAGCTTTGGAGCCTATCCTGGCACTCGCTCTGGAGACCAGGCTGACCTCAAACTCACAGAGATCCGCCAGCCTCTGCCTCCCAAGTGCTGGGATTAAAGGCATGCGCCACCAACGCCGGGCTTCAACACTGACTTTTCAAAAAATATTTTTACTCATGGCATAGATGAAAACAAAATTGGCATGTCTTAAAGAAATTCAGGGTCACGAGCCAGGCATAGTGGCACACACCTTTAATCTCAGCACTTAAGAGGCAGAGGCAGATCTCTGTGAGTTCCAGGGCAGTCAGAGCTACATAGTGAGACCCTGTCTCCAAGAAAGAAAAGGAAGGAAGAGAAGAAGGAAGGGAGGGGAAAGGAAAGGAACAGAAGAAATTCAGGATGGATACTGAGCTAGGAAGTTCTGAGACCCGTGTCACAAGAAATCCCAGCAGGTCAGAGCCAGGCAGCCTGGAGGACAGCAGGCACGGATGTAGGTCACTGTTTTGGTCCTAACGTATAAAAGCTTCCCAGAGTATAGGGTGGGGAAACAGAACTCATATCAAGAGGTTCTACATTTTTCCAGGCATATAAGTGAGGCCATGGTACAGAAGCAGGACACACTGCTGACTTAGACCTCTAGGAAGGAATGTTCCAGGCTTTAGGTGCCACCCTTGAAGGTTTCTCAACACTGAGAACCAGGCTTAGAAACCATGTTGTTAGGGACATTCTCAAATTGAAGTCTGAGTGGCTGGGTGGGAGAAGGGAGCAGAGAGGAGGTGTGTATCTAGGTCTCAAATCCTGAGGGACCATCCTGCCAGGGAGGCAGGCGTCCTAGGAGACCAGCACGGTTAAGAAGGCACAGGGAATGGCCAGCTGTTCAGCAGAAGAGACCAGGTGGCCCTGTGACAGCAGATGAGGAAGATTCCAGTTTATAGAGCATGCTACACACTCACAGCAAGTCCTCTTTGTCTGGACTGCCATGTGCACCAGTGTTTGTGAGGATGCGAGATGCTTGCACAGACTGTACTGGCTGAGTGTCCTCCACCATTACCATACAAACAAATAATATAATTATAGCCAAGCTATAACTGTTTCTGATTTTGGTTCCCTGGCCACAGGACCCTTGCTGCTCCCTGTGAGAGGTGCGGAGTGGGGCTACCATGGCTGCTAGGCACTAGTACTCGTGCTGTAGATTTGGGGCAGATGCTGAAGGTGTCACCAGGCCTGACATTCTGGGCCTCTGTGTGCTCATGACATGAAAACAGACAGTGCTGGTGCTGAGGTGGTCAGGCAGCCTGAGGCGGGAGGCAGGGATTATCATGGATCTTGACAGGAGTGAGCACAGATTCCTGAAGGGAAGAGGGTGAGAATGCCTGGAGGAGCCGCTAGGATGGAAGCTGGGAAATAATAAAGGCAAACTCTGCACAGACTGGGGGGGACAGCAGAGGGGCACCCCTGAGCAGGAAGCTGGGGTACTCTCAAGTGGCCCCAAGCAGAGAGTCTCTTCAGAGGTCTCAACAGCAGAACCCCAGTGCCGGCCACTCCTGTGTTTGCTGCTCAGCAGAGCCAAGGCAGACCAAGCTTCAGTTAGTAATTCTGCTGCCTGGGCAGTTTAGCAGATATACACAGCAAGGATGGCTGGTTATCTTCCCGCCCTGTCTGCGGTTTCCCGTTTCTCCTGACGCCCCTCTAAACTGCAGCTTTACGTCATCATGGCTGGTGGCGGTCGCTCCCACGGTATGAGTGCCAAGTTTCTTTCCTGTTCACACATGGCTCTGGGATGCTTTGCTTAGCTTTAGCCACCTGCATACTCCATCTAGTTTTCCTTAACTTATCGTGTTATCTGCTTATTTTCTTTTAACTGACTTGCCAGCTGAGCTTCAGTTGGTGTTAGTTTATGGTGGATGTTGAGTGGTCCTTTTGCCTTTCCACTTTACCTCCCACATCACCCCACATTGTGATTTTACTAGTGTATTCCCACCCCACAGACAGGAGCTTTATGCAGGGGAAGTGGGTACCTGAGTGCCTAGCAGCCATGGTTCGTGGAGGAGAAGCTTTTAGGGAGACAACAGCATTGCTCTCCTCAAAAAAAAAAAAAAAAAAAAAAATCACAAAGAAAGGGTTTGGTCCTAGCAAGGCCAAGCCAAACAGGATGCACCCTTCTCTCTTCACTGCTGTGCAGGGCAGGGCTGCTCTGTGCTGTCAACCTCTCCTCAAGCCACCTCTGGGTCACTTCCTCTCTCTGAATAGCTCCCTGACCTGCTGGGAGAGGGTGGGCAATGGAGGTTGTGTTTGCATAAACTCACTGAGGGAAAGGATCCTGCAAGCTTCCCAAGGACAGAATGAATGCCCTTCCCCTCCTGAAAAGTAAAAGAGACACAACCCACCTGCCTACACAGGGTTGCCTTTGAGGAGAGAATGAATGCCTTCCTCCCAAAGTAAGCCAGGTGTACCCACCTGCCAGAGCAGAAGTCCTACACAGGACTTCTTTTGAGACTATCTTGGGGTCCTGTTTATCCTGGACTTCCCTGGGACTGTCCAGGTCTTGGCTCTGTCCTCATTAGACTGACATTACCCAGAATGCCTTAGGTCCTCTCATCAGAAAGGACCAGAACCCCTAAACTTAGTGATAGCACCTGTCTAGCGTGTGCATGGTCCCAAGCTGAGCCCCAGAGCCACCCAGGAAATGCAGCATACATAAAAATACAAGAGAAGGCATGCATGACTACATCAAACCCAAAGGCACACAACCCGGTCACAATGGGGAGCGCCAGATCTGCCCCCTGAAGCTCAAGCCCAGTTTGAGGAAAGGATCTTGAATGTTTGACAGGCTCATGAATACCTGGATAAAAATGAAACAGTGGAGGAGGCTGGAGAGATGGCCCACCAAGCCTGCCCACCTGAGTCCAGCCTCAGAACAAGGTGGGAGGAGAAAATAGACCCTTGCAAATTGTCTTCTGACCTCCATACATGTGCCATGGCATACGTGCTCCCACACACAAAATAAATAAATAAATAAATAAATAAATAAATAAATAAATAAATAAATAAAATTAAAAAATAAAGCAACAATGTGTGGAACATGGTGTTGCACCTCTGTCATCCCTGCACAGCAGTGAAGAGAGAGGCAGAAAGATCTCTTGAGACCAAGATTTCCAGACCAGCAACATAGTTAGACCTCAGTCAGTCAATAAGCATTTTATAGGACTTTGCCAACATCATTGAGTATAAAGTGTCACTCTGTATTTCTTGTGTTGGTCATTATTTTAAGCTATAGAAGTGTTCTGTCTACTGACTTCCCTGCTTTTCAGTGCCTTGGCCATCGTGTGGGTGTTCTCAATCAATCCCTTGAAGGCTATTTGACCAGGTGTTGTCTGCCACTGTCCAGGGAAAGCCCTGGTGCACAAGACTGATTGCAGTTCCGGTAACACTCTGCCAGTATTCCTGGCTGTTGTGTAGTCACTGATATTTTAGTAAGAATTGCTTACAGGAGCCCAGATTATGGTAGCTTTGTAATAGAGAACCCTTTGTTGATATAAATGAAAATGTTGGCGAGAAGCATCAAAACCACAATTTGGCTCCACTTATCAGTGCACACAAAGCTTTGACCTAACACCTCAGGTAGGCGTGAAGCCTCCTTGGAGACTGAGCCATTCTTTGCCTCTCAGGAAATGGGGCCCTCCTTTTAAGAGGGAAGTTTAGGCCAGCTCCAGCTTGGAGGCCTGGCTGGGAATCAACTCCAACTCTCCTGGCTCCATCCAGTTCTTTCTCCTTCCTGCTCCCCACCCCCACCTCTTTCACAGGCTTTGCTGGAATCCAAGGTCTGTGGTCTCCCTGCAGACCATGCACACAGGCATTTGCCTCACTTTGAATTCTAACACGGGAATTTCCCCAGGGAGCTGAGAGATATGCAGTTCCTGTTCAGAGGGGTCTGCCTGGGCAGCACCCCTGGAGTGCCCCTGTTGATGGAGGGGAGCTTGGACCATCCAGGCCTTTGCTGTGCAGAATTGCTTTCTCAGGCAGTGAGATTCACTGGCTCTACCAGTCCTGCCAGCATCCCACCTAGGATTGCTCTTCCTTCATTGGCAATTTGCTTACTAGTCCACACCCATGAACAAACACCTCCCATAACCCCAGATTAAAGAGCCCAACTCCTTTCTGCCACTGAGCTGTGAGCTCCTAGTGAACAGGAGTGTTCCTAAAGTCTCAGGAATTATTCCAGAGTCCTGGGAAGGCCCTTTAGCAATAGTTAGCTATTTGCTAAGTACATGGAGGTACCCTAACAATTTATTAGTCATTTGAAAACTACTGCATAAAAAAAAAAAAAAAACTGAACATTTTCTTGTAAGTAACCATTTTTCAACTGAGCGCTGAGTTTAATGGTTGAGTGTTATTGTTGGACCCCTGGTGTTTCACTGACCTTAGAATCCTAGGGGACCCGGGCACTCTTCTTGTTCTATTTTGAGTGTCTTGTGATAATAAGTTTTTGCTAAACTTTTGTGATGTTTTATTAAAGTTCTATGAAGTTAAAGTTTTGTAAAGGTATCGGACCCTGAAATGAGACAGCAGACAGACACTTCTGTGAAAGATGCCCCACCTTGACCTAATGGTTTGCATGCTGCACTGGACAGGTGCTGGGGTCACATTGCATCCCTTGAAAATTCCCAGCATCCTGTGGTGCAGATTCTCTGCAGCACCTAGCACTTAACACAGGGCAGAGTCACACACCTCAGGATAGAAGTGTGGTGTCATACTCACCTTGCCTGTTCCCAGAGTGCCCTGGGCCTCCTACAAGCCATCAGTAAACACAAGTGTCTTAATTCTGTTGAGTCCCTTGGCATGGTGATGCTTCAAAGAAAATCCATTTGCGCATCCTTAGGGGATGCTAAAAAGGAAACTTCTGCACTGGATGGAGGTTGTCTTCCATGGTCTCTCAGCCCCCATTCCAATGTAAACTGTTTTTGCTTTTTTTTTTTTCCCCAAGAGTATCTTATTTATCCTTTGACAATTTCATACATGTCAATAATGCATCTTGCACTGGGCGGTGGTGGCGCACCCCTTTAATCCCAGCACTCAGGAGGCAGAGGCAGGCAGATCTCTGTGAGTTCAAGGCCAGCCTGGTCTCCAAACTAGTTCCAGGGCAGCTAGGGATGTTACAAAGAGAAACCCTGTCTCAAAAAACCAAAAATAAGTAAGTAAATGATGCATCTTGATTATATGCACCCCAATCTTGCCCTCCCCCAGCAAACTCCCATACATTATCTTCTCCCTCCACGTGCTCTCCTATTTTTGCTAACAACCCACAGAATCTAGTTAGTGCAGCCTAGCCTGATGGGATGCTGACTGATCTTGTTGATCTTATGCAGGTGACCATGTTTGCAGTGAGTTCAGAATGCAGTGGCCATGTAGTGTCCTGGAGATAGCACTTCCCAGCACTCCTCCCCATCCTCTGTTCTTCTATGCTTTTTGCCCCTCTCCCATAGTGTCCCCTGAGTCCCAGAGGATTGATGTAGATGTCCTGGACAGTGCTGAGCACTAACAGGCTCTTATTCTCAGCACTTTGACCAGTTCTGAGTCTCTGCATTAACTGCTGCCCACTGCAGAAGCATTGCACACCAAGACTGAGAGCAGCACACATCTACGGGGCTAGCCCCAAATATCTAGAAGGCAGTCTGATCGAATGTCAGCTAGTAAAACATAGGCCCTAGGTCCTATGACCTTTCAAGCTGTGGGCTTTTGACCAGGTTTGTAGCACCAGGCAGGAATTCCTTCCTATAGAACAGGCCTTGAAACCAATCCAGAGCGGCTGGTTACCCACACAGCCTGCACGCCGCTGTTGCACCAGTGTGCACATCTCGCCAGCAGGTTGGCCATAGGGATCAATGAGATCTTTTCTGTCCAAGTGTCTGCATAGCACCTTCTGGCATTGTGAAAGCTAGTCAGCAGGGAAACATTTTCAATGAGTTCCTGCTTTATTTCTCTGTGGCCATAAAACTGAGAAAGCCATTTGAGCCAGAGATCACAGTGAGAGGAAGGGGAAGGGCCTAGGGCAGGAAGGAGAGGGGCCTGGTGTACTATTCTCAAGTACCCATCAGAAACTTGGGACCTAACAGTGCCTACCTAAGGATGGTTGACCTAAGGACTCTACACACACACACACACACACACACACACACACACACACACACACACACACACACACACACTCTCACACTCTCCAGGTCCAGGTTCCTTGAGGTCTCATCACTCCCAGTTGTAGTCCTGTGGGGACCTGGCCTATATAGTTCATGGGCCTTTGGGGGACAATCAAGGATTGGGTAACCACTTGTCATGAAGTCAGCCTTTCTTTCCCTTGATGTGTTCTGATGTTAAAGGCTGCCAGTACACACATTTGTAATGGAAGAAGTCATATGAAGGCCACTAGAACCAAAGATACGCATGCCAAAGAGAGAATGGCTTCAGATTCCATGTGTTGAAGACATTGCAGAAGAGAGGCCATTTGATTTGTGTCCAGAAAGGAGGAAGCCTGAGGGCCAGGTTTTGCCTATGACTAGCCCCAGGGTGTATGCATAGATGATGGCAAGAACTGAAGGTAGCAATGTGGGCAGGTTAGGGCTCAGCTGGTGAGCACCTCATATGGATTTGATGAGGAGCCACAGAGTGACACTGTGCAGAGAAGCTATTGGGAAATTACTTTGGTGGCCAGGAAAGCCATGGTCTAGCAAAGGCAGGTGAACGGTCAGAGGGGATCTGCTCTGCAAGGTGACCATAGGTGGCCCTTCCATTTCTGCTCACTCTGCCAGTCCCAGGGAAGGAGAGTTCATTCCAAGTCTGCATCCACACCTGAAGAACACTTGAGAAAAACAAGAGCATAGCTCAGTGTTGGGGTTGGCCCACAGGTGTGGATTTGGGGGTGTTGATTTGGGCACATGCCGTAGCCAGGGGAAGAGGGGAGTTGTTACGATAAATCTTTCCGCCAAAAGCTGCCTGAGCCCCACTGCCACGTGTAAGCTTTATGCCAGCCACCCGCCAGAGTTAGACCCAAATGAATACACAGAAACTTGTATTAGGTACAATGCTGCTTGGCCAATGACTAGGATTCTCATCTGCTAGCTCAGTCTTAATTATCATAAATCTATATATTTTATAAGACTTATCTTATCAGACGCCTTGTTGGCGTCCCTCCTGGCCGGTGGATCACATCGTGCCGCTGGAGCAGGAGCGGAGGGGAAAAGAGGGGCCCTTCCTGTTTCTATTTCGCTTAAATATGAGTCTCCTTGCTATGTCACTTCCTGCCTGGATCAGCACTTCTCTGCATTTCCCAGAATCCTCTTTGACTCCTAGTCCCGTCTACTTGTTGTCTCATTGGCCAAACAGTATTTTATTTAACAACCAATAAGATAAACATACACAGTACATTCCCAATCAGGGAGTGCTCTGTTTCTAGGCTCAGGGAGCAGCATCTACCACCCCTATCCAACCTCTGTATCCTGAGTCCTGAGCAAACTGGTTGATCTTTCCAGAGAGTGACCCCTGTCATCTGAACCTACAGGACCCCTTCCAGACCCAGCTTCCTGCAGACTCTGCTGACTCCTGTGGGCCTGTCCCTTGGAGCATGCTATTCCTTCCCACAAAAGGACCACTTTCCTACTTCAGCCCTTTGAGTTCTAAGTCTGCCCTAGCCCTACTGGGAAGACCTCTGAGTGCTTTGGTTCAGATGTTGGGGAGCCCTTGGGTCTGTGAGTAGTGGATGTTGATTCGTCGCTGTGGCAGGAAGCTCTCAAGGAGTGAGTCTGCTTCAGTTGACATTCAGCTGAGGAAATGGGGCCGAATGATCTTGGTGCCCTCAGGTGTGTGCTTGCTGCAGACACTGCCTGGCCCTTACAAAGGACAGTGACACAGGCATGGTGAGAGACGTTTTCCCAGTTCCCAGCTGCTCAGCCCAGTTCCATCTGCATGGTTCTAAGTCAGACTTCTGATTTTGCAGGCCCGGGAGCTTGGCTTTGTCAGAGCACCTAGAGCTGGTGTAGACTTAAGAAACAACTATAGCAGGGTCTTTGCATTGTTCAATTCCCACAGTCTGTATGGAAGGCCAGGCTAAAACTAAATTTGGTGATCACAGAGCAGGCAAGCTAGATGGTTTTAACTGCCATCATCCCCTTTCTGTTTTGGAATTAGGACACCCAGAGGAACCAACACTGTCCCCAAAATCTAGTCATCAGAGTTCTGAGAATAAATGGCTGTTTGTAGATCTGAATGCATTTTTAAAAGTTTATTTTTATTGTATTTTATTTTATGTGCATGAGTGTTTTACATACAAGTTTATCTATATACCACATGTGTGCAATTCCTATGAAGGCCAGAAGGAGGCAGCGGATCCCTTAGAACTGGAGTTATAAATGGTTACTAGTCTCCATGTGGGTGCTGGGAATCAAACCTGGCTCCTCTGCAAGAACACCAAGAGCTCTTAACCTCTGAGACATCTTTCCAGACCCCTGGGTGTGTTTTTTAAATAAAAGACAATGTCACTCCAGGGCTGGGAATGCTGGGAATATAGGTCAGGGGTAGAGTGCTTGCCGGGCATGTATAAGGCCCTAGGTATAGAAAGAAGGAAGAAGAGAGGGAAAGGAGAAGGAGAGAGAGGGAGCTAGTCAGCTTTGATCTCTGTAACCACATTGCCTGACAAATAATGTATGGGATGGAGGCTTTACTTTGGCTGATAGCTTCTGGGGTTCCATCCATGATTGGTTGGCCCCTTACAATTGGACAATAGTGGCAGTGGGAATGTATGGCTGAGTGAGCTGTTCGCTACATGGCCAACCAGGAAGTAGAGAGTGAGAAAGGAAGTGGCCAAGGATAACCTACCCAAGGACCAGCCCCAGTGCTAGCTAACCCCCACCTCCTAAAATTTCCACAACCTCTCAAAATAGTGAGTGCCACCAGCAAGACACTGTGCATTCAAAACACAAGCCTGTGGGGGGTGTTTCGATTTCAAGCTGTAGAGGGAACAGGAAGGAAAATATTTCTCCAAACCAAAGATTCATGCCAAAAGAACATAGAATTAGATCAGCCAGGCCAAAAAAAAAAAAAAAAAAAAAATGCAAATATCAGTGTTGGAAAGGAAGAAGAGAAGCTTCCTATTCATGTTTTTTCTATGTAGAAAACCCTAGTCACCCACAAGAGAAATAGAATGAGTGGATTCATTGAGCTTGCAGAATGCAAGATCAATCTATAAACATCCACTTATGTATTTGCCGTGAACAACCAAAAGGGGAAGGGGAACAAAAGTTATTCCACACACAGTAACATCAGAGAGATTTTTTAACTAAAAACTACAAGGCACAGAGACCTCCGGGCTGATATAAATAAAAAGAGGGCATCTCAGCTGGAGTGCTAGGGGTGCATCTCAGTATATATCATTGGCCTAGCATGGACAAGTTCTCTTGAGTTCAGATCCCCAGCACACATGTGAAAAGCTGAGCCTGACAGTGTGCACCTGTAATCCCAGTGCTGGGGAAGCAGAAAAAGGAGGGTGGGGTCCCTGGGGCTTGCCGTCTGGCCAGCCAGTCTTGCCAAATCAGAAAGCTCCAGGTTCAGTGAGAGACCTGACTCAAAAAATAAAATGGAAGTAATTAAGGAAGACATCTGATGTTGAGTTTTAATGCACACACGTACACATACCACACAGAGACACAAGAATATAATTATTAGGCTGCCCAGCATTCAAGAGGCAGAGGCAGATGGAACTAGAGAGTTCCAAACCAAGAAAGGCTGCATAAGACCCTGTCTCAAAACACACACATACACACACACACACACGCACCATATATAATATATATGTGTATATATGTATAAATATATAGTCATTATCAGTTAAAGTATAACAAAATGTATTTAAAATGGGTGCTGGGGAGATGACTCAGCAGTTGAGGGTTCCCAGCACCCATGTGATAGGTCACAGCCATCTGTAACTCCAGTTCCAGGCATTCTATGCCCTCTTTGGCCTCCTGTGGGCACCACACACGCACATAGTACACATACATTCATGTAAGTAACACACATGCAAGATAAATAAGTCTAAAATGGCATGGTGTCTGAAGTTTGTTTTAAAATACTCCTGTGTCCTTTTTAAAAATGAAAAAAAAATGAGAAATATGCAGGAATGAGGATGAATCAGGATGTGGGCAGTCATTGCACTTCTGTGTTTCGAAGGATTATTAGGCTCTGCCATCAGTTTCATGTGTTTGAAGTTTTCCATAGCAAATGAGGTGAAGTGAACCTGGCATCTGGGTCTTGCCGGCTGCTCCGGGAGTAGGTGCTGGCTGTCCCTGTCTGTTGGGGAACAGGTGGCCTGTCAGGTGTGCTCAGTGCCACCACTGTGGGGAATAAGCTTGTCTTCTTACTTCATTTGCATTTCAAATGCTTAGACTCACAGACACACATCTGTACAACTCCAATTTCTCCTTCAAACCTTCAGCCTTTGCTTCAGCCTTGTTCCCAGATGCTCTATGTTTACAATGACCCGTTTAGGAGTACTGTGACTATGTCATCTCTTCAATCATTTCTGTCATCTTCTCAGGAAAATGAGCACCTGAGCTACAAATTTGATCCTGGGGCTTGTTTGATTCAGAAACCATTGGGACAGACTGTGATCAAAGCTGTGGGTATCCATTCACTCTTCTCAGGGCAGAGGCTTTATGGCACATACCTTATGCCAAGGCTAAATCCAGGGGAAGCCCAGTAAGCAGCCTTGGAGAAAATGGCTTGAGTCCCACTGAAACATTGTAGGTAAATTATGTTTTCCAACACCGCTGAGACCAAATCCAGAGGAGATAGAACCAGTCCTCACATGGCCCAGCAGAGTAAGCACTTGAGAGCTATGTGTTGGGGGAAAATGAGTCTGGAGTCAGAACTCACTTTCTGCAAGCCCTTTTGCCTTCATCTACCTCTTATAATACTCCCTCCTTCCACCTGGAACAAGGTGCACATCTTCTGCACTCTCTGGACTCTGTGTCCACATGCTGGTCTGCCACTCACCCTTTTAACACTTGGTTATTCCTTGACTCAACGTGGCTCCCTTTGCAGTGGGCTAATTTCACTCATGACCTATCTGACTTTCCTTCTAACTTTAAAAATGTCTGTCTACATGTGTTAGTAAGATACTTTGGTTGGGATGTAATGTATGAGAGAAAGAAAAATAAAAAGTAGAACCCAATGGGACCAAGTCCCTTCACATTTGTCTACTCTTTATTCTCAACCTTTTACTTCAGAACAATGATATTTTATATGTGTGTCATTGGGATATCATTCTGTAAACTGACTCCATTTCTCATCATGAGAACAATCTAGTTACCTGTTACTACCTCTTAAAGACTGGACTAGGTCCCCAGGGACAGATCTGTGCTACTCTTACAGCCTGGTGGATATGGGTAGTCTTTCTAGAGACATGACTAAATGTTTGGCGTGTTCTTTCACTCCATCTCTTACCCCCACTCCAGTGTCTCCCACAGATTTCAGCTTGTGCCTATAGAGGACAAAAGAGGACACTGATTTCTCTGGAAGTTGTGAGCTGCTAGTGTATCCTAGGAATTGAACATGGTTTCTCTGGAAGAACCCAGTGCTTCCTTGCTGTCTTTTAGGCATCTCCTGGCCTTTAACTATCTCTACCTCCCTCTCTGTGAGCACTGGGCTCCATGGCCACATCTGTTTCTGGTTTCTTCTCACCCTTTCCAAAGACTCTGCTCTCCACTCGAGTTCCCTTGCTGGTTTCTTACAGAGCCTGATCGTGTTATTCTGCATATTTGTACAGCTTTTCTTGTTGCTGGTGTGAATGTAAGTCTTTGGTGTCCACCATATTATACTCAGGCTGGAAATCAGAATTTTGCTGTTTTGGTATCCATGATGTTTCCTTTAAGCACTACTATTTTTTTTTTTTTTAGTTACTACTATAATAGTTTCTTTATTGTAATTATTATTATTATTATTATTATTATTATTATTATCATTTTACATTCCAACCTCAGTTCCCCTTCTCTCACCTCCCATCCACCCCCCATCTACTCCTCAGCGGGGATAAGGCCTCCCTTAGGAAGTCACCAAAGTCTAGGATACCAAGCTGAGGCAGGACCAAACCCTCCCCTCTGAATCAGGTTGGGCAAGGTATCCCACCATAGGTAATGTTCTCCAAAAAGCCAGTTTATGTACCCAGGATAAGTCCTGGTTCCATCAGGGCTCTCCCAAAACAGATCAAGCCACATAACTGTCACCCACATTCAAAGGGCCTAGTTTGGTCCCATGCAGGTTCCCCAGGTGTCAGTCCAGAGTCCCTGAGCACCCGCTAGCTCAGATCAGCTGTCTCTGTGGTTTTCCCATCATGCTCTTGACCCCACTTGCTCATATGATCTCTCCTCCCTCTCTTCAACTGAACTCCAGGAGCTCAACCCAGTGGTTGACTGTGGGTCTCTGCATCTTCTTCCATCAGTTACTGGATATCAATTCTGTGGTGGGAGTTAGGGTGGTGACTAACATGATTAAAGGGAAAGACCGATTAAGGCTCCTCTCCACTATTGCTAAGAGTCTTAGCTGGGGTCATCCTTGTAGAATCCTTGGAGTTTCCCTAGCACCAGGTTTCTCCCTAACCCCGTAATGGCTCCGTCTGTCACAATATCTCTTTCATTGCTCTCCCTCTTAGTCCTTCCCCCAACTTGGCCATCTCAAGCCCTCATGTTCCCATCCCCCACCTCCTCCCATCCCCCTCCCAGTTTACCCAAGAGATCTTAACTAATTCTCCTTCCTGGGGCCCTCCTTGCGTGTCCCTCTTAGGGTCTTCCTTTTTACATAGCTTCTCTGGGGCTGTAGATTGTAGCCTGGTTATCCTTTGCTTTACCTCTAATATCCACTTGTGAGTGAGTAGGTACCATGTTTGTCTTTTTGGGTCTGGGTTACCTCACTCAGGATGGTGTTTTTCTAGATCCATCCATTTGCCTGCAAATTTCAAGATGTCATTGTTTTTTAGTGCTCAGTTATACTCCATTGTGTAAATGGACCACATTTTCTTTATCCATTCTTCCGTTGAGGGGCATCTAGTTTTTTTCCAGGTTCTGGCTATCACAAATAATGCTGCTATGGCCATTATTAAGCATTAATAATTAAGCAAGTGGCTTTCTGGTATGAATGTGGATCCTTTGGGTATATGCCCAAGAGTTGTATTACTGGGTCTTGAAGTAGTTTGATTTCCAATTTTCTGAGAAACCACCATACTGATTTCCAAAGTGGATGTACAAGTTTGCACTCCCACCAGCAATGGAGGAGTGTTCCCCTTTCTCCAAATCCTCTCCAGCATAAGTTCTCACAGGTCTTTTTGATCTTAGCCATTCTGACAGGTGTAAGATGGTATCTCAGAGTCATTTTGATTTGCATTTCCCTGATGGCTAAGGATGTTGAGCAATTCCTTAAGTGTCTTTCAAAGGCTCACACCTGCTTCATCCTGTTTACTGGTAGACCTGATCACCCACCCTAGTTGACAGTTTGCTAAGAAGACAAAGCTATCTATCAGTCACTCACACCTCTGTGACAGGTAGTTTAATAATAGACCAGACATGGTCTGGGGTGGTGATAGAGCCACAGGGGCAACAGAGAAGACATGGGACTCTAAGGACAGTAAACATAAGTTTAAATGTCATAACCCTCCCCCTGGGGCTAGCAAGACTCCTTTGTTTAACCTGGATTTCCTGGAGTAGCTCTGAGCACAGGGGCACTGGGAATAGGATAGCACTGGTAGGTTGGCCATATCCAGGCCTTATCCAAAGAATATCAGAAAATGGCAGTCTTGGTTTCTAACTAGAGGAGGCATCTTTCAGAACTGATGACTGTAGATGGGAGAGAGAAACTTTGTTGTCTTTGTTTTCCCCTTTCTTTTGAATCTTGAATTGTGTGAGTCTGTTATTCATAAATAAATAAACAAATAAACTAACTTTAAAGAGTGACCAGACACATGCTCTTTCCTCTTGATCCCTTCTAAAACTTCATAAAAATGGCGAAAAGGGAAAGATTGATTTGTGCAGAGCAAGAATGTAGCTTAGTTGGTAGAATGCTGGCCTGGAGTGGCATGCAGCAGGTCTTCAGTTTGGCCCCCAGCATCTTAGAAAACCAGATGTGGTGGTGCACAGCTGTAATCTTAGCATTCAGGTGTAGGCAAGAGGATTCAAACTTTAAGATCATCCTGAGCCACACTGGGAGTTTAAGACTAGCCTAAGCAAAAGATTGCGTCTTAAAAATAAATTACTAGATGGGCAGTAGGGAGCATTCAGAAGGCAGGAGGATCTCTGTGAGTTCAAGGCCTGGTATACAAAGCAAGTTCCAGGACAGGCTCCAAAGCTACACAGAGAAATCCTGTCTCCATGGGGGCTGGAGAGATGGCTCAGAGGTTAATAGCACCGGCTGCTCTTCCAGAGGTCCTGAGTTCAATTCCCAGCAACCACATGGTGGCTCACAACCATCTGTAATGAGATCTGGTGCCCTCTTCTGGTGTGCAGATATACATGGAAGCAGAATGTTGTATACATAATAAATAAATAAAATCTTAAAAAAAAAAAAAGAAATCCTGTCTCCACCTGCCCCACCCCCAAAAAAATTACTAAAAAAAAACAAATCTTTCACAGAGAGTATGGTAGGGGCATTATCAAAATAATCATATGAAATTCTCTAATAAATTAAAATGTTATAAAAACACATTGTATGAAAGTCTCAAAGAATAAATTAAAAATGTTATATTAAAAACCACTCTCAGACAATGAGAGTGAAGTCTGAAAAGACTAAGAAAGTTAATGACTAAAACAGCCGGCCGTGAGATCGGGGATCAGGCATCCATGCATTAGGAGGTGGAAGGTTGATGGTAGGCACGAGACAAAGACAGTCTAGTTGAAATTACAAAGAAGCTCTTGGAGCCACCTCTTCCATGTGCTTGGACAGCTGCTGAGTGCATCTTCTGGTGAGTTTGAAATGGGCTCACTGGGCTTCATCAGGTCAGCCAGCACTGAGAGTGAAGCAGAGCGCTGAAAACATGGGTCTGAGTGCTAAACAGCACATAAAAGGCCCCACAGCACCCAGTGGGTATTAAAACACTTCCAGTGAAGAGGTGGTGGAGGGTCCTTCTCCAGGTGTTATAACATTGTGTGAGGGGGACCTTGGCCAATTCCATGGAGAGCGAGGGACAAACAGGCAGACAGAGCTTAAGGGAGAAGTTTTATTAGAAAGGGAACGGAGGGGGAGGGAATTGAGAGAAAGAGAGAGGAAGGGAGAGACAGAAAAAGTCCTGTCTGCCCCTTCAGTGGAACAGTGGGAAAGAGAGCAAAAGTGCGTGGAGTTTTTCTCTTAAAGTCCCTTAGCACCTGCATGCAGGTGACCTGTAATGACATAGCAGCCATAGAACCCTGGGCTGCATGCTGCCTGGTGACAAGGGGCAGGCCAACATAATGCCTGAACCCTTACACCAGGGAATTGGATGAGCCCACAGCAAAGTAAAGGTGGGTCCGGAACAGCCTTCATCTCTCCTCCCCAAGTATGAGAAGGAACTCAAGCTGGAAAAAACAAAACAGACCAGCATTGTAGCAGAAATTAACCTGGGGTGGCAATGAAACCAAAGCCCCAATGAGCCAAAGCGTCTGAGTCAGGCCAGCATGTTCGAGGTTGTTGGTTTGAAGATTTATTTTCATGTGATGTATATGAATGTTTTCCTGCATGTATGTATGGGAACCACATGTGTGCCTCGTGCCTGAGAAGGCCAGAAGAAGACATTATGCTTCCTGGACTGGAGTTACAAATAGTGTGAGCCTCCAAATGGGTGCTGGGAACCAACCTGGGTCTGAAGTTGCAGGTGTTTGAAAGCACGATGTTGATGCTCAGAAGCCAATCAATGTGTTCTTTTTATTTGTTTGGTTTTCTGAGACAGGGTTTCTCTGTAACTTTGAAGCCTGTCTTGGAACTCTGTAGACCAGGCTGGCCTCGAATTCCTAGAGATCCACCTGTCTCTGCCTCCCAAGTGCTGGGACTAAAGGCCTGCACCACCACCAACCTGTTCTCTTAACTGTGAGCCATCTCTGCAACCCTCCAGAAAGATTTTGTTAAGAAGCTGGGAGTTCAGGTTTGAATACCTGATGTGTCTGAATGCGTCTTCAGGAGACTGAGAGAACTAGCAGAAAGTTTGGGAATAAGTGTTCCACAGAAGTCCAGAAATAAAGCAAAATGATAACAAATAAAGAAGTTATTAGTTCTGGAGAAACCAATCTCGTACATGAAAGAAAAAATAATCTTGGGGCTAGGGAGGAGCTCAGGAGTGGATCCCTTGTCTAGATTGTGCAAAGACCTGGATTCTATCCCCTGTTGCCAATAAATAAATAAACGAACAAACAAATAAATAAATAGTCCTGGTATGATAGGGCTCACCTAGACACAGCAATTAGACAGTCATAATAATGTCAAGACAGGAGATTTATTGAGGTGCAATTATCAAGCTGGCAGAGTAGGAAGATGAGAAGATAAGGTTTTGTAATCCTGGGGTTGCGTAGCAATGCAAGAGACTTAAATGCTCACCAACCCAGATGCAAAGTATGATACAATGTCTAAAATCAAGACATCAAGAAGTAACAAAGCCCTGTGATATTTTGACACAGGGAGATTAAGAATGAAGCAGGGTCTCTATGAAGAATGGAAGTTGGGGACAAGCCTTGTGATCACAAGGCTTTAATCAAGTGAGGACTTCTTTAAGAGACCAAGTGGGAGGAGAGAATGTAAGGATGGACAGCCCTTGCTTTTGAAAAAGCTGAGCCTAGTTCTGTGGGCAGTGGAGGGAAGGGCGAGCTCTCAGAGAGACAGTCAAGACCAGCAGGGAGCTGGGTGTGGCCCCACCCTCAGGCAGCTTGAGATGCAGGCGTGGTTCCACACCGGTGCTGGCTTGTCTCCCTTTGGGCTCCACATTAATGAAGACACTGACCTTCTGTGACTTTAAGCTCTGACCTTTTACACTGCTTGGCTATTCTAAATAACATCCCTTGGACTGACTTCACGTGGAGGAAAATGAGCTGTCACTGAAACTGCCCTCACAGTCAAGTTTGCAAAAGACAGTGTCCTTCTCTCTGTACCTTGGACTTGCAGCCCTCAAAATGGGAACATTGCCCAAAATTGGGAAGTGTGGGTGTCTGGGGGACCCCAAAACTCTAGAGTCAAGAATAAAAGACTTTCCAAATATGTGTTCTAGAGACAAAGGTGTGGCAATGCACTGCTCACAGCTCTTGTACATCCTGGTACCCTGTGCTATGTTAGACCATTGAATACTAGCTGAACCACTTTGGTAACTTCATCAAAGTCACCTAGCCCTTTTTAGAACAAGATGGGGCAATCCTAATGTCAGGGGGAGTATAGGAGTGGGGTCAAAATGGCATATGCAATAAGGCTTTGTCAGTGGAAAATTCCTAAGCAAACCTTGGTTTCAGTGAGGTTTGAGGTGGTGTTGTATTTGTGTTGTGTTGTGCAGTAGCAGGACCTCACATAGTTCAGCTATGAAGCAGAGATTGGCCTTGAACTCCTGAACCTCCTGCTTCTACTTCCTGACTGTTGGGATTACAGGCTTGGGCCACCACACCCAACCCAATTAGTGGGCTTTTTAATGAGTTTTTCTCTCTGCAGATATGCCTTCTTTTCTTCTCCTCCTCCTCTGCTTTGGCTTCTGCTTCTGTTTCTTCTTCCTCTCCCTCTCTCTCCTTCTGCCCCCCCCCCATTCCTCTGCCTCTTGAGTGCTGAGGTTAAAGGTGTGGGTCACCATCAGCACTCAAGAGGCAGAGGCAGGTGGATCTCTGTGAGTTCAAGGACAGCCTGATCTACAGAGTAAGTTTCAGGACAGCCAGAGCTGTTACACAGAGAAACCTTGTCTCTGAAAAATTCCAAATGGCTAATAGGATCAAGAGCTGTCTGGGCCACAGGTTGATTCATTCATCAATGCAAAATCAAAACAAAAAGTGTTCTTTTCAAAACCTGCCGCTGACTGTGTAGAGCTTCAAGTCTGAGGCAGTGAGGTAGCAAAAGGAAGAGTTTTGCTCCTAACAGCTGCGCAGGGGCCCCACAGTGGCCAAGTCCCTGAGGCATGCAGTGTCTACGCCACAGGCAGCGTGTGCTGAACTAAGAGTTTCCAGTTCTGTACCTGGGCCTGCGGCTGTTGATGTTGTTATTAGCACATAGCTTAAGGAGGAGCTGGCTTTTCCAAAGGTCTTTGCCTTTTTCCAAGAGCTTTAAATACCTTCATGCATCTTATTTGTTGAAAACTCTCAGGCCACTTCTTCCTATGTTAATAAGCAAGCAACTATGACACAGCTCCACAGAGCCATGACCTTCAGCTACAAATGACGTGTTTGAACAGCAGTACTGCAGGCCAGCTTGGCTGGCTTCTCCCGCTAGCAGGAGGAAAGCAGAGCTATGGAAGCCCAGATAACTACTAAAGGGCCAGGTCGGCCCTGTACGTGGTCAGCAAAATCCAGGCAGACTTTTTTTCAGATGTAACTGAGTGTTGTGTTTTGTTTTTGAAGCTCCAGAGTTGGAAAACCCAAAGAAGCAAACCCCAAGGTCTTCCAGGCCCTCCCTCCAAACCTTCTTGCACATCCTAGGCATAGCAATGTCTACTGACAACCTCTGTGTCACAACATTAATAATGGTCCTTCAAGTACGTGACGTTCAGACATTTTCGCAATTAAGGGTGATTTTTATTTAGTCTCTGGGTCACAGTTGTTAGTGTTTTGTGATGGTTTTTGCCACCCCTCCCCCAGCCCATCTCTACTTATAAAATGTGACTCACTAGGAAAATATGGTTCTATTAATTGAGTTCATTAGAGAGCCAACTTTTCAGGAACCCATGCATCTCTCTGTAAAGCGAGAGCCCCGTGGAAATGGCCCAGTGTTGCCAGCACTCACATTTTCCCTGACTCAGTGGCTCCAGTGGCGTTTCAGACATCTCCCATCAATCAAAAATAATCCCACACGGTGAAGATTTCCAGGGTCTGTGACTCAGCCCAGGATCCCGATAGGCTCTTCGCCTGAGATATAAATAGGATCTGCAGATGGCTATTTTTATAAGCAAAGCTTTCTAAGTTCATTTCTTTGAACCCAGAAGGGCTTCTTCCCTCTGGCTACCCCTGTTTTCCTTCACCACAGAATAGGACCTTTGTATGTGTGTCTAGCCTATCTCTCTCCCCTCCCTCTAACCAGCTGGTGACTGCAGGAGCCAGAGGGAAGGTCTGTACCTGACAGAGCTGCCTGAAATCCTAGATCTTCACCCCCTTTCAGGATCATCTTTCTTTGATCCTTCCCAGAATGTCACCAACCCCGCCCAACAGGCCACAGGAACTCAGGGGCGGCTGCTTGTCTAAAATAGATACCCCTCAGCTCATAAGAACAACCCTGCACCATTCAGAATGAACTGTTTTATAAAATCACACCATTGTTTGACTGTGCCCCAAGCATAAAAACCAAAATAATCCCCATCCCCATCCCCAAAACTAAACACTAGAGTGACCTTCCCATACTAGAATAACTGCTATGAAACCAAACTGCCTCCTCAGACTCTGACCCTAGTAGAAACCCCTAGAAGCCTCCCCACTCCCTTGGTCCCCAGTGAAGGATATTTCACTCCACCCCCAGGCTGGCTCCATCCCCTGCAAGGCTCCTCCACCCACTCCTGCCTCCATGCACTGGGTGTCCATCCTCAGAGGCTACCCAGGAGGCCCACCCTTCCTGTGCAAACTTCCCAGGCCTTCCTGCTGAAAATAGCACATTCTCAGAAATACTACTAGCTGATGCTGTGCTCTTGTTCACTTTGTGTGTGTGTGTGTGTGTGTGTGTGTGTGTGTGTGTGTGTGTGTTTGCTGTTCTTGGCAATCAGACTTGTAGGCTTAGGGGTAGAGTTGATAACATGAAGTGTAAATGTTTACTTTGGTCAGTATATGCCATTTGCAGCCTTCCCCAGCTCCCTTAGGTAATGGGCCAACATCTGTGTCTTCACCCACACGGGGTGTGGAATAACTCCCTCACTTTATTCTTCCTTGACTCCCCAAGGCTCCCAGCCCTGCCTCTGTCTGATCTGACTGCTGATGCCCTTCCACATCTCCTGGAACGAGCACCAGAGGCAAAAGGAACCCTTCGCCAGCATACGGTTGCACACACTCAAACTCCCACCACCCCGTGCCAGCCTGGCTAGACCCCCAAACCAGGCCTCCAGACACGACCACCCAAGCTCTGAGCTTTGTTTCACCGTTCTGGAGAAACAGTGCCCCTCAAATGAGAGAAGGGATTGATGTGTGACATGATTTCCGAAAGGCAGAGAGCACAGGACAAAAACAGCAGCTGCCATTTGAGGGGAATCTGCTGTGTATCGGGTATTGTGGCCAGTGCTTCATGCAGTCGCCGAGTCCTGAAGACTGCTCTCTGAAGTCTTCGTGGCCTGGTTATGGGGGAGGAAAATTGGGCTCCAAAAGAGGAAGTGGCTGGTCCAGTTCTAGGGAAAGTGGTGGAGTTGAGCCCTGGACCCAGCCAGTGTGACTCAAAAGCAGAGGCTCTCATGTGCCAGGCTGGCAGGGTTTCCTTCCAGGGCAGGGATCTGTGAGAGAGGCAGAGTTTACTTGGGGGATGGATGGCTGATTTCTTTCCCTGCATCTGCTGGTTCTCAGATCAGAAGCACTTCCCAGTGCTCAGGACCTGTCCCATCTGTGGAACTGGGAGAGGGATGTTATTCTTTTGTTTAAAAAGAAGAAAAGAGAAATATTGAGACAGACATAAGATTATAAGTTTATTATAAGGCCCGGTAGAATGGGGAGACTAAGAAGAGGAACAGGGTAATGGCTGACCACCATGGCCGGTCGCCATAGAGAGACAGAGCGGGGAAACAGAGAGAGGGGACAGAGAGCAGGAACAGGGGAGAGAGAGAGAGAGAGAAAGGTGCAGGGGCCTATCTTTTAAAGGGGTCCTCTGCACCTGCGTGCAGACTTCTTTCCCATGGAACCTTGGGCTGACCAGGGTATTGCCTGAGTGGATTCCACCAGGTAACAGGGGCAGGCCAGCATAATGCCTGAACCTTTCATTCCCACCTCTACTTATTATTAAAAAAGGTGGGGTGTTTAGACATGGCAGGTTAAGGAATAAGGGCGTCGAATTCTTAAGACTGCTTCCTGCTGACGTGGGGGCGTTGACCATCTTTGGGGGACCCGAGAAGGTTGGGGTGCTGCCACGTCCTGGGGAAGCTGGTTGTTTCATTGTAGTCCAGGCTGTATGGAACTCCCTGGCGCCTCTTAGACCTGGGATGTTGACAGAGCAGAAAACAAGGTTGAGTTTAGAAAAAATTTTTTTCTTAGGTCCTGTCACTTGAGGGGAAGATTGTAAGATGAGGGAGGGGTTCCCGAGGAGTCCCAAGATGAGTGAAGGGAATTTGGGACCGGGGAAAGGTTGAATATTACCTGGAGTGAATCTGACCTGTTTGGATCTGATTCGGCTCCCTGGAACTTACAAGCATCCTTAGAGTTTGTGGAAACATAAGTATTAGACACATTAGTAGCATATTCATGTTAGAAGCAACTTGGCTAAAAGCATTACCATTTTAAAACAGACAGATTTTTTTTTTGACAATGAAAAGTATCGTAATCTTGACCTTGTAGTTATGATCATATAGTGGTATTGTTGAACTTTACTATGAACAGTAGCATGAGAAATAGAGAAATCAGGAACATTTTTTATTCTTTTTAATGTCTCAACTCATTTTATCACCATTTAAGCCTTTATATCCTCAGGCCTTCGTAACTACATTTTCAGACCTTCATACATCTTAGACTTTCCTATCTTTACATAGATAAACCCTAAAATACCTGTTACTGGAATCTGTTTTGCTTTAAGCTGGCAAGACTATCAGTCGTCAAAAGCATCAGAGTTCTTGAGAAGGATAAGATTTTACCTGAATCAATCATTAAAGAATAACAGAGACTTGCCAGCAGGCTGCATGGACAGCCACCCCCAAGGTCCTCCATCCATAGTAGCGGGCTGCAGGACACCTGCCTTTTTGCTGATAACTTGTGACCTGTGGATTAGAGACTTTGGGAAGACTCGCCTACCGTTGGCCCAAGCAACGCCGGGAAAGTCGATTCCGTTGTCCTCTTGTCCATGGTCTGGAATACTTTGTACCAGTTGAGGTGAAGGGCAGGGTTGCTCAGTGACCAGCGTTGTCACTGAGATGAAGTTTCTTCAGTGCCCAGTCTTCTCGGAGGAAATGGGGTGGGGCCAGCAGCTGGCCTATCTCTCTGTTACAAAAAGCTTTTTAACAAAACATTTTAAATGCCATATTCTCTAGATCTCTGAGCATTTGAGGGCTGTCTGTTTAGTATCTTAGCAGTTAAGTTTGCCTTTAGTTAGAGAAAAAATACCTTTTTTGTAATAAAAGCTGTACCTTTGTAAACGGCTTACAGGATAAACTGAGTGGTATAAATATTTTGTTAATTTGAATAGACTTTAAATGTTTATCATCATTTAAAGATATATAGCAATTTAGAAATATGAGACTTAATAGTTTAATTTAAGTTGTATATAGAGCTAGATAAGTATAAAGTTAAATTACAGGTACAGAGACAAGCAGGACTGGATAACAGTAAAGGGGGAATCAGAATGTAATCTCTGATCCGTACATTGTAGCAAACAGACAGGAGATTTAAAGGGACAGAGTAGACTTAAACAGAGGGCCCTGGAAAGGCACAGTATTTAGTAAACAAGCCATGAACAACAGAGCCAGTGAAAGAAGAAATCATAGA
Source organism: Cricetulus griseus (assembly GCF_003668045.3). Taxonomy (NCBI): domain Eukaryota; kingdom Metazoa; phylum Chordata; class Mammalia; order Rodentia; family Cricetidae; genus Cricetulus; species Cricetulus griseus. The sequence goes on along the minus strand of NC_048601.1, from coordinate 30,014,680 downwards.
CAAAAAATAAAATAAAAAGCAAAAAGATCTGGCAGAAATAAAAAATCCGGCAGACAGGTTTGCTGGATAGGCCGCTGGAGCTGGGCGTGCTACAGGTAGGTCACATGACCAAAACGGCGGCAACCGTAAACCGCTTTTGCCTGTTTACCTGCTTGTTGGATGAAACCAGAAAGGTTCCTCTATGCATTTCCCATGGGTGAGGCAGGTGGAGAACCGGCAAAAAGCTCCTCTACGGATGCACGTCTGCCCGTGGGAGTTGCCAGGGGCCTGGCCCCGAAGGGGACACAGCTGTCCCGAAACTGAAAAAGGACCCAGCAGTCCGAACTGAAAAAAGCAAAAAAGCACCGCTCCTGGAGCGGGATCCCATGCCTGACCTTTAGGAAATGCACCCAACAAGTGAAAGAAATAAAAAGCAAGATGTCAGGTGGCAGTGCTTGAAGTGAGTGGGTAGGCCTAAGCTAGGTCACATGGTTATGACCAAGATGGCGGCCCCCAGGGTAGCACACGTGGTTGAGGTGGCGACCCCCGTAAGCACATTTTCAATTGCCAGAAAAGTTTTAAACCTCATTCATGTGGAAAAATGAAAACCAGCAGACAAACAAAACTCTCAGAGCATCTCAAGCAGACATTGCCAACCAAGAAGAAACAGTCAGAGAAAGAACAAACAGAACAATGAGGGACATTCCCAGGTGAAAGAAAGTTCCCACTGGGAGGCAGAACTCCGCTCATTTACCTACTCACTGCCAGTAACCGAAAGATCCCGTAAAAATGTATTTCCCGTGGGCAAGGCCGAAAAATGTACAGATTGCCCTGTCTGAGAGCACCCGGCCCGAAACCGAAAAATGGACCCAGATTGAACAGCGCTGGGTCTGCCCCATGGGAACAGTTTGGGTTTCTTACCGGATTGTAGCGAATAGGCAGATCAGTGAGTTTAAGAGATCCTTAGTTGGAAAGCGGCGAGTTGAGTTCCGGCATCTCAGGCTGCTGCAGGCGGAGGAAGTGCCAGGAAAAGTGGAGATGGAAGTGGGCTATGAGTTCAGATTTTAGGATCTCCGAGATTTCCCGTGCTCCTGGCAGGAAAAGTTACAAAGAAAGAAAAACTATCCCACCAGCTAGCTTTGGGAGAGGGTCTACAGAGGGAGCCTAAACCAAGTCGGGCGCCAAATGTTATTCTTAGGTCAGGCATGGGATCCCGCTCCAGGAGCGGTGCTTTTTTGCTTTTTTCAGTTCGGACTGCTGGGTCCTTTTTCAGTTTCGGGACAGCTGTGTCCCCTTCGGGGCCAGGCCCCTGGCAACTCCCACGGGCAGACGTGCATCCGTAGAGGAGCTTTTTGCCGGTTCTCCACCTGCCTCACCCATGGGAAATGCATAGAGGAACCTTTCTGGTTTCATCCAACAAGCAGGTAAACAGGCAAAAGCGGTTTACGGTTGCCGCCGTTTTGGTCATGTGACCTACCTGTAGCACGCCCAGCTCCAGCGGCCTATCCAGCAAACCTGTCTGCCAGATTTTTGATTTCTGCCAGATCTTTTTGCTTTTTATTTTATTTTTGTCTTTTTCTTCTTATTTTATTTTTTGTCTTTTTCTTCTTTCACTGGCTCTGTTGTTCATGGCTTGTTTACTAAATACTGTGCCTTTCCAGGACCCTCTGTTTACTCTGTCTCTTTAAATCTCCTGTCTGTTTGCTACAATGTACGGATCAGAGATTACAATCTGACTCCCCCTTTACTGTTATCCAGTCCTGCTTATCTCTGTACCTGTAATTTAACTTTATACTTATCTAGCTCTATATACAACTTAAATTAAACTATTAAGTCTCATATTTCTAAATTGCTATATATCTTTAAATGATGATAAACATTTAAAGTCTATTCAAATTAACAAAATATTTATACCACTCAGTTTATCCTGTAAGCCGTTTACAAAGGTACAGCTTTTATTACAAAAAAGGTATTTTTTCTCTAACTAAAGGCAAACTTAACTGCTAAGATACTAAACAGACAGCCCTCAAATGCTCAGAGATCTAGAGAATATGGCATTTAAAATGTTTTGTTAAAAAGCTTTTTATAACAAAGAGATAGGCCAGCTGCTGGCCCACCCCATTTCCTCCGAGAAGACTGGGCACTGAAGAAACTTCATCTCAGTGACAACGCTGGTTACTGAGCAACCCTGCCCTTCACCTCAACTACTACAAAGTATTCCAGACCATGGACAAGAGGACAACGGAATCGACTTTCCCGGCGTTGCTTGGGCCAACGGTAGGCGAGTCTTCCCAAAGTCTGTAATCCACAGGTCGCAAGTTATCAGCAAGAAGGCAGGTGTCCTGCAGCCCGCTACTATGGATGGAGGACCTTGGGGATGGCTGTCCATGCAGCCTGCTGGCAAGTCTCTGTTATTCTTTAATGATTGATTCAGGTAAAATCTTATCCTTCTCAAGAACTCTGATGCTTTTGACGACTGATAGTCTTGCCAGCTTAAAGCAAAACAGATTCCAGTAACAGGTATTTTAGGGTTTATGTAAAGATAGGAAAGTCTAAGAATGTAATTATAAAGGCCTGAGGATAAAAAGGCTTAAATGATGATAAAATGAGTTAAGACATTAAAAAGAATAAAATATGTTCCTGATTTCTCTATTTCTCATGCTACTGTTCATAGTAAAGTTCAACAATACCACTATATGATCATAACTACAAGGTCAAGATTAAGATGCTTTTCATTGTCCTAAAAAAATCTGTCTATTTTTAAATGGTAATACTTTCAGCCAAGTTGCTTCTAACATGAATATGCTACTAATGTGTCTAATACTTATGTTTCCACAAACTCTAAGGATTCTTATAAGTTCCAGGGAGCCGAATCAGATCCAAACAGGTCAGATTCACTCCAGGTAATATTCAACCTTTCCCCGGTCCCAAATTCTCTTCACTCATCTTGGGACTCCTCGGGTACCCCTCCCTCATCTTACAATCTTCCCCTCAAGTGACAGGACCTAAGAAAAAAATTTTTCTAAACTCAACCTTGTTTTCTGCTCTGTCAACATCTTGCCAGGTCTAAGAGGCACCAGGGAGTTCCATACAGCCTGTACTACAATGAAACAACCAGCTTCCCCAGGACGTGGCAGCACCCCAACCTTCTCGGGTCCCCCAAAGATGGTCAACGCCCCCCACGTCAGCAGGAAGCAGTCTTAAGAATTCGACGCCCTTATTCCTTAACCTGCCATGTCTAAACACCCCACCTTTTTTAATAATAAGTAGAGGTGGGAATGAAAGGTTCAGGCATTATGCTGGCCTGCCCCTGTTACCTGGTGGAATCCACTCAGGCAATACCCTGGTCAGCCCAAGGTTCCATGGGAAAGAAGTCTGTACACAGGTGCAGAGGACCCCTTTAAAAGATAGGCCCCTGCACCTTTCTCTCTCTCTCTCTGCCCCTTTACGCTCGCACTATCTCTCTCTCTCCCCCTGTTCCTGCTCTCTGTCCCCTCTCTCTGTTTCCCCGCTCTGTCTCTCTATGGCGACCGGCCATGGCGGTCAGCCATTACCCTGTTCCTCTTCTTAGTCTCCCCATTCTACCGGGCCTTATAATAAACTTATAATCTTATGTCCATCTCAATATTTCTCTTTTCTTCTTTTTAAACAAAAGAATAACAAGGGAGACATGAGATGGGGCTGTATGTTCAGGGAAACACCACCCACTCTTGTTACTCGCTGGACCCCCATGTGCTAGCCCAATAGTGACTCTGCGGAGTGGACCTCTAGCTGCTAGGACAACTGATGCTCAGAAAGTGCCAGCTACATCTCCGTCAATAGCCAATGTAGGAAGGCATAGAGAGCTCTACTTTTGAAAGTCTTCAAGTGAGTTAATGTAGCCCACTGAACACACTGCTAGCCACAAGGAAAATTGGAAATAGAAGGGTTTGTCCCTTGCAGAGCCATGATCCTGCTGAATAGATGGCAGGGCCCTGTGGTTAGATCTGACATGATGGGGGATGGGAGGGCCCTGTGGTTAGATCTGACATGATGGGGGACAGCAGGGCACTGTGGTTAGATCTGACATGATGGGGGATGGGAGAAAAATGAATTTGGGCTTTGAGATGCTTCCATGAACGAGAATAATTTGTTACTTATGTGTGTGTGTGTGTGTGTGTGTGTGTGTTTTAGAAGTATTCTTGTACACAGAAGTTATACTGTTTTTAGAAAAATGCTTGTGTGAGATAGCCCTTTTCTGCAAAGAACTTATAATTTAATGAAGCATGAAACATGGCTTGCATGGTTGCAGATGGCAACTGGCAGACCTAGCCTCTCTTGAAATGAGTAGCATGGGCTGTGAGATGCTGGGATGTAGAGTGGCCAGGATAAAAGCACAGAAGTAGGAAGTACATCTCAGAGCAGAGCACAGACTCACTGTTTATTTGAGGGTTTTGGTTTTTGCTTTCAAGACAGGGCTTCTCTGTGTAGCCATGGCTGTCCTGGAACTCACTAGGTAGTCCAGGCTGGCTTTGAACTCACAGATTCACCTCCCTCTGCCTCCTGAGTGCTGGGGTTAATGGCAAGTACCATCACCTCCATGCTTCACTCTGTGTTAAAACGGGGTTTAGTTCCGTTGGTGATGCTTGTTGAGAACTGACTCTATCGGCTTCTGTGAGGTGCCAGAGCAGCATTTATCAACCTGTGGTCCTTTCACAAGGGCCACACACCGGATATCCTGTATATCAGATATTTGTGTTATTATTTATAACCGTAGCAAAATTACACTATGAGGTAGCAACAGAAAATAGTTTTATGGTTGGGGTCACAACAACATGAAGAACTGTATTAAAGGGTACAGCGTTAGGAAGGTTGAGAACCACTGTGCTAGAGAGTCAGAGAGATGCAAAGTGCAACCCAGCTCAGCAAGAGAAGAAAGCCCAGGAGAAGGTGCTCAGCATCAGATGCCATTATGGACCATCCAATCAAACAGCAGGAAGGAGCCACCAGACACCTCTGAGAAAGACCCAGGTGGAAAATGCATACCAATGAGTGCAGGAGAGGATATGAAGTGACAGGCCCTCACAGCCATTGATAGGGAGAGCTCTAGGTGGCACAGCCATCAGAAGACAGCTGGGCAGGTTCCTATTTAACAAGACATGCAATCCAGCGGACCAATTCTTTGATACTTACCCAAATGAGTTAAACACACACACACACACACACACACACACACACACACACACACACACACACACACACACACACACACACACACACACACACACACACACACACACACACACACGTCGGACTAGAGAAATGACTCACAGGTTGGGTGCACTGGCTGCTCTTCCAGAGGTCCTGAGTTCAGTTTCCAGCAACCACATGGTGGCTCACAACCATCTCTAATGAGATTTGGCGCCCTCTTCTGGCCTGCATGGATACATGCAGACAGCACGCTCTAAATCTCAAACAAACAAACAAACAAAAAAACAATTGCCAGGCAGTAGTGGTGCACACCTTTAATCCCATCACTTGGGAGTCAGAGGCAGGCAGATTTCTGTGAGTTCGAGACCAACCTGGTCTACAAGAACTTAGTTCCAGGACAGGCTTCAAAGCTACATAAGGAAACCCTATCTCAAAAAACAAACAAAAAACCTAATTTCTACATAGAACCCACAGCCTTCTTCATACTCACCAGAAATTGTCAGCAGCCTGGGATGAGGGGGTTGAGATACAAATCTGTGCAGTCTGTGATCTTAGCATAGCCTTGAGTCTGGTCTCCACCACTGTAAATAAGCACACATGGACACAATAGAATGAATGGGAAATCACGGTTCGTCCAGACAATGGAATATTACTCTAAGGGGAAAAAGGCTCTTGAGACAAAAGGATACAGAGCAACTGTAGATGTGTTTTACCAAGTCAAAGAAGCCAACTGGAAAGCTTCCTGCTGCAGTCACAGCCACTTGTTGCCATGGGCGGGAGGAGGTGTGGTCAGGCACAGTGCAGGCATTTCTATGGCACTGAAATCTTTAAGAATTAGTCTTCGGACCTCAGGGATCTCTGGTCCAGCTGTAGGAGTAGACACTGTGGCAGAGGCCTGCTAAGCGGAGGAAGTCCAGGTTCTTTGTCTGCTCTGAGGAAGCCAGAGAGGCCACTGACCAGTCTGGAGGGTGTCGCTGGGGGCTTTTGAGGGGAAAACATATGTCTGTGTGGAACCAGGAAGAGACAGAAGAGACAGTGTGGCAGGGCACAGTGATGAAAGAGAGGGGAGACCCGTCTGTAACTGGAAATAGCGTCGAAGGGGGGGGCAGCATGAGGCTGTAAGGTTTTGCCAGCTCTGTAATGATACACCCTTTATGGAGAATCATGAGAGCATGGGGCCTATATATAACCAGGATACATGGTTGGGTTCCTGCTTCAGAAACATGGCACCAGAAAGCCAGGCTTCATGTGGAGAAGAGATAGAGATGACAATGTGGAAGAGAGACCGGAGGTGACATCTGGGTAAAGGAGGGTCAGAAAGGATTGTGGTCTGGGATGCCACCTGAGGCCATATGGAGAGTCATGGAGAGGAAAGGGGATGTGGCACTCTGAGGATTCTGGCCCAGGTGAGGGTGGAGACTGTCTTCAGAAGTGGAGGTGGGAGAGCCAGAGCTCTGAGATGCCCTGGACTGTGCCATGAGGTTCTTCAGTGCTAAGTTCAAGGCTGTTGGAAACCCGGACAGGAGCAGTGTTGTGCAAATTCCCCTCGGTTAGTACACCTTGCTTTGCTCCATCAAACTTTGACCAGAACCTGAGCTGTGGAGGGACATCTGGGGGTTGTTAGATTCTAGAATAAACATTCTTCCCATTGCCAGTGTGGCCAGTGTCCAAAGTGGTGTCATGTTAGAGCATAGAGGAAAGCCTGCAGTGCCCTCAAAGCCAGAGAGGTGCCATACTGAGCAGCTGCCCCAGACTGTAGCATTGACTCTGTCAGTGTTGACTTGCAGTGGAGAAGGTGGGCAACAGATGCCTCGACCTCTCTTAACCCTTAGAGTTTCTGTGGCTAGAATAAAACACCATGACCCAAAGCAAATTGGAGAATAAAGGCTTTATTCAGCAGCTTATATTTCCAGGTCACAGTCTATCACTGAGAGGTGTAGGGAAGTAGGGCAGGAACTTGTGGCAGGAATGGAAGCAGGGGCCATGGAGGGGAGCTGCTTTCTAGCTTGTTCCCATGGCTTGCTCAGCCTGCTTTCTTACACCACCCAGGACCACCTGCCTTATGTGTGGCCCCACCCACAGAGGACTGGGCCCTTCCCCATCAATCTCTAATCAAAAATCACCCCGCAGACTTGCCTTCAGGCAATCTGAGTGGAGGCATTTTCTCTACTGAGGTTCCTCTTCCCAAATGACTAGGGCTGTCACAGAATCCAAGTTTCCCACCTGGCAAATGAAGAAAGACTTGCTCATTTCAAGTTTCCTTGCCGCTCTGAGCACTCATCTGGTCTAACAGTTGGACAGGCTGGGAGCTCAGACAACCTGTGTACATGGATACTCACAAGCAGCATGTTGTACTCACAGGGCCGCAACACAAAGTCTCATTCTGAAATTTCACCTCACTGCCTTTCCAAGGACAGACTCTGACTAGTAAGCTTGGTTTTGTTGTTTGCTTGTTTTGTTGTTTGCTTGTTTGTTTGTTTGAAAATTACTAGGTTGTCTGAAGCTCTGGCTTTATTTTTTAAACCTAAGGCAATGGAGTCCCCTATTTACTGCTGTCTTTAATACTTTTCTATTGCATTGATAAGACACCATGAGCAAGGCATCTTAGAGAAGAAAGCATTTATTGGGTGCTTACAGTTTCAGAGGGTGGGGCCATGGCCATCACGGTGGGGAACATGGCAGCTGGCAGGTAGGCATGGCACTGGGGCAGGAGCTGAGAGCTTACATCTTGATCCAAAAGCACAAGGCAGAGAAACCTAACTGGGAATGGTGTGGGCTTTTGAAACCTCTAAGCCCATCTCCAGTGACACACCTCCTCCAATAAGACCATGCCTCCTAATTCTTCCCAAATAGTTCCACTAACTGTGGACTAAGCTTCCAAATCTGGGAGCCTATGGGGGCCATCCTCATTCAAACCACCACAGTGGCTTTGAGTTTCTGTCTGATACTAAGAAACCCAGTCTACCCCCCAGCATGTGTGTAGTGGAAGGAGCCCCTGTGACAACCCGACTTCAGTGCTGAGGAGGGAGATGGATGCAGGTGATGGTTTCAGGGTGGAAAATTTCTGGAGTTTGAACCTGACTCCAGTTTGACTCTGGTGCTATTCTTAGAGTGGCTTTGAGCCATGGCAGCTGAGGGACAGGATGGGTCCCAGCTGCCTGGCATAGTCGCTCACCATCCTGTCGGGGGTACTTGCCATCATTGAAGCAGTTGAGCAGAGGCATCTACGTGTTCCCTCAACCACTCTGTGCAAACACAAATTATCTCCACCTTGCCCTTCCTCTTGCAGATAACAAGGCATTTTAGGACATGCTAGCTCCCTGCTGGGCAGGCCCTCAGTCAGCCAGAGAAGCCAGGAAATCATCAGAGACCTCTGCCTTGCATTTCTTAACTTTCATGAGACCTTGCCACAGGGAGGCTGAGGCTTAAAGAAACGTAGTAAGCTCCCCTAGAATCAAATGACAAAACTTGTCCAAGCCAAGATTGGAGCCCAGGTCTGTCAGTGCCACCCCATCCTCCACTCAGCGAGAATCCTGCCAGGTTGGGACAGGTAGCCCCGATTAGACTGCCGCTATGTTGGAGTGAAGAGGCAGGTTATGGGAAGTGCCCCCTTCCTTTGTTTATCCATTCAGTAAACAGCAGACAGTTTAAGGAGTAAAACCTTCTATCCATACTTAGCTTTTGGTCTACAACATGGCAGTATGGCTTTGCTGCCCAGTAGCACTTATGACTGTTGTACCAGACAGTGGCCTGATGGTGACAGAGGAACGGGGAAGACTCCTCCTGAGCACACTCTGTGCCAAAGTGAGCCTCCCTTTCCCAGCAAACCTAGCTAGTGATGTCATTATGGACCTGGGCTTGGACTTGTCAGGGACCCACCATGCATTCAGGAAGTGATTTTTTTTTCCTCTGTTGAAAACATTAGCATTTAGTATGTTTTAAATTGGTATTTGGTAGAGCCTGCCCTCTTTTCTACCTCCCTGCTCCTGGCATGCATCTCTATCACAGACACAGGCGGTTGTGCGCTCTCTCCGTGGGTCTGTGTTCTGGGAGCAAATTGGCACATTCCTGCACTGGAGGCTGTCACCTTGGCATAGCTGCAGTATCTGGTGCTGTCAGCCATGCGCAGGACTGAAGAAGGTATAGCGAGTGGATGCTGGAGGCCGCTGAGTTACCGGCTTCCCTTCTGTGACATGCGCATAGTGATCAACATGCCAGTCTGGCATGCTTGCTGGAGGACAGTCCTTACAGACTATACAGTCTGCTGTCTCAGGTCTGTGGGGTGTGAAGCAGAAATCGTCTACCTCAGCTGCCTGCACCTTCCTCCAATGGAAGAACGCTTAGTGCACAGGCTGGATACGCTGGAATGCCAGAGACCAGAGGAAACAGGGTGTGACTGGGACAGAATGTCACAGAGGGTGACTCATCAATGCAGAAGTTGTAGATCTGTAGCTGAGAAGAAAGGACTAACCCTATCGGCAGGCAATGTAGGAAGAAGTGAGGGAGGGCCACCCTGGACCTCTGGCGCAGGGCTCTGCACCTGTGCGCTTGCCTGGTCTGCTGCTGGGCCTGCAGGAGGGCCAGTGTTATGTGCCCATTCCAGAAAGCTTAGTGTGGGATGAACTGTGCTCTTAAGTTGATAGCCCATGTGTTTACATTATCCAGTTAGCTGCCCATCATTGCTGCTGCAAAACACAAGCGATGGCTATGCTGGTCCCTACAGAACTATGTTTGTCACTGCTCCTCACTCCTACTCTGTGATGGTCAGGGAAAGGGACACTGAGGAATATAGAATAAATAATTTGTTCTGGACGGGCAATGGTGGCACATGCCTATTAATCTCAGCACTTGGGAAGCAGAGACAGGAGGATCTCTGTGACTTCTAGACCAGCCTGGTCTACAAAGCAAGTTCCAGGATAGCCAGGGTTGTCACACAGAGAAACCCTGTCTCATAAAACCAAAATAATAACAGTAATAATAATAATAAGTCTATCTGCTAAGGACAGGTAGAGCCAGGGTTCCATTTGCCCAACCCCAGGACTCAAGCACTTGGCCTGGTATCTCAGAACAGCTCTTGGGAGGACGAGGTCTTGATATCTCCCACCCTGTCCATCCACTTTCTCCTCTTCTATCTGGGAATCGTCTGTTGCAGAGCAAAAGCCACTGCAGAAGAGACCATATGTGTCCTTGTTGGAGTGTCAGGATTGGTGACGTCCTGGGGTGGAGGAGGCACTGACTACCTAATCTGATGTGTTCTTGCCATTCTCCTAATATAATTTGCACAGTGATGGAGATACCAGAGAGATTCCTGAGGAGGCTCAGGAGTTATGGGTCAGCCTTCTGAGGCACACAATTGTGCAGGGTAGCAGAGCTCTCCAAGGTTGGGAAGGATCACCAAGACCTCCCCTGGGGAGAAGCTGCACTGAGCTGGGATAGGCTTGGAGCAGGAGTCATGCCCCAGGGCTGCAGACCTAATTATTCATGGAATTTAGGCTCAGCTTCTAATGTTCATTTATAGCTGAGTAGCACAGCCAAGTTTAAAAATATGACTGAATAATGAAACACTCCTAACCACTCACAGCCTGCATGCCCCACTCTAGACCTGAGAGCCCGTGCTGCAGACACAATTAAAGTTTTGACATCTCAGCAGGAAACCCCTTCAAAGCTGATCGCTCCACTCCCACCCCACAGCTGGCTCTCTGGTGTGGGGTTCCAGGCTGCTTGCTACCTGCCAGCCAGCTAAGGCCTCTTCCCGTACTCCGACATCTATTCCTCTGTGAAACAGACACATTGATTCTTCAGAGGACCCTTCAGCAGGGCTCGGAAGATGCTGCATGAAGTTTCGTCAAGTTCTTCCCACATGAGGGTGAGATCATCTTAATGTAGGTCTCTGAACTTGTAACGGGTCCAACCCCAGTCATTTCTCATCCCTCTCCACCCCTAGCTTGCATGGCTCACTCAAAAGCCACGATCTGTAAATGATGGGCCATGCACTAAAATCAGTCCGTCTCTGTTTGTCTTCCCCTGTCCTTGGAGGAAGAGGAAGGATGTGCAGTTCTCGTAAAATGATCCTTATAAATTCTGAGCCCTCCCTGCATTGTTTCTACATTTAGATGCTCCACAACATGGCAGGCATGAGCTTTGTCCATCTAGCCTATCCTTGAACATGGAGATAGAAGCAGGACATTGTGACCTTCTCCAGCAGAGATGAAATCCTGAACTGCTTGATTCAGTCTCTGCAAGTCCAGGCTGCTGCCATTCATTGAGGAGCCCTGAACACAGATTTGCCTCCTGGAGGCTGGCTTCCCCACACCTGATTTATAGTGCCGCTCTGCTCACACTCCGACGGAAGCACTCTGGTGATGCTGGCACGCAGCAGGCAACAAAGATTTTAAAGTGTTGCTCTGGAAGCAAAATTGCCCTTCCTTCTGTTAGAATAATTATACCCCACTGCATCCCTGCTTACAGCCAGAACAGTGAACCCCAGCTAACATGGGAAGGCTGGGGGGCGGGTGAGGGGGACAGCACAAAGCAAGAGACTGGAGAGGGCCTGGCAGAGCCAGTCTTCAGTTTCCACATTGGCCAGCAACAGCCTCTAGGTGCCCTGTTCCAGCCCTTTCTTCTCCAGAAAGATGCACCCTGTATGCTCACACTACCTGCGGTTTAAAGCTGAGCAGAAAGTATGGCTTTTATCATTTTAAGTATGCAGCCCCAGGCCAAACCAGACAGGGCCATTTTCAAAACTCTGTGTTCAAAAGCAGCTTCAAACACTGTTTCCCTCTCATGATTGTCTCTCTAGAAGAGACACCCTCTCCTCCCCAAGTCTTTCCACTGCTTCATGCTCAGCTTCCTCTGGCTGGCTGCCTGGAGGCTCCCCTGGCTAGCTGAGCCTTGCCTTAGCAGAAGGGCATCCACATCACAGCAGGTGAAGGATGGCATTGTCTTCTGGCCATCCTCATAGAGGCCCTGGAAGCCAATATGGCATTTCCCTTGGATTGTGGCATATTACAGAAATACAGAAGAACACATTTCTCAGAAAAGCAGAGGACTCCCAGTGAAGACAATCTGTTTTCAATGCACTTAATAAATCCCAGGCACTCCAGGTCTAGCAGACCCATCATGATCCTGTCATCTAGTAGTCTTTATCCGTGAGCAGCTGTTTGAGCCAGTGCGGCAGGAGCAAGCCTCCTATGCCCTGCTTTCTGCTCTCCATGTCACATCACACCTTAGTTTTTTCTGGGAAGCCAAAGCAAAGTACCTCTTTTCTTTAGCCGGAGTGATTAGCTTCTTTAAAAAGATTTTTCTTTATGTGTATGTCTATGTGTAGTGATGTGTATGTGTGAGTGCAGTCTTCATGATGTCCAGAAGAGGGCACCAGACACACCCCCCCCACCCCCCCACCCCCTGGAGCTGGTGTCATAAACCCATTGAGGGTGTTAGAAACCAAACTCCAGTTCTCTGTAAGAGCAGTACATGCCCTTAACTGCTGAGCCTTCTCCCCAGCCCTGATACAACATCTATTTAAGCAGCTAGTATTAATACCTCCTCAAAGCCAATATTAATCCAGAAAACCAGCAGAAAGTACCAAAAATTCCTTTCCATGTTCTTTTGAAGAATGCCATGATGACGGTTGATTTAGCTCAGAAAACTGCACAATGCTATGTTATTACCTTGGCTCTTCCTGCCAAGTTCACAGGCAAAACTATGACAGCCTGTAAGCTTGACTCATACCTACCATGTAGGGCTCTGTCTAGAGAAGTCCTTTGACCATTGTTCAGTTGCCAACTTATAAACAATAGGATTATTAATAATGTCTTTGACTCTTTTGATTTATTTCCAAGTTATTATTGGTGTACCAGAAACTTTGATTTTTATATGCCATCTATCTGACAATCTTGTTAACCTTTCTTTCTTGTTTTAGTCAACCGAAAATAATACTGAGGTTTCCCAATTAATCATACCTTCTGTAGATAACAATTTTAAAGCTTTAATTTTTAATCTGTATTCATAGTATGTGTATGGGCGTTATATCTCACCACTCACATGCAATGCCCTCAAGTTCAGAAGAGAATGTTGGAACCCCTGGAATTGAATTTACAAACAATTGTGAGCCACCATGTGGGTGCTGGGAACTGAACCCTAATCCTCTGGGAGAGCAGCCTGTGCTCTAACCACTGCACTGTCTCTGCCCCCCTCTGTGTAACTTGTTTACTTGCCTTATTGTGGTGTCTGAATGATACTGACCTCACCCACAGCAGATTCCTTGCTTGTCCTGACTGAACTAAGACTTTTACCATTAACTGTCTGTTGGAGGTTTTGTTGAGTTAAGGAAGCTTGTTTACAAGCTTGTTTACAAGCTTGTTTACAAGCTCAATGGTAGCTTAGCATGTGCAAGACCTGTGTCCCATTACCAATACAGCAAAAAAAAGTTAAAATGCATCTAAAAAGTTAACTGCATAAGAATAAAGCCACAAAGCCAGGCATGATGGCATGGGACTCAAGAGACAGAGGCAGGTGGACCCCTCTCTCTGTAAGTTCTTAGCCATACTGCTCTACAGAGTGAGTTTTATGACACCCAGGGCTATAATTAGACCTTCTCCCTCCCCAAAAGAATAAAACACGCAATTCGAGTGCCCAACAGAAGAGAATTCATACATAAAATATTGACTTCACTATTCTGCAGCCAGCAGCCTGCCCATGGGGAAGCAAACTTCCCACACAAGGATTGTAAGAGTGGCCTGGGGAACAGTTCAGCCAAAAGAACCTGCATCAGGGTGTAGTGGAGACAGGGAACTGAGCTGTGCATTCGGGTGACAGCATGATCTTTCAAGTACAGAGGACGAGAGGGTAAAGAAGCAGCAGCAGGAATTCAATACTTGGGGTCACATTCTGAGGCACCTCAAAAGCCCACCTGGGTGAGCACTGTTCCTTATTTTGCTTAAGAATTCAAGCTGGAAAAAAAAAAAAAAAAAAAGGCCTGGTGGTGGTGGTGCATGCCTTTAATCCCAGCACTCAGGAGGCAGAAGCAGGTAGATCTCTGTGAGTTTGAGACCAGCCTGGTCTACAAGAGTTAGTTCCAGGACAGCCTCCAAAGCCACAGAGAAATCCTATCTTGAAAAAAAACAAAAACAAAAACAAAAACAAACAAACAAACAAAAAAAAAAACAAGAAAAAAAGAATTCAAGCTGTGTGTTTAGGCTGGGTATACAGCACCATAATAAAGCCCTTGCCTAGCAGGACTCAATACCCAGGTTCTAAACAAAACAAACAAACAAACAAAAACCACTTTGATTATTAAAGGTAATTAAAGCTATTGGTTAGGAAGAAAACCAAGTCACTACAATTAAATTTAGGGACAGCAGCAAAGAGATGTGGGTAAATGCTACCTTTCTGCCCAGTGCACACAGAATAGCAGAGTGTGTGCAGCCCCAGGCCACTCACATGCCAGGCAAGGACTCTGCCATTGGAGCCAGCACCTCAGCCTGCTGACAGAATCACTTCCCATCCTCTTCAGCCAGGAATTACAGACACAAGACAAGAGCTGCTAGCTTTCTTTATTGGTCAGGTGTCCCCAAATCTCTCAGGTTATGTGACCTGGTTCCTACCAGCATGAAACCGGGCAGGGTCTGTTCCCACTACCATCTGGCTGATGAACTCCACAGCCTTTGTTTCCTTTCTTGTCTGGGACCTTTCCTGATGACTGAGCCATGGCAGGCTGTGTGACACAGGTCACACACATCATTTTGGTGGACAGAGCAGAAGAGTTTAGGACCTTAGTTTCCACTCCAGGGAGGCAGAGATGAGTCTGTAACTTGCTCAACCATCCACATCTCCGCACTGGTCTTCTTGCCCTCCCGTCCTGTCCCAGTGTGCGTAGGGCAAGAGGCGCTCAGAGGGTGTGTGCACCGGAACAGGTGTGCCCTATGCTTTGGGGCTTTGTGCACGGGCCTCTGGCTAGTGGGAGCCTAGGTGACCCTGCAGAAGGAATGGGCGCAGATGCGTTATCATGCCCTTCCCAGCTCAGCACACACGACTAAACAAGCTCCATCTGCTTTGAACAATCAGTGCTTGTCAGAGCCACTGTCACAGCAGGAGCAAGGCCCTGCAGGCAGCTGCATGCTCTTGTCTGATCCAGGCTACCAGAGCCTCAGCTGAGCTGCAAGTGTCAGTTGTCCTGCTGGGGGGCGGGGCAACCTATGGGAAATACAGCCTTTGTGTGGAAGGAGCCCTAGGGCCCCTGAGATGCATCTTGGCAAGAGCAGCTCCCAGATTCCTTTCCCTCTGCTTCTAAGAAACCCTGTTGCTCAACAGAGGTGGGAGTGGGGTGGGGGTGGGGTGTCTGCATCAGTGCTCAGTGGGGAGGAGTGCTCAAGGGAGAGGAGTGCTCAATGGGGAGGAGTGCTCAAGGGAGAGGAGTGCTCAAGGGAGAGGAGTGCTCAAGGGAGAGGAGTGCTCAATGGAGAGGAGTGCTCAATGGAGAGGAGTGCTCAAGGGAGAGGAGTGCTCAAGGGAGAGGAGTGCTCAATGGGGAGGAGTGCTCAAGGGAGAGGAGTGCTCAAGGGAGAGGAGTGCTCAAGGGAGAGGAGTGCTCAAGGGAGAGGAGTGCTCAAGGGAGAGGAGTGGTCTGCACTAGTAGAACAAAGACATGCAAGAAAACCCCCAAACCCTTGTAACCTGCACCCCACAGGACCATCAGCCCTTTCACCACACTTATTTACTCCTTAAAATGACCTCTAGAGTGATAGCATGGGAGTGTGGTTCAGTGGTAGAGCCCTTCTCTGGCAAACCAGCCCTAGATTTATCCCAGGCATTGAAAAAAAAGGAAAGGAAGGGAAACTGGTTTCCATGCCTAGTCCTGGTGAGTGTGGTTCCTCCCCTCGCCACCCGCAGATCTATAGGTGGCAGGGGGCTGCAGGACATCAGCTGCCTCCCAGGGAAGCGCTCCAGCTGCCTGGGGCGCCACTCATGGGTTACATGAGAGCTGAGACTCCAGCCTGATTGTCCTCACCAGGTCTGTTGCTCTAGGAGATAAAGGATAATCTAGATGCAGGGTACCCAGCCCAGGGGGCAGCTTCCAGAGCAAACAGGTGAGGGGTATGGGCATCGGAGACGAATTTATGAAGAGAAAGAGGAACAGGAAAGAAACAAGATTATCGGACGCCAGTGGAAGTGTCCTGTCTTCCCGGGCTCACATGGTGACTCTGCGCTTTCTCCTACCTTTCCCAGAATCCTCCTTGACTCCTAGTCTCCTATCTTGTTTTTCTATTGGCCAACAGTACTTTATTTATCAATCAATAAGACAATCATTACACAGAAGGACCTCCCCCATCATCTCCTCTTTTCTGTCTAAATAAAAAGAAGGGTAATTTATGTTTTATAATAACTGAAGAAAACTATAACCATAACTATCTGTCTTCAACTCCATCAAAGATCACAGAAGGATAATATATCTCGGACAGTCACCCAAAGTTCCTCTGTAACATTGGGGCATCCATCTTCAGCCTATAGGCCAGAGTGTGTGTGGCACACTTCTCCATTTCAGCAGGAACCCTTCAGGACTGTTCATCTAGTTTTGTAAGTTCAGCAGTCACTTTCTTGTGGGTCCTGCATGTCCAGTTTATACAGCAACAAACAGTCCAGGCAAGAGCAATTTCTTGCCCAAATGACTGATCTTGCCATGTTGAAGGCAAACTCCGTAATGAGTTTCTTCGATGCCTATGCTCCTTTCTGACGTACTTGGTGTGCCAGGAGCAGTTGCGTCTCACTGTCAAGAAAAACCCTAAACCATTTAAATGTCATATTTCTGTAGGTCTTTGAAAGATTTGAAGCATATCTATCCATCTCAAATACATCTCTGTATCTAAAAAACCTAGCTAACCTAATTATAATTTTTGACTATTATAGGTGACTATATAATCTATATTTAATTATGCATATCATTTTAAAAGATCTGTATAAACACAATACCTAAACAATAGGAGACAAATACATATCACAAAATTGACCTTAAAGTTGTATCAATAAATGAAAATCTATACCAATGCAACGTATTCATTCCTATATCCTATCTCCCCTTTTTTTTTCCTTTAAAAAGAGTTTGACTGTGATCATTACAATTTATAACCAACACCATTTAAATGAAAAAAACATTTATAAACAATATTTGGGAATTTGGGTGTTGTTCATTCCAAACTGCTTCCTGCTGATTAGGGGCGATGTCCATACCATAGGGATCATGATAAAACACAGAAATATGACCAAGTCCTTGTTTTTTTAGTCTGAAAGGCTGCATTGTCTCAGCTGTTTTGGATGTAGGATCAGTTGGGTCACTGCTTCAGGGGGTCTTGTTTGATCAAACCATATTAGTCTGGAAGGAATCCACAGCTTTTCATTTTCTGTGGAAACATAAGTAGAAACTCTTTTTCCAAGTAGTCTGTCCTTAGACTTAAATTTTGAAGTCAAAACATTTTTAAAATATATAAGTTGGATTAATTCAGCAGCACTTATAATCAAGTGTATTTTAGCAGCTGTAGCTCTTTATATCTAACAATCAATATCTTTAATCTATATAACAATTTAAAGACAACAATATAGCATATAGTATCCAGACTCTCTGTGTATTTTCCATCTTTACGTGGCTTTTTATTATTCTATTCCTTTTACTTCCTTTTATTTCTTTTTTCCTGAGACAGGGTTTCTCTGTGGAAATCTGCCTGCCTCTGCTTCTGGAGTGTTGGGATTAAAGGCGTGTGCCACTACACCCAGCTACTCTATTTCCTACTTTCATTTAAACACAGTGTAAACCTTTAGAGGTTTTTCTTCATCTGAATCTGTCTTTATTATAAATCTATCTTTTTCTGGCCATGCAGTCTTTTAACTGTTAAACAACACAGCTAAAATTAAAGTGGCGGCTTTCTTAGCCACTGTCTTTCCAAGAAGCATGCTGCCGGCTTGGTGATATGGTCACTGCCACTGTCAGCTGTGTGGGGCACAAACCCACAATGCTGAGATTAAGAGTCTCATGCTCTATCGACTGAGCCGGACCTCTTAAAAAGAATCCTTTGGGTTTTTTTCCTGCTTAGGCTGAATCAGGAAATCTCTCTTAAAGGAACCACTCAAGACTCTGCTTGTCTCTAGCAAAACAGAGCGCACCCAAGAAAATGTTGCTACCAAGAAGTCGTGCTTGTCTCTGTTCTTTTGCTTCTAAAATCCCTTTTTAAGCTTTTGTGAAGTTTACATGGAAGTTCGTAACACTACTGCCAGCTGCCCAGGTTCTGCCCCTGCTTGAGTAGTTGCAGGAAGGCGGCTCTCGGTGGTGAGAGCACAGAATCCTAACCCTAGAACTCTCGAGGGCTGCAGGCCGTCCAACCCCTAAGAGCACAGACGGTGCATGGAAGCTGCTCCGATGCCATGTAGCAGCTTGACAGGGGCGGCAGGTTCCCCTCTTCCTCTGTGAACCTCAGGGCGTGGGTTAATCCCATTCACTGACACCATTCTGTAACAATAAGTCTTTCTGCTGAGCCGCCTGAGCCCTGCTGCCATGTGGGCGCTTTCTGCCAGGCTGCCCAAGTTCCACCCGCCGCCACGTTATGGTCCCAAGTAACACATAGAGACTTATATTAGGTACAAATGCTGCTTGGCCAATGACTAGGATTTCTCATCTGCTAGCTCAGCCTTAATTATCATAAATCTATATATTTTAGAAGACTTATTGGACGCCAGCAGAAGTGTCCTGTCTTCCTGGGCTCACATGGTGACTCTGCGCTTTCTCCTACCTTTCCCAGAATCCTCCTTGACTCCTAGCCCCACCTATCTTGTTTTCCTATTGGCCAGCAGTACTTTATTTATCAACCAATAAGACAATCATTACACAGAAGGACCTCCCCCATCAGTGTACATGTGTGCAGGTGCCCATGGGAATCAGAGCCACCAGTTAAGATTCTCTGGAGTTAGTTTCCAGGAGCTGCAAGCCACCTGACATGGGAGCTGGAAACCAAGCATGGGTTCTGCGGAAGAGCAGAATGTACTGTAACCTCTAAGCAGCCTTTTCAGCCCCCAGAAGTCTCAGCCAGAAGGACTCATTCAGGGTGCTGTCAGGAAGGTGGGGGATGGGAGAGGACAGTGGAGCTGGTTCCATGCAGAGGCCACTTCTCAAAGCCATAGTTTTTCTTTCTCAGCTCCATAACCAAAGTGCCGCCTCAGCTTGGCGCCTGTCGCTTATCAAATTTACGAAGAGAAAGAGGAACAGGAAAGAAACTAGAAGCAGAAAACTGGTTTGTTTGTGAAATGGGTTAAAAGAGTGTTTATTAAAGGAAACAACTGCCCTTTCAGTTTTGCTCTTAAAAACAGAAAGGCTTTTATGTTATAGCCAGTTTCAAGTCTTGGAACTCAGCTTGAGGCGGGTTTCCCACCCCTGGGGATGTGTCCCCACGAAGGGAGAGTTGGGATCCACCTACCCAGTGCCTGGAAAAGTACTGCCCAGCAGAACCTGGCCAGCCTGGTGTACCAGGGAGACACTGCCACACAAGCTGGCATGGCCAAGGCCCCGCAGAGGATGCCCAGCCTGAACAAGTCCAAGCGACTGGAAAAGTACTGCCCAGAAAACCCTGGCCAGCCTCATGTCCCAAGAAGCTGCTGCTATACAGGCTGGCATGGTCATGCCCCTGAGCCCAGGTTTTGGCCTTGGCACCTGCTGCCAAGGATGTGCCAGCCTGTAATAGAGCAAGACACGAGAGTCAGACAACTCTGGGGAAAAGCTCTGAGCATCAGTGCTGCGTCCTGCCACTGATAGCTGGCCAGCGTGGGCCTTGATGGCCATGGCTGCCTTTTCAGAGACATCTCTATATTTAGGCATGGGCATGAGACAGCCAAAGTAAAGAAGGATGCCCCCAAGTTACTTCAGAACACTGTTGCACTTGGAGCTGTAGCCATGTGTCTGTCCTTGCATCCACTGCTCACTGCAGGCTCTGTGTGCCATGGTACAAAAGCAGTACCCCAAAGCCACAGAAGCTTGGAAAGCATCAGCCCTTCCTGAACGGCAGTTCTTGATGCTGGGCAGGTACATGCCACTGGGCAGGGACCACACACAGTACCTTCCCATTTGCTATATTGAAGGGACACCACAAACTCCATGTTAGCAGAACATGACATGGAGCTCTGAGTGACCTAGCCCTGTCCACTGTCGCCTGTCCCTCAAAATCAGGTGTGCTGGAGCCCACGTGGGAATTGTCACCTCCTAGGAGCCTGGTGGCCATATGGCCATAGTCATGTTTTCTCGTATGAGGCTTCCAAAGTCTCGGTAGCTAGGAAGAACAACTCTGCCACTTTCTCCTGGCTTGGCCAGACAGCCTGCGCCTGAGCTGCCCGGCAGGCTCTTCCTGCAGAAATCTCTCCAGCCAGCCTTCAGTTCCCTTGGTGTCTTCTTGCTAGAAGTCCCTGCTTCTGTCTCCTTGTAGATCTCTCCTCCAGGGAGCCTTCCTGAAAGGTCTAATTTCTTGGATGTTGTGCCCAGGGGCCTTCCTGAGCACATTTCTGCTGGAACTTCCCATTCTCCATGACGTAAGCCAGCCCATCCCCTGCAGAACCTTCTACTCCCTCTAGCTCAGGCCTCTTCCTGTGCACATCTGCAGACTCGCATTGGTGCCCTCTGAATGGTTTTACTGGTTGATTGAAGACTTGCCAAGGGAAAGATTGAACCCAGAATCTTTGCCTCTTGGTCTCCTGAGTTGCTTACCCTGAATCAGGTAGAAATGTGCTTGCAAAGCAAGAATGGGGACCACACAGGTCTCCAAGTGGCTCATTGTCAGGCTGGGGAGTTTGACTATGGAAGGCAGCTCCTGTCTGGACTTCCAAGTAGGAGACAAGAGGAAGCACAAAGCCTCCCTGAGGACCCCATTCTGCGATGATGAGTCCTGCCATCGTCAGCAGGGCCATGCGGTGCTGTGATGTCCATGGGTGCCTGTCCTGAGATGTCTCTATATTTAGACAGGGACATAAGACAGCCAGGGTAAGAAAGACACCCTTGTGTCATTTCAGAACACTGTTGCCCTTAAGCTGTGGCTTTGGCTCCTGAGAGAGCTATTCTCAATTAATGGCTTCCCGAGAACCTTCTGGAGCTCTGGGAACTGCCCTGTCCCCAGGGATCCTGCTAGCCTTACCCCTTACTCTAATGATTAAAGACACACATGTGAAAGCCTGTGTGTGTGTGCGTACACACACACACACACACACACACACACACACACACACACACACACACAGCCAAAGCTTCCCCAGCAAGGAAAGGGTGATTGTATATGAAGGAAAGAGACGTCCTCAGGCACCCAACACAGTCTAAGGCCCCTGCCCCACAGGGACAGAATGCCTATAGGGTCTAGATGGCCACAACTGTGCAGGCCAACCTTGGCCTCTGAAGGGAGAGTTGCAGGATGATGGAGAGTTGAGGTCCAGTGTGTTGTGGATAATTCCTTAGAGCAAGTTAAACAAAGCCACTACGCACAGTCCCCCACAGGTCCTGGTCTCTTCAGCCCCTGCCAGTCTAGGCTCAAGAAAACTGAGACTTGGTGACCAGGATCTCAGTCTCCCTGGCCTGGCCTGGCAGCTGTACGCTGACCCCTTTATGTTGTCCTGGAAGGGAGACTGGAGCTGGCACAGGTCTACTTCTTCCCAGGCTCTTTGACCAGGATAGAGGGAAGAAATCAAAACTTTCCATTTCCCAGGCAAAGGGCAAGTTTTGTGCACACCTCAGGGAGGATGTTTGTTTTCAGGGAGGTCATTGCCATCTGCTTTCAGAGTAAACGCTCTCAGATAGGGTGCATCCTTGGCTGTTGGCCTCAGTATCCTCTGGCATGGACCAGCTGCCATGACCTAGCTCAGGGCAGCCAGGACCACCGGCCCAGCTCCTCAGGGACTGCTGTGTGAGGCTGCTCACTTTCTACTCCCTGTGCTCACAGAAAGCAGCAATGCTAGCAGCAGCTATTGTTTTCTCCAGTTGTCAAGGCTTGTATTCAATACGGATGTTCCTCCCTTAGCATGGGCTCGCCACTGGATAAGCCATAGGAAGGTGAAAGCCAACCTCAGCACACTGCAACCCAGCGCCCACCATGCCCTGGACAACAAGTATTGGTTGCTTCCACTTAGGACCAGGGTTGTTTTCAGTTTAGGGTTTTTTCTTGGTGTGCTTTCTGTTGTTGGCTCCTAGTTTTGGAAGCTGGGAAGTCAGACTGGTGAGGGTGTCACTGCATCAGAGCATGGTGAGGCAGAACAAGCTTCTTCTCATGAAGCTGGTCACCCCATCATGTGAGCCCTATCCTAATGACCTCATCCAACCCTGCACATCTCCCAAGGTCCCCACCTCCCAGTACCGCCACAAAAGCACTGTGCGTTAACCAGGCACATACTGGACATCTCTGAATACCATCAGCACGGGCATTTAGGGGCTGCTCCTCAGCACGCAGACTTTGGGGAACACACTGAAACCCCACCAGTGTGTGAAAGTTTCTGGGTGGACGGAGTTTAGTGATCCATGGTAAGAGACTGTCAAACCAACTGGTGCACACACTTGGAGTCCCAGCTACTCAGGGGGTTGAGGCAGGTTTACCTGAGCTTGGGAGTTCCAGGCTAGCCTAAGCAACATAGCAAGAGACAGACAGGAGATGGGGCCTCACAGTATATAGCCCTGGCTAGCTTTGAACTCTGTGGAGACCAGGCTAGTCTCAAACTCACAGAGATCCACCTGCCTCTGCCTCCTGAGTGATGGGATTAAAGGTGTGCACCACCGTACTTGGTCTTTTGATGCTGTCTTTAAGAGAAAAAACATTTTTAATTTTGGTGATATTCAGTTGAATTTTTTTTTTCTTTTCTGGCTCCTATTTTTGCTGTTCTAAGAAAATGTTACCCGCTGTGAGACTCCCATTCTGTGTTCTCTATAGATGTGTGACAGCGAAGCCTTGCACATGGCTATGACTAAGCTAGTTCTTGTGTGTGATGTGCAGTGTGGTGGGGGGAGGGGTTGCTTTTTCTGCAGTGTTTA
Source organism: Cricetulus griseus (assembly GCF_003668045.3). Lineage (NCBI taxonomy): Eukaryota > Metazoa > Chordata > Mammalia > Rodentia > Cricetidae > Cricetulus > Cricetulus griseus. The sequence goes on along the minus strand of NC_048601.1, from coordinate 29,991,480 downwards.
GTCCTTCCAGCACTATTTACTCAGACCTGTTTGCCTTGTTGAACCCTCTGGCACCTTCGATGAAGGTGAGCTGCCCCTGGTCTCCCTGCCTTGTCATACTTTGTTTCTCTGGTCCTCAGGAGGTGCCCAGCTGACTGCATTGCTCTGTGCTCCCATCCTCACCCGGATGCCACACTGTCTTTAGAGAGGGTTTAGGAGGCCAGTGTCTGTACTGTAGTGCCTTGGTAGTGCCTTGGTAGTGATGGTCAGCCCTAGTGACAGAACCTTAGGGACTCTGATGGGGTATACAAACCTGTTAGCACAGCTTTCCCAGAATACTCTGGTCCCTTATCCTGACGGTCTCCTTTGTCACTGTACATCAAGCATCAAAATGAGTCCCCAGGAAGCCCGTGCATAGGCATACCCTTCCCAGAGCTCTGGGGGCTCCTCTCCTCCTCCCTTCTCCCATACTCTCTGATAGTGACCCCCAAAGTCCTGTGAAGTAGAGGACAGGCCACAAATGTGCCTGCCCCTTTAAAGTTTTCCAAGGAACCCAAAATCAGAGCTACATAATGGAAACCACTTCGCAGCCTCCAGCACGGCCATTTATCTCAATCACCAGGGCACTTAAGATGTGGGCCAAACATATAAATCATATCTTGAAAGAAAGTATATTGGTGCCACAAAAATTACCCTGTATTCTTACCACCTAATTCAAAAAATGTGTTTTGAAGCTTAGAGGAGAGCAAACAAACCCAGGCTGTCAGTCTCCCCACACAGCCCACCTCCAGCCAAACTCTAGAGGGACTGAAGAAGTGATTGGCACGCCCTGGTGGGCTGTGCCTAGACTGCTCTTTTGAAGGTCAGTGAAGGTCAAGGGGAACTCCAAACCCCAGGGTGGGCTGCTCCCACTGTGTCAGTGTCTCCCAGCTCAGGGGCTCTCACTTGAGGTAGCAAACACTTTCCAGAGCAACTTCACTGACATCCCAGGGGAGGGGACTAAACACATCTGCACCCTGAGACCCATCTTCCAGACTAAGGTGAAGAGACAGGAGTTGGCTGGGGGCTGGGATTTGAGGCTTTCCTATCTTGAAACTCGCATGATTCCATTTGATTCCATGTCTGGCTCATCAGTTCCTTCCTACAGACAGGGCCTCCAGCCCCAGTTCCTAGAGCAACCCCCTATAGACACAAAAGTGTGCACTATGCTTCTGGTGTGAATGTGCACTGAGCACTGTGAAAGTATCAAACAGGAGTGAACCTGGGTTCCCAACAGCAGGGATCTTGTTCTCACTTCCTGGCCTCTTGTTATACTTTTGTTACCAAGCATAGGGTTGATTTTTTCTGTTCACCTAATTCATTTGTGAACATGTTTCATACCCTTAAATCCTACCTGCAGACAGGCTCTGGACCCCTTCCTGTTCCAGCGGGCAGGCTCTGGACCCCTTCCTGTTCCAGCGGGCAGGCTCTGGACCCCTTCCTGTTCCAGCGGGCAGGCTCTGGACCCCTTCCTGTTCCAGCGGGCAGGCTCTGTTGTCCCTGAAGTGGGAGGCATTCTGATCTAGGCTCATGGGGCCTGCTTCCCCTCTTCTCCTTGCCCCTTGCCCTGTCCTTCATGAGATAGTGTCCCTTACTCAGAGAATGTGCTAGAAGGTGTGTAAGTCTGCTGGTGTGGGGAGCTGACACCTCTGGTTGCTTCCTCTGTATCTCTGTTACAACAAGAACAACAAAAAACAGGTTCAAGAAGAAAGTTCTAGAAGAGCTGTCTCAGTTAGGGTTTCTATTGCTGTGATGAAATGCCATGAACAAAAAACAAGCTGGGGAGGAGAGGGATTATTCGCATTGCACTTGCACATTGCTGCTCATCATTGAAGGAAGTCAGGACAGGGACTCAAACAAAGTAGGAACCTAGAGGCAGGAGCTGATACAGAAGCCATGGAGTGGTACTGTTTACTGGCTTGCTCCCATGGCTTGCTCAACCTGCTTTGTCATAGAACCGAGGACCATTAGCTCAGGGGTGGCACCATCCACAATGGGCTGGGCCTGCCCCCATCAATTACTAATTAAGAAAATGCCTTACAGCCTTGCCTATAGCCCTGTTTTAAGGAGGCATTTTCTCAATTGAAGCTCCCTCCTTTCAGATAACTTTAGCTTGTATCAAGTTGACATAAGAGCTGACATGAGATTACCCCTCAAAACCAGCTTTATTAGGAGAAAGTCTCTCAACCATGAGGATATAAGTCCACCCTGAAGTAGGGGAGTGGCCAAGAGAAGACAACATCATACCAAAGACAGCATGGGGGATGAGAGAGATGGGGAGGGAGACGTAGATGAGAGAGATGGGGAGAAAGAGGGGGATGAGAGAGATGGGGAGAAAGAGGGGGATGAGAGAGATGGGGAGGAAGAGGGGGATGAGAGAGATGAGGAGAAAGAGGGGGATGAGAGAGATGGGGAGGAAGAGGGGGATGAGAGAGATGGGGAGAAAGAGGGGGATGAGAGAGATGGGGAGGAAGGAGGCCTCCTTTCAAACACCTGAAGAGCTGGTGAGAAGCTCCCACACACAGAATGACAGGATCCTGACAGGAGAGACAGGCCTTTCAGTTTCCTCTTGGAAACCCCAAGAACAAAGGTTTTCTGATTTAAGGCTTTTGGGAGGTGGCGGAATGGAGAGAAGTTGCATCCCATGTGATTCCATCTGGTTTGTCTACCTGCCAAAGGGCACAGGCTATAAACTTACCATGTAGTTGCAGCCAAAGTGGTAGGAAGGAAATTGCCAGTGGCCAGGAGAGAAACTGCAGGGGGTGTGGCCTGATGTATGGAGGCAAGGAAAGGTAGCTAGAGGGTCTGTGGTACCCCCCTCTCCCAGCATTGTCCCCAGCCCCTGGCAATCCTTAGAACTGGTGAAGGGTTGGTGAGGCATACTCAGGAAGATGGCCTCCCTTTCCTCCTCACTGACCCACCACATGGGAGAAGCCAACATTGCTGAGGGAAGCCTTTCTTCTCTCCTGCCCTGGACATGTTGGACAAGCAGGACTGCGTCTGTTGTACACTGTTGTAGGTTTATCTGCAAGACTGTCCCAGAGGGGTGCGGAGACACAGCAACAATGAATTCTTTGCCTGCTTCTTGGATGGGCATCAGGAGGCTACAGCCACCCTGCCCCTCACTTTCCAGCCTTCCTAGGCTGTGGCCTCCACTGTCCCCTCTGCTTACTCCCCCCAGCCACTACTTTGCTTCCTGCCTATCCCAGTCAGCCTAGGATGTCATCCGTCAGCCATAGAGCCCCACAAGCCTTGTCCTGTTTCTGGTCCTCATTTTGTCTTGGGAAACTTTTCCTGGTCTTGGTGCTTCCTGCTGACAGAACCTCCCCAAACCTAGGGGTAGCTGCCTAGGAGGCTCTGTGAAGGATTGTGCCATACAAGGAGAAGGTCAGTGGAGTTTGCATCCCTCAGAGGGACATACGGCAGACCTTCCAGCCTCCCCCAGTGGTCTGATTCTTCCTAGGGAGTATGTGGAGGAAACTCAGGCCAAGATCTTTACCTGGTCCCAGCAGTCCTCCCCTGCTCCTGTGCCCTGTCTCTCCCAGAAGAGGGAGGTGGAAAGTGGGCCATGCAGAGGGGAGGCCTTCTTTCCTGGTTGGAAGCAGCTCTTCTCTCTTCTCAGAATCGTGGCCTGCCCTGCTGTCTTTCTCTGCAGAGCTGGGGCTCCCGCCCCAACCTCCTTCAGGGAGACTGTGATGATGTGGAAGTAGAAGCGAAATGAACCCTTTCTTCCCCAAGTTGCTTTTGGTCATGGTATTTCCCACAGCAATAGAAACCCTCACTAAATACATGTGTATGATGTGTGAGAGTGTGTGTATATGTATGTATGTATGTGTGTGTGTGTGCAGCAGTGTTCAGGCCAGTGTGTATATGGAAGAAGCAAGCCATCTTAGTCATCACATTCCACCTCATTCATAGACAAGGTCTCTGTGGTTTGCCACTTTGTACAGCAGGCTAGCCCACGAGTTATTGGTCATGCTGGTCTCTATGTCCCACCTCTCTGTAGGAGCACAGGGGTCACAGACACATGCCACCATGCTCAGCTTTACAGGGACTTGAACTCAGTCTTCATGCTTGCATGGCAAGTATTTTTTACCCACTGAACCATCATTTCCTTGGCCCCTTTTGTAGTTTCATTGGCAGTTCCACTAAGACTAACAAGTGTTCACTGTGAAGCACCTGTTCATTTTTTAACCATTTTAAAGAAATAAGTAGAGTTATTTATTGACACTAGCCCCACCCCACCCCACCCCCCCCCTTTTTTTTTTTTTTTTTTTTGGTTTTTCGAGACAGGATTTCTCTGTGTAGCTTTGGAGCCTATCCTGGCACTCACTCTGGAGACCAGGCTGGCCTCAAACTCACAAAAATCCACCTGCCTCTGCCTCCCGAGTTCTGGGATTAAAGCCATGTGCCACCAACGTCTGGCTACACTAGCCCTTTTTATGTGAAAACATTTTCTAATTTGTGATAGCCTTTTGTTTTCAAGCATCAAATTTTTTAACTCTTTGTTAAAAGCCAGTCTTTCATTCTTTTTTTTTTTTCATTTCTGGGTGTCTTTTTTTTGGGGGGGGGAGTTGAGACAGGGTTTCTCCTTTGCTTTGTGGGCTATTCTGGAACTAGCTGTTGTACATCAGGCTGGTCTCAAACTCACAGAGATCCACTTGCCTCTGCCTCCCGAGTGCTGGGACTAAAGGCATTTCTGCATGTCTTAAGAAATCTTTAACTTCTCTGGCTGCAAGCAGAGTGCCTTATGCCTGTTGAGGCCTCATCTTAACCACAGAGAGCTCAGGGAATTGCAGCCCTTAGCCAGGGCTGGGCCCTCCCATAGCAGTCATTAATCAAGGCTTGCCTCCAATTGGAGGGATCTTCTCAGTTGAGGTTCCCTCTTCCCAGGTCACTCTAACTTATGTCAGGGTGACAAAACTAACCAACATAGACATTTTAAAGGCTTTTTAGCCAGATGGTGGTGGTACATGCCTTTAGTCCCAGCACTCAGGAGGCAGAGACAAGCAGATCTCTAAGTTCAAGGCCAGCCTGGTCTATAGAGTGAGTTCCAGGACAGCCAGAGCTGTTAACAGAAACTGTCTTGAAAAAAAACAAAACAAACAAAAAACCAAAACAAGTAAAACCTTTATGGTGCCTTTCTCTTTAGAAAAGAGTATAGAAACTCACCATGGTGGATTATGCCTATAACCCTAGCACTTGGGAGGCTAAGGCTCCTAGGAGGGAGGGATGCATTACTGAGGCCATCTAGGCTATAGAGTAAAGCTTGATAACTGTCCTATGCAACGCCAAGCATTAACATTTGAGCAAACTTCTGCCAACTCACCATCTTCTTGATTCATGTGGAAGACATCTGGGAGCCTCTCTGGGTCAGTGCCATCCTGGGTGCTGTGTGAACCCCACTAATGGGCATGGCTGCCCTAGTGGAGAAACCCTCAATCCCTAGGAGTTGGGTCTGCAAGACCCCAATGATTTCATAGTGAGTCCTTTGATTGGCTTGCAGGAGACTCTCCAAGGGCTGGGCAGTGCCAGCAACAGCCCCACTAGTCACAACCTCTAAGCTAAGCTGCTGGTCCAGGGGCAATCATGACGAGTTCTACCTGCCCATTCAGAGGATACCACTCAGTGTCACCCAGGAAGGCTAGGTAGAAAACTCCAGAGCTCACCTTCTAGCCTCTCGATCTGATACCTCCAGCTGTACCCCCATCCTCAGCATCCCCTTCCTCCACACTGGCTGCCCAGCCTTTCTATGCATGGTCTCCCCAGCTTGGCAGCCTGTGTGGTCTCAGGCACAATTTTACCCCATTGAGCTGTTTCCCTCCCTGCCTCACTGGCAGGAGTGATGCATAATGACAATATTAGCTCTGGGTCTGCACGAAGCCCGTGGCACAGGCAGCTATGTAAATGTGCTTGGTGAATGGGCCAGTATGAGTAGCTGAACCATGCTGCAGTTCTGATGGTTCCCATCTCCCCAGCTTAGCCTGCAGATCCAAAAGACCGGATTGAGAGCTCTTACATACAGGCAGCCAAGCTGTATGTAAGCCAGGCACCACACTGGTGGGGATCTGGGACCAGAGGGACAGTGCCCAATGGGATAGGTGGCAAGCTCTCTTGCTCTGAGGTGGGGGCCTGTGTAGAAATGGAGGGACAGTGTGGGGACACTGCCACCTTTGCTCAAGAGAGAGAGAGAGAGAAGTCACCTTCTATGTTGCTTTCCACACCCTTGACAGCCAGCACTGCTGTGAATGTTTAACTTGGCCAGACCTCCTGCCTCCTACCAACAAGTCATTGCTTTCCTCAGCTCTGTAAGGGCTGAGGTAGCCTTGTGCAACCCATTCCAGGAATTTTGGAAGGCTGAAGGCATAGCTTCAGGGACCAACTCTCTGGGGGCCCTAGAGTCCCAGGGTCTTGAGACCTGCTATGTTGACCTCAGGCCACCTTTCTGATTGCCTTTTGCTAGGAGTTACTGGGACAGAGGCCTAGCCTAAGGGGCCACTTCCTTCTTGGGGTGTTGCTGGAGCAGGATCCCTCCCCTGTTCACACCCTCAGGCTCCCCCAGAGATACACAGAGGGACAGAGGCAGGATCTGGTAGTCCCTGGACTCTGTTACCCTGCCTAGGTAACCTGGGGTTGCTGGAGTAGGGTAAGTTCTTGCCTTAGAGTGTGTGTCTGCACCTGGCCTAAGTAGTGTGAACACTGGGACAGCACAGGGTAACAAGTGCTCTCCTGCCAGGCCCCCAAGAGTTCCTGCCCTCACAAGCTCAGTTTCTAGAGCACAGGGTACAGCTGGACAAGCCAACTAGGCCAATAGCACTCGCTGCGATGGTGAGGGGCTGGCAGGTACACTGAGGATGAGGATGAGGATAAAGGGAGGGGCTGTCTGGCTGTTGCAGTCTTCCCTTCACATTCAGCTAGCCCACTGGCTTTGAGGCCTTGGCAAAGTAAGACACTTGAGATTTAATACATTGAACAAGAAACAGGGCTTCAGTCCTTAGAGACAGGGCAGCTCTGCAGAGGGGAATCCCATGTTGGGAGGCATACTCAGTGCTTGTGGGAGTGTACGCTTCTGTTGTCGTGGCAGCTGTAATTGGCAAATGTCATCTGTGGGCACTGTGGGGCAACAGAATCCCTCAGTTCAGTATCTCCCCTTCTCCACACAGATCTGGGACATGAGTGACGAGGAGACCGTCTGAGGCAACCACAGCACAGGACTGTTCCCCAGGACTGTTGATCTGGGTCCTGCCACCTCCTTGGTTCTGATCTCCACTCCCCCGAGGACTAGGGGTACCCTCTGCTGCCCAGTTCTGCTCTTTTTTTGCGCCATCTCACCAGCTCTGAACTCAATAATAACTTTGGCATTGCCACCGATATGGGGGTTCTTCCATGTGCATTGATTTTTTTCCCCCTCCTGTTGTCAAGAGTCCCCTGGGATCTTTCCACCCTGACCCACAGGAACAGCAGAAAGCATCCGACTCAACATAGACCAAACAAGGGTGGCCTAGGAGCCTCCATGGGGAGAGCACCTTCTGTGGGCCCTGGGTAGCAGTGAGGGCTGAGCTTACTGCCCCTGTGTTCAAGTGGAGCATCAAACTGGCCCACCCTCAGCTGTGGACATGTTGTGGTGCCACCCTCCTCCAGGGATGAGGAGAAGTTCCTGCCACAGTGCTGGTAGAACGCGGGGCAGAGCTCTGCCTGGCTGGTGTGCAGCTGGACCACAGGCAAGCACTTCATGGGGGTTGCTATTGGGACAAGGCCAGTTAGTTTTCCTCTTCATTCCCGGTGGGTCCCTAGCAACTGTGGTCACCTGTCCATATGCTCTTCCTGGCAGCTGCCCCTCCCACACTTATACACCTTCAACTTTGGTCTCATATCCAGAACAGCCCACACATGGCTGCCCGGCAGATTTTAGTAAGGGAGAGTTGAAAGGACCTTGGCCTAAGGAATAGACTGCAACAAGTAACCCTACTACCTGCACAAGGATTGCCAGAAGCAGCCAGGCCTAGGCACAGGGCACCACATGCCACCCTAGGATGCAAGAGCCACACAAAACCTTGGTTTAAGAGCACTTTATTATTGTTCTTAAGGCTACTTTTAAGTACAAAAAAACAAAAAAACCAAAAAAAAAGATGGCCTGCCAAACCTTTTTTTTTTTCTTCTTCCAGGAAAAACAGGCCACAGAGAATGGTATATTACAGATTTACAAACACAGAGAGGGGTCAGCACGCACATGGGTGGCTTGGTTCTGGGGAGGTCACAAGCTCCTGCCCAGGCAGGATGGCACACTCCTCGGCTGATTCGTGGCATTCCCCTCCAGGGCACAGCCTATTCCAGATAGGTTAGTGCACCAGAGACCCAGCCACCCCCACTGCCACCCCCACCCCCAACAGCAACAACCCGATCACTGACGGGTGTCTGAGGCCTGTTGCCCACAGAGCCAGTCCGCGGTGCGGTTGTTTTCCTGTGACAACCTCAGTAGCCTGTAGAATAACAAACTAGTGGCTATTAATGCGGACGCAGTGTTGTCATGGAGTAACTGTGTACCTGCACGATTACAGACACACCTACGACAAAAAAAGATCAACTTTTTTTCCCAAACAACAACAAAAAATGATTACCATAGGAAAGGGAAAAATTAAATAGCTACATATCATTAACAAATTAATTGTTCTTCAAAAATACCTACAAATTTCTCTGTACATTCTTTACGCACAGCGTAATGATGGTCTTTAAAATTACCTATATAAAAAAAGTGTTCTCAACAATTCTTTTTTTCCTACAGAAAATATAGGGGCCTGAATGCCAAGCTTGGAAGCCCAGGAGAGTGGGGTGAACTGTGTGCGGGGCAGGAGGGCTGTCCACTTATGTGAGGACCGGTAGCCACCTTGTGACTACAGGTATCAGTCCCCGCCTTTCCACCCTTGCCTGTTTCCCAAGTTCAACAGCTAACCTGCTTTCCTCCTACTGAAAGTCAGCCCCATGGGCTCCCATGTACAAGGAGTCCATAATGCCTTGTTGGAGAGGTGGTCCTGGCCAGATGATGTCCTAGCCCTTTAGTGGGCTGGGCCAGGGGACAGAAATGCTCACGGCCGGGAGGAGCAGCAGCTGTGGACATCCCCAGCCATGTCTGTCCTGCTTGCTTCTAATGTCTAGTTAGTAGCTATTAATAGAGCGGGAAATAGTGGTGCAGGAATAACTGTATAGTTATTATTGAGGAATGTGTACAGCCTTGGCCCCGGCATGAGAGGAAGCACACGCAGCTCCACGTTGCAGACTGTCAGGCACCTACTGTTTGGCCAGTAGTTGGAAAGGAGCAGTCTGTGCATCAAGGAGCCTAAAGACATAAACTCAAGTCCCCAGCCCAGGATGCAGAAAATCAGCAGCAATGGGCTCCCCAACCTACCACACCACTGGCCGTGCGCTCCTTCTCGGAGTAAAGTGAGAGTCCACTACACATCTCAGAGGCACAGCTGTATCAGCAGTGACTGGATCTAGGGCTGTAACTGATGAAACAGGCTAATGCCGCCGACGAGAAGCCAGTCAGTGCTACAGTCTGAGCTTACAGTCAATAGAAACCAGCTATTTTTCTTATTAAGACGTGCACCATGTCAGGAACACTACGGAGTCCTCTAGTCTGGGCACTAGCCTCACAAACTGCAGTGTTCAGAGAAGGTAAATGCCCATGGTCGGGGAGTCTGCAGTCCAGTTGTGAGCACCTCAAGACTAGAAAGAAAGACCTAGAACCTGCTAGAGACCTTCTAAGTTTAGCAACAATGCAAGCACACATGGTCAGAAGTGTTCCCTAGCAGTTTGCCCTTTGTGCTGGCACTCAGATGGCTGCCCTCCATAGTGCAAATCAGGACAGTTCTTTCCAGGCAGACACATGCACACACAGACTGAGCTGGACCCCAGGTGCAAGCCAAGCCGTGCATACCCGATCTCAAAAGCTAAGAGCACAAAGCGTCCGGATCCCCATGTCTTCATGGCTTGTGACTAAGAAAGGGCCGCAGGGTCCCGGCTGCCAGGCGGCAGACCTGCAGAGGTTTCTTTGGTAACCAGGGCAGGAAGCAAGGATGCTCCACTGGACCGATACTCTGCGCTGTTCCTGTTGCCATACTGAGACCCCTTGTACGAACACCAAGCAAGTACAAAAACAGAGCAGAACGAAAGTCCAGACAACATGGTTTTGCGAATAAACCACCCTCCCACCCTCCCCCCAAGATTTTTTTTCTTTTCTTTTTCTTTTTTTTTTTTTAAGCACTGACTGTTCAAAGCTCAGGCAAACCATGCAGATCCCTGTGTGGTCGGAGGGTAGAGCCCCCCCTTCAGGAGACCACAGAGGGGGAGTGACTATGGCTGACCATGTGGGCAGTGGGACTGGCTGGCTGGCCCCGGCGTGATGCTGACTCTGGGCTGCTGGAAGCGCTGTCCTTGGCCGCTTTGATCTGAAGCCATGTGTCACCTAGTGCTTTGGCGAAGTGGTCGTCCACAGAGCCAGTGATGGACACCGAGTTGGGTGCTGGCTCTGGTTCCTTGTAGTTCTTGCCCAGGCTCCGACGGAAGTGCTCTTCCACCACAGGGTCACAGGTGGCAGTTGCTGCAAAGGATGATCAGAGGAGATGTCACTGCATCAGTGGGCCCAGGTACCCTAGTCAGTGGTACTCAACCACACTGGGCACTAAACCTTTATGGCACAAATAGCAATGATGGAGGCTGTCTTCCTGTCATCTAAAGCCCAGAGGCACCAGGGACCCAATGTTCTCACCCAAGCCATGGCCAATTCAAGGTACACATGTGCTCAAAAACACTGCTTTTAAACTCAAGACTAAGTGAATTTTAGGGAGAGGTTATAGCCCATAGCTTAATCCAGGGTTCCCCCATGAAACAGGCTCTGGTGGAAACTCACCACTGGGTGGTCTCCGGTAACTGGCAGATGCAGGTGCAGAACAGCCACTGTGTGCGATGGGGCAGTGAGAGAGGTTGCAGTTGCGAGCGCCTGCAGATGCGCAGGTTATCACGGAGGGCCGGTTCTGCAGGAGGGAGAACAGGTCAGCTCCCCTGCATCCACGGATTAGGTGAGCCGCTGCTGCCAGAGGGCCCAGCTCCTCTTGACAGGGACCTCCCCTGCACCCAGTTGTTCCTGGAGCCCACTGTGCTACAAACAGCAGGTACAGTCGGGGAGACTAAATGTGCTGCGGTCCTCTCTCCTGGCACCTTCAGGTGAGTCCCTGACACACAGCATCTCCTCCTCCTCAGTGAACGTGTACCAACACTGACTGGAAACCTGGGAATCACAGGCCTACCACGTCTCTGGGGCCTGCTAAGGTAAGGGAAGCACTCAGGTCCTCAGATCAGTCTACCTCCCGTTCTTTGTGAGACAGGGTCTTAGGAAGTTGCCTTGAACGTAAATCCTCCTGCCTCAGCCTCCCAAATAGCTGAGATTATAAGACTGAACTACTAGTTCTGGCCTTGTTTTTTAAAGTAATAATTTTGCCAGGCGGTGGTGGCACATGTCTTTAATCCCAAAACTCTGAAGGCAGGCGCATCTCTGTGAATTCAAGGCCAGCCTGGTCTACAGAGCCGGTTACAGGACAGATATGGCTACACGGAGAAACCCTGTCTTGAACGCCCAGCCCCCAGAAAAAAAGAGCCTGTGTCCTAATCACAGGTTTGTGTGACATTTAACTTTGTGATGCCACTGACATTTAACTTTGTGAAATCCTACTGGGTAAGCACAGGCCTCCCGGGAGGGTTACTACACTGATCCTGAGGAAGAGAGTGCCAGGGAAGATGGGGGGAGGGCACGTGGGGGGCCTCACTCATTAAGATCAACCCTGTACTGTGCAAAGCCTCAGGAATGGAACTGCCCAGGTACTTGAGGACTTCTGCTCAGGGTTTCCATGCAGCTCTTGGTCCCCGACACCCAGCCTGACCTGGTCACCTCCAGATGAGAAGTAACCAAGCTGCTTGGCATAACATACACACCTGCTGCCTCTCCACAGCCGATCTGCCAGTGTCACTGCTGTTCTTAGTCAGTGCAAGAGGCTGCTCCATGAGGCCAGGGAGGGATGCATACAGGTGGCCACCATGCAAGCTCACAGCAGGGGCTGCAGCTCGCTCAATGGGACTGCGGCTCCGTTCCCTGGGATCTCTTCTGCAGTCTCCGTTGACAGTCTTATTCCTGAAAGACAGGGGTGTGCTCAGAGGGGGATGACTGGCAAAGGGGCTCCTGGTGAAGAGCCAAGCACTTCTCCCAGATGTTTCCATGACATTCCTACCCTGATGTTAAGGGTAGGACCAAAGGATAAGCTGAGGGACCAGGCCCTAAGGACAGGAAAAGTGCCTTTAAGCCCAAGTTGGTTTTGTGGCCCCCTCCTTCCCTGCTGGCAGACATGTCACTTAGCAGTGTTACCTGCCTACATAGGAGACAACTTCATGTGCTCAGTTTGACCACCATGGGTCACTGAGGTAGGATGGCAATGCTGATGGCCAAAGAAACCTGACACAAGCTACAAGCCAGTGAGACAATACTTGTGTATGCTCCCCAGCAGCAGAACTCTCTGTCCAGACAGGACACCAAGACAGTGGGCAGCCGAGTGACTGGCTCATCCACTGATGACCTCTTCTGGGTGGGTCTGCTTCTCATTAGTGTAGAATATGGCAGCCAATGGGCAGCACTTGCACCCAGAAACCACTGCAGCAAAAGCTGAAGAAAACAACAGCTTCCCTGAGCTGTAGAGGCCTGCACACTTGGAAGATGCCACATGGACCACAGGCCAGATGCCCAGTGCCGCCTCTTCCATAAGGGACTTTAAATAGTGTCAACACAAGTAAGGCATGAGAACCCACAAGGCCCAGCTTACACAAACTGTTCCCGGCTCAGCTCTGCCCTCCCTCCACCCCACTGACTCCAGAACTGTCACCAGTGTTTCCCACGTATGGTCTGTCCCTTTTTAACCAGCTGCCAGAGCAAACACTTTAAAATTTAAAGGAAAATGGGGGGGGGGGTGTGATTCCTAAGGCTTTTTAAAAACTTGATTATTCTCTGAGCCCATGCAACTTGGCCTGTTCTTTTCCATCAAGGAAGCAGGCTGTGTACACTTGGGCTTTGAGCAAAGAGCAGCCATAACTGCCTGCTGGGGCAGCCAAATGCAACATGTACCATTTAGTCACACACCACACACACTGCAAGCACATAACCCTCCATACACACACACTGCACGTGTGACAGTCACACCTTTTATTAGTGACCAATTTTTAGTTGTAAGAAGTCACACAGCACCATCTTGAGTACTTGGCATCCCTTTCTCCCACTGGTGGCTTCTTGTAAAACTGCCCTGCAGGACACTGACATGCCCAGTCACTAGTCCCATCATTCCCTGACTTTGCTGTGTTCATCTCAAAGCCATCTTTTGATTAAGAAAATCTGACCTGATGGATCTCTTCTCAAGTATCAGCAGCTAGCACCTTTCCCATTAACCCTGTTCCCAACTGCCTTTCCATCTTTACCTCTGGCTCTGTGCTCCAAACCTTTTATGCTGTAGCAACAACTGTCCACCTGCCATTCACCAGGGAGGCTGCCGCCATATTGTACTTCTCTGAATGTGCAGTGGCCCTGAATTCCAGGGCACTTGTGCAAACCCTCAGGACAGAAGCCACCACACCTCCGTTTATCAATTCTGCCCATCCTACACAAGCATGGAAAGCTCTGGGAGACAAAGTCCAGTCTGTCTTGAGCTACAGACCACCTGTGCAGGGAAAGGAAGCATCAAGATGCAAAACTGGGATGGGCAGACTCGTGGAGAATCAGAGAGCTGACCAGTGAACCATAAGGCACCCACAGCCTTCAGTTAGAGTCTACACTCCCGGGGGCTCAAGCAGCAGATACTAGCTAGCAAGGACAGGAAATCGCAGGAGCACTATGGTCCCAAAAGAACCTGCAGCAGGCAACCAGTACAGAAGAAGCCAGTCCAAAGAGGGCTGGAGGGTCTGAGGAAGAAGACAGCCTACAGATGGCAAGATGACTCAGGCAGGCTAGCATCACTTGTCCCCTTGTCCTCAAAGTCACCAGTCCTTACCACCTTGGATCCCCCACAGACAAGCACCAACCTCAATGATGAGATGCACAGAGAACATAGAATGAGGGGCCTCCAGGACCCAACACCTAGGGAATCATTCAGTTGGCACCGAGCATAGTACATCACACACAATACCACGAAACACAGAACAAGCCTGGGAACTTGCTGGTTAATTTTAGTAAAATTACACATCACTCATATTTCCAGCTCACTTTCCTGGTTCCTGGAGCTTAAAGACAGACATTGTTTTCCATGTCCCTCCCCCTTTGAATGAATCACAGCCCAGTGCGTCCTGTGCTGTCAGGACGCTGACCCAAACCACACACATCCTGCCGCTCCTTAAAGACCAAGTTGGTGGGTGGAAACCTAACAGGGGCCCTGCTAGGGCCTCGAGGACTCACGAAGCTGCCTGGGAGCAGCGACCTTGCCCATGGGCGGGCATTTCCAAGCCAATTATTTTAGGAGAAAACAAAAAGGTGTGTGGGCAAAAAGGAACCACCACACTCATCCAGGCCCAGAGTTTTCTGGAGGTAGTCGCCATGTGCTCCTGATCACTCTCTGAGCTCAGAAGACAAAATGTCAATGGCATTTGGGGAAAGTAGACTAGATCCCAGAAGTACAACTCCAAAGAAAACACGCGGTGGTGAAACAAGTGTCTGGCCCTTACCCAGGTACAGACCGGAGGGTTAGCCCTGACAGCATCTTGCTCAACCTTAGGAACCATGCATGATATGTTGGCAAAAAGAAGAGTAAGGAAGGACCCACCCAGCCTCAGGCTTCCCACAACACACAGGATATCCTGGAGGTGACAGAGTGAGCCTTCCTGATGCCAATCTGTGCTGGCGTCACTGTGTGCCAGGGCCAGAGCCCATCTTGCTCTCACACTGTGCCCTGGGAACCTGCATGACAATCATAACCCTGCCCACAGTCTAACACTAATAGCTGGGGGGGACAAAAACTAAGCCTTCAGGCTCTCCCAAAGCCATGACCAACCCCGAGGCCATCTACTTCAACAAGAATGGTGTCATTAATGGGGGCATGATGGCATAGGCCATGTCCATCTCAAAGCCAAGACAGCATGAACAACACCATTGTGGCTGGCTGACATTTCTGTCCAGTGAAATTTCTACACTCAACTCCATGGAACTAGCCAGCCAACCCATGCTCCATTCCTTCTGTCACAGGAAGCTGAGACCCGAGTCCCAGCTTGGTCCTCAAGCTATTCAGGCTGGTGGTCAAACCTCATTATAATGAACTCTTAAGTGAGAAACAGGTAAAGTCAAGGATTCCAGGGCACAGCTCGCAATCTAAAATCTCCCCTTTCCCTGATGGGGGTGGAGCAACTGTTTCTATACTATGTCTCAGCAATACATTTGATCTCTCCTGTGAATTGCCTTTAATTTCTGTCACTGACAGATGTTATGAGTGACCAGATCTAATAAGATGAGGTTACCAGAGCCACAACTCAATACCACTGAAGGGTGAATAAGGTAACAGTCACTCAAAGGGAAAATGATACTAAGAGAGTATCCCTCAGAAGAAACCAATCAATCACTCTATGTAGATTAGGCTAGCCTTAAACTCACAGAGCTCAATCAATCAGCTTGCCTCTGCCTATTCATATCAAATAAAGGAGCCAGAAAGCAGTGATGTTGGGGAGTCTGACCCTGGGCTGGCCTCCATTAATGTGTGTGCTTTGTTTTATCAACAACAAAAAAGGTTGTAAAGGTTTTTAAAGCTTAAAAAGTATGAAGAAAACATTTCTTCCAGCTGTAGAATAACATTGTGCTAGGTGTTATCATAAAAGTAAAAAGTTGTAAAAATTAAAAATTTCAGGCCAGCAAGATGATTCGGTATAGAAGGGCTCATTTGTCTTGTGAGCCCAGTGACCTGAGTTGGCATGATGATAAAAATCACCTAATGGCTCATTCCTCAGAACGCTGTACATAGCTGGCTCCTCAGGCACGTGGTCCTGTCTTTCAATGCTTTGCCTCCACCTCGAGCACCAAATGGCTGACTGACCTTATAATGAATGCAAAAGTATTTTAAAGCTCTAGAGCAGTGGTTCTCAACCTTCCTAACACTGTGACCCTTTTATAGTTCCTCATGCTGTGGGGACCCCCAAACACAAAATTATTTTCATTGCTACTTTATAACTGTAATCTGCTACTGTTATGAACTGTAATATCAATGTCTGACATGTCTTCCCCTACCGAGAACCACTGCTTTGAAGATTTATTATGTATATGTACAGTGTTCTGCCTGCGTGTATGCCTGCAGGCCAGAAGAGGGCACCAGATCTCATTACAGATGGTTGTGAGCTGCCATGTGGTTGCTGGGAATTGAACTCAGGACCTCTGGAAGAGCACCAGCACTCCCAACCTCTGAGCCATCTCTCCAGCTCCTGCTTTAGAGTCTTACAGAAGTAGCAAGGACCCTCAGACAACACATGCTATGCACTGAGTCACAGCCTGGTGCATGAGGCTAGGAGACCAAGGCCAATCAGTGCATGACCCTAGGCCTGGCTGCTCTAGAAGCCAGTTCGATATCTACATACCCGCTTCCCTGAAGCAGAGGGGATGCCTGTGGAGCTGGCTCTCCTCTGACCATGCGCTCAGCAACTCTGGATGGTACAGACAGAATGCTCTTGCCTGGTTTCCCACTTGCCATCACTGCAGCTGAGGAGCACTAACACCCCCCTTCCCCAGTGCCAAACCAGCTCTGAGGTGCCACCTTAGAATTGTACTGTATGAGGAAAGAGAAAAGAAGGGGAAAGGGGACAATCTGCCCAAGTCCCAGGAGCAGGTAGGTGACAGTTCAGGGTCACCCAACCACTCCTGTAACAGGAGGTAACTGCCAGGCAGAACAGCCTAAGAAGAACTACATGATCCCTGCCACCCTTCTGGTGAGGACTAGGACTTGTCCCCACAACTGAGCCCAGGGCTTCTAAGTCATCACTCAAGTCATGAAAGAACCTGTTTGTGTCATGATGTCCCAGCCACCACCACCCGTCTCCCCTGGCCCCTCCAGCAGCCCAGGTTGTGCTTGTATCCCATGAGAACATTCCCAGCAGTTACTCCCCCCTCTGCACCCCCCTATATCCCCAGAAAGCCACACACTCTATCTACAATGATATGAAATAATCAAGGTGGCTCAGGCTCAGTGTCTCAGGAGTGGTCCCACTCACAAGCCCAGCTCTCCCAGTTTACCCCAGCTAGGCCTCACACTTGTGCTCACTCTGACTCCAGCCCCAGCTCCCCAGACCAGAACTGTCCGCATGTGTTTTAAATCATTAGCTGAGACAACAGAAAGAAACGGAAGCCTGAGAATCAGGTCTGCCATGAGACTGGGGGTGGAGCACAGTGCTCTCTGCATGTTAGCCAAGCAAGAACTGGTCCACCTGTGGCCACAAACCCCCAAGGACTACACACAAACAGGCCAAGAACCCATGTGCACGGCAAGCACAGTTTACAGAGCCTGGAGCTCACGTGCTGCACACATGCATGCTCAGATGCTAATGAATGGAGATGCTGCTGAGATTAATAAACGTTCATTGGAGATGCCTGCTGCTCCTGGGTGTACAGCTGTTTTCGTCATTATGCAGTCCCTCAATGAATGATACTAAAAAGTACAACCACTATCGTGTTTTTGGCATTAAGCAGTCCTCAAACTAGAGAGGGATGGAAAGCATCAGGCTCTTCCTGCTAAAGCCCAGCCGCCACATCTGCCATGGGCAGAAACCTCAGACCACTCCCTCTCCACCCAGGGACAGGCGCCACTGGGCTGGCATTTATATTGTTACTCTTTGTTACTGAGATGAAGACTGGCGGATAGGGTGAAGGAAGAGGCCACGAACATGCCAGTAGTCCAGCACCAGCTCCCTGCAGACCCACCTGCAAGTCCACCTTCCCTCTGCCTTCCTCTCCCACTCCCAGTTTCCCAGGACAAGCCTTCCTAGAGTCAGAGAAGGAGTGTGCAAGACTAGAGCTCCCAAAGCCCCTTAGGAGGGCCTGGAGAAGACCAGGAGAAAAGACGCAGTCCCTCCAGCCACCAGGAGTGACCAAACAGGACAGGACAAGTTGGTGTCTTGCACAGTACCAGGTACAGTTTTATGAACAACTGACTTTCAAAAAGCAAGCCCATTCTTAAGAGAACTCCTCAACATCAGAGGAGTTCAAGAGGCTGGGCAGACAGGGCAGTACTTGGATCAGGGCTCCTGGAGAAACTCCAAGAGGGTAATCCTCAGTCACAAATCCACCAAAAAGGAAAGATCTGAACACACTGCACTCCCGCCCCTGTTCTGCTGCCACAAGGTCTTTCAGAGCTTCCTGCTAAATCTTGGGAAGGTTCCCTCCTAGTTTTTCCTCCACACTTTTGCAAAAATCACGGCCTGCAAAGCCCAAACTTTCTCAACGCCCCAGTATCTTCACTTGCTAGCAAGTTCTTCTGGTCACCAGCAACATAAAACAAGACTTGGAACTTTCAAAGAAAGAATCAACTGGAATGAAACTGACATTTCTTGGAAATGCAAGGAGTTTACCAATCTTTAAAGAAAGGAAAAATGAGGCGGACCCAGGGCGGTGCATGTACTCGGCAGCCACAGGAATGGCGACACAGATACTTAGACACTTGTTGGGACACAGCTTCCTTCCTCGGGCAAGCCACTCAATAGAGGAAAGCTTCAGCACAAAGCCTGCCTTCTAATGAGCGGCAAGTGTCTTCAGAGGCCATGTCATAGAGCCACGTCTTCCTTTTGGAAAAACTCGGGGAACTTTACTCCGTCTTCCAGCTACCAGAAAAGTCTTTCCCTGCCTGACTTGGCAGAACTCGGCAACTAACCCCAGCCTCTTCAAATTACTCCAGTGCCAGACAATCAGCAGCATCACACACACACCATGAGTCGTGCCTCACACTGAACATCACTGCACAGGAGCGCAGGGACCCAAGCACCTTGGGAAAAGCTGGTAATCAGCACAGTGATAATCTCTGACCTGAAGACCCAGGCATGTGTGATAGATGAAAACAAGACTGGATTACATCAGGCCTGTAGCAATGTGACCCATTGGAAACTGAGGTCTTGGGCTCAGTTCCCAGCACCTACGTGGTGGCTCACAGCTGTCTGTAACTCCAGTTCCAGGGTCTCTGACACCCTCTTCTGGCCTCTGTGGGCAATACACCCATGTAATGCACATACAGATATGCAAGTAAAACACCCACACACATGAAATAAAAATAACGTAATCTAAAAAGAAAGGTGGGGTCACGTGTAAAACGTTTCTTTCAATTCAGCTCTATCTATAACTCCCTCTGGAGCAGACCCCCTGCATTCCCACACGTGTGTTATCCACATGGCTGCACACCCACATCCTGCACAGGGGGCCAGCACCCTGCAGCTGGTGGTGACAGGTTCCAAATTACTTCATGAAGTCTTTCATGCATTGACTCAACACCGAGTACAAACCAGAAAGGATGTCTTTCTTCAAGTCACCTATAACCCTGACTGACCTTGAAAATTACAAACAGCAACCAAAAGCAAGCCACTAAATTACCATAGAGCATGAACCTTAGGCATTGAGAATCTACAGCAATGAGATATGCACCTGAGAGACAATCTTTGGACACCTACCATGGTTTCTATATATCAGTATCAGTAAAGGGCCCAAAGGCCCTTCCATCTGGAGTAAATAGACTCTCAGGGTTTAGAGACACGGTTGTCTCCAAGCACCTGGTCTGTCCTTGCTGAACTCCATTTTCCAAAAATAGGGGAAGGGAGACTTGTAGAAATAAGCTTTAAATTACTTTAAGGAGACTTGTAGAAATAAGCTTTAAATTACTTTAAGGAAAGATGGTTTTTGAGAATTATCCTAGTGCTTGGAAACACTACAGTATGCTAGCAACTGGATGGGCTAATTACAGCTCAGTCTCCTCCATTCTTGGAAGTTCCCCGTAGACACAGAGGCCATCACTGAAGAACTACTTCATGTCTCTCCAGGTCACTAAACTGCCCTTCCAGACTTCCGTTCAGGATCTTGCTATGTAGCCCAAGCTGGCTTCCTATCTGAGATTCTCCTGCCTCAATGTCCCTTAATTCTCTCTCCCCTGAGCTGTGTGCTTTTCTTTCCCTGGTGGTTGCTGACATTTAAGAGCAATGTCCTGGCTGTTACAACCTACTCAGTCTAAACTCTGGAGCCCCGAAGAGGGAAGAAAATGAACACGGAATAAAATGACCCAACTTTCTGCTCATCACTGATGTGACATTTGAGCTAAACCTGTGTAGAAAATTCTAAGCCCTCATCTGTCCACTCTTTTAAGAGCTTCCAAAAGCCAGATGGCCATGGTTCCTCTTACAAACACATTCAACTTAAGTCACTGCCCCCGGAGTATTCTGACTTCACCTGTAGATGACAGGCTTCAACAACAGACAGCTGGCTCTCCATCCCCCATCAGTGTTCTTCAATTGAACCAAAGTCCACCACCACTAACCCCATGGTTTATTTCTGTGTTGTGGTAAGGGACGCTATCATTTAATGCTTTTTTTAGATTTTGTGTTATGAGTGTATAAGATTTTATTTATTTTTGTGTATGGCTGTTTTCTTGCACAAGATGGTGTGGAATCCCCTAAAACTGGAGTTACAGGTGGTGGTTAACTACTATGTAAGTGCTGGGAACTGAACTCTGGTCCTCTGCAAGAGCAGTTAGGGCCATCTTTCAGCCCCTACAATACCATATTTAAGTATGTTGTTCAGTAGCAGTAAGTGCATTCACATAGCTATGTAATATATAATATGTTACCACTACACACCTCCATGAATCTCTACTGTCCCCACTAAACACTAACCCCCAGTCAGACCACATTCCCTCTAGATGAGCCAACCTATTCATCCTCCGTACCAGAGTCCTTGTATAAGTTGACTCATGCACAGTCATTGCTTTGACCCTGGCTTATTTCATTTAGCGTGAATCCATCATGGTTCATCCATGTGTTGGTATGTGCCAGAATGTCTTGCCTCTTTAAGGCTGAATCTATTCACTGCAACACAGAGACCCATGCTTTTCAACACTCACCCACTGACGGGCATTTTCCTGTGCTGTTTCCAGCTCTTGGCTATATGAACAGAGCCATTGTGAGTGTTGGTGTACAAACAGGAACTAGTACACCCTATTTTCAATTATTCTGTGTAAATTCCCAGAAGAGGAGCTATTGGATCATAGGGTGATTCGTAGTCTTTGTCCTTATTCTGACAAACTGGGCGGTGGTAGTTCACGCCCTTAATCCCAGCACTCAGAGGCAGAGGCAGGTGGATCTCTGAGTTGGAGGCCAGGACTACACAGAGAAACCCTGTCTCCAAGGAAAAAAAAAGTTCTGAAAAATCACCAGTAGTTTATCAGGTTGTGTCTCTAGAGCATGTCATTTGCCACCCTATTACAGAGAAACCAAAGAAAGATTGCCAGGAGCACAGAACTGATAAGCCTTCTAAAAAACAGCCCACCTCAGTTGTGAGAGCAGTACTCACACAACACTGTGAACATGACACACAAAAGTTAAGGCACGCCCTCCTCCTCCACCAGAATACAAGACAGTGTGGAGCTGTGATCAGCTGTGAGATTCTGGGAGACTCACAGTCACATAGCTGTGGTTCTCATTTCTCACTATGAGCCCATAACAATTGCTTCAAGTCTTCCAAGGGTGGCTAAAGTTAACAGTAATAGCTACCACTTGTGTGGCAGCAGCGTGTGGTGGGCCCAACTCCTCAGTGTGTCTGCACCATTCCATGCAACAAGGGCACTCACTCCAACCTGCTAGTCCCTTGGCCTGGTGCAGCTTAACTGGGCAGGGGGCAGGTTTCAGAGGAGGTGTGGAGGGAGCTTATTGGGCTGCTGTGCAAGTTCCCCAGAGCTGGAACAAAAGCATTTTCTATCAGGCCGCAGAGGTCGAGAGGTCGATGCTGAGGATGAGTGCCAGGGGAACCTAAGTGGCAAGTCCAGAGGGAAGCTGCCCCACCTTCCAGACTTTCGCCAAGTGCTTTAATTTCTCCATATCTTCTGTTAAGAATAAACTTGAGAGCAGAAGCGTGAGGCTGAGGAAGAGGAACAGGGTCTCTAGCAGCTGTTCCCCTCCAACTAGACCCTGTCAGGTGACAGCAGCACCTGAACCTGGACTCCTTAACTCTGCCAGCTCCCTCCACACCCCATTCCCCTGACTGTCCCCTCAGGGGTCTGGTGGCTACATGGCTCAGCTCGGAACAAGGTGCTGGACGGCCAGGAGACAGGGACAGGAGGAACGTCCCTGCTGTGCCCATCAGTCCTGTCTCCCCCAGCTTAAATTAATTACAGCTGAAAATACAGCACTGCCATCTGCTTTGAAAACGGCAGGATAAGGGAATAAAATGAAAGGGGGTTTTGGTACTAACCTCACTTTAATCATTGCCAAGGAGCATGAAGACAGCCCAGCGTCCTCCCACAAGAAAGCCTGGGGCCTCACAAACTTGGCAGACACGGCGGGCGCGCGCCCCGTCAGAATAAGAGTCCCCAGGAGGAGGGTGTGAGGTGCGGGGCCGCCTGCCCCGCGCTGCAGGGGAAGCTTCCTGCGGGCCTGGGAGAGGCTGGGAACTCCTGGGAGGCGTTATTTACAGAGTGCCGCCTGCCAAGAATGTTGCATGCATCGCTGCAGTTCCATTTTCAGAGAAAACAGATCTGCTGTCAGAATTACAGCAAGCCACTTCCTCTTTCTTTGTTTCCCTACCTTCCATAACATCAGGCTTTTAGCAAACTCTACAACTTGGCCAAAGGAAATGCTGGCAGGAAGGGGCAAGGCAGGAGGGAGGGGACAGGCCTGCAGTTCAGCTTCTGTGGGTCCTCGTGCCCTCCTCACAGACCCCACTTTGAGAGGCTGTTCTGTTAGAAGCGCTGAAGGTCAGCATTGCAGACATGACTAGCTAGAGTGAGCACATCGTCTCATCCGATCTGCAGATTTATGAACCTGATCCCCGGCCTGCGGCCTCAGTTACTAGAGGAGTCAAGGCTCCTTTAGATCCAAAGGAGGCTTGCTTGCAACATGCATGGGCCTGCTAGCTGTTTTCACACAGCAATATAACTGCATTTATATCAAGCAAGCCTTCATAAGTAGACCTATAGCACAGAAGAGGAAAGCACCCCAATGAAAGAGCATTTCTTGTGGGAGGAAAACACACTAAAAAGAGAAAAGGGGAAAAAGATGCAAAGGCTGCCTTCCAACCCTACCAACTGTCACTGTCTATAGCAACCGTGTCCATAACACTACATCTCAGGAGTGTAACTTTCTAGTAAATGCTGCGTCCATCAAGCCCCAGGGAACATCTGGTAAAATGGTTAAATAATAATAATTCCATTTTTTATTTTAGAATTTACTAGTGATACATGCTCCTGGCTCGGCTCTGCGGGGAAAGGTCCTGGAAGGGGAAAAAGCAACGGGAGACAGTCAGGGAGGCCTCAGAATGCAGACTACCCTTTCTGCTGAGTGAGGCAGCCCTTCTAGCCACTCAGCTCCACTCCAGTCACACCACCCCACCTCTCCACTGAGGGCTAAACCCCTCCAGCTCCCAATGCCTCTAATTCAGGAGACTATCAAAAAAAAAAAAAAAAAAAAAAGAGCCTAGATAAACAGGCCAGTGAAGTTCATACAAATAAGGTCCCTTCATTTCATAAGGTACATGTACTGAACAGTCACCATTGCCCCATCCTAGCCATGTGTTATGGGTATTATCCAACACAGGTCAGTCCTTTCTAGAACACGTTTAGAAGACTTTCCTGCTAAAGAAAAAAATCTAGTGAATGATCCAACCACTTCCAAAGAAAACCAGTGTGTTGGGGGAGGGGAGGGGGGGCATGTATGCCAGCAGACGTCAACCTCCAGTGTCATTCATCATGGAGCATCCACCTTGGGGTTTGTTTTTTGCTGCTGTCATTGTTTTTTAAAAAATAGTCTCTTAGGGGCTTGAAACTCAGGCCAAGTAGGCTGTGCTGACTGGCCAGGGAGCACCAGGGATCTGCCACCCCAGCACTGGGGTTTATAGCATGTGCCCCCAACCACTTTTTCATGTGGTTCTGGGGATGGAAGACCTCAAGTGTGCATGCTTGTGGGGCAAACACTTCAGTGACTGAGCTATCACCCCAGCCTGAAAGATCTTTCTTTTACATACACCATAAATATTTGAAAGACTTCAGAAGAAGTCTTGCCAGATCGCCAGTCACAGAATACACGTGGCTAGCAAGCACTCCTGCAGAACTACAGCGCTCTGTGTGCAAATGCTAAGTCCCACAGTTTAAATAAATGAGAATACTGGGGAGATGCAGGGAAAAGGTAGGTACACACAGGTTATCAGACACCAAATGGGTACCATCCAAACCACAAATTCCACTTTCAGAAAAATGGGATACGAGATGTGAACAGGATGGAGACACCAAGGAGGGCCTGCAAAGCCCAAACTTTCTCAACGCCCCAGTATCTTCACTTGCTAGCAAGTTCTTCTGGTCACCAGCAACATAAAACAAGACTTGGAACTTTCAAAGAAAGAATCAACTGGAATGAAACTGACATTTCTTGGAAATGCAAGGAGTTTACCAATCTTTAAAGAAAGGAAAAATGAGGCGGACCCAGGGCATCTCGGGAGACATGCCTCTGGCCCTGCTGGCTCCAAGCACTTGGGAGCACACCCACCCATGCAAATTACAGCCCCATGAAAGAGCAGTGACAAACAAGCTTGAAGTCCTGAGACCATGCAAAGGCTGTAGCTCGGGCTGTAGCCCAGAATGAATGAAGTCCTTCGTTCAATCATCAGCATATAAACCAGGTATGGTAGTGAACCTGTCATCCCAGCACCAGAGAGATGAAGGCAGAAAGATCAGAAGTCATCCTTGGCAACAGAGTGCCTTTGAGGCCAGTTTGTACTCAAAACAACAACAACCATTTCAGTTGCGTATCAAATGTGCTGCTGCTGCTGCTGGAAACTCAAGATCCCTGCTACACACATGAGAACATTTCCCCCAATACAAACATGTACACATTTTTAGTTTTCAGTCTACAGAATCCACCTGTGGGTTGGGGTGTAGCTCAGAGCACTTGCCTACTGGGTCCCAACTCCAGCACTTCAGGGACAAAGAGAGAAATGTGTGTGTGGGAAGGGTGGTAACCCGAGCTTCAAATGAACTATCAACAAGTAAACAACTGGCAATCACAGGAAAACAATCTATTTTGGCTGAGTTAGGAAGAAAAAGAAACCTTTGTCATGAATAAATAAAAGCACTGGGATTTTGTTTGTTTATTATTTTGTTGAGTTAAACTGCCTAACTAGTTGGCTGGAAATAGTAGCCTCTGGAGTACTGGTCAAACTATGAAAAAGAGAGCCACCTTAAGGCAGAGGTGGCCTGTTGAGTTTACCCTGGCATCTCAGCCAGTGTGACCTCTGAACCTGCTGTCTCCTTCAATATCCCTTCCTTTGACTTTCCCTCATGCCCTCTTTGAGAGCTCAGCCTCCCCCACATGGCAACCACACACGAGTCCTAACTAAATCCCTCCTTTATTTGTCTGTCTTATAGAGAGGGCCTTCCACTTCCCCATCGTGTGAAGGGAGGGTGCATTCTGTAGAAACTGTACTCTGGGCAGTGAAGTTTGCTCTCTTCCTAGGCTGGTACTATCTTCCCAGGCACCTGCATACCCTAGCACCCAGATCAACCCTAACAGCATCGTTAGGGAGCTAAAATCCTTAGCTTACAATGGGTTGATCAGGACAGCACTCCACCATCAGAGGGGACACAGTGTCACCTTCGTGTTGACAGACAAGCAGCCCCCGCCATTAGTTCAACTGAGAGTTCATGGGTGCCAACC
Organism: Cricetulus griseus; assembly: GCF_003668045.3. NCBI lineage: Eukaryota > Metazoa > Chordata > Mammalia > Rodentia > Cricetidae > Cricetulus > Cricetulus griseus. The sequence continues at coordinate 29,965,521 of NC_048601.1, read as the reverse complement.
CTCCAGGACAATTCCTGGGTCCCCTAGTACCAAAAACCTGCCACCAAACCCTCTCTAAAACAACTCTCCTATATAAAAATCTCTAAAGAAACATGTTTGTAACTGCATCCTGCCCTAAAAATACCAATTAATCTAAACAAAGGGAAAAAGAAGAAGCATTAGAAAGAACTAAAAGAAAAATAAGGCAAGAGTCCTGGCTGCTCGGAGGCCGGGGCAGAAGCATCGAGAATTTTAGGCCAGTAGATGATATCGAGACACAAGCTGCCTGTAGAAGGTGGCACTGATAGTGAAGGCTTTGGTAGATCAAAGGAAACAAAGATGCCGGGATGTGGGGCAGTTACCAGCGAGAACCCAGAGAAGGTGCCATTCACAGCCTGCTCCCAGGGAAGCCTCTTGGTGATTCAGGGCAGTGAATGCTCTCCAAAATGTATAAAGTGTTGCTGTGGGGGGTGGGGGAAGGGTAAAGGATGCTCCCACCAGAGCCGGCTGGGTATGATTGGGAAGCCAATGTACAAAGACATCATGGGCCATGGTTTCAAATGATGATGGTCGTCACAAGTGAAAACAGGGCCATCCCGTGTCTTGCCTGACTTATGTCAGAGTTGCTTGACAATACATGCTTAGCTGCCCTGAAGGTGAGGGACAGACGATGGAGATTTCCATGAATTCTTTTAAAATTTAACCACAGCGTTTCCATGAAAGTCCAGGGAGGTGCTTACTGAGAAAGGAGTTTGTTGCAACAGGCTCCTCCATCCTTGAAGGTCACCCAAGGAGTGTAGTCTAGGAGACACGGCCATGAACAAATCCAGCGGTGTCCCACACACAAGGCTCTGGAAAAAGACCTGTCAACAGAGCTCAGCTTGGCTCTTAATCCTTTCACCAAGGTGCAGCCATGATAGAGGGACAGCTCCTGTTGTCATCTGCCCTACTCACAGTTCTGCCTAGAAACAAACGACCAAGAATGACACAGAGCAGGAGAGTAGGGAGGTGGGCTGTGACTGACACGGTCCTGGGCTGGCACTCAGAAGCACACCAACACAGTGCATACCAGAAAGTGGAACCCTGGATAGAGGGGTTGGTGGTAAATGTGAAGGACACATGTGGGTACAGACCTGCTTATTTTCCCAAGATGAGAGTGTTTACTCAAAAAAAAAAAACCAAAAAAAAAAAAAAAAAAAAACCAAAAAAAAAAAAAAAAAAAAACAGTGGACAGTGATGGCTAAAAGAAACCCTGTCTCAAAAAAAAAAAAAAAAAAGAGAGAGATTAAAAAAAATAATGTATTTGCCTACTTGCCTGTATGTATTTGAACCTTGTGTGTGCATGGTACCCACAGAGGCCAGAGGGAGTATCAGATCCCACAGTGTGGGTTCGTGGAATTGAACCCTGGTCCTCTAGAAGAGTAGTCAGTGCTCTTAATGACTCAGTCATCTCTCCAGTCTACATATACTGTCCCTTTTCTTCTTTTTCTTTTTATCCGAGGTGGAGTCTGAGTGTGCTGCTGGTTTGGAACTCCTGGACCACCCCAGCAATTCTCCTGCCTCAGTTTCTCAAGTGCCTGGCTTCGAATCTGCCCCAGTGCCACCCAGAGACATATCCAGCCTCCTCCAGCAGTGATACTGACACTCACGTCACCATATTCAATGCCTCGTTTCCAGGTGCCTCACATGCCCTACAGGGACTGGTGCCAGTCGAAGAAAAAAATGTAAATAGAAGGATGAAAAAAGGGCACTTCATTCCCATTCACACAGTAAACTGGGAAGGCGCATTCCTCTGAGTTGACACCAAGATAAGACTGCTTGATATCAGGCAGGCCCATGACTTAGGTCCAAGGGGTTCCTGGGGTTCCTGTTCTGGAAGATGGGTTACAGGGCAGTGATAGTGGACTCTTTGTCACAGCCTGGAAGTGAGCACCATGGCTGCAGAACACAAGGGAACACTCTCGGAAATGCTACCTAAGACATTACATGTCTAAAAATCCTCCTCCTCCTCCTCCTCCTCCTCCTCCTCCTCCTCCTCCTCCTCCCCCCTTCATCTTTTTTGAGATAGGGTTTTACTACCTTGCCTTGAACTCACAAAGGTCTACTTACCTCTACCTCTGGAGTGGTGGAATTAAAAGCTTGTGCCATGAAAGCCCAGCTTGTAAAATCCATCTCCATCAAAAGGAAGAGAGCTTCAAGGTCTCTTATTCCTTTCTTATTCCAGGGGTGACTTGCCCCAAGAGTATCTGCTACTGCACTAGGTACAGAGCTTTTGACTGAACAAGGGAAGCCAGCCCTGGCATAGAAGGGCTATCAGAGAAGGGACAGAGAGAGGTACACAGTGACAGCAACAATATCCTATGAAGACCATTGATTCACCATGGGGGAGAGGCTTCTGAATGGCTTAGGCCTGCAGGCGAGGTCCTGAGCCCCAGGACAGGCTGCAGCCCAGGGACACAGGGATTTCCCATAGCTGACCAGGAGCCACAGAGACAAACACTTCAGAAGCTTGACCCAGAAAGGATGTCTGTGTGGAAAGGGGGTCTTCAATGTGACCCAGGAGGGTGCTTCCATGGAAAAGAGTCAGCACACTATGTCAACAGAATATAGCGATGAGCTCAACCTGGAGATGAGGGCAGGAGGCAGGAGATGACTTCTGAGTCAGACAGAAAGCTCTTTATCAACCATGAACATGGAGGAATGAGACGCGGTGAAATTCCTACATGGGGTGTATATGCAAAAGGAGGCAGATGGTGTGAACAGTGGGTCTCACCATTGATAACAATATGGGAATCTCCTACATAGAGTAGCAATGTAACCCACAACAAGAAGGACAGAGCCTGGAAGCACAGAGATAACAAATGCCACAGGCCGCACTATCTGGGCCAGATCCATGCTGAAACCAGATTATGATATGGGGAGGGAGTGCCCCGAAGGGGGATGAATACCCTGCTCCAGAGTCTGCTTTAGCTCTCAGGGAAATGGATTAGTTCTCAAGAGCCTCTGTCTTCTGCTTCCCCTTCTCTTCTCACCCTGACACAGCACAAAGCCCTCTATAGAAGCAGCCAAAAATCTTAGACTTCTGTCTCTGGAGCAGGAAGCTACATAAACTTCTTTTTATTGTAAATTAAACAGCTTTAGGTGTGCCACAGCAGTAGAGCCTCTTGACAAATTCTGGGTAGCCATGCATGGTGACACACACCTTTAATCCTAGCACGTGGGAGGTAGAGGCAGGCGGTTCGAAGCCAGCCCAATCTTCATAGTGAGTTCCAGGACAGCTAAAGCTACATTATAGTGAGATCCTGTCTCCAAAAACCAAACAAACAAAACAGGAAGGAAGGAAGGAAGGAAGGAAGGAAGGAAGGAAGGAAGGAAGGAAGGAAGGAAGGAAGACAGCAAAGATCCTGGGAAGAGTGGCCCCAAAGTAGGAAGGGGACCAAAGGAAGCAAAAGAGGGGTCATAGGAGGGTCAGTCAAAAGAGAGGAAGTCAAGTCACACACAGCATGGAATTTTAAGTGTCCCCCAGATCTGCTACCTAGTTGGTCCCTCATGAATGTAAGAAGGGAAATTTCAATGAACTTGCTGAACTTGTGAGCAGAGCATGGGGGGAGGCGCACCTGGCCTAGCTCCCTCAATCTCTCGCCCCTCATCACTGCCAGTTCCCAGGGTTAAAGGTGGCACTCAGTAGCCCTGCATCTGCCACTTCATTTTAACCATTAAGCTTTGAGGGTCTGAAAGTTTACAACAGAATTCTGAAATCAATGCTCATTTTGTCAGGCAGTGTCTCTTAAGAGACGCTATGTTCCACCGTGGTTCAACAAGGGATCTAAACAACAGATGGTAAATGACAGCTGTTCTTTACTTGCAGTCCCTGGAGGCCTAAGACCAGTGTGCAAGATGGCTGACAACTCATGGCAGCTTGCAGTCCTCTTCTGAGTCCTCATTCAGAAAGAGGGAACAGTGCTGTGGTCTCTTCTTACCAGGGTACTAACCCCACCCGAACAGGGCTCACCCTCCTGGTCTCATCTAACCATATCAGCTCCAAAGACCATCACATTGGAGGGTGGGGCTTAAACACAGGAATTTTGAAGGAACAAAATACATTCAAAAACAGATCTCAGCACTGGGTCCAATCTGGAACCTGACAAGTTACGAAGACATACCTCTGTGTGTCCAACAGCTCTAACAACAGATAACCTCTACAAGGGTTGAACCCCTGAGCTTGCTGACCTAATGGACCAACTGACTACAACACCACCCAGTTCTGAAACCACCTCTGTGAGGGTCCGTTAGCTTCCCACCCTCCCTTCTTTTGCTAAAGATGACTGCTGCTACGTAGCCCAGGTTGGCCATAAATTCTCTAATCCCGTTTTGGCTTCCCAAGTGCTGGGATTACAGGTGTGCACCACTGTGCCTGGCATCCTTGTGCCATCTCTTAGGCCTCTTCAAGGGAGGCCAGAAGAAGCCTAAGCAGCAGGAGAAGAACAGAGAGACCCCACTTCTCTGCAGCTTACACTGAGTACGCTTGAGACAATATGAAGAAATCTGAGAATGAAGTGTTTCAGCCCAACAACACAGCAAAGCAGGAGATGAGCACTGTGCCGGCTCAAATATAAACACCAGAGCTCCACCAGCCTCCTCCTGTCCCATGAAGCAAAGCAGGGAGATCCTAGGAGAGGAGGTGCCCATCAACCCACACCGAGGCCAACCCCTCAGCAGTTTCTTTATCTTTCCTCTTTCCTCAGTTGGATCTTTCAGAGACCTAAGAGAACAGCACTTTATTTCAGGACAGGCCAGCTTTGTGTTCCAGTAAGAAGAGTCTATGAACCAAGCAATGCCCAGATTAACTGTCTGTGTTCCAAACAGCTGTGATCTGTGTCCCCAGCCAAGCACAGCCTCAGGGTCTGAGGAGAAAAACCAAAGCTCAGTGCTGTTCTGTTCCCTCTCATTTTGAATAAATGTCTTTTACTTAACCCATCAATCTAAACTCAGTCCTGTTTTATGATTTTTCTGTGTCCCTTTAGAACGTAACCCTGTGCATGCTTCTGGCAAGTCCTTCTTCCCCAAGGTTGTGACCCACTTCTATAACCCCCAGGACACAGGTTACAGCCACTAAGCTGGCCTCCTGTCCCTACACAGCCTGGAACGGACTCAGATGATACTGCCTTTGTTCTGTCCTCTGGCTCCTAACACCCTTGGCATTTCTTCATTTAGTGTGTTATGTGCTATTCAGCCAGAAAAATGCCAGGAGCAAGATGGTGACCTGCCTGAGCAGCTCTCTGTGGAGACTCTTAAGGCAGAGGCGATGCCTGCTGGGGAAAAGGCTGATGTCAGCTCTCCAGCACAGCTCCCTGCTAGGATAAGGCGGCCTTTGTTTTCAGCTCAACTGTGAAAATGAGAAAATGCCTCCAGCCTGACAAACAAGGAACCCACACAACCCAGGTCAGGCCTGTGACCTTTACTTAAAGGTACCACACTTCATTAGCAAAGGCTGTCCGCAGAACCCAGGGGAGTGTGGTTACAATCACCCAGGTCACTGTTAAAAATCAGCTACGTGTCCAGCATAGTTCAGGCCAGTTCCCAGCTCTTGCTGAAGTGTGAAAGGCACAGTTAATCTTGGACAAAGCAGCTCTGAGATTACACTTCTCTGTCAAACACATGTAAGTGGGAGGGGATTTAAACAAAGAAAATCCCAATTTAGCAGTATCTTAGTTTCTGACTTACTGTTTAGGGTAACTGAGATTGAGGCTGTAAAATAGCCCCTTAAATCTCCAGGACACTCCCAGGGATACTGGTCAGACTACATAAAGCACAGGACAACATGAGCATGGCTGTGACCCATTTCAAGTATGGACATCCAGGGAAGCTATGGCAAAGGGATAAGACACACAATTTGAAAGGTTCCATGAAGAAGCCTTTGATTAACAATTCATTTAAAAAATTAATTACATTTATTATTTGTTTATAAATAACATTTATGTGCCTGCACATACACACATGAAATAAAGGAATCTTCTTAGACACTTAAAGCAAATGGTACATGCCTTTAATCCCAGAACTCAAAAAGAGGCAGAGGCAGAGGCAGAGGCAGAGGCAGAGGCAGAGGCAGAGGCAGAGGCAGAGGCAGAGGCAGAGGCAGAGGCAGAGGCAGGCAGATCTCTGTTGAGTTCCAGGCCAGTCTGGTGGTCTACAGAGCTAGTTCTAGGACAGCCAGGGCTACAAAGAGAAACCCTATGAGTGTGTGGAAGTGGGGGGGGGGGGCTCATTTTATTTTGTTTTATTTTATGAGACAGGGTCTGAAGAATTCCAGGCTGGCATTGAATTCACTATATAACCAAGCATGACCTTGAACTTCCAGGGATTATAAGCATACAGCATGTCTGGGGAGAGAACCCATGGCTTCATTAGCAGTAGGCAAGCACCCTACCAACTGAACTATGTCACCTTCCAGCACATTAAAACAGATTGTAAGATACTTTGTTTTAAATCTTTGAATCAAAGGTTACTACTGGTTTGTCCTATTAATTTAAAATTCAGTTAGAAATTTTAAGTAAGAATTTAAATAATTAAAAATGTGCTTTCCTGGATTATAGAAAACGCTGTCTGGGACTGGGGGTGCGGCTCCAGTCTGGCAGGCATAAATAAGGCTCTGAGCTCCAGTCTCAGAACTGCAAACTGACTTTTTTTTTTTCTTTTTAAAGAAAAACAGGACATGGAGATGGTTTGGTGGGTAAAGTGCTTGGTCTCAGGCATGAGGACCAGAGTTTGGATCCCCGTACCCACATAAAAAAACTGGGAGTAGCAATCTGTGCCTACAACCTCAGTTCTGGGGAAGCAGAGGCAGAAGGATTCCTTGAGCTTGCTGGCCAGCCAATGTAGCCAACTGGTAAGGCTCCAGGTTCAGTGAGAGACTCTGCAAAGAAACAGAGGGAGGGAGGGAAGAGAAAGAGAGAAGAACCCTCTTGTTCCTTGTTTGTTCTTACAAGATTCTTTTCCATCCAAAGATGCAATTTCGGGCTTGTATGCAAGCAGCTAGAGGGACAGCCTCTCTCTTTCCACAGTCCCTGCAAGGACCATCCCTGGACAATGAGTACTGTTCATTTCTGCCAGCCCCTCAGTACCACATGCCCCTCCTACATATGCTAAATGAACAGTTGTCACCCCTCAACCTCAAAGTAGCGGCAATTATGTTTTGATGTACTGAAACTTAAGACTGTCTAAAAGTACAACTGAGACTCAAGCATGTGCCATCGGTACCACTCACTGTAAGGCTGTTTCTAGGGGTGGTGGGTGGGAAAGTCTGTTGTGTGGGAAAGCCTGTCACTACTATCACCAGAGGGGGGCCCTCAACCAAGTTACAGAGGCCCCATGCTGATGTCTGAAAAGGGGAACAGAAGGAACACTGACATTCCAGAACAAGGTTCATACCCATGGAATGGCTGTGGGTGGCACACAGTAAGCACTCAATGGCTACTGCCACAGAGAAGCCTTCTCTAGCAGTGGCCATCGTGCTCAGTGACAGGATGTCCATGCCCTCAACAGTGCACCTCAGCACACCAGCTGTCCCTTGCTGGCTCACTGCTTCTCTCGTAGACCCAATTGAGCAAAGTTAAGGAAGCAACATCGGTCAGCCCAACTGCTCAGTCGCCTCTGAGTTCAGTTTTAATCTGAGACGTGGGATGGTTTCCTTGGCTTTTCAAAGCTCATAAAATAAACATCTCTTGGTAGTACACATCGGGACCTAAGGGACTCAGGAAACAAGAAGCAGGACTACCTTGGGGGAATAAGACAGTGTGTACAGTGAGCCTATGTGGGACAGTAAGAACCATGGGCACTGTAAAGAAGGTGCCACCAGCACAAACAAACCCACAAGAAACCACAGACCCCATCAGAGCCAGTGATCAACTTCTCCCATCAGATGCCCAATGCTTCTGTAATAAACAAACAAACAACAACAACAACAACAAAACCCAGCTCAAATAAGCTAGCAGGTAGGAAGGGAGGGAAGTGGATAGACAGACAGGGAGAAGCCCATCTATGCTAAAGGCTAACGTTCACTGCCAAGACAGTATAGTTCATCTAGCACAGGGCTAGCCTTGGGTAAGTACTCCATAAATATTCCTGTCCCCTCCCAGGTAGCTAATTCAACAGTTCACCTGTACACCTTCTGTAACCATACAGATGAAATGAGCATTGCTTATTGTAGCTATGGCCTGGTCAGCACAGAACCTTGCCCAGGGCCCAGTCAAGCCCAGTTGCGTGGTACCAGCTGCTGGCTCTCAGCTTCCCAGGCAGCATTACTCTGTAAGGGCTGTACTCATGGGATTAACTAGGGCACTTGGGAATGTGAGGGTCCTGGACTGACATGTGGCTATGAACATGGACAGGACACTGGTGTGAAGGGTTACTACCACACGCTGTTGCACGAAAGTGCCGATGCCTACGTGAGCCGAAGAACCACATGGCTTCAGTGTAAGGAAAAGGGTTGTGAAAACTCACACTCTTGCTAGCAGAAGGCTGGTGACTCATGGGGGAGGGGGGCAGCACACACTTTACCCAAGTGCACTTTTTTTTTTTCTAAAACCTTTATTCTTCAGTAATTAGAGCTATTCATTTACTATATACTATGTGCCAGGAACTTTGCCCATAAAGCTAGTGTTTTCAGAGAATTAAGGATGGATTTTTTTTTTTTTTAATGTACATTAGTGTTTTGCCATGGGTGTCAGGTCCCCTGGAACTGGAGTTACAGACAGTTGTGAACTGCCATGTGGGTGCTGGGAATCGAACTTGGGTCCTCTGGGAAGAGCAGTCAGTGCTCTTAATCACTGATTCATCTCTCCAGTCCTCAAAGTGTATTTTCTAATATTGTTTCCCTGCTATTACTACAAGCAGGTTAACATCTTAAAGATTAGATAAAGTGGGAGCCAGGCATTGGTGGAGCATGCCTTTAATCCCAGCACTCGGGAGGCAGAGGCAGATCTCTGAGTTAGAGGCCAGGCTGGTTTATAGAGCAAGTTCTAGGATAACTAGAGCTAAACAGAGAAACACTGTCTCACCAAAAAAAAAAAAAAAAAAAAAAAAAAAAAAAAGACAAAATAAAAATCAACAAAGGTAAGGGGGAAAAATCTAAACATTAACAAATAATTGAAACAGGGCTGGTCAGGAAGAGGCAACAATGTATATAGTCACAGGAACATGAAAAGAGACCTGCAACCATATCAAACGCCTTGTTAGGGTTCTTCTCAGAGTGGCAGGTATAGGCAGAGCAACCTGGAAGCACACACTGCGGGGCTGGCCTGTAGGGTGAGCTGGGATCTGAAGGGTGATTCTCACTTGGGGAGAAGCATTAGATGAGGGATGGGAGGAAAGGGAGAACTCTGTAGGGCGGGACGAGAACAGCAATACTGCACAGGAACTCAGAACTCTCCAGTGCTAGGCAGGGACCCCTGAGAAGACGGCCACGCTCTAGGGCTGGCTGCCCACAATAAACACTGCTGGTCATGGTGGCTCCTGAACTTAAAATGTAGCTTGGGCAACAGAGAACATGAACTCTCAATTTTTCTTAATTTAACTTTTTACTTTGTGGCGCTGGGGACGGAAACAAATGCTCAGCCACTAAGCCACACCCCCTACCCCCAAATTGTTTCTTGTTTCTAAGTTTGTATCACAGACTGTAGCTAGTTGCCCACAGTATCAGAGGACTCAGGAGACACCATAGTAAGAATAAATCACCATGTGACACATAGTACCCAGTGCTGGGCTTGTGACCACCGCTCTCCATTAAGAGGAACCAGAGTTTTCTACACAGGTGGCCGTAAAACCAGGGTAATGGGCAAGTAGTCTAGAAACAGGAGCTAAGTAGAGTATTCAACAGTAGTGGAGGCCTGAATCGGGGTCAGAAAGCAAAGGAGGGGCTAAAGGAGAACACATGGGTCAGTGTATTAAGCAAAAAGAAGAAAAGTGGACACTTCCTTCCCCACAAGACAGCCACACCAAAGCCACTCACTGACCCTTCCGCAATCCCACCCCCACCCAGCTCCTCCCAACTCCCCAGCAGCCATCCTCTCAGCCCTTCTCTTAACAAACAACTGTCTTCCTGGGGTCACCAGTCTGGTGAGAAAATTAACTGGATTCAAATGACTCAGGTGACAAGGGACCAAGTGCTGGAGGAGTCACTAGGGGGAAACACCCAATGTCAATCTCTGGCCTCCACACATACCTACATGTGTGTGCACCTGCACCCATCCATATGAATGCATACATACGAACATGCACACAGAGTTTATGATATGTGTATTTTAATACACTAAAAAAAAAGGGGGGGGGAGCCTCTTAGCTATCAGGAGCCCGGAGAGTCTGACAGAATGACTGGGCACACTTTCTACTTTCCTTAAAATTCCCATAACGATACTAATTGGGAGCTGCCCACCAAATCTGATGTTTCTCATTTCGCCAGTGCTGTGGGATAAGCAGAGGACCTTGTACACCGAGGCAGAATCTGCCATGCACGGAGCAGCACTCCCAGCCCTCACAATACTACCGTGTAGGCTTAAAGCTATTTAGAGTGTCATCATAGACCAGTATTTCAAGCTCTTGTTTTTAATCACCAAGAAGTTACAAAACTATTTTTCAAGTGTTTTAACACTCTAACATTGATAACTACAGTCAGGTGTGGTGGTACTTGTCTATAATCCCTGTACTGGGGAGGCAGAGGCAGGAGGATTAGAAGTTCAAGGCTAGCCATCGCTATCTAGTGAGTTCAAGGATGGTCTGGACCATATAAGATCCAGCCTCAAAGAAACAAAGAAAGTGGAGCACTGACTCCACCAGGCTTACTGAACTAAGTGTTTAAAGAACCTAACAAGAAAGCATAATCACTGCCTTGTGGGGCATAAAGGTGGTGGCATCTGAACCAGGGCACCCAAAGACACACACACATTCTCCAACACCCAACACCACTCTCTCTTGTCCTCTGCTGTCATCACAGCCAGTATCTGAAAACTGAGGCTATTAATGATAAAAGCTATAGTTTCCACTTCCACCGAGTGCATCTTTATCTGTTTTAACCCTGCGATTCTCTATCTGCTAACCTGCTCATTGCCACCTTACAGTAAGGACACTGGGTCTGGAAGAACCAGGACCATACCTCAACAACTTACCAGTCACAGAATGAGGACTTCAGCTAGAGCATATCCCCAACCTGCCTCTTCTTCCCCTCCCCTCCCTTCAAAAAAGAAAACAAAGAATCAAAAGTCTCTCATTTGGGTTTGGGAAATTTGGATGGAAGAGAATGAGAGCCTCTAATAATACAAGAACGGACGCCAGACATCTCAGCAATGAGCAGCCATCTGAGCCCCGCCCCTGCAGTGAGAGAGAGAGGGCGCTGTTTTGCACAAGCCTCCGCTGCCGGATTCCTGAGTGTAGCAAATTCCAGGCTCCAGACTGCAGGCTCAGCCTCTGACTAACACTACAGTGATTTATTTGAGGATAAATACCTCTGTCAGTGTCTCATGACTGAACACAGCAGACCAGGCAGATTGGCATGCATGGAATGTGAGGATGAGGGTTGAGGCAGCAGAGGCCAGGGCCATCTCCAGCTGCAGACCGCTGGCCACAGGAGGGGCCCTGGGCTGCACCTGCTGCCAGTGCCACTGAGCCCTGTCTGTGGGGCAATTCCAGTGATTACAAACCACTCATTTGCACCTGGGGACACGGACTGACTACACAACTGCCACAGCTCAGACATCCAGGGCTCACCAAGTCCTGCAAATGCAAAATGGCATTCGCTGCTTAGCCAGGGCTAGATAGATTACGGCAGATTCAGAGAACTTCAGCTTAAGCCCCTTCATGTTGAAATGGGTTTAGGAGATGGGCTGGAGAGATGGCTCAGCAATTAAGAGCACTGGTTGCTCTTTCAGAAGACCCAGGTCCAATTCCCAGCATCCATATGGCAGCTCACAATTGTCTGAAACTCCAGTTCCAGTGAATCTGACACCTTCATACTGACATACATTCGGGCACAATACCAATGCACATAAAAATAAATAAAATCTTAACAGGAAAGGAAGGAAGGAAGGAGGGAAGGAAGGAAGGAAGGAAGGAAGGAAGGAAGGAAGGAAGGAAGGAAGGAAGGATGAGGGACAGAGAGGACACTAAAGCACGCCAATGCCAATCAAGGATCAGAATTACAGTCTCCTGACACCAAGAGAGGCTCTCTTACCATGGCTCCAAGGTAATTCCAGCTGTGACCAGCCACAGGTGCAAAGGAGTGCTCCCTAGGCCACAGTACTGGATGGACACACGCACGCACGCACGCACGCACGCACGCACGCACGGCTTCATAGGTACTCACATCGTTTCTTGGGTGTGTAAAGACAGACAACACTATCAATTTGAATAATGTCCAGGAGAGTGCACCAAACCAGGTTTTCCAGACCATGCCCACAGGAGGTCTTAAGGGCTGCTGGCCTCCAAGAGGGAGAAATTGTAGGAGTTGAAAGGAAGTAAGATTTCATCTCTGGACCAGTTACTAAAGTCAGCTTGACACCTTCCTGGCATATGACCACCACCTATCTTTTATAAACAATGTCCTTTATCAATAACTCATGAAAGCGTAATGACAATATGGGCAGAAAGGTGAAAGAAAACAAAGCCCAGCCTAGAGCAAGCATGAGCCCAAAGGGGCAGAACTTACAGGTGGGGGCTGAAGATACGGCTCATCTTGGAGACATGATCATTTTCACAGTCGAGGTCCTTGTCCCCGGGTTCCATGCTGAATTTCCTCTTGCTAGGGCTGATGGGGGGTGGGCCTGTGCGGTGACTGCTGAGAGCAGAGGCCACTGGGAGGGTCTGCATTCTGGGTTCTCCCCTGAGAGAAGCTTCACCTACACAAAGAGAATGGGGATGTTATTACCAGCAAGAAAAGCACCCCCATTGTGGTCTCCGAGGTCCCCTAGCTCCCTGGCCCCCCGCCCACCCCTTGCAAAACTTCTCTCTGTGGAAAGTTTTGGCAATACAGCAGGCAGCCTGCCATTCTCAGAACATGGTCTGGGCATACAGCCACTGCCAAGCAGGGGACATTTGACAACAACGAGATTTGCCAGCACTAACTCTTTAGGGTAGAGTTTAAATTGAAAAGTTGCTATAAACAGCCGAGAGGGGAAAACTGATTGTGAGCAATCCCCAAAGGGAAATTAAAACTAGGAAGGTCCTTTGAGTCTCAGGAATTCAACCTTACACCTTTAAGAAAGTGCATGAAACCATTGTTCACAGGCTAATTTTGCTGTTTATATTTACATTTTTTAAAAGTGTGTGTGTGTGTGTGTGTGTGTGTGTGTGTGTGTGTGTATGTGTACACAATGCCCATGGAGGCCAGAATAGGCTGTTGAATCCCCTGGTGTTGGAGTTACAGGCAGTTGTGAGCTGCCCAACATGGGTGCTGGGAACAGAACCCAGGACCTCTGGAAGAGCAGCAAGTACTCTTAACCACTGAGCCCTCTCCAGTCCCAAGTAGCAACTCTCAAAATGTGTTTCACAGCTAGGCACTCACAAGGGCTCCGTCAAAGATCTTCTTTGACAGGTCTGACTTTCTGGGCTGTTGTCAGGGGCTTTGAGCTGAGAGATAAATTTATGCCTGGTTGTGAATCAAGACAAACAGGGCTTTTCAAATACTAAGGGGTTTGTATCTTCTAAAATTTATAACAAGAGTTATAATTACTTTGAGTGGGCAGGCTAACTTTCACACAGAGAAACCCTTCTGTTGGGCAGTACACATTGGCTTCTGGGGCCTGACCAACCTTATTTCCACCGGTCACAAGTAAGAGTCATACTAGCATGAAGTCAACTTCATCTGAGGCACTGTGGTACCCAAGAAAAGCCACCTTTGTGACCACTCACTTCCTTTCAGATCATCACTAATGTGTGGCCGTCAAACAGGCGTCACAAGCGACAAATGCGATTTTGTTAGGGGGAAGGAGGGAGGGAAAGGCCTTCTGCGTACCCACCAGGAAAAACAAAAACCCTGCCAGTTTAGAAAGCAAGATATAAACTTGCAAATATACAGTGACCTGTAATACACCCCTGGCAGGATTTCTTGTAAGGCTTCTGGCCACAGGGCAAACTGGAACTTTCCATATTGTACAGAGTAGCTCAACAGGAACTCTTGAACATGCCTGCCACTCTCATAGACTCTGGCTGATTTGGGTGGGCCTCAGTTTCCTTTCTGCTAACTTTTGGTGTCAGAAAACAAAGTTAAGCAGTGTCCTTCCTCAGACCTTGAGAAGGTGCAAGCTCCCCCCCCCCCTTGCCTCTTGCTCCTTCCCCAGCCCTGTTTCTTCCTTTATAGAGCAGAGCTGTCCCTTTAAGACTCTGGTGAGCAGACGAAGAACCCCATGGGACCCCAGGAAGTATTACTACCCCTTCAAATCAACCTACATAAAACAGCCTACACTGTCCACACTCTGTGCCCAGTGTTTCCCAACACCCCTGGCAGGGGCCAAGGAGTGGGGAGGACACAGGCTCAGCCCAGACCCCAGAGTTTCAGGAGCCATTTCATCAGCTGCCTGCTGGGGCAACAGACATCGCTATGGAAACAATCACCACAGCAACAAGTTCCAAGGGGTCCAAAAAAGGAGCAGTCATTCAGGACAGCAGCTATAGGGCCTCAGGACAGAAGCTACCGAGAGGCCCCATCACTTGGGAAGTCACCCACAGAGAGGCCAGTCACCCAGTGGGGGAGAAAGCACTGGCTCCATGCCTCGAGGCTGTGACAGCCTTTAAAGGATGGTGTGTTTGATCCATTTGAAGTTCACACAGGAATGAGCTTCAGAGGCAGCCAGAGGATTTTCCAGGAACGAAGTGGGGACTAAGGACCCTGAAGGAACTGCAGAGTCCCCTGCAAATGAGGGTAGATGAGGTAACACTTGACCAGGGTGAAGTGAATTGAATGGTTTGCTCAGGTGAGCTGCAGACAGGAAGCATGTCTTCTGCTTATCAGACCAACACCTCCATAACTTGAAGCTAAAGGGCAACAATCCTCAATAGTGACCGGACTGGTCCTTTTTGCTCATCTTTTGGTCCACTCTCCCACACCCAGGAGAAGCTGTGCAATGCTTATATTTAACAGCTCAATTGCTATACTCTTCTATGTGGCAGAGGAGGGTTTGAATGATTTCAGCAGGGGCTGGAGGCAGAGCACCTGCATAGGACACATGAGACCCCGAGTTCCATCCCTAGCACTCACTATTCCTAAAGAAAAACTCCAGCCACATGCAAATGCAATCTATATAATTGCTACTTCCACTCGCGGCAGAAGCAGAAGCACTCCTTAAACATTGTCCCCCGATTAAAAAATAAGCAAAATTTCTTTTGGCCAAGGGTTTCATGAGTATCAGCATATATTTATTTTAAGGAAAAAATTAAGAGGAAGGAAAGGGCTGAAGGCTAAGCACTGCCCTAGGGCACACAAGGCCCCGGACCGTCGCTAGCACTGCATGCACAAATGTGCATGAACAGGGAAGGAGAAAGACACGGCCGTGTCATGAGCAGTCACATCAAAGGCACATTGGAACATACGGGCAGGAGGAGACCAGCGTACAGCCTCATCTGAAATTCTGCACCTGAGGGACTCTGAGACTCCACTTTCTGGACACAGTGACAATGGCTACTGCTTTCTCACCTTTTTCAGTCAACAAAACATAGACCTTAACTTTCAAAACAGCAGTGTGTATTCGCTCACTTGCTTGCTGGTTGAGACGGGGTCTCACCGTGTGGCCCAGGCTGGCCTCAAACTCATCTTCTTCCTGTCATAGCCTCAACTGGGATTACAGGAGTGTGCCACCACAGCCAGATGTGCCAGCTTTCAACAACAAACCTTCAACTTGCCCCATAGTTTATTGTTCTCCTTCCCTTCCCCCACAGCCCTGCGCCATGTTTGAACCTAAAGTCAAAACATCAAACCACACCCCCCACACACCAGCCACTTGGCAGCTGTCTCCAGTCTGACCACAGCCATGGTGACCAGGCTGATGTCACTGTCTCGGTGGGAGGGAAGGCACCCCAGTACAAGATCTGCCCTTCAACATTGCACAACTCTCTCATAGGCCCAGGGCCGTGTGGGGTGGGGGCCCAGGCAGCTGAGGCACATTTATTTTCTTTTAAATAATGAATCTCCATCACAGAGATGAACAGCTGGGGAAAAGGTACAGTGAAATCGGCCTCTCTTCAACAGTTCAGCTGTGGCATCCTGTTCACTTTTTTGTTTTTGAAAGAAGGGCTGTTGGGCAACTCAGTGAGCAGAACCATGCCAGCCAGTAAAGATAAAAGATGTGACACACTGTCGGGCCTAGCACAAGGCTGGCCCACACTTCTACAGCTCAGTGACCAAGCCCTTGTCCTCCAGCCCTCCACTTGTAACAAAAAGCACCTTTCATATTGCTGCTCAGAGCCTCAGCCCCCAGTGTTCAGAGCCAGATCTCAGAACCAGGAGGCTGAGCCTTCCCAGCCAGCCAAGCCATTGTGGCCATGTAGGATCCAGCCCTGAGCAGGCCTCGGTTGCTGAGCTACATTGAGACCACCTGCAGAAATTACCACCTGTATAGCAGGCCACAGGGGACCTGACAGACCGACACAGGCATCATGTCAACAAGATGGCCCATCTCTTGAGCCTCAGCTGGATGGAGAGCCTGGTGGCCTGGCTGAGCTGAGGGCAGCCTATAGCACTGAGGCCACTTTCAGACAAGGACCACCCAGGCCAGGAGGAGAAAAATGGGCCCCCTACCGAAGCACCAGGAAAAGCAGAGATGCACACCATACCCCAAACCCAGATGCACCAAGCTCAAGAAGCATGGAACCATGAGGGCTCTGAGCCCTAGACTTCTCAGAGACTCTCTGGCTGTCTGCAGATGGAGGAGAAGGGTAGAGTTCAGACTCCATTCAGAAGTTAGTAATAGAGGAACTCCAGGTGTGACCTGGTCCCACAGAGCATTGCTGGTCCAGAAAATGTCCACAGTCTCACTCTGTTTTAAGTATCTAAAATTTCACAAAGGATAGAAGACAACAGTGTTTGTTTTTGTTTAATCTCAACAAGGGGAAGGAGAGATTGTGGCACTGTGGTTAAGAGCACTTCCTGTTCTTCCAGAGTTCAGTTCCCAAAACCCATGTTGGGTGGCTCACAACCACCTGTAACTTCAGGTCCAAGAGATAAGATGCCCTCTTCTGGCCTCTTCAGGCACTGCATGTACACACACACACACACACACACACACACACACACACACACACACACACACACACAGCATCAAAAATCTTAAAAAAAAAAAAAAAAACAGAAATGAGACTTATAGTTCTCAACATCCATTGCACTAAAGTCATCTTTAAACACCAAGGAGAAAGGTTAATATCAAAAGGTACTAAAATTCCCTGAATACAGAGCTG
Organism: Cricetulus griseus; assembly: GCF_003668045.3. Lineage (NCBI taxonomy): Eukaryota > Metazoa > Chordata > Mammalia > Rodentia > Cricetidae > Cricetulus > Cricetulus griseus. The sequence goes on along the minus strand of NC_048601.1, from coordinate 29,948,109 downwards.
CTGCTACACTCATACCCAGACACTGCCATTAGCTGAGGCAACAAGTCCATACTATGTAAAACTATCTGTAGTCCCTGGAGTGACGATAACGACCTTGCCCTCTCCTTTATACCAGTGACTCCAGAAGTGCATAACGGTGTGTCTTGGGTGGGACTGCCACCAAGAGGCTCTTAATGTCCTCTCTGTTACTGTACCACAAAGGGAGGTCCCCCATGGAAACATGGTAGCATGAACATGTAGAAAAGGCTGTCTAGGGCAGAGCTTGCTTGCATTCTAGTTTGTGTGTGTGTGTGTGTGTGTGTGTGTGTGTGTGTGTGTGTACAAATGACTGACTGCCAAGCACATGCATTCAGCTGCCTATAGAGGCTAGAAGAGCCATCAGATTCCTGGGACCAGCGTTACACGGTCATGAGCCACCTGGCCTGGGTGCTAGGAACAGAACTCCAGTCCTCTGCAAGAGCAGTTAGTGCTATAACCATTGGCCCATTTCTGCAGCCCTAGAATTTTTTAGACTTTTCACTCACACACTCTTTTGGTCCAAGAAACTTTTACATGACCCAAGTATATGCATGTATAAATTAAGTATAAAAATCAAATACTTATGGATAGTGATCATTAAGAAATGTATTGTAAACCAAGCATGGGGGTGCACACCTTTAATCCTAGTGCTCAGGAGGCAGAGGCAGATGGATGTCTGAGAGTTTGAGGCCATCCTGATCTACAAAAAGAGTTCCAGGACTACACAGAGAAATCCTGTCTTAAACAACACCCCCCCACAAAATGTAGAACAATTCTTTGGCATCCATATTCTACCATTTATTAAAAATGAAAGTAAGTTGCACACTAACGGGATGGATGTACCTCTCATTTAAATTAAATCTTGACTGACTATTCTTCAGCATCTTTTGGGGTTGATCAGTATTTTCATTTTATAATCTCAGCGCTGAGAATGTGCTGTTTTGCATAAATATGTAGTACAAAATGGAGCCGGGTGTTGGTGGTGCATGCCTTTAATCCCAGCACTCAGGAGGCAGAAGAGGCAGAGGATCTCTGTGAGTTCAGGGCCAGCCTGGCCTACAGAGCAAGTTCCAGAACAGCCAGGATTACAGAGAGATACTCTTGTCTCAAAAACAAACAAAAAAGATGGAAAAGAGAAAAGTTTGTTTGGAGCCACTTCAGAAAGTGTTAGAAACTCTGTCCAAATCCCAAATTAATTTTATTGAACTATTTTACATAAAATTCAAGTCAGTAATTCAAGCAGGAGCTAATGGCAGAGAGATAGTAATTTTAAAAATATATAATTTTTCATTTTATGTATATGGGCGCTTTGTGTCTGTGCCCCATGTGCGTGCAGTGCCCATGGAGGCCAGAAAGGGTGTGGGATGGGGATTGGACTCTGGTCCTCTGCAGGAAAGAGAAGTACACACTTCTAACCACTGAGCTGTCTCTCTAGCCGAGATACTACTTTAATACATGCTAAAGAATGATGGCAGGAAAATGTTAAAAATTTTTGTTTTCTGTAATTAGTTCCCACAAGAGCAGAAATCTTGGTATGTGTAGTAAGAAGCCTAAGGACCCTAACAATCAGACTGAGCCAAGATGTCTTCCAGAACTTGCTGACCTTATGCATGTGTGATGGAATATGCTCATTGTATGCTCAGAACCAAGGTTCTGAATTCACATGATGTGATGTGGATAAGCATAACCAGAGACACCTCAAAGTCTGCATGCTTTAGGTTTGTTTTGGGTCACCATGCATGCACAAACCTTTAATGGTTACTAAACTTTCCCACCCTCAAGCTCAGTTCCGTACTGAGTTACAATCCAGTTTACAAAACTGGAGTGGAGTCTAGCCCTAAAACTGAGTTTGGGCTTCATAAATCTTAACCGGATTCAAAATAACCAAACACCTGTTGACGCCTCTGCTTTTCAATCCTCGCTTCTTCTATCATCCGGGTCCTCCCTTCCCTGCTCAGAGCGTCCTTGGTAGAGTGAGGCAGTGGAGTGCCCTGGTGGACAAGTCTGTTTGGGACTTTCTGCAAAGAACATTTGGCAGTGGTACAATGTATCATGTATCCAGCCATGGCCACAAGTGCCAACAAGACAAAGGTGGCTCAGGACCCTTCAATATCAGTACACTGAGCCTTCCTCAACAGAGGAGGCTCTGTGACCATCGGTAACCTTTTCTATCTAGACTGGCTTGCACGTCCACACTGGTAACATATTGCTGATTATGAGGAGGGGAACTAAGGAAGAAAACTATCTGCAGAAGGTTCTGGAGTCAGACTCCATTTCCCAATGTTTACAAAGTGCTACTGAATGGGTATAAGCAGCAAAGCCCTTCTCAGACCTCTTCTCCACAAGAGCTGGCTTCTGAGGGTCAGGACGTACCATGGTCAGGTGGAGAGGAAACACTACGGCCTTCTCTAATTGTCAGTGTTTTGTTGAAATGCCACAGAGCTGCTCAGCAAGCCCTTCTACCACACACAAAGGCCTAGGCTAGCATCTGAGGTGGTTACAGGTCCTGGGAGGATGGCAACTTGAAGTACATCATTGACCACTGGGGGAAAACAGAGAGACTAGAAACCCAAACTTTCTTTTCTCCCATGTCCTGGGATGGGACAGTGACCAGCCAAATAGCACCTAACGTGAGTGTCACTGCACAGGTGGTCAGGCTGCCTCTGGGGCATTGGGCTTCTCATTCATCCTGGTCCAGAGACAAGGGCAAGTACAAAGTAGACTCTGAAATGGAGAAGTGTGGTCACAGTGGTCACTCCATTCCTTGGGCCTCCCTTTCTTCATTTCCCATGAGAATCTGAGAACTCAGAAAAAGCTTCCCTGCCTCAAATAGGTAGTCTACAGTGCTGTCAGCTGACACAGTCCCACTGAGGACAAGAGCATGGCACCAAGGAGCCCAGTGACAACACTAATTTCCGGCTCTGTTGGCTGCTTCTTCCAACTAACAGAAAAGGCCAGGGACACCCTGAGCATAAGCAGGGGTTAATGAGTACTCCAAGTGATCTCCAGAGCCAGTGGTGTGACCTGGGAATTCTCCACACCTGAGACAGAGACAATGTAAACCTATAGAGCCCCAAGGTTTGTCTCCCAAGGTTTCCAGGTTGGAAGATTGGCCCCCAGTATGACAGTGTTGAGAGGTGTGACCTTTGGCAAGCAAAGCCTAACAGGATCTCCACAAATCAGTGGAGAACATGCCTTCAGGATCCCAAAAATCTCTCTGAAGTCCTATTCAGTGATGTCATCTCCCCCTTGCATCCAATCCCACCAATACCAGGCTCTTTCCCTCCCCCCCAGCCCCCATAGTCTCCCTCATAGCTTCATGGCGGACACTTACGACATTCACACATACATGAAAATTTAGTGTCCACGTGAGAGAAAACATGCCATAATGATTTTTCTGAATGAGTTACTTCACTCTGCAGTCACTTCCAGACCTACCCATGTCTGCAAATTTCATTTTTCAAAGCTGAATAAAATTCTACCATGCATATGCCTGTCCTGTATCTACTCATCTATTGATGGACATCTAGGCTGGCTCCATTGTCCTGGCAACTGTGACTACAACAGCAATGAACATGAATATGTGTAAGTGTCTCTGTAATGAGGACACTTGTCCTTTGGGCATGCCTAGGGCAGTATAGCTGAGTCATATAGCAGGTCTAGTTTCAACCTTTTGGGAACGCTCTACATTGATTTCCATAGTGGTAGCAGCAGTTTGTACTCCCACCAGCACTAAATACAGTCCCTTTCCCCCTATGTCCTCTCCAGCATTTGTTGTCATTTGTTTTCTTGGTTTTAGCCATCCTGACTAAGATGAGATGGAATCTCAGAGTAGTTTTAATTCACATTTCTCCAACAGTGTTCAAGATGCTTAAACGTGTTTATTAGTGATTTGTGATTCTCTTTTTAAAAGCTACCTATCTAGTTCAGGACCCCATTTATTAATGGAGTTTTGGGGGTTTGATGGCAACTCTTTATATATTCTAGATACTAATCCCCTGCCTGGTGTTCAGCTGGCAAATAGGTCCCCCCCCCATTTCTGTCAGTTGCCCCTTCACTCGGCTGACATCCATCTTTTGCTGTGCAGAAGCCAATTATACACAATCCCACTTGTCAATCTTCAGGGTTATTTCCCAGGCTCTGGCTCATCCTGCCTAAATTTTAAAATGTTTCCCCCTAGAAGTAACTGCATAGTTTCTGAAAGTATCTTGGAATTAGTCCTACGTCACTAAATTCATCACCACTTTATCAAAAACAGCCTAAGAATGTCAGTGACACTCTCCTGCACAGCCGTGGCACCATCACCATCCACTTCTGTGGCAATTCAGGAAACCACATGAAACAGCACTCCTGGGTACTTCCCAGTGCAACTCTGCGCAGGATGTGACATTAAAAGACAACAAAAGGAAAACACACAGTGGGCCCTCCACCCTCCCTAGCCATGACCTACATTCAAACCAAGTGTGGATCTAAAGTATTTTTTTTTTTTTTTTTTTTTTTTTTTTAGAAACTGTAGCTACTGAAAATGCACAGAGTCCATTCACATCAGGACTCCAAACAAAACACCAGGCCAGCCACTCTCAAAGCACTGTGCTGGCACGTACTGCCATCCAGAACTGATTCCATCCAAGGAGTCCTAAAACTGCTCTCCTTTGGACATGGAGAGATGAAGGCCCAGCACAAGCTGGGGCTCGCTTACACTGTCTGGAATACAGCAAGTGATCATGACTTTTGTATGCTGAGTAAGTGGTCTACAGAGTTCAGGCAAATGAGTGACATACTGATCTCACCCTCCCCATCCTTACCCTCAGTCCTGGGCAGAAGTGTTCTAGAAAGTTTTTGTGTTGTTTTTGGTTTTTCGAGACAGGGTTTCTCTGTTTGACAGTCCTAGCTGTCCTGGAACTAACTCTGAAGACCAAGCTGGCGTCAAATTCACAGAGATTCACCTGTCTCTGCCTCTGCCTCTGCCTCTGCCTCAGCCCCTCATTCTCTCTCTATAAACTGAACAGACCTAGTTTCCATGTCAAGGGCTGTGTAAAGACTTCCCTGTGACCTGTAATGGCTCTTGCCTGTATCTCAGCATTTAGGAATTGAGGCAAAAGGACTGCTGCAGCGTGGACCACAGAGTAAGGGCAATGGCAGTCTAAGCCATACAACAAGGTCCTATGTCTTAAATAAAAATTTAAAAATAATAAAAAAATAAGAGTATGCTTCCTAGCTGGATAAAGCATTAAAATGTATAATGAAGATTTATATGAGGTGCAGACAACTAATTCCATGTATGAATAAGAATAAATATTTTCTATTAAGAATTAGGGGGCTGGAAATTGCTCTGTATGTAAAAGCAGCTGTCAGGAAAGAGCCTGATGGCTTGATCCTCAGATCCCACATAAAGGTGGAAGGCTTTAAAATGTCCTCTGATCTTCACACACATGTCATGGCACGCATATGTCACCCATATTTTACACACATATATACACAATAATAAGTAAAATCTTAAATAAAATAATTGTACAGTAGCGAGACGCCTCAGTAGGTAAAGTTGCTTGCTATCCAGCAATACAAGTCTGACTGCCCAAGTTCAATCCCTGGAACAAATATAAAAGTCGAGAAAGAGAAAAGACTATGTACAAACGTACACACACACACCATACACACACTGTACACACACACACACCGTACACACACACACTGTACACGATTAAAATATAATGGTGCAGAGTACAATAAAAAATCACACAAAGTTGTAATTTGGTGACTTGATGCTGGGGGTGAATGTAGGTTTCACACATGGTAGCCAAAGCTCCACCATAGAACTGTATTTGTGAGTTGTTTTTTGAAAGGATATAGATTATTTCCAAGAATTTAGTATTAATTCAAAGTTTACAATCATAAACTTCTATGCAAAATATACGTCTTAGGGAAGAGAATTTTATACATGCCACATCCTGTAACAATGGGCAATTCAATGATAAGCTAAAGAGTCTAGCATTGGAAAAGAAACACCGAGTATGGCGTGCACTTCCAGACACAATCTTCCCCAGCGTGCAGATAAGCTTTCCAGGAAGACATAAAGATCAGGGTGGGGGACGGGCAACTGCAACTTAAAACTGGGGGCCGGGGGGCTGGGGGTGGTGGTGGTAGGATGCAGTTGGCCCTTGGTTTCTCTCTACCCTCCACACTCAGGGCTCTTTTTCAGTTTACACTAGCGGCAAGCAAACGCTATCACTGAGAGGCCAGGAAGGGCCAGCTCCCCTTCCGTATATTTGCTTAAGATATGAAGGTTAAGTAGCCATTGTGCTCATAAAAGCCGGGCACTTTCAGGCCTATTTAAGGTCTCTGCTTACCTCCAAGTGACTAAGCCTGAAGCCAAAGACAGACGAAAACTGGGCTGATCAAAGGCCAGGCTGTCATTAAGTGAAAATGAGGGAAGATGAAAGGCTGGCGGCCACTTCAAAGGTCCAGAAATGAGCCCTGAGCGCACAGCAGAGGGCTGGAGCACAAGCACAAGCAGCTTAATGGACTGGATGACATTCCTGCAGCCACACATCTGCACCCTGGCCACACAAAGCACAAGTATAAGGACAAGCCTAGATTCCTGTGTTTTCTGCCTGGAAGGGAGAAAGGAGGGAAGTGCACTGCTTCCATGCCGGCAATTTCTTCTTAAAAAAAAAAAAAAAAACACTGAGATTCAATTACAGTTTGAAGAAGCTGGCATGTCAGAAGGTGCTCACGATTCCACCTCAGCAGTTTTCTGTAGGCCTTACGGTGTGTAGCTCAAGCCATGTCAACTCTGGGAAGTGGGTGGTTGTGGTCGGAAGTCTCCATCCCCAGCAGTCTGATAAGGAGTGCTGCCCTCGCCTGGGACTGCCCATCAGCTTTTGCACTAGAGCTGACACAGAGCATGAGAAAACTAAGCCGGCTGAGAGCTGCAGATACCTCCCACCCACCCTCAGCATCTCAGCCCCCAAGAGCTACAGATGCAGAAGTGTGATGGACCCTTAAATCCTCACACACTCTCATCCCTAAAACAGACTCCCTGGACTGACTTTAATACTCAAGTCTATCTTAACAGCAGTTCTGGCCATCCTAGAGGCTTTGCAGGAGATTGACAGGGACTAAGGGAAAATAAGACCCATGCTGAGGTTGCAAAGAAGAGAGCAGCCCACTGTGCCTGTAATGAAGACTCGGCCACAGGAAGCATCCAAACGCTGAGAGCTGTTAAGTGCTACAGTGGCTTGATGCGTGCATATTGACTTCATGAGTCCTGTCAGGCAAGCACTATTGGTCCGTCCACTTGTGATGAGGCAGGCTCTATTGCTACTTTCATTTCGAGTAAATGGAGACCAAAGCGGCTCAACAACATACCCAAGGTCACACATTCTGGATTAAGGAAAACCTGGAATGCCACCTAGGCCTGACTCAAAAGACCACATTTGCAATATGTGTGCCTCTCAGAGGGGTGTGACAGAGCAGGTCCCTGCCAGTGAACAGACCCTGCAAGCCAAAGGGTGCAGAGGCAACCATACCTTGTATGTGAACGTTTAGTCGCTGTGTTTCCTCACTCCTCTTGCTCCCAATCAAACCTGCCATTGTGAAAACTCTCTTACGTTCCCACTTAAGAGATGCCATTTATCTGGGCAGGTGGTGCATGTCTTTAATACCAGCACTTGGGAGGCAGAGGCAGGAGGATCTCAGTGAGCTCATGGCCAGCCTGCTCTACCCAGAGTTCCAGGACAGCCAGAGACATACTGTCTCAACACACATATCTCCAAAGAGGCGCCTTATGTGCTGAGCCTCAATTAAGAGTAACGACAGGGAGCCAATAAGAATGTCTGAGCCTGGCGTGACACTCATATGGTATGTGGCCATCTGTGAATCTGCCCTGTTGGCAGACTCCATCTGTAAGTCCACCTTTCTTCTCTCCTCATCCCCAGCCCACAACTATCCCCATGTGTGCAAGTATGCGGCGCACGCACACACACCATGCATGCTCTATAGAGATCTCAATGTTCAACATGAATGATGACAATCTTTCTCACTGAAACAGCCGATATTGGTGGTGAAATAAACAATGCCAGGCCATCTACTTCTTGAGAATAGGATAGCAGCACAGAGATCAGCTAAGTAAGAATGCCCTGAGCTAAGAATGACCTGACATCATCAGTAAGGTTGCTAATTAGTCAAGTACTGTAACATAAACAGACACATACACATAGAACATTCCAATTCTTACCGAATGGCTGAATACGTTCTATACCAAACATCTTAATTTTATAGTTGCTTTAATGAGAATCATATACCCGTTAAGGGAGCCAATGTAATGTGTCTTATGTATCCTCAAAGTTGTGCAATAACTAACATCATCTGGTTTTAGATTTTATTACTGTTTGTGTGTGAGTGTTCTGCCTGTGCACACGCTACCCATGTATGCAGTACTCACAGAAGCCAGAAGAGGGATCTACTGGAACTGTAGTTAAGATGGTTCTGGGTCACTATGTAAGTGCTGGGAACTAAGCCCAGGTCCCTTTGCAAAAGCAGCCAGTGCTCTTAACCACTGCCTGAGGCACCTCTCCAACCCTCTGGCTGTGTCCATGAGTGTTCAGAGTTCTATATATATTCTGAACAGTCCCTTTCTCAGACATCTGTGAAAACATTCTCCCATCCTGCAAGCTACCTTTTCCTTCATTACTAGTTATGCCGTCTTTACCTTAGGAGTAAAGAACTTTCCCATTATCCTACTGCCCCTGTTTCTTGACAGGTTAGTCACAGTGGCCATTTCTAAATTCCCACCACCTAATATTTGGGTGGTAAAACTTTGGATAATTAATGATAAAGACACCCCCCATAAATGTCCCCGCATCTCAGCCACCTTCCCAAAGCAGTCCTTCCTGGCAGTGCCACATCCCAGTGTCACTGACTGTCACACCTCAGTGTCACTGACTGCAGAAGCATACACTCTGCCAGCAGGATGGGGCTTGGGCTGGAGGGTGCTATGGATGCTACCATTGTCCCTAGAAAGCATGACTCAAGTGAAATGGACAATCAGCTCGACCCTTGAGGTTAACAGCATAGAGAGACTAGAGACCCAGAGAACTCATCATGTCATAGCAGAGCCTGTGGCTGCAAACCATTCACCCATTTAATTTGCCAGATGCTAATAGACTCTAGAGCATCCCAAAGCAAAACATTTCACTTTTGCCTTATTTCTTCATTAGTCCAATTCCCATGGACCTCATGTCACGGCTGCAACAATTTAGGAACATGGTAGCAGGGGAACTGTTTCAATAAGCATTGTCAGGGAGACTTTCAGGAAAAGCTGGCAGAGCGAATGCAGCTTCTGCAGTCAGTAACACTGAGGTGTGACAGTCAGTGACACAGGGATGTGGCACTGCCAGGAAGGATGGCCTCTGCAGTCCAAAGTGAGCTTTCTGATCCTAAGATTTTCTGAACACAGGAGCACTCAGTGTGACCATCTGCAAGGGGCAGACAGGCGAGTTCCTAAAGAGCTAGGGTCCAGTGAACTCAGAGTGACCATGACCTCAGCTCTCCTGTGTAAAGCCAAAATAGTTCTTGGTAAACTCTAACCAATTCATGGGTATTTTCTGCCTTTTTCCTTACAAAGCTTCTCTTCCATGCTTAGTGCAATGCTTTCCCAGGACCATCAGCAGAACTACCCAATAGGCTGGGGCTAGATGCATATTTCTATGCCTGACCCTAGTTCCCAGTTAAATATATTGCAGGGGCATCAAAATTCTGTGGTCAAGGCACTTCCAGGAGAGCCTGGCAGATTCATGCCACTGCCACTTTCAAACTGATCAATATTGGGATTGATCCTATCTGTATCCAACCTTCCAAACTGCCGAAGAGACACCTCAAGTAGCAATGGCAGAAGTGATGATGTGATATTTGATGCTTCAAAGCGTGGGATCCAGGCCTCTTATTACCTCATTAAACTGTAGCCCCAACTCCCCTGTGGAGTTACCATGACAGTTACCTCTGTATCAGACATTATTCTCATTGGTGTTTTTAAAATGCTTGCCTCTTAGCTGGATGCAGGGGCACACACCTTTAATCCTAGCACTCAGGAGGCAGAGGCAAGAGGATCTCTGTGAGTTTCAGGCCAGCCTGGTCTACACAGTAAGTTCCAGGACAGCCAGAGGTGCTAACACAGAGAAACACTGTCTCAAAAAAAAAAAAAAGTTTGCCTCTTATAAATAGAAACTTTACCTGGCTGACATCTCAGTTTCTCCACTTGAAACCTATCTTTGACATTAGATGCTTTCTATTTTGTGTAAGGAAAAACTGTCACCTATTTCCTGCAATTCATTCCCCCCCGAAACTCTGAACAAACCCCTAGACATCTATGACTTCTGGTCAGTTGGTGTTTCCTACAAAAGAAAGCGGGATGGGCACAGGAACAGAGGGAAACTTTAACTGCAGAGACTAGCCTGGGTGTGCTCAGAGGGAAACGAGGGCATTCTTCCAGCTAACCTCCTAATGATGTTTAAAACATCCACAAAGCCACTGCCAGACTCCGCTGAGATGCTGGAGAATGGCACAAAGCAGGATGACATGCCTCTGAAGAGCTAACTCTGGAAATGCCTCATTCTGCTTTGAATACTTACAAACAGTGGTTATAAAATAGACAGTAAAGAACAACAAATGCTATGGTTCAGCTAAGAGTCTCAAAATCCCATGTGTTCAAGGCTGGATCCCCAGATATGAGTAGGAGAAAGTTAGGTTGTTGGGGACGTGGCCTTGAAGGAGGTGTGGTCTCTTGGCCACCATGAGCTCCTGATACAGTCAGGATGCTGCCTCACCACTGACCCAAAGCAACAGGGTCAAGTGACCAGGATTGAAACCCAAAGCAAGCCTTTTCCTTAGTCTCAGATATGTTATCGCTGGTGGAGAGCTAATAATGCATTTTGAAAGGTGCAGCCTTTTCAAATCCCAGCAGTGTCAGGGGCTTTAGCTTCTGATCCAAAATACCTTTCAAAGGCTACTTGGTGACAGAAGGGCTGCTTGTGATAGCCATGTGTGATCATGTATGTTAGAAAATTCATCATGGCAGTGCATTTCGTTTATATCTGGAGGTCCGCAACCTAGCTCCATGACGACTGAAGCAAAACTGTAAAGTACCTAGTGCTGTCCTTCATGGCTCTGGGTTTGATGATGCCTGTTTCCAAGGTTTTACAAATGTACACTTGGTGTTTTCAAAACATATAGAACTCATCTCTACCTTAAATTAGACGACCCACCCCCCCCACCCCCAAAAAAATCACAGAACCAAAAACATCACTCACTCAAACACCAGTAACAAACTACAGTGTTACTGCTTCTGGGACCATAACACTTTCTCATGTAAGTTATTGACATGGCTGCAATGATAGCTGAATGAGAAACATGAGCAAAGCATGGAAATTCTCAATCCCAAGACAGAAACTGTACAAAAATAAGCAAGTCATATACCATATATACACACACCATTACCACACCACCACCAGACAAAATGCCTACTCACACAAGTGGACACATATCCAACCACTACTCATTTCCCTAAAGGTTCTTGAATTTTCCTCACATAAAAGAAAACAGACTGGATTGGTTACTCATCTGCTGCTGATAAAACACCATGGCCAAGACAACTTGGAGAAGAAAGAGTTAATTTGGTATTACAGTTCCAGAGAGTTACAGTCCATCATGGCAGGGAGACATGGCAGCAAGCAACAAGGAGCAGGAAACTCAGAGATCACAATTTTGAACACAATGAAAACATAATGCAGAGAGGAAAACAATAGCAAACACATCGAGGCTTTTACTCTCACAGCCGGTGCCCAGTGAAATACATCCTCCAGCACAGCTGTACTATCTAAACCTCTCCCAAAAGTGCCACCAACTGGTACCAAATGTCCAAATGCCCAAGCCTATGGGGGACATTGTCATTCAAACAATCACAAAGATCTAGCACTGAGGGGCTTTTCAGAGCCTTTAAAACACAAATGGGCATTTTAAGATGCCATTTACTCCGTGCTTTCTAAGCATCACTTGTGGGATCTGAGCTACAGCCATCCCATTCTTCAGCAGGGTCAGAAGAGCATCCATCCTGCAGAAAACCGCTTGTAGACATATATGCAAGGGGAATCACCAGTCCCCATGAGGAGAGGTGAAGAACAAGTTGCTGGCACTCCAGTCAACTCTTCTGCATGGCATGCAAGTGGAGGAGCAAAGCCAAATAGAATGAAGACAAAGCAAAAGACAGATGTGTCTGCCCTTTAGCTGAAGGGATCTCTGGCCTCACTCTTCTCACAGTTTAGGGCCTGACTTACACACAGGACTGTGCACGTGCTGCTGGTGAAGAGAACATACAAAGGTATAGATTCATGTCAACATATCCTCCTACACCACCACCACCCTGCCTTCTCTGCCCAGGCTGGCCTTCAACTCCTGATCTTCCTGCCTCCATCTATGGAGTGTTGGGATTAGAGGCATGGACAACCCTCAGGAAACTTACACATTAAGATGCTATGATATGGAGGAGGCAGATTTATCAATGAAAGTGGACCTAATCAAATGATAGTTGCCATTACTTAAATAGTCAACTTTAGTGTGACTTGAATCTCCCTCTGTCCAAAGAAAACGGTCACTAGCTGCAAAATATTTCAGATTCCACTCGTGGGACTGGCCACAGAACAATCTAGGAAAAGAAAGTCATTTACTTTTCTAGGGATGCTTCAATGAGTCTGCTCCTGGAGAGCAGAAAGTGCTGGGGTGGGGAGGGGGGACACAGAGGGGGCCATGGAAGGACAGAGATTTTCTGTTTCCTAGTTACTGGTATTGTTTAAACAAACAACAACAACAAACACCCCAGGCTGGAAGGAAAGCTCAACCCCAGAGTTCTGTGCAAACAGACTGATAAGGATAAAGTCACTACCAGAACACCGTGACCCCAGATCAGTGCGACTCTGGGCTGACGGCTCATTGTGCACATCAGTGCCTGTCCTGTCCCTTGAGCTGGCTTCCGCTGGTTTACAGGCTTGGATTTGCCATGTGGAAAAACAGACTCACCTCTGACAACACACAAATCAAAACCTCTAATGCCTGAAATCAGGCAGAAACACACTATGTCAGCCCCCCCCTCCATCCCCCAGGCAAAAAGATCATCAAGGAGAGTGTCCCTCCTTATATGGTGCCAACAATCAGTTTTGATTAGGGTTCTTGTTTTTTTTGTTTGTTTGTTTATTTTGGTTTGGTTTGGTTTTTCGAGACAGGGTTTCTCTGTGTAGCTTTGGAGCCTATCCTGGCACTCGCTCTGGAGACTAGGCTGGCCTCGAACTCACAAAGATCCACCTGCCTCTGCCTCATGAGTGCTGGGATTAAAAGCCTGTGCCACCAATGCCCGGCTTGATTAGTGTTCTTGTCAGATCGGATTATACATTAGCAACGAGAAATACCTCAACACTGCCCAATCTCTGGAAGCTGAAGTTTAAAGGACTCAAGAGCAGATAAAGATTCAGAGACAGAGTACCCACAATGGTGTCATCGCCATGGAAAACACTGGGGCAGCTCCTTAAAAGTTTACCCTGCCCAGCAACCAAACAGTTCCACTTGTAAGTACTGATCCAAAAGAAACGAGCATAGAGACTAGAGAGATGCCTCAACATTTAAGAGCACTGGCTGTTCTTGCAGAGGACCCAGGTTCAGTTCTTAGCACCCACATTGCTACTCACTGATATTCTTTTGCTTAAATTAGAAATTCGAGAGAGATGGACATGGAACTATAGAGAGCACAAAAACCAGTTTATTATAGGGCGGAAGAGCGAGAGGGGAGAGAGAGAAATGGAAGAACAGAGCAGGGCAGAGAGGAAGAGAAGAGAGACAGAATAAGTGAAGAGAAGGGAGGAGGAGGAGGACAGAGAGACACAGAGAGAGAGAGACAGAGAGAGAGAGAGAGAGAGACAGAGAGACAGAGAGAGAGAGAGAGACAGAGAGACAGAGAGAGAGAGAGACAGAGAGAGAGAGAGACAGAGAGAGAGAGAGATCGACCGTGGGGAGATAGAGTATAAGTGAAGAGAAGGGAGGGAGAGAGAGAAGAGAGGAGAGTTAGTGGGCGACCACAAGAAACAGAGAGAGAGGGGAGAATAATGCTGCGGGTTTAAAAGGGGGAGCTCGTACATGCACACTGAGTCCCTTCGTAGCCCCGTAATGAATGGCGTAGCCATGACGTGGCCACGCAACACAGGGCCCTTTAAGCTGCGTAGGTATCTGCCTGAACCTTTCACTCACAACCATGTGTAACTCCAATTGTGGGGATCCAATGGCCTCTTCTGGACTCAGAAGGCACTGCACACACAGGATGCAGACATATGTGCATGCAAAACCCTTATAACACATAAAATAAATCTTTTAAAAAAGAAGACATGAGCATGCATATTCACGGGAAGCTGTGCTGCCACAAAGGCATGTAATGACACCCAGCTACCCCTAAAATGGGAACAAAAGAACATTATGTGTTCGGGACAGTCTGCCATAATAAGACACACCCAGAGCAACAATATTCTTTATAGGTGACTTGACAGATGCAACAACCTGAGTTGTCCGCCCATGTCAGAACACAGAAGTTCACAAACAGAAGGAGCATAACATGACAGAACAGTATCTGATCATCCAACAACACAGACGAACCTTATGCCTCAATGCTGTGCAAGAAGCAGATCCAAATGTGTGTTGAGATGAGACTAAAAGGCAGGTGGGACTGGCTTTGTGACACCCTGTGGCAAGTGTGAGCAGCCACAAAGAAGCACCATACGGCTCTCGGGCACAAGGCACTGGATGAGACAGGCGTTTACTATGTAGCCCAGGCTGGCCTGCAGAGTTAGCGTCCTCCAGCCTCAGCCTCAGATGATAGTGTGAGGTACCACATCAAGCCTAAAACATCATTTATCTAGATCTGATACTCAACCAAAATAAATGTGTATAAACTGTCTAAATAAACGAATTAAAAACAGAAAGTAGTTTGGAAATGCTAAGGCCAACCACTCATGACCAAAACCCAGGTCACCCTGACTTCCCCAGATGCTGAACCTAAACAAAACCCCAAGATGACTGACCAGAACAAAGTAGCTGCACACAATCTACTTCAACTCAAGGGCCAAGTACTCCCTCCACAACCCGGCACTAGCACACCATGAAATCAGACTCAGCCATCTTTTGCTTTGAGGTCTCCCAGTTCACAAATAGTTCTAAGAACTATTTGTTGTGCCTAAGAAAGGCACAATGAACTCAAAATTCTAACTTGATGGGCCAATGAGATGGTTCAGTGGAAAAGGTAATAGATAACCAGGCCTGATTACCCAGGCTCAATCCCCAGGACTCACAAGGCAGAAGGAGAAAACTCACTCCACAAAGTTGTCCTCTGACCTGTCTCCAGGCTATGGCATGTATACCCATGCATCTACATGCATCCAAAATAAAAATACC
The DNA here is from genome assembly GCF_003668045.3 of Cricetulus griseus. Classification (NCBI taxonomy): domain Eukaryota; kingdom Metazoa; phylum Chordata; class Mammalia; order Rodentia; family Cricetidae; genus Cricetulus; species Cricetulus griseus. The sequence goes on along the minus strand of NC_048601.1, from coordinate 29,932,611 downwards.
ACTGAGTTCATTTTGTATTGGCAAACAACTTGGGGGCATGGGGCCTGCCCTGTTGTGTGGATGATATTCCCAGTGACATGCCATTGAAGAAAACTGATTTTCTCTTTGCCAGTGACTATCAATTGTAGATAACTTCTTATTTAGGGGTGGGACCCCATCTGGCTTGAACCTGTGCAGTCTTGTGCATAGGGCCAGTCTCTGTGAGTCCATATGTGCATCAGCTATATCCTTAGCACATAAAACAGTGCCTGGCACACAACTGAGCAGAAGTAATCCCCCACATACACACTAAATATAAACGCATTAAAAATAGTTTTTAAAAAATGCATAGTAAGGGGTTGGGGACTTAGCTCAGTGGTAGAGCGCTTGCCTAGCAAGTGCAAAGCCCTGGGTTCAGTTCTCAGCTCTGGGGGTGAGGGTGAGGGTGGGGAAGAATGTTAATAAGAATGGAAGAACATGGGTAAATGAAAGTGTTGCCAATAATATTAAAACCAGCCCCGACTCTGGGATATATATATATATATATATATATATATATATATATATATCCATATAATGGAAGATGAGAAGAACTGTTCAAAAGCTGCATTCACAGTCCCCTTAACCTACCAGGGGGGAAAACATGGACGCTGCCTAAGTGGGTTATGGGTAGTGTAAAAACTCTGTTGAACTGCTTGGCAGCACACATCTGCATTAAAATACTCAATCTGGGAGTTTGTTCTATTAAAGTCAAAGCATTAGCCAAGAGGAATTAACAGGCCGCTATTTTCATGTGAAACAGACATAAAATGAAAATTAAGAACAATGCACATGGATAATGCTTTTTCATTCATAACTTTAGCAGACGCATAGGGCTTGTGATGGCTATTCTTGGTTTTCAACTTGACTACATCTGGAATTAACTACAAAAAGAAATGGCTGGGCACACCTGTGAGGGATTTTTTTCTTAATTAAATAAATCATTTGAAGTGGGAAGACTCATTTCTAATCCCCATATTTGAGGCAGGAAGATCCACCTTTAATCCAGGTCTTTTGAGGTGGGAAGATTCACCTTTAATCTGGGCCACACCTCCTGCTAGAAGCTTATATAAAGGACTTGGAAGAAGGAAGCTTGCTCTCTCTCTCTCTCTCTCTCTCTCTCTCTCTCTCTCTCTCTCTCTCTCTCTCTCTCTCTGTGTGTGTGTGTGTGTGTGTGTCTGCTTGCTGCCACTCTCCCTAGCAAGTCCATTCCTTTGCTGGCATTAGAGCCTACTTCTTAGGTATTCAAGTATGTATTGAAAACCAGATAAGACATCCAGCCTCTCAAACGGAGTAACTACTGAATTCTTGGACTATCTGTTGGTAGATAGCCATTGTTGGACTAGCTGGACCACAGCTTGTAAGCCATTCTAATAAATTTGACAGATAGACAGATAGACAGATAGACAGACAGACAGACAGACAGACATTCACTTAACTAAGTTCTGTTCTTTTAGAGAACCCTGACTAATATATTGCTATTGTTGAAAACAATGCCCCCTTCCTGTCCCCACAAAGCTGAGAACTGTTTGGATACTACCACTATCTAAACTCTGTTTCCTAAAGTCCCTGCTTCTCAGCCCACAGGAAGCTGTTGCTGTAACAAAGCTGACATGCCACATGACAGGTCAAGGCACCCACTGCTCAATATAGAGCCAGTCTCCTCACTCGGGCGGGCGTCACAAGCGCCACCCAACTGCGCTCTCCAAAAACGATGCAAGACCGTCCGGACGCAGTCTTCAAAAGGTGGTGGGGAATGTGAATGAAATACTAGCTGTGGAAAATTTCCAACTGGAGCATCCACAGCTATTTAACAACTAGTGAATAAACAGGAAGGCGGTGTCAATCCCATAGCTGAGACGGCCTTCTCTACTGCAGCCTGGCTGCCATGGAAAAGACAGCAACACTTCACAACTGTTCAACCACTTCACAAGATTTCATTAAAACTCGGAGCTCAGGGTTACAGCATGTGCTATGCATGTGTGAGGATCCTGGGTTCCAACCCCAGCATATTCCACAACCCCCAAAAGATGGCATACAGTATAACTGCAATTACATGGAGCTAGAAAAGCAAAACAAGACAAAACAAAGCTCGTTTGCTAGGGTTGGAGATAAGGATCAGCAGCACTTGCTGCTCTTGAAGAGGCCTATTGGTTCCCAGCACTCACATGGCAACTCACAAGCACTGTGACTCCAGTTCACGTATCTCTCTCTCTCTCTCTCTCTCTCTCTCTCTCTCTCTCTCTCTCTCTCTCACACACACACACACACACACACACACACACACACACACACACACACACACACACACACACAGGCATAGTGGTGTATCCCTTTTAATCACAGCATTCTAGAGGAAGAGGCCAGCCTGGTTTACATAGTGGGATCCAGGCCATCCAGGGATACATAGCCTGTCAAAAATAAGTAAGCAAATAAAATAGATTTTCTACTTTTTTGTTTTGTTTTTTTGAGACAGGGTTTTTCTGTGTATCCCTGGCTGTCTAAGAACTCACTCTAGACCAGGCTGGCCTCAAACTCAGAGATCCCCTCATCCCTGCCTGCCTCCTGAGTGCTGGGATTAAAGGCCTGTGCCACCACTGCCTGCCTAGATTTTCTACTTTTATCTAGGGTAAATAAACATTCTTTAAACTAGCAGTGATTCACACTGTTAATAATGAAGAGATTCTACATGAGGCCCTGAAGTCAAAACAATCCACAGATTCTAAGGTTGACATACTGGGGACTAGAAACGGCTTAGCAGTTAAGAATGCATGCTGTACCTGGCAGTGGTGGCATACACCTTTGATCCCAGTGCTTGGAAGGCAGAGGCAGGGGGATCTTAGTGAGTTCAAGGTCAGCCTGCTTCACAAAGCAAGGACAGCCAGAATTATACAGAGAAACTGTCTCGGAAAAACAAAACAACAACAAAAGAATGCTAGCTGCATTTCCACTTTGCATCCATGCACCTGCATCAGGTGGCTCAGAAACACCTTTAATGAAAACCAGCTCCAAAAGATCCAGCAACCTCTTCTGGCCTCTATAGGCACCACACCACACAAACGCACAAATGTAAGTTGTCAGCGTTCAAACACACCTGGCCCACCCTTGGAGACCTAGACCTGGCAGAGTACAGTACAGCACAGCACCCCACTACACATGCATTTGCCAGTACAAAGGCAGTACCCTGGCCTGTGTGGTCTCTGTGCACATGCACTGCTTGGCTGTATGCAAGTGCAAAGGGCCCCTTTAAGAAACAAGCTCTGCCCATTCTCCTATTCTATTCTCCCATCTCTCTCTCTCTCTCTCTCTCTCTCTCTCTCTCTCTCTCTCTCTCCCTCCCTCCCCCCCTCACTCCCTTCCCTCCCAATAAAAACTCTCCAAGTGAGTTCAGTCTGCATGGCTTGTCTACCTCTCACCCTCAGTGGGGCTGCCCACAAAGGTCCCTCTCTCGCCCTATCATCAGTAAGCCTTGAAATTTTTATTTTTAATCTATTTATTTATTTGGTTTTTTGAGGCTGGATTTCTCTCTGTAGCTTTTGGAGCCTCTCCTGGAACTTGCACTGTAGACCAGGTTGGCCTCGAACTTACAGAGAAAGACTTTAAAAAATTTTAAGCTTCTTTTTTTTTTACATGATTTATTTATTATGTATATAGCATTCTGCCTGTACATCAGAAGAGGGAATACAGATCTGACTACAGATGATTGTGATGGTTTCTGGGAATTGAACTCAGGACCTCCAGAAGAGCAGCCCATGCTCCTTAACCTCTGAACCATCTCTCCAGCCGAGACTTTAAACTTTTAAAAGGTCTGCACAGTAAAGTGAACCGGCAAAAAGAATACTCCGAGCCGGGCAGTGGTGGTGCATGCCTTTAATCTCAGCACTCGGGAGGCAGAGGCAGGTGGATCTCTGTGAGTTCGAGACTAGCCTGGTCTACAAGAGCTAGTTCCAGGACAGCCACCAAAGCCACAGAGAAACCCTGTCTCGAAAAACCAAAAAAAAAAAAAAAAAAAAGAATACTCCGAACTTCTAGAACATAGGTGACAGACAGCTCAGCAGGAAAGGCACTTGCCACACAACCCTGCATACCTGGTACCCACATGAAGAAGGAGAAAACTGACTCCACAAAGTGGTCCTCTGACTGCCACCATGTGCAAGACACACCCAACCCCTGCCCCACATCATACATGTGATTTAAAACAAAAACAAAACACTTGGGGCTCAGAGATGGTTAAGCTTAAGAGTGCTTACAGGGAATGGGAGTTTGTTTTCCAGAGCACAAATGGGCACCCAAAACTGTTTGTAATCCCAGCCCCAAGGGACCCGACAGCCTCTACTGGTCTCCTCAGATACCTGCATGTGTGTGGAGCACATACCCACAAATGTATATTAGAAAAGTTAAGTCTTTTAAAAATAAATAAGTACACGAATAAACTTAAGAGAACATGAAACATCTCCTTGGGAAGCAAGAGGCAGGCAAGACTGTTCAGGGGAGTGATGGTACAATAGGAGAGGAACCATTTCAGAAATAAATAAAGCTCCTGTGATGGGGGCGGGGGATGTGTCTGCTTTTATAGGATGACAACTACGACTTCGATTTCAAATAAGAAAGGGAGGAGGGTGTGCTTCATACTTATACTGCTGAGCGAGGCTAAAAAATAATTACCATGAGCTAAATATACAAATAGCATTAAACATAAACTGTCATTAAATAAACATTAAATACAGAGATGAAGCAGATACAGTGAGAGCATTCACCGAGAAGACTTTTTATAGATCTGTATACAAGTGAAGGGCTAAGTCTGGATCTAATTTCTTTATGACAAAACCCAGTTTTCTCCAGCATACTGGCAGAGAAGCAGAACTAACTGCACTGAGAGGCTCTGAATACACCACAGGGACTCCACTTCTCCCTCCTTTTTTCTTTTACATTTATTTGGGAAGGGGGGGGTGTCCAGGACTCAGTGTGGAGGTCAGAGGACAACTTTTGGGAGTCAGTTCTCTCCCTTCCACCATGTGGGTTCCAGGGGCAGAAATCAGGTCACCAAGGAGCTTGGCTGTACTTACCTTTACCCACTGAGCAAACTCCCTGGCTTATAGATTTCTTTATATCTATATGGCCCGAGTTTAAAAACACAGACACCTTAGGAACACAAGGCAAAGGAAGGCTAACTTCTAACAAGTCAAATGCTGGCTCCAGAGATAACAGCCCAAGTCAAACAATCCTTCCAGAAAGGGACTGAGAATTATGGGCATGGAGCTGGAAAGAAGGAGGTTCTAATCACACCTTCCGGGCATAAGCTGTAATTAGCAGAAACACAAGCACCTCACCTGGGCTTCTAGATCAACACACACACACACACACACACACACACACACACACACACACACCCTGTAAGATAGTAACACTGAACGCATTTCCACAGTAAAATGGTTACAGATACACCACCAAAGATTACATCCATATCAAGACCATGTCACTTGATTGTGTGTAGGGCTAGGAACCAACCCTGGGACTTGTAGCCTGGCTCTTGTGGCCTTTTCACCTAACAGCATTGGAGGCTCCAAATGACTTATGAGCGCCTCAGACAAAGAACAATGAAGCCAGGCCTCCATCGACCTGTTGCTGGTAAACTGGCAAGAAACAAAAGAGCCCCATGCCCGGACTTGCAGGGCCTCACTCTGCTGGACAGCCCAAGTGTGTATGTTCCCTTCCTGTCCATCAGGAAAATGGATGAGAATGCAGCCTGCAGTGAAACAAGTGGCAAATTCCTTCTAAAACAACAGTTCTAAGCCCTGAGTGAGAACCTCTCCAAGTTCCTCTCTGAAGCTTTGAGCCCGTCACAATAAGCAATTTATCCTCACTTTCTCCCAAGACAAATCACACTATTAAATTAAAAGGAGAATTCCTCTACCAAATTACACACTAATGGCTCTTAACCCATAATTGAAGAATCACTAACAGCAGTTTACAGCCAAGGCCAACCATGAGCATTTATTAGGACCTAACTTTTCAGAACTGAGTAATTATGTAAATACGGCTGTCAGCCATCCTGAAACTCCCACTCTTCTCTGCTGCCTGGAGGGCTCACTCTCCAGGATCTCACCTCTAGCAAGAGCCTTCTCCTCCTCCTTCAATCCCATTCCACATTTTATAGTGGCAGGGAGAGAAAGTTCTAGAAGGCTGGTCACCTGTAGCTAGCATCACTACTCTTCCTTGAACATCAAAAAGCCTTGCAACCTGGACCAGCTGGCATCCAGACAATGCCCTGTAAGCTGGGATGTGAGCCACCCCTACCCTACCCCCAGCACGCACAGTCCTAAAGATGTGAGCAGAGACTAGACAAACAGTAACCATGGAAAGGCAGTATGGGAATAAGAGGCCCAGAGAAAAGACAAATTCCCTGGGCTCCAACCTTACCTTACTCCTGCAACAAACCCCCAAATCCACCTGAACAAAGAAACTCTAGGCCTTGATTTTCTTAGCCAAAATTAGGGGAAGGTATTAGATGATGTCTGAGACCCTGACTGGCTCTGTGGTGACGAGTTAATTAGAGAAAACACAGTCTATAATTAAAGACTGCATTATATAGCAGTGACCACAGAGCCGCCAGGGGAAAGCCTGCAGACTTTTTCTGATGTTGTGAGCCCAGCTTCACCATAAACCATGTCCTGGAGCCCCAGGGGGCCCTGAGCATGCCTTGGGGTTGTGGCAGCCACCAAGGCAGCCACCCTGTCTTCATGAGGCTTGTGACCATCCAGTGGGGTGAGTTAAAAGAGGGAACAGTAAGAGGGCTGGCTGGGATTGACCTTTTTTATGGAGACAGAGGTAACACTGAACTTCCTTAGGCACAATGGGACCAACCAGAAGAAGGAGGCAGGATAAAGTGGTTAGCTACTGGGCATGGGAGTAAGAGGTCATGAAGCTCCTGGGCCTATTCACCAACACAGCAATTTTATTAAGTCACTCGTCATTAGTGCACAAACTGGTTCTCACAAGTTAGATTTTCTGTCTGAACATCTCTGCTCCCCAGAACCTACACTGGCCTTTCAATGCTCTTTGTAGGTGACTATGAGGGTGGGTACCAGGATGCAGTTACCAGACAAGAAGTGACGACCTCAGCCATTTAGAACAGGTTTGGGCTATAGTGGGGCTGGGTGGGAGAAGGTGGACTTCGCAGAAGGTAATGTGGGTTCCAGCCCAAGAACTCAAAGAGGGAGGACAAGCTAGAGTGGGTTCCAAAGTAAGATCTAAGAGTCCTTGTGTGCTGACCCATCTTCATGGGAGCTCCTGAAAGAAGGGAGAAGGTGAGGACACCGTTCACCCGACACAACCAAAGCTGTGGTAGAAGCAACCTGGGCAAGCAAAGCTCCCCCACCTACACCTTCACTTCTAAAGCCAACAAGGTAAACACTTGAGTGTGTCCCCTTAACAGGCAGGAGGCTGGCCTGTGCCCCAGAATAGATCAAATGCCACCTACTCCCATCCACTCATGTTCCACATAACCAACTGCCCTGGCACTCTAGAGGGCTGATGTGTGCAGTGCAAACTATCACAGCACACTTCGTTGAAACTCTATCAACTTTCCTTTTTGGTTTGTTTTTTTGTTTGAGACAGGGTCTCCCTATGTAGCCCTGGCTGTGCTGGAACTCACTAAGTAGACCAGGCTCACTGAGATCCACCTGCCTCTGCCTTCTCAGTTCTGGGATTGCAGGCATGTGCCACAGGCCTGCCTCTGTCTCACTCCTTACAGGAGAGAATTCCGTGTATGATTTACACCCATCCTTCCACAAGGCTCTGAGACCAGATGTGTGCGGTGTTTACAGTGAGGAAACCAGAGGACGTAAACAACCGGCTCCAAACGACACTCTGGTTTTGCTGTACTTTTCTTCATTTCCTGTGTATTTATTTTGGTGTTAGAATAATATTACCTTTCATAATAAGGAAAACGGGAGCAGATGTTTAAACTAAACAGACGATAGCCTATGATCCCACACATCCACTCGGCTCTCAAAATCAAAGTCTGTTCTTCAAAACACTGAAGGAAACAAGACAACTAACTGCTGGCATACGTACTTTTCACAGAACCGCACGCCCACCTGGGGGAGCCGCTGAACTTCCTCCCTAGACACAAGGAACAAACCTGGTCCCAGTGTCCTGGCAGCTTCAGTGCACTTCACTGTTTTGTTTTTTTAAAAATATCAGATTACTTGATGACAAAGAAATCACATTAAAAAGTTTTCATCTTTTGTTGGGGTTGGGGTGCAGCTGTTTTTTAAAGACAATACATGAATCCCACCAGAAACCGCTTCTGAAAATCCAGCCTTTGAGATGAGGGAGTCTAGTTTCCTTACATGTAGAGGAAACTTGTCAAAGTAAAGTGGTATCTTATTTTAGAACAAAATAAAACAACAGCAACAACAATGAAAACAAAAAACTTTAAATATTATATTCTTTATATCCATAGAGTTAATTTTAAAACAAGTTTGAAAGAGAAAGGGTGTGTTTTCAACTGCTTTAAGAAACAGATCTGAAACTTTTACACAAAAATAACTGACTCTGCACCCCACTTTAACATCTGTCCATGAAAAAGCAAACAACCACTCAGTTTACCGTGAGAGAAAACACAGAGCCTGGGCCCCTAGAAGGAAAATGTGCCCTGATTCCTACATGCTTTTACCGGGAAAGACTCCCTGGCAGCCCTCGATCTCTCCCTGCCCTGCCAGTCCTGAAGCTCAACCAGGCCATTACCCTGGACTCAAATGGCACGTAGGTAAAATTTCAAAAGATGGAACTGAGGTTTTCTCTTCTTCCCCACTCCAGGGGATGTCCAGAAGAAGGGGAGGGGATGAGCAAGAAGAACCTAGGGATGGGGGCATTTTCCACTTTCTTTAGCCTTTTGGCAACAGGGTTGTGTAATCGCCTGGGGCTGGGGGTTGGAGGGAGCCAGTCTCACTGTCACAGGAAATGGGGCGGCAGACAAAGAGCAGGCCTGGGCTCCCTGACACCAGGCCTTGCCAGCCCCACAAACTCCACAAGAAAAAAAAAAAATCCTCAATGTCTGAGACAATGGCCCCGGAAAACAAAAACTCATTGTGGCTTTTTGTTGTTGTCCGTTCACCACACAAAATCCAGAGCAAGAGTACACACAGAATACTGTACACGGTGATGTATTTAAAAATACGTCTCAGAGCCCCTCCCCTCTGCTCTAACACCCACATGCTTAGCTTCTTGTTCCTATAAGTTCCTCCCCTACATAAAATGGCAACAAAATCAAAAAAGAAAAGAATTTAAAGTGTAACAATCTTGTCAGATCTTGTCAGTACACTGGAAGCAAACTTGTAACAATGTGTCCCCTCCAGCCCTTCCCGGCTGCCACTCTCCAGCCAGGCACCAGGAAACTGTCCTGAAATGGCACACAACTCTCTCTCTCTAGGCACTCCACCATCCCAAGAAAGACAAGAAATGTTCAGAAGCTGATCATACCCCCCCCCCAAGGAGGAGGGGCCGTTACAAATGTAAAAAAGAAGTCCATTCTGGAGCATCTACCTTCATAGCACAGAACACCGATGTTGTTGTTCATCTTGTCCAAGTACTGGTAGTTCAACAGGTCCATCTTCATAAACAGCATTTATCTGTTCGGCTAGCAAAGAAAAGCAGTTCTTTGCTTTCACCCCCGAAGAGAAAGTTTCAAAATTCAGCCTTAGCTGAGTAGCTCCAGGCTCTTCTAAAACTTCAGGAAGACAGAGGCCCAGCCTCACAAGATCAAAACAAAGTATGTAAAAGTTTTTTAAAAAGATCACGCACACACACACACAAAAAAAATCAGACTCAAACAAAACCCCGTCAAGGGCTTATTGGAAGGCAGTGTCTGTATTGCGTCCTCTACTCGGCTTTAAAAAATCATGTCAGCAGTCTTCCAAAGCCTGCCTTAAGGGTTTAAAAAGAAAGCAGTAAAAAAGAAAACCACGAAGCACATTTCTTAGGACAAAGGCACTCTCCCTCACAGCCCGCTGCAAGCTGACTGCTCTGACATGCTGGCTATGCTTGGTATGACTCGTATGTAAACCAGCTTCCTCTGCTTGGGGAGGTGGGGGCCGAGCATGCTCACTGGAGCCTCGGCACAGGCTCAGGATCTGGGCGCTTGCAGAGTTAGCAGGAAGCAGAAAGAGGAGGGGAAAGTGAGGCGCAGGGGGCAAGGAGTCTTTCCGCTTAGGAGCCAAAGGCTGCCAGAGTCCATGGAGGAAAACCCAGCAAGTTTTGCAGTGTTTTGTTTTGTTTTGCTAAGCACAAAGTTAAAAAAAAAAAATCTGCCGCGGAAGCGAACTACATGAAATTTAACTTTTGGGTGACTTCATTCCAGGGACTGGGAACCTAGGGCTTCCACTGGGGAGTGTTCTGATCAGTACAAGGTTTCTTTGTTTCTTTCTAAGATGGTTTTACTATGTCCAGGGCTATAGTGAGTGTTTACACTTTCAAAGTCAATGTACATGTAACTTCCTTCCTAAGCCCTGTAGCTGCACAGATAAAAGACAGGGCGCCAGAGACGAATCTTTCCACAGAAGAGGAAACTGGGGCCCCGACTAAGTGAGTAGTCTATAGACCCAGCCCCCCGACACACACACACACACACACACACACACACACACACACACACACACACACACACACACACACACACACACACACGGTGGGTGGGGGACACTATCTGAAGAGATGGCTGAGTGGCTAAGAGCACTGGCAGCTTTTGCAGAGGACGGAATTTCAGCACCCAACACTCACAAACTCCAGTTCCAGCAGATCTGACGCCCCTCTTCTGGCCTCCAAGGGCACTGCATGCACAGGGTGCACAGACATACACCAAGGAAAAATATCCATACACAAAATAAATAATAATTTTCGATGGGGGGTGGCAGGGTTTTTCTGTGTAGTCTTGGTTGCACTGTAACTCCCTCTGTAAACCAGGCTGCCCCCAAACTCACAGAGATCCACCTGCCTGTCCCTCCCACCACTGCCCAGCTTAAATAATAATTTTTAAAAGCCCAGTTGCTTCCCGAACTCATCTGGAAGGTTGTAATCAATCATGAAAACTTTCAAAGCACTCCAAGAAGCTCAAATACAAAGCAGCACTGAGCTTCATCTAAAAAGAAAACAGAACCTGCCTTAAGGAATTCCAACCTCCACCTGGCACTGTGGTGTGAGCCTCTATGTAATTCTAGCCCATCAGAGACTGAGGCAGGGGACCAACCATGAGTTCCAAGACTTATCTGGGCTACAGAGTAAAACCCATCCCACCTCCAAAAGACTTCATTGCATTCACTTACTTTGAAATGAAGAACTTTTTTTTTTAAGATTTATTTATTTATTATGTATACAGTTTTCTGTTTGCATGTGTCCCTGCAGGCCAGAAGAGGGCACCAGATCTCATTACAGATGGTTGTGAGCCACCATGTGGTTGCTGGGAATTGAACTCAGGACCTCTGGAAGAGCAGACAGCGCTCTTAACCTCTGAGCCATCTCTCCAGCCCGAGATGAAGAGCTTTTTTTTTTTTTTTTTTTTTTCCCTCAAGACAGGGTTTCTCTGTGTAGCTTTGGAGCCTATCCTGGCACTCACTCTGGAGACCAGGCTGGCCTCGAACTTACAGAGTTCCACCTGCCTCTGCCTCCTAAGTGCTGGGATTAAAGGTGTGTGCCACCAACGCCCGGCAAGATGAAGAACTTTAAAAAAAAAAAAATTTAAGCACATGACTGAAACAATGCAGATATAGGGAAATTAAAAACCATCTAAGCATATGACTGAAACAATACAGCTACAGGGAAATAAGCAAAATGCTTAGCAATGTCCCTTCTATGACTCAACAACATTAAATACAGTGTAGTTCTCAGGCAAGGAAACACCAGGCTCTGCTCCAGGGGCCTACATGATGAAAAGAAAGAACCAACTCCCCAAAAGTTGACCTCTGACCTATACATGTACCATGGCATGCACACACCCATAAAGAATGGATAAATAAGAAAGTATATAAACACTGAGTAGGTGGTCCTGGGCTGTATAAGAAACCAGGCATGGTGGTGGTGCAGAGGCAGGCAGATCAGTGTGAGTTTGAGGCTAGCCTAGTCTACAAAGTGAGTTCAGGGCAGCCAGAGCAAATAGTGAGACTCTCTCTCTCAAAAAAAAAAAAAAAAAAAAAAAGCAAGCCATGGGCAGCAAGCATAAGCTCCTTCCTCCATGGTGCCTGCTGCAGCCCCTATCTTGGGTTCCTTGATGATGACTGGGCTGTACCCTGAAGTATATATACCCTTACCCCAGAAAGTTAGTTTGGTCAGTATTTTACCACAGCAACAGAAAGCAAACTAGAACAGGACTCCACACATGTGCACTATGACATACAAACACAAAATATAAAATAATAAAATGTGAAAAATAAAACCCTGGGTCATGGGGCTGGAGAGATGGCTCAGAGGTTAAGAGCACTAGCTGCTCTTCAGAGGACCTGTGTTCAATTCCCAGCAACCACATGATGGCTCACAACCATGTATAATGGGATCTGATACCCTCTTCTGGCCTGTAGGCATATATACAGTACAGAACAGTACAGAACAGTGTATATAAGGGAAAGGGGGAAAAAAACCCAAACAAACCTGGGTCAGCACAACAGCTCAGGAAGTTAGCATGTACCATGCAAGCCTGACCGCCTGAGTTCAATTTCTGGAACCCATCACAGAGAGAGAGCTGACTCCCAAAAGCTGTCTTTTGACCTCCACACATATGCAGCACACACACTTGTGCACACTGATGCAAGAAATAATAAATAAAATAAATGGTAAAGCAAATAACTGAAGGGCAGCCTCTCCCTCTTCCACAGCCATGCTGCATGGCAGAGTCTGAATCCCACCCTGCAGATTCTAACTGTAGTGCAGGTCTGATCTATTCCTCCACTGAAAATACCCAGTGCCAAACATATCCATTCTCAAACCCACTCTCAGACTGATCACAAGTAAAGCCATCAACAGGAGGGACTGTCAAGTGCAATTAGGAGGCGGTACACACACCTTTAACCCCAGCACTCAGGAGGCAGAGGCAGGCAGATGTCTGTAGTCAGCCTGGTTTACAGAGGGAGTCCCAGGACAGCCAGAGATACCCAGAGAAACCCTGTCTTGAAAGAAACAAAACAGCAACAACAAAAACCAAAACAAACAAAGAAAAAAGGTGGTAGTGGGGGGAGTTTCTAAGTTTGAGCCATACCAAAGATAAAAACAGAATGAACCTTGTCACTGGGACTAGGGACAGATGAAAATGATGGCAAATACACAGGGAGCCCCCAGGCTAGAGCACTGGGGCAGGTGAAGGAGGCATCTGTCACATATTAGAACACACAGTGATGACCCTTCCCTGAAGTGATAGGCGGAACCAAATAGGCACCATCAAACCAAATTCTATACAGAGAAGCTACAGACAACTACCATGAGAGAAGCTGCTTGGGAAATAAGCCACGCAGGCTCTCGTCTATGGACCAAAGTGAATTCTATGTGCTTTGAAGGTGACTTGCATGCTTAAAAAGAAACTGCTACAAGTATGTGTCTGCCACCTGATCTGGAAGACAGAAGCACTGCCTAAGACAGAAATAAAGTTTTTAAATTAAGAAAGAAAGAAACGAACACATCAAACAGGAAAAAAAAAGAGTCATTTGATTGAATACTCAATTTATGCTTTTATAAGGAATTAAGTGCCCCCACCTGCCAAAACAATAGTTTTCCAAACTTCTTTGTCTGGAAAGGCACAATGCCACCTCAGCTCACTTATCATGCTACAAAAACAGTGTCCATAAGGCACAGCAGACACGACAGCCCCTGGAACACCACCCTAAGAAAATGAGATTTAGTTGGCAAAGAAAGCTGCCTGTCACGTTGTCATTTATGTGTTGTCCTTTTGTTTCTTGCTTTTGACACAGTGTCTTGCATTGCCTAAGCCGGCTCAAGTCATCCTCCTGCCTCGGCATCCCCAGAAGCAGGCACTCCTCACAGCTGGCTAACTTACCTCCCCAACCCTTTTCTGCCCTCCCACATGTTCAGCAAGTGCTCAACCACCAAGCTCCATCCTTAGCTTCAGGCAACCACTGACAACATTGGAAACACAGAAGGCTCTAGAGTAAGACAGTGAATCAAAGCTGGAGCTGTGGGTGCTGATAGTGCTGCAGCCACACTACCTGTAAGAACAAGCAGCATCCCCAGCACCTGCTACACTGTGTGCCCCAGAACAACTGGAAAAAAAAAAAAACTAAACCGAAACACACTCACCATACCCCAAATCCTGCATGTACATTATGACCACACACTGACTGGGAAGCACAGCAAACACAGATGCACTGAGCTAGCTAGCCCCCTCCAAGGCAGGGTCTCACTTTAAAGCTCTGGCTGTCCTGGAACTCACTATGTAGACCAAGCTGACCTCAAGCACAGAGATCCACCTGCCCCTGCCCACCAAGTGCAGGGATTAAAGAGGTGTGCCAATGTGCTTGGCTCAGACACACACACACACACACACACACACACACACACACACACACACACACGGTAGACGCTTTCACATTTCTCATCAACCACAATCAGTATTTTTCTTATGTCATTAAAGTGAAGGAGAAAGTTAAAAGGCAAGACAATATTCCCTAGGAAGACCTAATGAAGGGACCACATGTTACTTTTTCAGGTATGGGGCTACGAATGCAGGTATCTATAGAGTCCAGAAGAGGGTACTGGATTCCCCTGGAGTTGGAGTTACAGATAGTTGATGGGGGTGCTGGGAATGGAATTGAATCCTCTGTAAGAGCGCTATGCTCTATTAACCACTGTGCCACCTCTTCAGCCCCTATAGATCCTGTTTGTGTTTTAAGATAGGGTCTCACTTTATAGTCAAGGTTGACTTGAACTCATGATCCTCGATCCTGCATTCTAGATTGAGCAGTTTTATATAGCTCTCCCCCCAATAAAGTCCAACCTGCACAGAGTAGGTCTTTAGACAAATCAATGCAGATCTGTTGGATAAGGAGGAATCTTCAAGCAGGTGCATTCCTGTTATACAAATGGAGGGGAAAGAATCAAAATTCTTTTAGTGTATGTCTCTCTCTGTGTGTGTGTGTGTGAGAGAGAGAGAGAGAGAGAGAGACAGAGACAGAGACAGAGAGACAGAGACAGAGAGACAGACAGAGAGAGACAGACACACACACACACACACAGAGAGAGAGAGAGAGAGAGAGAGAGAGAGAGAGAGAGAGAGAGAGAGAGAGAGAGAGCAGACACACAATCTCTCCTCCCACTTTTAGGTGGCCTACAGAGTTGAATTCCAGTTTGGCAGGAGCACATTTACCTGAACCACAAGTTCAAGTGGTCCAAGTCCCAACAAGGTAAATCAGAGTTATCTCTTAAGTTCTCTCTATCACACTTCCTTCCAAGAAAAGGCCTCTACTATGTCATGTTATTTCTGCAATGTGGAATTGCTCAAACTGACACATTTTAAAATGTATTTTGCCATAATCTTTTCAAAGTTTATCATTAGCCTATCTATGTCTTAAATTTTGTTCCCTGCAAAAACAGTACCAGTTGTAAGTTTGAATACACTCAACTTCTATTAAGTAACATAGGATCATTTTGTGCACTGTTGAGAGAGGTTAACACACATTCGTGTAATTTAGAGAAACAGCCCTTCAAAGAAGATGTAGATTTTCAATACAACATCTCCCTCTAGGGGCCAATTTTAAATCACACTGGCAACTCAGAAAAGTAAAGTTCCCAGTGTTCACTGTCTCTCAAACACAAAAGCCCCTTGTTTTTATCTAGACATGTCACAGAAAATGCCTCTTACCAAACATCTTCACCTTTATTAAATTAAAAGCAAAGTTAAAACTTAAAATTAAAACAATATTATGAAGAACCAATTCTATTGGTATCACATGACTAACAGGAAGGCATACGTAAACTTAAAGGGCACCTATTCAGAATGGTGGCTCATCTCTTTTCTTTCTTAACTTTATTTTTATTTTACATGTATGAGTGTTTTGTCTGCATGCATATCTGTGTACCATGTCCATACCCACGCAATACCCATGGAGGCCAGAAAAGGGCACCAGTCCACTAGAACTGGAGTGACAAAGGTTGTGAGCCACCACATTGAGCCATCTCTCCAGCCTCCTGGTATTTAAAATAATTAGAAAAACCCAAGTGTGGTGGGATTGATACCTGTAATCCTAGCACTTGTGACTCTCTGATCCAGGAGGGTTACTGTGAGTTCCAGTTCACTGCCACGGCCGCTGCTGCCGCTACCATTGCTACCACCACCACCCCTTAATAAACCGGGGCTGTGGGAAGGGGACAAATTATCATCCCAGAAAGACTATGTGTCGTCTGTCTAGCAAAGCACTGTGCCCAAGTGTTACAGCTACTGCTTTCCATGCCCAATCAAAAATGACAACTGTAATTTTTGTTTCTACAAGTGTGCTGGCTATTTGTATGTCATCAGGACACAAGCTAAAGTCATCTGAGAAAAGGGAACCCCAATTGAGAAAACGCCTCCATAAGACTGGGCTGAGGTCGGCCCAGCCCATTGTGGGTGTAGTCATCCCTGGTCTGGTGGCCCTGGGTTCTATAAGAGAGAAGGCTGAGCAAGCCAGTAAGCAGCACCACTCCAGGGCCTCCATCAGATCCAGCCTCTAGGTCTCTGCCCTGTTTGAGTCCCTGCCCTGGCTTCCCTCAGTGATGGACCGATACCCAGAAGAGTAAGCTGAAATAAATCCATTTCTCCCCAAGTTGCTTTGGTCATGGTGTTTCATCACAGCAATAGTAACCCTGACTAAGACAACAAGAAATTTAGGTTTCCTAAAATCCTATCCACAAGTCATTCTTTGGAGAAGCATTGCTCTGATAGTCACACTGTAACAAATCCTAACTAACCACAGGTTTATCCTGCAAGATTGACCAGAACTAACTTCTGAGGCAAAGATGAAAAGGGACAGTTCCCAGTGACCGACCAGGTGGGGTTAAAGTTCCAGAGGGTCAGCACTTGAAGGGCTAAGTTCACTACAGTGCTGATGTAACACCCACAGTCCTTTAACCAAACCTTGTGGTCCCCAATCCCCATGGCTTAGACAATGGAGTTACAGACAGTTGTGAGCAGCCATATGGGTGCTGGGAACCAAACCAAAGTCCTCTGCAAAAGCAGTAAGTGCTCTTAACCACTGAGCCATCTCTCCAGCCCCCCATTATTATTTTTTAATCCTGTGAACTGTATTCAGTACTGCAAAGTAGAACTGAGTACTACTGTTGAAAATACCATTAAGCCAAATAATGGCCAGTAGTGTTTAAGTCTTCTCACAAAGCAAACATCCCAGGTTTTCCAAGATGGGTTTGCCATTGTCACCCTACAGACAGACATCTCTCCAATGTTTTTATCAATGCTGTGTTTATGTGGAGAATAACATAACCACCAGAATTCCATCCACAAGATGGGGCAGTTTGGAGCCTGGGAGGCACCTCAGTGACAAGCCTGACAATCTGAGTTTGATCCCTGGAGCACCACACCATGGAAGGACAGAACCAACTCTGGCAAGTTGTGCTCTGACCTTTGAACCATGCACATGTTCACAAAATAAACAAATGTAATAGAAGTCACAGATATTTGAGCAGGGTGTTGCAATCCACAACTTCACCCCAGCACATAAGAGCATGAAATAGAAAGAGCACACTTTAAGCTAGAATGGGCTACACCGAAACCCTGTTTCTAAAAACACGAAGGAGAGGCAGTTTTCCCATGCATTGGAACCAGTCAGGAGTTTTCCAAACCATGAACAGTCCAGTCCCTCACCAGAGAAGCCCTGGTGCCTTAGTGAGGGAAGCAGAAAAATGAAGTTCAGACTTAAACAAGTGTACACCACACACAGTTAAAAACTGGTTCTCCTACTGGGAGCCCCTAGCTGCAAGCTCAGCCTTACTGCTGCAGTACCCATCACTACAGCCAGGGGGCGCGGTTAGACAACCTAAGACGACACACTTAGGCATTCAATATTCCTTTACTTAAAGGGAAGGGTACACAGGCAGCCGGTGCACACACCATCAGCCTGTCTCTTACTCAGGCTTTCTTGTTGACCCATCCTCCAGAGGGAAGTCCCTCCCAGAGGCTGCCCACTCAGAGAATTCCCAGTCTTCTAAGGCTATATTAAGTGGCAACCATTGTCTCTTTACAGCACTGCCTTCCCCAGCAGCTAACATCTGGCACCGCTAGGTGTCAACAAATATTTACAGACCTGCAAATTCAGCTGGGCACAGAGGAAAGCAGGCAAGGCACCCAGGCCCCAAAGGTTTCTGACTGAGTTCAGGACACTGGAAAGGGGCCCCTGCCTTCTACATCCCACAGCCCTTGATGCTTTGAACAGTTAGGGAGCAGAGATGGTCAAAGCAGACATCATGACCCCATGGCTTACTTTTTTCCCATTAAAAAAAAAAAAAAAAAAAAAGTTTTCCCTTAGGTCCATTCACAGTGTGTAAAGAAGGGGAGAATAATTGAACACACCTCACAAGAGATACACCAGAAGGATAAGTTACACAAGCCACACAAAGTTCCAGAGTCATTCAATATCACCTGGAGTAGCAAGGGCTCCAGAAGTTTCAAGTGTATGGATGGCATCCTGCTAGCAAAGCAGGAGGACAGTGAGGTCCTCCCTTAGTAAGGGACAGAGCTGCCAGAGTATCTGCTCTGTCCACTCCATGAAGGGATGTCTAAGGCCAAACCAGAGAGCTCAAACCCAGAGTTCCTGCTGTCATTTTTCCTGTGCAATGGTTTCTTCATGTTCCATAAGAGATGCCAAGTCCTGTTAGGGTGACAGGCTTGCCCTGCCCCAACCCCAAGAACGTCAAACAGACCAGCCATAAAAAAAAAAGAGCGGGAACAAAGGTCACTGCCACTGCCCGTTTAACGGCTCTCTGAACACTCTAAGACTCAACTGGCACGGGCCCCTTAACACTCAGGTGGATTGCTCAGAAAGTTTTAAGATTATTGCTCTGAAAAGCTGTAAAATACTCAAAACCCACATGGACCACACATCTGTCACTTATGTAGACTGCACTAATGGAGGGGCACACTCCCCCTGATGACTTCCCACAAAAGGTAAATCGCTCCTGCTTGGCCCAGCCTCCCTTCCTCTGGAGACTGCAGCATGGAAAAGCAGGTTCCCTTCCACCAGCACCTAAAACCCCAGAGTTTTGAGGGCTCCTCCTTCCCCTGAGCCCCTCACCCCCACCCACTCCCACATGAACACTGGTTCATCTAACACTGGTGACTGCCACCTCTGCTGGGTCACATTGTTTTCTTACTACAGGGCCACATTAGTTAGTGCTCTTCCTTCCACGAGGCGAGAAAGAAACAGAGAGACACTGGGCGAGAGATTATTGATCATAGTGGACACAGAATGCTGCTTCTTGTTCTCCAGTAAGCTAGCTCTGCAACAATAATTTACAGTTAACCCCCAGTGCTGTGTTCCTCTGGGGACCAAACTGAATGAGATACGGTTACCTTGCATGAGTGGCTGGTTGCACACAGGACTGGAGAAGGCCAGCCTGGGGGACTAGACACCATAACAAACTTTACTCACACATGTTTCATGGAAGATCCCATTACCTGTGAATGGCTCAACTGTCCACTCTGTCTGAAATGGTTATTCAAGACTTCCAGCTGCAAGGTACCTGTATAAACAGCCCCATAGTGCCTGCTGCCCAAGAAAACGATGATTCGAACCAAGTACAGTGCGTCCAGTTCACATTGTACCCAAATAAGTACTTCCTCCCACTCACTCTTCTGTTTTCTACCATTGTAAGGGAGGAGAGAAAACTCACCCTGTGTGGGCAGGCTCAGGGGTATCCTCTCCCCAAAGCAGTAACCAAGACACCAAATTTAGAACAGCTGCCATCAAAGCCCTGAGTTTCTAGCTTGGCTTTGGAAACACCAAGGAACCCCCCCCAACCCCACACCCCCACACCCCAAGTCCTCCCAGGGAAAGCTGACACAAACAGCAGCCACTTCCCTCCAAATCACTGAGCCAGGAGCACACTCGGCCCAGCAAATCACGGCTGCCTTCCTGCTTTCATTATCATGACTAATTAAAACAAAAATAAAAACAAAAACTAGCTGCCAGTTTAATACACCAGGAAGGCCAGAGAATGAGAACACAGGAATTCATTCTGGATCTTTCACTTTATTGGCCTGGCATGTGGCCCAGGACTCTTCATCAAAGAGAGAACTCATGCCCTCAGATTCCCCCTCGTAAATGCACATTTAGTTAATGTGGAACAAGAAAGCGAACTTGAACAAGGTGGCCTATGAGCACTTATGAAATGTGCAACAGCCTATTATGTACATGAAAATATCTTAAAGAGCCAAAAAGTCTTCAGGCAAAAACACCTCGCCTTTATTCTTTGAGATAAAAGAAGGTAGCTGAGTCCCCACAGCAAGATCACAGCAGGCACACTTCACCCGGCCCTGCAGCCTGCACCCTGTACACAGGTGCACGAGACAATCTGGAATGTGCTAACCCCAGTGCACAGACAACTTCTGTGCTTTCAAGTACTGTGTGCTGATCTCAATAGTCCCATGCATGGCAAGCAAGACATCACAGAAGTAGGACCCCCGGCCAGGGAGACAACACCTCCATACAGGCTGAAACTCCAGCTCAGCAGAGATTTCTGCTGGGCACTGTGAAAGGAAAAACTCCTATCTCACTGGCCTAGATGCTAACGGGGTCTGGACAGAAAGAATTCAAAGCCTGTGTTCTAGAAGGGCGTGTATCTGAGTGCAGAACACAACAGTTACAAACACACACTAGAAGGCAGGGAAGGGAGAAAGACCACCTTGTGTGTGGACTTGGGTGTAGATTTTCATAGTGACATCTGTCTAAGACCTTAACAGAACTGCAAAGCAAGATTGAGGAACAATGTTTTCCCAACAGAGACCTTCATCAAAGAAGCACACGAGGTCACGCCTAGCCATCTATAAGCAACACCAGCAGCCTGAACTATGTATAGAAACCTCATCTCAATAAAAGCCACAAGAAGTTACTAAAACTACAAAGATACCACAAAGGCCCACTGCGGGAGATGAGAAGCACGGATCCCTGGAGGATGTCGGTGTAGGCATGTTACCTCCTCCTCTCTGGAAAACGAAGATAACATCTAACTGGACATTCTCCTTCAAAGCCACCAGTGTTATGGTGGCATCTAAAACAACTTACTGTAACCCTCTGGGTTTTATCTCACAGGGAGCAAGCCAGGGCTCCCACATGTGCTGTCTGCCTCAAAGCACTGTCCACACAGTGCTGATGGCAGTAGACCCCACAAATGCCAGGGACTGTGCTCTCTATAATTCTCTCAGAACACTTCCCCCTTAGTGCCGCTGAGTATGCGGCACAGTGACACCACAGTTTTAAATTCTGGGTTTACCATGCAAGTTTCTGCATGTCTCCATCTCAGCAGAGTCCTTCTGTGCAACTGCTATTTTTATTTATTTACTTATTTTTAATTAAAAAGGGAATGTAGGGCTGGAAAGATGACTCAGCAGTTAAGAGCACTTGTCGTTCTTGCAGAAGACCTGGGTCTGGTTCCCAGCATCCGCGTGGTGTCTCAACTCTGTAACCCCAGTTCCAGAGGATCTGGTGCCCCTTCCCTTTCTTTCTTTTTTTTGTTTTTTTGTTTTTATGTTTTGTTTTGTTTTTGTTTTGAGACAGGGTTTCTCTGTGGCTTTGGAGGCGAGGCTGTCCTGGAACTAGCTCTTGTAGACCACGTTGGTCTCGAATTCACAGAGATCCATCTACCTCTGCCTCCCGAGTGCTGGCATTAAAGGTGTGCGCCACCGCCACCACCACTGCCCAGCCCGATGCCCCTTTCTGACCTCAGACGGGACTGCTTCCCCATGGTGCACAGATATACATGGAGGTAAGACACACATACACATACAAGAAAAAAAAATTTTCTTTTTAAAGAAGAATCGGTGAGATGAAGTTGAGGAAAATTCCTGGGTAATTAACACAAGACGCTTTCAGTGCTGGTTCTTTCCTTCTCGGAAGCTTGCACTTTGAAAGGGCTGTTGGCTTTTAGCCTCCATTTTCGAATTTGTCGTGTGAGGGTGTTTCCATTCACCTCCACACTGATGTAGTGAACATGGAGATGAGTTGCCCAGATGCCCCTTCAAGGAGTGGCTAGCCCCTGCTGCCAGATCCTGCAGGGTCTGCTTGGGGGCAAACAGCAAAAAAAAAAAAAAGAAAGCTTGCATTGCGTTTTTAAAACTTTTGCTTATTATCACTGTGTATGTCTATGCACCTTGTTAGGAATATTGGGCGAGGGGAACCTTGGTGGATTCCATGGCTAGTGAGGGACAAACACGCCAAGCAGACAGAGCCTAAGTGAGAAGTTTTATTAGAAAGGGAAGGGAGTGTGGAGGGAAAGAAGAGAGAGGGGAGGGAGGAAGGGAGAGAGAGGAGGGAGGGACAGGAAAAGTCCTGTCTGCCCCTTCAAAGGAACAGCAGGAAAGAGTGTGGGTGGAGTTTTTCTCTTAAAGGGTCCTTTGCACCTGCCTGCAGACTACACAGTGACGTAGCAGCCATAGAACCCTGGGCTGGCCAGGGTACTGCCTGACTGCATTCTGCCAAGTGACAGAGGGCAGGCCAGCATAATGCCTGAATCCTTACCCATATGATATGTATGGCCATGGGCACTATAGTGCACACATGGGGAGATCAGAGGAAAACTGTGGAGTCAGTTCTCTCCCTCCACCTTTAAGTGAGTTTGGAGATCTAACCTGGTTGTCAGGATTGCACCAAAGTGATCTTACTCCCTGAATCATGCCATCAGCCTGTACTTCTTTACCTTAGGAATAACATCAAGTTAAACACGCAGACTTGACAAAAGCAGTATTTACATGGCCATGGGGTCTTAGGAGTTCACTTGAAGGTAAGTAATCATTATTTCCACCACATATCTAAGCACTGTCTTAGTAACCTTGAGGTTACTATGAGACTCTGGCACCAAGATGAATAAAAAACAAGAGAAATTGAACCACCACAGAAAATTCATGGCAGTGGAAATTCATGACAGTGTTCCTTTGGTTGGTTTATGGGTTTTCAATCTTATTATTTTGTCCTGATAGCCCCTGTAGCCCAGGCTGGCCCTTAACTCCTGATTCCACTCCCTCCTCATCCAAGTGCTGAGGTTACAGGCAAGGCTACTTGCATTCTCTATACCAGGAACATCTGAACAGAACAAACCACAGCACATGAGTAAGTGTACACATTTAAACGTTTGGCTATAGAGCCAGAGAAATAGCTCTATGGATAAGAAAGCACTTGGGGTACAAGCCAGAGGATACAATTTAATTCCAGAGAGGCCCCCAAAAAGTGGCATGCAGGGGCAAGCATCTGCAATCCCAGCAGTGCTGAGGAAAGATGGGAGTGGGAGACAGGAGAACTGGCCGAAGCAATGGGCCTGGAACCTCGAGCTAGGCAGTAGAAGCCAGAGACCCTAACTCAATGAGGTGGAAGCAGAGAAAGGACTCCTGAAAACTGACCTCTGTCAGCACTGTGGCATGTGCCCTCTCCCCACTACATACACAAAAGAACTCTCATAAAGTAAAATGGATCTTAACTCCAACTAAACAGCTACAACGCAGCTAAAAACAGACGAGCTTCTCCACTTCTTCCTCACAGCTCAGCACTCTCTCTGCCCTCCATCTTTCCACTTGGTCTCTGTGAGATCATCCAGAGATTTTTTTTAAATGTTTCTAGTTACTTTTTTTTTTAATAAATGACATTTCTTACAAAACCAAGTTCTAAGCATTGCTCACCAAAAGTTAAGGAAATCCCACATCCTCATCTGCTCTAAAAGCCCGCATTCAGATCCCAACACTACTCACCCCTGTCCCACCCCCACCCTGTGGGGGCACCATGTCACCAGCCCACACCCAGAGGGGAGAAAATGCTGAGTGGACAGAACACCAGGCGAGTAGCTGGAGGAAGACACTAAGTAGCCAACCAGGTTCCATCCTTGTCACAGGTGTCAATCATCGTTAACCGACAGAGAAGTATCAGAATCCCAGACCAGATGCTGCTCGGGTTATGCCCCCCATAGCAGCCCTCTCTATGGCTGACTGTATGGTGCCTGGATTTCAGGAGAGTGACTGCTACCATTCCTACATCCCCATGATGGTAGCTACATGTGTGTCCCCACCCTTAGAGTGGTACGTTCCTTCCCAGCAATTTCCTCCCTTCTCCGTGCCACTCAGGAGTCAGAGGCAGCACTGAAACCTCCCCGCTTCCTCTGGGACCTCTAAGAAGGGATCGTCACCTCTGTCTAACGGGCCTGAAGTCTCCTCCGCCATGCTGCTTTCTGTCTGTCTGCACACGCTGTCACTGACTCTTGATAACAATCAGCCTTATTGTCCCCTTGAGCCCTAAATCTGAGACCTTGCAGGAAGGATGGAAGAGACAGTGTGCCTCCCTTGTACCCACAAGTTCCTGACCACTTACTACATTCAGTTGTAGACAGCACAGATGCAACAGTATATGAAGCAGGAATCTCTACTCCCAGGGCTGTACAACTTAGTGTGTATAGGAAGCAGAGGATAAATAAAAAATAAAGTGGAAAAACATGATTAAGCCAGTGGTGGGGTCAGTGTGTGAGACAAAGAAGGCCACTCTAAGAGGGTGTATTTGAAGGGAACACATGAAAACAAATCCACAGGGATTTGTCAAGGCAGGACCTTCTGGGCTTTCAACAGGTAACTGCTGTTACCTGGGGAAGATGCTCATCTGAACAGCAGAGAAACCAGCTTGTCTCAGAGGTCACCTAAGACCTTCAGGCATTACCTCTGTGTGCAATGGACAGCTACAGGAAGTGTTCTGAGCAGGAGTCACACAATCTGACAGTGTTTGCATGAGTGTATGTATGTGCACCACATGTATACAGTGCTCGGGGAGTCCAGAAGAGGGTGAGAGATCCTCTGAAACTGGAGTTACAGGCAGTTATGAACATCCACATGGGTGCTAGGAACTGAACCCGAGTCCTCTGCAAGAGCAGTATGTACCCTTAACCGCCGAGCCATCTCTCCAGCTCCACTGGTTAATAAAACTTTTAAATGCACACTTGAGCATCATTGCTACTCACACTGAAAACAGGGTAGAAAAGTTGAAGCCTGTAAACTTATGCTGTACAACAAGTCAACTTCCGAAACTACAAAAAAGGTTGGAAATGTACCCTGTGGTAGGATGCCTACCGTAGTCGGCTCTGAAACCACTCTATTACCCAGGCTGGCTTTGAACTTGAAATTCTCTGACCTTGGCCTTCTTCTTGTTGGGATGATAGGCCCGCTCCACCATGCCCAGCCTCCTCACCCACCCACCCACCCTTTACTTCTTTCATTGAGCAACTGATGGTTCTAAGCAACAATCCCTGCAAACAGGTGCGCACAGGTGCATCCCTTGGCAGACTGTCTCTGGACCAATGATGTGTATGTAATGAAACGGCATTCTGGATATATGAACTTATCATCCTGCATCTCCAACCCACTCAGACTTACTGAGCCACTCACCTTCACCAACATCTTTTGCTACAGCCAGAGGTACATGGCGGGGACAGAAGCCATAGCCAGTACCCCTTTCTGTAGCAACAAAAAACAGGCCAGTTTTCTGATACTATCTCTCTGGCTTGCATAACATTATCACGCTTATCTTCAGAGTGCGTCATTTCAATCTACTTAAAGGTAGAAAATGACAGCATGTGCTTCAACAAAATCCTCCATACCGCTTATCTGTTTGTTTTATCGTCCTCATCAGGCTGCACCATCAGGCAGGATCATGTTGATTGCCTTTATATAACTTCTGTATATTGCCAGAATACGGATGGAGCACACAAAGAATGCTCATAGTGGACTAGGCTGTGGCTCAGTGGTAGAACATCTGCCTGGCATGATGCCCTGGGTTTCATCCCCAGTGGACGAATGTGAGGCAACAGAAGGAGACCCAGCATGGAAGCCAGATAAGGAAAATTAACTCTAAAGCTCAACGTCAATACTAGCTAGCATTTGATTCCAGAACAAACAAAGGTTTCCTGCAAACAGAACTATTCTGACCTGTGTTCTCGTGGTATCAATTTCCTATATTTTGGTTTTTGTTTGTTTTGGTGTTTTTGTTGTTGTTTTGGGTTGGGGGGTTGTTTTGTTTTTGTTGTTGTTTTTTTCTGAGACAGGGTCTTACTATATAGCTCTGGCTGTCCTGATATTCACTATGTAGTCCAAGGTGGCCTCAAACTCAAAGAGATCCACCTGCCTCTACCTCCCAAATGCTGGGATTAAAGGTGTACATCAACATGTCTGGCCTCAATTTCCTATCTTTAAACTAGGAAATAACATATTTCTTCAAGACAGAGGAGGGGAGGGGAGAGGAGGGGAGGGGAGAAGAGGGAGGGGAGGGAGGGGAGGGAGGGACCAAACAAACCACCCCAGTATAATTTTCAAAAGAATGCAGAGACAAGAAAATCTCTTTGAGTTCAAGGCCAGCCTGACCTACATAGTGAATTCCAGGCTATCCAAGACTACACAGTAAGTTCCTTATTATAAAAAAAAAAAAGTTTTTTAATTGAAAGAATGGTGTCTGTGTGTGTGTTCTATACTGGTCTTAAATTTCTGGGATTAAGCTCCCTGTGCGTGTGTGAAGGAGTCAATTCTTTCTTCTGCCATGTGTCCTCAGGCTTGGCAGCAAGCCCCTTTACCTAAAGAGCCATTTTGCTGACCCAATAAAGCTCCCCACCCCCTTCTCTACAGTAAGTAGGAAAAGCAAACTCTAACCATAAAAAGTAC
This sequence comes from Cricetulus griseus, assembly GCF_003668045.3. Taxonomy (NCBI): domain Eukaryota; kingdom Metazoa; phylum Chordata; class Mammalia; order Rodentia; family Cricetidae; genus Cricetulus; species Cricetulus griseus. The sequence goes on along the minus strand of NC_048601.1, from coordinate 29,905,712 downwards.
AGTAAACACACAATCCAACAACAGTCCTTTGTTGCCATCATCAAATATCCTTTGCTGTCCGTCAGTACATGTATGACCACATACAACTGTCAGTCCTTAGCTGGGCGGTGGTGGTCCACGTCTTTAGTCCCAGCACTTAGGAGGCAGAGGCAGGTGGATCTCTGTGAGTTCGAGACCAACCTGTTCTACAAGAGCTAGTTCCAGGACAGCCTCCAAAGCCACAAAGAAACCCTGTCTCGAAAAGCCAGAAGAAGAAAAAAAAAACTGTCAGTCCTTGTGTGATCACACACACACACACACACACACACACACACACACACACACACACACTGTCAGCGTGGTGAGTCTTTTTAAACCAGCATCACAAGTCCAGGAGTGAAGAACTGATTCATCAGTGGCTCCTACATCACTAGGTGGCAAGAATCTTTCTGCTTCATGAACAACCTTTCAGGACTGTTGCTAAGCCTGTGGTTCACACAAACTGAGCCATCATGATACGGTACACAACACCCACCCCCCTTTACATTTGTCACTTCATGGCCGATTCCCTCCCTAAAAAAAGGAAATCTTTCAACTCATCTTCCAGGAAGCCACTCCTAAACCTCTGTTGTCAGCTCAGTACCAAGCAAGCTGAAACACCCCTTACTCTGGGTTCCTGCTCAACCACACTGTGACTCACGTCTAACACTGTCTCCTTTCTGAGTGGAACACCTCAAGGGCAGGACCGCACTCACTCTGGCACCCACTCACTCTGGCACCCGGTGCTTGGGATAAGCAGTCACATGACCACATGGTTTCTAACTTGCAGCTCAGAGATGTTGCCTTTGGGAAAACATCTAATCTTCCTCCCAAGTATGACTTTTTCTTTCTTTCTTTCTTTCTTTCTTTCTTTCTTTCTTTCTCTCTTTCTTTCCTTCTTTCAAGACATGGTTTCTCTGTGTAGGCCTGGCTGTCCTCTAACTCAAGAGATCTGCCTCCTAGCCACAGACCTCATTTCCTTCCTCTCTCCATTCTTCCCAACCTATGCCTCCCATATTTAAGAGAAAGAGACTTGTTATTTTACCCAGACTGGCCTTAAAGTCCTGATTTCAAGTGATCCTCCTGCCTCAGCTTCCAAGTAGCCACAGTACCCAGGTGCATAGCAGTTTCTTTACATTTAAAATAGACAAGTTTCAGCTTCCTCCAATATAACATGATGCTATCTCCAAGTGTCTCCAGCTCTGAGGGAAGGTCTAACTCATGTAAGTTGCTGAGGCCCCTTCAGAATGTATGCATGTGAGTACTGTACTATTTAATGTGACTTAACCAAGGACCCACCATGAAATGTGTAAACATCCATACTCTAGATATCTAGTCTTCAATCTGTGTTTTATATATAAGTGATAGCATTAACACCTCTATTAAACAGAAGTAAAAGTCACTTATTTTGGACATGAATAAAACTTCCCTGTCAATTTCCTACTGCTTCCCCACACCCTCAGTGGAAACCACCTATTGGCAGGAGAAAGTATGTAACTTTAATTTTGAATTAAAGACAGTAAATGTAACTGTCTTTACAGGGCCCTAGACCTTAGTAGGCCCCTAGACCTTAGCATGACTGACTGTTCCATGATGGAAGTACCATTCAGGCCATAAATGAAAACAAAGATCTAATCCATCAAAGTCCACAGTTTGGAGAAAGTCCCTAAATGTACTAACTTGCTTTTTAGTTTCCATGTTCTGTGTCTGGCTATCTGTTCTTGTTAACTAAATATGTCAACTCAGAACATGGCTTTTGTCCTTAAAAGCTCACCCTGAGAAAGGCTCGGGGGATACACTGAAATCCTGAACACCCAGTGTAGTCATCAGCCAGCTAATAAAGATTTTTCTATGGGCTTAAAACCACGTCCAAGCAGTCTTCTATGGAGAACACCTCACAACACTAAGCAGGATCCATCCTGAACTGAGGAAGATTATGGTCTGGCCTCAAGCACAAATGTAGCTTGTTGAGGCAGAGGCCCTAAGCTCAATGTACCATACCTCCGTAAGAAAACACTGTAATACCATCTTGCAATACTAGTCAATTGAGAAAATCAAAAAGAACATTCTTACCACAGTAAAACCTGGGCTCACTTTCGGATCCGCACTCACGGGACTCTGTGCCAAACAAGCCCCCACCCAGAGCCTCGAATCACAGCACAGAGGCATAGAGAACGGCCTCTGGGAGGCAGTACACAACCTGAGGGGTCTCATTCTGAGGGTTCATGAGCTAAACTTCACTTTTGGTTTTGCTTTTTGTTTTTTTGGTTTTGCTTTTTGTTTGTTTGTTTTGTTTTAAATTCAGCTGGGTAAATTCCACCAAGCCAGACCCTGGCTCAAAGCCCAGGATCCCAGTCACGTGCTTCTCAGAAGTAGATTTTCAAAATGCCTGGAATGTTTTTTCCCAGAGAAGGATCTCTGCCTAAAATTCTAGCCAAAACTCTTGATTCCTCCACAACCCAACGATCCTTCTGCCTATGAGCCTTCCTCTTACTTTGGTTCCTTTCCAGCTCTGCACTGTGTGGCTGTTGCTGGCTTTACCCATCTCCATTTACTTGTTTTAAAACAGCAAATCCACACGGCCATTCTACCAGGATAGTTTTTTTGTTTTGTTTTGTTTTACTAAGTACTACTAATTCAAGCAGGGCAAAGAAAATCAACAGAGGATCAGTGGGTAGAGGTTCTTGAACGACTCCCTCCAATCTGAGCTCAATCCCAGGATCCCACAGGAAAGGAGAGGATGAACTCCCAAGAACTGTCTGACCTCCACAGATGTGCAGTGGTATCTGTCTCGACATGTATGGACTCTCGATTGTGTGTACACATGCATGCACTCTCCCGTTCAAGTATGCATATGAATACACACATACACATGAGGCACGGGATTTGGTACCCAACACCAAATGCTTCCCCTCACACACACAGCCCAGCATTGAAGGATTTAGGAACAGGATAATCCTGGGCCTGGCTGGTCTCTAGTCAAGCCAAGTCAATGTGAACCCTGGGTTCAGGGAGAGACCCTGCCTCAAAGGAATAAACAGAATGTGATACAGGAGGGTAAGAAATATGTACCTACACAAACACACACACACACACACACACACACACACACACACACACACACACACACACTATTCATGCCTATAGGAGTTACTAACAATATAGCCCCCTTACAGAGCTTTCCCTCCAGTGAGGGGCTTAGATCTTGCACACTGCGTATCCTAGTTAGGCTTCCATTGCTGTGATAAAGTCCATAACCAAAAGCAACTTGGGGTAGGAAGCTTATTTCAGCTAGGGCAGGAACCTGGCAGCAGAAACTGAAGCAGAGACCATGGAGGATCTGCTCACAGATTTGCTCAGCCTGCTTTCTTACACACCTCAGGATCCACCTGCCCAGGGCTGGTACCACCCACAGTAGGCTGGGCCCTCCCACATCGATAATCAGGCCAATCGTCTGAAGGTACTTGCTCAATTAAGAGTTCCTTCTCCCAGATACATCTAGGTTTTTCTGTAAAGTTGACAAAAAAATAACCAGAACATTGTAACATCAGAAAGGAACAAATGAAAAGAAGCCTGAGCCGCACAACCTGGCAAGCAGTCCACACTGCTTAACTTTTTGCAGTTTAACTGGTCCATGAAACAGTGTGCATGTCCCAGCATCTCAATAAAGCCATGTTTTAAGACAAATAGAGCAGAGGAATAGCAGAAACTGATGAACAAGGCTAGGTCTCTAGCGTCCCTGTTCCCTGCTACTTTAAACACCAATGGCACACTGATGACACATTCCCCACTTGGTGCTCAGAAAGCCAGCAGCTGGACTTCTGAATTCTGGGAACCTCTGAGAAACCTGCCCAGCCCAGGACAAAAGGCTTGAATCCTGAGGTTGAGGGTGCCACGCCAGATGTCCCTCAGGGATCTCCCTATACTAGCACTCAGACTGCAACTTCTGTATGCAGAATTGCTGATCCCAATCATTCCTTCTCTGAGAAAAGAACTAGGTATTTAAACAAAGTTCAAAAGTGGAAGAGTTCAAATCAAACAACCCAAACCAGCCATGGTGGCACAGGCCTTTAATCCTAGCACTCCGGAGGCTGAGGCAGACTAATCTCTGAATTCGAGGCCAACCTGTTCTACAAAGTGAGTTCCAGAACAGCCAGGGCTACACAGAAAACCCTTTCTTGAAAAACCAAAAAGAAAAAAAAAAAAATTAAAGAAAGCAACCTAAGTGCATGGGGCTTTTAATTCTCTTCAGTGTGAGTACCTGTTGTGTTTCTAACACATAATATAGGCCTATAAATAGGTAATCTTGAAATCTCTTTTTTAGGTGAGGTGAGGGAGGAAGAACATGTGGTTAACATGTATTAGGCCCTGCCTGGGTCTGTGTGTCTGTCTGTTTCTCTCTCTCTCTCTCTCACACACACACCTAAACAATAAGTGAACTAAAAAAAAAAAAAATCAATTGCCTCAGAGTAAAGTACCATTTATCAAGTCAAATATGATACTTTAACTTAAAGAAATTGACACCATTAGATTTTTAAAAATAATTCATGGAAGAATTAGAAAATAAAGTTTGAGGCTAGCCTATGCAAGAGAAAAGCCTGTCTCAGGAAACAAGAAAAAAAAGAGGGGGGTGACACCGCCACCAATTTCAAAGCACCTGCTATGAACAGCCCAGAGATGAGAGGTCACCAATATTTATTTCTTGACTTTAAAGATTTGTTGGGTCCCCCACCCCACAAATTAACAAAGGAAGAATAAAGGAAAAAGAAAAGTGGTAAGGAGAGGGGAAAGAATGGGGGAAACACAGGACATGAAGAGGCAGTAAAGGACTTCTCCAGGGGCTGTGGCATCATCACTCAGTGGGGAGCGACTACATACCAAGCTGAGGATCTGGGTTCCACCCCCAAAAAGGCAGCGGGGAGAGGCTGGAAATGCAGGCCTCACAGTTTACAAAGTGGCTTGACACCTCGATGGCATCAAGTGACAGTCCTCACTAAGTCAGCACACCCTTCCAATCATGTCTCCCGGTTTGGTGACAATGCAATGGACCACACTGCCCACTGCCTCACGGCTGCACTTGCTGAGTTCAAAGCATCCCCAGGTGCCATGTGGCTCATTGACTCTGTGGGCTTGTTCACTCACAAGCCAACTCCTGACTTTACCCAGGTAATTATCTTTCACTGCATGTGTCCTGGGATCTGAATTCAGGATCTCAGGCAAGCTAGGTAACATGCTATGTTATGGGCTCACACTCCAGCTTTGTTTAGTAAACAAGTAAAATGGTTTATAGGAAGGTAAAACCCTGGGTAGAAATCAAAGCTATACATGTATAATATATAAGCTATCTGCTCCATAAACCTTTACAGAAGCTCATGGGAACTGGGCCTGAACTGGGCCTGGTAGTGCACATGGGAAAGGAGGGCATCTGAATGCCCTGTTCAAGGCCAGCCTGGGCCACAAAGCAAGCTAGCTCCAAAATTAAGACAAACAATGCTTGTCCTTATAAAAAGGAATCTGGTTAACATCTGACACCTGCTGTTCTGCCAGATTAGCCAATTGGAACTATTTTTAGGTCTCTTAAAAGATGAGGCAATAAACGTCATTTGGTTAATCATTTTCAATCAAAGCAAATACACGGCATAAACTACACTGGGTGGAGTCGAAACACCTATTCAAAGTCTAATTGGTACTAATAGGTTAATGCTGGACTCAGTGGAAACTGTTCTGATTCTCTGTGTATTTTCCTTGCATTTCACTCCCACACCATTGTATATACTTTCCCACTGAGCATGGTAGCACAAGCCTTTTATCCCAATACCTGGGAGGCAGAGGCTGGTGGATCTCTGTGAATTCTAGGCCAGCCTGGTCTACATAGTGAGTTCCAGTCCCGCTAGGGCCAGATAAGGAGACCATGTCTCAAAAACAAAACAAAACAAAACAAAAAACCAAATGAAACACTTTCCCATACACATATTGAGAGCTGAGCGGACTCCATAGGCTTAAAAAGGAGAAAATGATGATGGGAGGAGACAGACTGGAGGGCAGGCAAAGGCAACAGAACCTATGGGTTGGAGGGAGACTTGATCAAAACACACTGTATGCATATATGAAATTCTCAAACACACAAAAAAGAAAAATATATACTTTCCCTTTTCTGTTTTATTGCTGGGTTTTCTGGGAGAGAGTCTCACTAGGTTGCCCAGGATGATCCAGGACTCACTGTATAGCCAGGTTGACCTCAAACTCACAAACCTCCTGCTTCAGTCTCCCCAGTCTCCCCAAAGACTGCTTTGGGTTCCTCTTGACTCTTTCTCTTAGCTACAACTTCTCCTGTGGCTCTAAAACCCACAATGAATATGAACAACTCAAAACTCCTATAGATTTATACAATAAAAAACTCATAGACAACACCTGCAGGCCATTCATCTGTACTAACAACCAAAGAACAAAGGAGCAAGGCACTGAAGTTTAATGTTTCATCTTCTGAGTCACAAATTCTCAAAGAGGGAGGGAGGGAGGGAGGGAGGGAGGGAGGGAGGAAGGAAGGAAGGAAGGAAGGAAGGAAGGAAGGAAGGAAGGAAGGAAGGAAGGAAACCAGTCTAATATCCAACACACAGAACATTAATATAAATATGACATCAGTGACACAGTAAATTGGTACAAACCTTTTAGAAAGATGTAAAAATAGCATTTAATAAAGGTCTTGGGGGAGCTGGAGCCATGATTTAACAGTTAAAAGCATGCACTACTCTTGCAGAGGACCAGAGTTCAATTCCCCACACCCATGGCAGAGGCTCACCAGGAACTATCTCCAGGGCATCCAGAGCCCCTGGCTTCCACAGGCACCTGCATGCACATGCACATGCCCCCACACAAATGTACGCACGCATATACTAACAAACAAAAGTTAACATTGCTAAATAGGTCCACTGTTAGAACGTGTTCCTGGCATGCTCCATTGGATCTCCAGTGCTACTTTAAACCAGGTGTAGAAGCTGGAGAGATGGCTCAGTGGTTAAAAAGCACTGGCTGCTCTTGCAGAGGACCCAGGCTCGGTTCCCAGCACCCATGAGGTAGCTCACAACAGACCTCAACAACTTCTTCTGACCTCTGTAGACACCACATACACGGGGTGCACAGACACATGCATAGACACTCACACACATAGACAATCACACAGGCAAACACCAGAACATATAAAATAAATACATCTTAAAAAACAAAACAAAACTGGGTGTGCTTATACCAGGGTAGTTGGAAATTCAAAGTCATCCTTGGCTACATAGTGACTTCAAGTCCAACCTGGGCTACTTGAGATCTTTTCTCAATAATAACCATAACAACTGGATACTCCTCCCATGGAGCCCCTCCCATTCTCAAAAGTTCTTTCTTTTCCTTAATCTACAGATGTCCTACTCAAATAATAATTAATAATGTCATTTACTTGAGAATTTGGTTTCTGAAATTATGAAAAAATAACAAAACAAAGTCACTAACTGTAACCAACTCATTTAACAAAAGAATAATTAGTAAGTCAATATGATTAAACAACATTCATGAAATAATAAGGTAAAATTCGATCATTTTATGTTAGTCCATAATTTTTTTTTTAAAATACAGGAGAAAGATTACTTCTAATCTTACCACTCACATAATTACAGCTAAAACCAATGTTTTACTATTCTGCTTTTTTGGCAGAATCAGTGTCATACCACAAGCATATTTTGTTGTCGTTTTTATTGATTTGTTTAATTATTATTTGTTTTTTGAGACAAGGTCTCACTATGTAGCCCTGAATGGCCTGGAGCAAGCTATGTAGACCACACTAAGGTTAAACTCAGAGTCACTTGCCACTGTCTCCCTAGTGCTGGGATTAAAGGCGTGTACCATACAGTTTTACAACCTAATTGAGCAGCTGAACAATGAATGTGTAGCCCTGAGTTTACTGCTCAAGAACAGGACTCGTGGCTTTCATTCAACCAGGAAAAGCTATGACTCAGATATCAATTCTTCAGAACATCCTATTTTTTACTCTGAAGGAAAAAAAAAATGACAGTTCATCTTCGTCCCAGTCATCGAAGTCCCAAGAACCAGACTTTAGGTTTTTAATGAAGAGGTCTGTGGAGTTCAAGGACAGTCTGGTCTACATAAAAAGTTCCTGGTCAGTCAGGGCTTATACTAAGACTCCATCTCAAAAGAAAAGTCAGGAGGACAGAGATGGTTAAAGGGTGGATTAGTTTTAGGTAGAAGCAAGTGGAGCAAGGGCTGGACACAGCAGAGAGTGGAGTGCTAGTTAGTCCAGCATGCACAGGCCCTGGGTTCTAACTCCTGAGCCACACAGCACAAGGGAAGGGAACATAGCCAGCCAGCTCCCTTCTGTAGACAAAGCTCACACCCCCTTCTCTGTACCTTTGCCTCAGGTGAAGGGGACCCACACAGGGGCTTACATTTCATTCAGCTGCTCTCAAGTCCCCATGTGAGTACTATTTGGGAACTTTCCCTGTGAGCAGCTGCAGGTCACTGTAAACTCGGGCTTTAACCTCTCCTTAGCATCTGCTTCAAGTCACTTTTTTTTTAATTTATTTTGTTTTTGTTTTGTCCAACTGAACCCACCTGCCTCCCCTCTGCCAGAAAAGTAGTCCCTGTCCTAATTCCCCATCACTGTCTGATGCTATTGCTTTTGTTTTTAATAATTATCCTTTTTTGTTGTTGTTGTTATTCTAAAGGACTTTTGACAAGGGCATACCTATGGATTCAGAATTTTTTGTACTCTTAGAATTCCTAAGGAGATATTCCTTTCTAATTCAAATTTTTCCAATCAAGAGATAAACGGGCTCTTCTCTACGGAATTACAAAGCCTTTCCTCTTAAACCCCAGGTTACAGCTTTCCTGATCAATGGAATTTATTCTAAAGGTCAAGACAAGCTGGGGGTAGTGTTGTGTGCCTGTAATCTCAGCAGAGAGGTGAGGACAGTAGCATGAGGAGTTCAAAGTCAGCCTGCTACATGAGCCTTTGTCAGAAAAACAAGTATCAACTACACAGAGTCTAGTGTGGATGTACACTAGCCTGCCAGGTTGGGGCAGAGATGACTGAAGGCCAGCCTGGGCTACGTTACAAGACTTTATCTCAAAAACTGGACTACAAGGGTTAGAGAGAAGGCTCAGCAGTTTAAAGCATATGCTAGTCTTGCAGAGGACCCAAATTCAGTTCTCAAGCCCCAGGTCAATCAAGTAGCTCATGATGGCCTATGACTCCAGGCAGCTCCAGGGGAATGCCTACTGCTGGCCTCTGTGAGCATTACACACAAGTGCACAGACAGACACAGACACACACGACATTTATCTTGTATTCAATTAATTTCTGAAAGAACTGACTACAGTCTAGTTAGTGAAGTTCTCTGAAACAGACATTTAAGCAACACTTTGACAAAGTAAGGAAGAAACATTCTGCATCAGGGTTGATGAGAAAAGCAGAGTGAAGTTGTTGTGCCCAAATTCTGAACCCCAAAATCACCAAGAGACCTGACCCAATGCAAAAGCAAACAGTCTTTTATTAATTAACAAGTTAACTTGGGTAGTCCATCCATTCGACACAGTGGGAGGAACAAGAAGGACCTGGAGGGACTGTGGGGCAGGGAATTTATTGGGGTAGAGCAAGGGGAGTGTCTGGGAGGGGGTCTGCAACAGTCTCAGGATTTTTTTCTCAGGATTTGGTGCACTTCCAGGCTTGTGACCTGTCCTGAGTTGATTAGTCAGGAATGGTTGCTATGTTCAGAGGCCCTCCCAGGACGGCTGCTATGCTCTGTAGGCCACTGTTACAGGAAAGCACATCCAGAGCCCGTCAGCTAACTTCTGATTGGTTCCTTGCCACATGAAGGGTATCTGGATTCTTAGTGACTGGGGCAAGGTCGGAAGTCCAGAACATGTTGCTGAGTCAGAGGCCTACGTCTCACTGGGTCTTTTCTGCAGCCTGTCATGGCTGCCAAAGCAGGGGGCTAGATGAGGGTCTGGTTGCTTCAAAGCAAGCATGAGCTCTGTATCCAATTGGAAAGGCAAAGATTTATCCATTTCATTTACAAGGAATCGAGAGTTAGATTCAATAAAATGGCAGCTGCAATAAATCTAAACCCAAGAAGGATGCACTGGCTTGATTGTTCAGACTTGATTCAATTTCTCTGAAAGCGTGAATGTGAACAGAATATTGCTACACATTATACCCACATCAAATGCTCAGTCAACAAGAATTCTATAAGCCCATGACATTCATCTCAAAAAAAAAAAAAAAAAAAAAAAAAAAAAAAAAAAAAAAAACCTCAAAAGATGGAAAAGGATGCAGCCTTTTAGCAAAGCCTTTTAGCCAAAGAAAAACCTGAATAGAAGGGAAAGATCTGCACACAGCAAAATCAAATCCCTGAAATCTGTGTACTCAAGACCATGAGCTGGGACCAGCTTGAGCCACACAGGAGGAAAGAACTTACTTTTAAAAAAATGTCGTCAGGTATGAAATTCTCAAAAAGAAATTAATTTAAAAAAAAAAAAAGTGAAGCAAGATTGCTCAGTGGGTAAAGGTACTTACTGCCAAGCCTGCAAGCCTAACTCCCTGAGTTCAATCCCCAGAACCCACATGAAAGGGTAGAGCCCACCCCTGCCAGCTGTCCTGACCTCCACACTGACACCCTGGCATACATACACCCATATACATTTACATACACAGACACACACACAAATACACAAATGTTAAACTTTTTAATGAATTTCCTCATGGAGATAATGACAAAGCTAGGAGAGGGATCAAGGCACAGATCACCTTCCTTCTGTACTTACAGATCTGCTACTGAACGAGTTTGGCAGCGGAGGTGCGTAGGAGGAAGAGGCAGGTGGATTTCTTGAGTTCAAAGCTAGTCTGGTCTACAGAGCAAGAGGGGATTAAAGCCCGAGTTTGCAGTGACCTGCAGCTGCTCACAGGGAAGGATCCCAAATAGTACTCATACCTGAGAGCAGCTAAGTGAAATGTAAGCCCCTGAGTGGGTCCCCTTCACCTGAGGCAAAGGTACAGAGAAGGGGGTATGAGCTCTGTCTACAGAAAGGTAAACTGCTTTTTTGCTATATTCCTTTCTTTTGTGCTGTGTGGCTCAGGAATGAGAACCTCAGGGCTACACAGAGAAACCCTGCCCCCCAAAAAAGTGTGCTACTATCACTCACATCTAAAAGCAATGAGGGTACACAGTAAGGCTGGGTGGCTCTGTGAGTTCAGGGCCAGCCTGGTCAACATAGAGCTTCCAGGCCATCCACGGCTACATAGTGAAACCCTGTCTCAAAAAGGGGGTGAGGGTGGGGTGAGGGGGTGGGGGGTGGTAAAAAGAAATCTACTAGGACTGAGGGCACAGCTCAGTGGTTGCATACTTGAGTAAAATGTGAAGCCCTAGTTTGGTCCCTAGCACTTCAAAATGATGGGGGTAAACCCACCATTACCTTCTGTGACTAGACCAGAAGCTATTTATAAAGTCCAAGCTGATTAAAGAACTCACAAAATCCTAAAACTTGTGAAATTAGCATAAACTTTGCATAAAAACATTTGCATGAAAGCAGTTTTTCCTCAACAATTATAAAATTTGATAAGGCTAGCCCCATAACCCATGGAAAAGCAATTGGCTGGAGCCATTGTGTACTGGCAAATGAAATAAATAAAATCAATAAAAAAAATAAAGTCTCTACAAAGGGAAAGGAAATTAAGCCCCAGGCACTTGCCATTGTGTAAATACCCCACCACCACCACAGACCTGAGCTCTCTAGAGCTGTAACTGAGACACAGGCAGAGAGGGCTCTTGAACCAGCCCTGTTGGAGCTGGGCTGCAGCTGAGGACAGCTGCCTCTCTGCAAGAACACCAGCCTGCCCCATGCCTCTGTCCCTCTGCTACCAGAACTCGTGGGTGATTTAAAAGAGGAGATGGTCTTGGGCACTCTCTGCTCATCAGATTGCACATAAAAAGCGTTTCTAGGCAGTGTACTGCAGGGGGACACTGACAAGCCAGAGCAGGTGGAGAAGACACCAAACAAAGATAGCAGAATGTGCCAGGGACGCTCCATCAGATCTGATAAAGGCAGAGGGTCCTCACAAAGCAGAGAAGGACCAGGAGGAGGAGAGCAGCCAATAAAACAGCAAAAAGTCCTTCACTGGGTGTGGGGGGGGTGCTCAGTGGTTATGAGCAATGACTGCTCTTCCAGAGGACCCAGGCTGGGTTCCGAGCATCCACATGGTGACTCACTGCCATCTGTAATTCCAATTCCAGGGAATCCTTTCCACCTCCGTGGATAACAGGTATGCACTTGGTGTCCTCACATACATGCAGGCAAAACACTCATACAAATAAAAAAAAGGGAGTGTAAAAAAAAATCCTTCTTCCACGGAGTCTTGGCTCTGATATTTTAATTTGAATTGCAAATGACATGAAAATAGACTAACTTTTTTTATGTGTAGTAAAGAAAAACATGGGTTTCCAAAAGGTTGAGAAATATTCATCTAAGGGAAACATAATACGGCCTCAAGTATCTGAAGAGCTATTCAATGCTATTTTCTACATCCATTATGCTAATTAACAAGCCACTTTATTTTTCCACAGCACAGATCCATTTCTAACACTCATTATGCTAATCTGATCTGATATGAAACTATAAAAACAGCAGATTTGAAATAGCTGCCTCTGGAGAGAAGCCCTTCTGATTAAATAAATGCCTAGCCTGGGATGCAAATTTGATTAGGGTAACTGCCCCCACACAGAAAGCAGCTTAAGCAAACTCAGAACATTACCTCAGCCCATGTGTTTATGTTAAGAAGCAAAAGGAGCGGCACTGGTGGCGCACACCTTTGATCACACACTTGGGAGGCAGAGACAGGCAGATCTCTGTGAGTTCCAGGCCAGCCTGATCTACAGAGCGAGTGCCAGGATAGGCTCCAAAGCTACACAGAGAACCCTTGTCTCAAGAAAGAAAGAAAGAAAGAAAGAAAGAAAGAAGGAAGGAAGGAAGGAAGGAAGGAAGGAAGGAAAGAAGGAAAGAAAGGAGGGAGGGAGGGAGGGAGGGACGGAGGGAAGGAGGGACGGAGGGAAGGAGGGAGGGTGGGAAAACACAAGGAAGCTTGTGTGGTAGAGGGTGTTCCATGATGGGATCGTGTACCTAGAGTGCTCCAGGTACCATTAAAAATAAAAGAGACCAAGCTGGGAGGTGGTGGCACATGCCTTGAATCTCAGCACTCGGGAGACAGAGAAAGGCAGATCTCAGAGAGTTCTAGGCCAGCCCTGTCTACAAAATGAGTTCTGGGACAGATAGGACTGGAACACAGAGACACCCAGTCTCCAGGAAAAAAAAAAAAAAAAAAAAGAATCTAAGATACCAAGAAAGAGCTCCTCCACACCCTGTGACACCCAATCCCGAAGAGCTCTCTGCAGTACTCAGCAGTGTTAACCTCATCTATCAGTAGTTCTGTTTATTTGAGACCAGCCTCACACTTTCTATGTAGTCAAGGATGACCTCCAGCTCCTGATCCTCCTGCCTCCACCTTTACACACAGCTAATAGTCGCTCTTCTGAGGACTGCATGCTAGGGAGAGATCGTGTTGAGTTTTCATGTTGTGTGTTTCTTTTTTTTGTTTGTTTTAATCTTGAATTAAGTATCAGCTTCTACAAGCCTAATTTTCTAGTATTTCAAAGACAGCTTGTTTGCATGTTCTGGCTTTTTCAAAAGAAAATGCTTTCTGAATTACAGTGTGCTATCAAATACAATGTGCATTTCAACTACAAGAACATTGTAGTAAGTCTGCTTTATTGGTGTTAAATAAATCAGTTCCTCAGAGGAGCCACTCCATTGGCTATTTTACTGCCAATAAATGTTTAAGTGCCTGTCATATGCACCAAATAGTGCATGCTTATGCTTGGGACAAGGCAGAGGGAAGTCGCCCTCGGCAGGCAGAGGTTCCGATTCACACAGACTTTCAGGATCCAGGTCTTTCGTTACAAGGGACTATTTTGAAATCTTCCTTTTCTTATGTACAAGTTAATGAAACCAGGAATCTGTAAACTACAGAGACACAGGCAGTAAAGCAACTGGCCACTTTCCAGATAGGGGCTTCCTGATCAATTTGTCCTCTTCATTTCATGGAGCCAGAGTTCAAGCTCTAGGGTGTGCCTGGATACAATTCTCCTATACTGCATCTTAACAGAAACTGCCTCCTGGTCATCTGTTCAGGTCCACTTCTGCTAGGCCAAGAACCCCAGTTAGTTGCATTTCCACAATTTATATGCTGGTCGATCCTCCTAGTACATAAGAGGAAGACATTTACCTCAAAGCAAAGAGTTGCCATCAGGGTTGCTCAAACTGGGGTTCAGTCCATTGCCATGGACCTTACCTTCCTCACCTGTCTTACCAGAACAGCACAGTGCAGTCGGTGTGGGGCTCCCTCCAGAGCTTTTCAGGGATCAGATCCGTGCAAGGGCAAGGGGTCAAGCATGATACAAACTGCTTTTGCACTAGGTACCATCTTCAAACTGTTCATAAGCCACAACTTTAGATGTTGAGGAAAGGCAAGTTAATGAGGGGAAAGCACAGGAGAGAGGAGCAAATACCACCCCTGCTTGGGCTGTTTAATGTGGGGGCCAAAACAAGTGGCCTCAATCTCTCACGCTGAGAAAATGATGTGAGTTCATTTTCACTGGGACAGAATCTGTTATTTTCTCTGTTTTTCTGAGACAGGGTCTTACTTTATAACCCTCGCTGTCCTGGAGCTCACTATGTAGACCAGGCTGGCTTCGAACTCATAGATCCACCCGCCTAAGTCTCCTAAGTGCCAGGATTAAAGGTGTGTGGGTGTGCCACCACACTCGGCCTTTGCTTCTTTTCTTTTTAGGCAAAATAAACATCAACTGAGAGAGATGAAAATGCTCCACACAGCTGTGTGCTGATCTCTTACAAATGGAAGCTTGAACTCCTCAGAATTCCTTACTAGAAAGGGCTATGGCCACTAATGCTTCAGCCAGGCACACCTTCAAGGGCCTTCACCAAAGAAGGAGCCAGCAGAGCAGGTGTGAAACAGGTGCGCAATGCTGCATCCTCCAATGCAGTTAGTTCTTCACAAACCCCTAAACTGAAGCTTCCCCCACCCCCCCACCCCCCGGGGAGAGGGGGAGAGCTGGCAAGATGGCTCAGTCATTAAGAGCACTTGCTGCTCTTCCAGAGGCCCAGAGGTCAGTTCCCAGGACTCACATCAGACAACTCACAACTGCCTATTACTCCAGCTCCAAGGGATCTGACGCCCTCTTCTGGCCTCTGTGGGCACCTGCACCCAAGTGGCATTCACTCACATGGCATACACATATACAGTTAGTAATTTGAAGGAGGAGGAGGAGAGGAGGAGGAGGAGGAGGAGGAGGAGGAGGAGAAGAAGAAGAAAAAGAAGAAGAAGAAGAAGAAGAAGAAGAAGAAGAAGAAGAAGAAGAAGAAGAAGAAGAAGAAGAAGAAGAAGCCATACTTTTAAAACTCTTGACTTAGGTAGAATGGCACATGTTGGCCACCTGGGAGGCTGAACCATAAGGATCACTTGAGTCCAGAAGTTTAAGCCAGACTCGACACCATCAATAACAACTACCAAAAAAGAATCTGTTTTTAAAGAAGACTTTAATACATGCTTAAGCATAAGTGTTAATCAAGAAAGACACTCAGAGAGGAAGATGTACCCTAGAACACAGGTGCAGACTTCTCAGAAAAGAGCTACCCAAAAGATTTCAACCAAAGCACGCAAACCAGCTATAAAATCTCATACTCTAGAATGTACAAGAAAAATATCAAAAATGTTTTATAAACATCATAGTAAGACGAGGTATGGTAGAGAAGGCACCAAAGTAGGAGCCCACAAGATGGATACTGGATGTAGTGGTTTCAGTAAAAAATGTCTCCATGGCATTTGAATACTTGGTCCCCAGGTCTTGGCATTGTTTGGGGAGGTTTAGGAGGCACTGCCCTGCTGGAGGGGCTCTGTGTTTAGTCTTGCCTATTTCAAGTTAACACACTCTGCTTCTTAACTGTGGTTCAGCATTTGAGCTCTCAGCTTCCTATTCCTGCTGCCATGCCCTGCAACCTGCTGCCAGGCTGTACCGGCCATTATGGACTCTAACCCTCTGGAAATGTAAGCCCAAATAAATTCTTCTATAAGTTACACCTTGGTCATGGTGTTTTATCACAGCCATAGGAGAGCAACTAATACAGTGGGAAAAGACACTTGTCACCAACCCTGATGAATATGGCTCAATCCTCAGAACCCATATGGAAGAAGGGGAGAAATGATGCCACAAAGTGGTCCCCTGACCTTTACATGTGTGCCAGGGCACACAGATACCCACACATATACAAACATCCACACAAACAAATACAAAGACACAAAGTATTATTCTATATGTCAGGTGTCTGGTGGCCCTATTTTGATCACCTTTGGGGGTGGCAGGTGTCACTTTTTTTAAACTACTAAATGAGTAAGAGTTGAAAAACATTGAGGATACCCTAACCTCAGCATGAACAACCCCCAAAAGTAGAGATTCTCCCAAGATGAAGAGAACAAGAATGGCAGCCTCAAGTTGTCTTTTCACTGAATACATGCCAGCTATGCCCTGGTTGCTCATGGAATTGACCAATGTCTCATGAGTGGGAGAATGATTATTTTGGGTAAATTTATTCCTTCTAGGATGCTCAGATAAGCTACTATTATGTTTCTACAAAACCTTCCTTTCTCCATTTACTTTCGCCAGTGTCCTCAGATATTGCCTTTATTCTCTGCTGGATGACCTCATGAAACCTTAAGGCTATCAGGTACCACAAGGCCTTCCACTGGCTCCCAAATACTAGAACAATCATACCCTCCAAAATGCCCCAAGTTCTCAGTTCCCTTGGAGCTGAAGAAAAGTGGAGAGACTCATTTGGGTCACCAAGATGTACTGAGAAGCTGATCTCAAGAAACAAGTTCTGTGTTCGTAATGAGACACCCAAATCAGATTATACACACATACAGGCTTTCTAAAAGTGTCGGAGAGAATGTTAACTGCCCCTAAAGTGTAAGAGCAGTTTATAACAAAAGCCAAAATAGAATTAATCTAGGGCAGAGTAAGCTGAGTCGGGCTGGGCTGGTCCAGATAAGTCTAAGAAATCTAATGGGAGTCATCAGGCCGTCAGGGTCAACTGTGCCTGTGAACTCTCAGGCACTCACATAAGATACAGGACTACTGGAGTGGGGAGATGCAGAAGATGCAATGCCTATGCCTTGAAACCTTTAAACCTGACGTTGGCAAGCAGAACAAGACCAGAAGGAAATCCTCCCCATATGTTGCCAAGGGCTGAGTGCAGCTTAGCAGCAGAGTGCATGCCTTGCATGTGAGGCTCCTCGGGGTCATTCCTTAAGACCACACACAAAAAGAAGGGTCTAATGTTAATAACGACTACAGACATCTTTGCACTTTCCCCCCTCTTCTTTGCAAAACCAGATGCTGAGAAGCTGCAACCATGTGGGAAGCATGGAGGATTACAGAAGCACCCCAAGCCCATTCCAGAGCAGCTGGAGTTATCAGAGGTGAGGAAGGCTCCTGAGTCTACCCTCTGACCATTGTACCCTTCTGTGCGGTTCACGCTTATTCTACGAAACACCTTTAGGCCAGGGCTCATGGGCAAAGAGCAAGATATCCTCTCCCCCTGGGCAGTAATTCTTTCTGTGAAGGGGGGTTCTGCCTTGTATACTCATCACCTCTTCTACACATTTTGAGTTTCTACAAAGATAGGTTCCTAAGCTCTACCAGAGCTTCATCATTATGTCCCTTCATTATTACAGAATGTCCCCCTTACACAATCATCACTCATGAAATTGGAACCTGGGTAGGATCCTGGAACTGAGATTCATGAACTGTGGGGAGAGGGGCCTGAGACAGGGGTGGGCAAAGAAGATAAGAAATTCAACTCCACACTCAAGGATACGAATGATCCCAGACTGGGGTATTAACATACAAGAAGCCAAATGCTACCTAGAGGAAACGTTTTCATCAGTCACATGAGCGTGCGACACATCCCAGACAGCTCTTCATGTCAACTCGTTGTGCTGCCATCTTAGGACGCCAAGGAGTTTTCTGATGTTCGGATAAAATCCTGTCACTGGAGCTGCCTCTCCCTGTAGCCTTGGAAATGACACTCAGCATCCTGAAGCTTCCATTTCCCCACGGAGGGGCAATTACACATCATCACAAGGTATTCAGTCACATCCCCCAGTGATCAAAAGCTCAATACCGGGGAGTTGTGTAATAGGCTGGGGGAGGAGGGGCAGGGTTGACGGCTATCTGGTCCAATCACTCCTCTAATAATGACCTGTGTGACTGGAGGACACAGGGAACAGTGTGTGCATAGAGGCCTCCTTGATAATGTCAGAGATGGAAAGCTCCTGACGTGGAAGAGGAAAGAGGACACCTCCACCAGGAGATGAAAACGAAGTTTGGCACTAAACACATAAGAGCCCATCATAGCTCCATAGCACCTGGCTGGCAGGCATCACTTCCCAAAAGTTGGCCCAGCCGGGCATTGGTGGCACACACCTTTAATCCCAGCACTCAGGAGACAGAGGCAGGCAGATCTCTGTGAGTTCGAGACCAGCCTGGTCTACAAGAGCTAGTTCCAGTACAGCCTCCAAAGCCACAGAGTAACCCTATCTCGGGGGGGGGGGGGTTGGCCCAACAGCTAACAGCAAGCATTGTATGCCATGAGGACATGAAGCTCAATGAGCACCAGGCTTGGGTGGTACACACCTTTGTTCCCAACACTGTGACATCAGGGCTAGACCGGTCTACACAACAAATCTCACCCAGATCAACCAGGGTCACACAGTGACACTGTCTCAAACCAGAAAAGAATTATCTCCATTACCGATCTCAAAAAACCAAGCTGTAGGAGACCAAATTACAGTTCAAGCCTTAGCAACCAAAGTAGCAGCTAAAATAGATGTTCTGGATGAGGCTTGGAGGTGGGGCACCTGCCTGGCATGCACAAGGCCCTGGGTTCCATCCTCCAAACTGCAAGATGTGCAAATAAACCATTCCCCAGGTTTTGGAAATGAGAAGGAGGAAAATACAGTTATCTTTTTGGAAAAGCAACCAAAATTACCAACACACAGTCAGGAAACCAGGTAGAGAGGCAGGTAGTTTTAACTTGGCACAGGAGGCACTAAATACAGATGACTTGACTCACGTTCTTCATCGTCAGCATGCACCAGAGAGGCTGCCCTGGACAAGACATCCAATGGCGTCTCCATTCCTGGGTGAGCCTGCAGGGAAAAAGAAGAGGTGAAAATAAAGAAAAAACACATAAGTAGAACTAGTAAGACTCATTTGGAATTCTGGTAGCTAACAGCATACAGGGGTTACAGCTTGAAATACATGCTTGGCACACACAAGGCCCTGGGTTTCAAGCCCAGCACCAAAAAGAGAATTGGAAATAATTGTAGTAGTCCGCAAAGTAACTCCTCCATTAGCCACAAATAGCTCTTCTGGAGTGAAGGTCCTCCCACTTGTTGAGACAGCAGGGCCCTGGTCAGGAACGGAAACTGGGGCTAAGTTGCCAAGTCCAGGAAGCCTGTAGGATCTCTAAGGGAAGATCCTACTAAGAACATTCATGCCCACGTCACTGGTATTTATAAATGTCTATGCTCGTTCATAGTGAGCCTGTGTAGACACACCCCATAAAAATTAGTCTGGGGAACAAAGGCTGTCTGTGAGCACGGCATTGCCACCAGTCTGAGAGTTTGGTGGTGGTGACGAGCACTGCCATTTATGAGTCTTTACAGAACAACTACAATTGCACCATTCTGCCTTCCTAGTTGGGAGTCAATAAGCAATAGCAAGGGCTTCAGGACAGTCAGAAAGCTGCAACTTCGAATCTGCTGTGTGTGTGCCTGAAACACTGAACCTTTGGGAGAGTTAAAGCGCCTTTTGAGTCCAAGAGGGATCTTGGCTGGTGTCACGTACCCTGTGACCACTAGTGCTGATTTCTGTACCAGTGTTTTACGAGCCTATTTGTTCTCTGCAGTCCCGTGCAGCAAATGCCAGGTTTGCATTCGAAACAGACCTCACCCTAGCCCAGACTGCCATGCTTTTATTGATACTGACTTCCAGTGAACTGGAAAAGCAGAGGTGGCAGAGATTTAAAGGGAGAAGAAATCCCTAAAAGTTGAGGCTGGTTCTGACCAGTTTCCCTTTCTGAATTAAGCAACCCCACCAAATAAACAAACACATTCAGTTATCATGGGAACATACACTATTAATTCAGGAACTAAGGAAAGAAAGCTAGAAACTCCACTTTTTAAAAGACACCTAGCATTATTTATTCAGTATTAGTCAACATTTACTACAATCTACTATGAAGGTCACTCTGTGTGTGCCAGAGCTGGGCTTTCCTTTGTAATATAAATACTTCAGATTTCCAAGGAGGCATTGATCCTTGGTCCTGCAGTGCGACTTCATTTGATACACACAGAGTGTGTACTTGGTGTTAAAGGAAGGGAACAGGACCAAGACAAGCAGCTGCCTCCAAACAGCTTGTGGTCTGTGTGGCACACAACTCTCCAAGAACTCAAGCTACAGGGATGGGTTTCCAAAGCACTGCTTTGAGATGACTGAGTGGTTAAGAGCAGGTGCTGCTCTTACAGAGCACCAGGTTTGATTCCCAGTGCCTACACGGCCACCCACATTTATTTATCTCCTCCTCCCACAACCCCAGTGCTCACCATGGCATATATGTGGAAGTGAGAGTACAGCTCACAGTTGGTTCTCCCCTTCCTGGGAATAGGTCCTAGGAATAAAACTCAGGTCATCAGGTTTGATGGCAAGTGCCTTTACCTGCTGAGTCATCTTGCTGGCCCAAAAAACAAAGTTTGTCTATGGTAAGTTCACTTGGAGAAATCTTGAAGCAAACTATATTGAGCAGCAGATTTCTTGCCTGTGCTGTCACTGTGCTGCTGAACCCTATGCAGGGGACAGAGGGCTGCACACTAGTCCTTGGAACACCTCCATCAACCACCCTGCTAACCTGAAGCATCACCAAAAGATCTCCTAGGGTCATGGTGAAATTCCAAACCATTTCATGAGCCAAGCCCTGCAGAGACTAAGGTGGATTCTGAAAGGCTCATGGAGAAAGCAGTTGAGGCACTTAATAAAAGGACATCCATGGGGACCCGACGTGTGATGAGAACAGGGATCGAGCTCTCGAAGCATTTGCTCTACAAGGGAGTCTATACTTGACATCCCAGCACCAGAGAGGCCAAGGCAAGAAAAATGTTGAGAATTCAGGGGCTGCCCAGATGCCTCAAAGGTTAACAGTGTGAACTCCATTCATTTGTAAAGAACCTGAGCTCGGTTCCCAGCACCCACACTGGACAGCTTGCAAACACCTGTAACCGGCTTCTGGAGAATTAACACCTCTGGCCTCTGTGAACAACTGCACTCATGTGCACATATCCACAACTATACATACATGGAGATGATTTAAAAGAGTGCAAGGCAAACCTGAATTACATGAGATCCTACCCCGAAACAAGAACCAAAAGGAAATAAAATATGTCAATACATGTGCGAGTATACCAAGCAAATTGTAAAAAACAGCATATGTTTCTACTGATGATGAGGACTGGGTTTGTAGGTCAGCAGGAGAGTGAGGCTCACCCCCAGTACTCAGTAAAAACAAAATGAGAAAATTTCTTATGTTTAAAAACAGAGAGAGAGCCGGGCATTGGTGGCACACGCCTTTAATCCCAGCACTTGGGAGGCAGAGGCAGGCAAATCTCTGTGAGTTCAAAGCCAGCCTGGTCTCAGAGCAAGTGCCAGGATAGGCTCCAAAGCTACACAGAGAAACCCTGCCTCGAAAAACCAAAACCAAAAAACAAAAAACAAAAAACAAAAAAAAACAAAAACAGAGAGAGAAATGAAGATGGCGGTTGAGGCTGAGCCCTGAAAGAGGGGAGGAATTACGGCAGAGGAGGCACATCCTGGAGGACAGTCCAAGGTCTTCATGAGGGGAGTGGCTGCCTGGCTCATCTCCATTCTCAAAACCCAGTCAAGTTCAGACTGCAGAGGAGTCTCAAGAACTAACAGCAAGGCAGTCCAAGTGCAGACTGATAATACTGTCCTCTTCTGCTCCTACACTACAGTGTAACAATAACCAAATATAGAATTGTTTGACATGCTGACACCTGAACACAGCACACCACTGTGCATCAAGCCCATTCTCACAGTCCTGTAGCCTTTCTTCATGGCTACTGTCAAATGCAAGCATAGCTCACGATGAAGAGAACCAAAACACCCATGTATGGGCGTCATGGTGGGAAGCAATGCTCATATATTTTCTCTGCCAGCCCGGCTCCTTTCCTAAGATTACCTTGTCCCCAGTCAGCTCACTGTGAGGGAGGAAGAAGTCTCCAACTCCAAAGCTATTTATTAAAACTTGGGAGCACTCAGTGCTACCAGGAAGCTCAACTACAAACTTGAAAGCCATTTTGCCCTTCCACACCAAAATAAATAAGTATTTGTGCCCTTTCAGCCAACAAGGAGATACCAGTGCCTGTCTTGGGAACAAAATTATGACAGATATTTTGTTTGTTTGTTTTTTGTTTTCTCCCCCCGCCAAGGGAAGAAACAGAATGCAAGTCGTGTGCCGTGGAAGTTTTCCAGGAGAGTTCTATGATGGAAGGTATAGAGCTGTCTGGCTCTGCCAAAGATGACTAGTAACAACATCTACCTTCCATGTAGAGTTTGCCAGCCTGGAACAATCTTCTTTAGCCAGCATGCTCACTGGAGGAGATGGGGATAGCAGAAGTTACAGTCAGGGTGCCTGAAGTTCCTGCCACAGTATCACTTGGCCACATGTTAGGAAATGTCCCAGGGATACTTGATGGTTTTCTTAACTTTCCCCCAAATTTCTGCAGGCCCTGTTCGATCAGTAGTCCAAACCATTCCCTTGTCAAGAGCTTACCCTCCTCCAATAAGAAGCAATAGCACAAGCCAGAAGTGTGAGTACTGCCAGGACTGTGGCCTTCTTGGCCACTAAGAGCTTAGAAAGGTGCCAGGCAGTGGTGGCCCATGCCTTTAATCCCAGCACTTGGAAGGCAGAGGCAAGTGGATCTCTGTAAGTTCAAGACCAGCCTGGTCTACAAGAGCAGGCTCCAGGACAGCCTCCAAAGCTACAGAGAAACACTGTCTCAAACCCCCACCCCAACTCCCCAAAAAGAGCTTAGAAGGCTTCAGTGGGCCTCTTCTCTTTCTATCCAATATCAGATTGGACAGCACAGAAAACAAAAGGCTCCCAGTCTGGGAGCAGCTTATTTATACCCACGGCAGACCACACTGTGGTTAAGTAGGAAGCTGAAATGAAGAGATGGGCTGTATTGGCTGGTTTTGTGTCAACTTGACACTAAGAGTCATCAGAAAGGAAGGAGCCTCAATTGAGGAAATGCCTCTATGAGATCCAGCTAGCTGTACAGCATTTTTTCAATTAGTGATTAATGGAGGAGGGTCCAGCCCATGGTGGGTGGTGCTGTCCCTGGGCTGGTGGTCCTGGGTTCTATAAGAAAGCAGGCTCAGCTGGGCATTGGTGGCACACGCCTTTAATCCCAACACTCAGGAGGCAGAGGCAGACGGATCTCTGTGAGTTCAAGGCCAGCCTGGTCTCCAGAGCAAGTGCCAGGATAGGCTCCAAAGCTACACAGAGAAACCCTGTCTCGAAAAACCAAAAAAAGAAGAAGAAGAAGAAGAAGAAGAAGAAGAAGAAGAAGAAGAAGAAGAAGAAGAAGAAGAAGAAGAAGAAGAAGAAAGAAGAAGAAGAAAGAAGAAGAAGAAGAAGAAGAAGAAGAAGAAGGAAGAAGAAGGAAGAAAGAAAGAAAGAAAGAAAGAAAGAAAGAAAGAAAGAAAGAAAGAAAGAAAGAAAGCAGGCTGAGCAAGCCAGTAAGCAGCATCCCTCCATGGCCTCTGCATCAGCTCCTGCCTCCATGTTCCTGCCCTGTTGGAGTTCCTTTCCTGACTTCCTTTGATGATGAACAGCAATGTACAAGTGTAAGCTGAATAAACCCTTTCCTCCCCAACTTGCTTTTTGGTAATGGTGTTTCATCCCAGCCATAGAAACCCTAAGACACAGGCCAAACTGTCAACAAAATCTAGAGAGCACAGACAACTACAGCTCCACGAGGATCCACTTCCTATCCACATCCTCCCTATTCACAGCCTCTTCTCAGACCACCCCCCTCTGTTCTTCTTGCTAAAAAAAGTATGTTCCATTTGCGTTCCTTTTGTCTCTTCTTCTTCTTCTTTTCCTGTTTTACCATCTGTTAAGTCGATTCAGACAGGGCACTAGTATCAGTAAACCAATTTATTCACACAAAGACCATTGTGTGCTAGGCTTTGCTGTGGATGTCCAATGCCAATGAAGTGACCAGCCACGTACCTTCTCCCCAGGTCCCTTCTCCCTGTAGCAGTTTGAAGAAGAAATGTGCATGCATGGGGGCTGGAGAGATGACACAGTGTTTAAGAGCACTGGCTGCTCTTCCACGGGTCCTGAGTTCAATTCCCAGTACCTATGTAGCAGCTCATATTTGTCTGTAACTCTACTTCCAGGGCTTATGAAACCCTCCCACAGACATGCATGTAGGCAAAACACCAATTGAGCATAAAATAAAAATAAACTTAAAAAAATGAGTGTGTGCTGGGCGGTAGTGGCCCACAACTTTAATCTCAGCACTTGGTAGGCAGAGGCAGGAGGATCTCTGTGAGTTCGAGACCAGCCTGGTCTACAAGAGCTAGTTTCAGGACAGCCTCCAAAAGCCACAGGGAAACCCCTGTCTCGAAAAACCAAAAAAAAAAAAAAAAATGAGTGTGGGGTGTGTGCATACATACACACATACACACATACACACATACACACATACATACACACACACACACCTTCCCAATAGGCTCAGGTATTTGAATGCTTTGTCCCTGGTTGTTTGGGGGAGATTATGGATCCTTTGGGAGACAAAGCTTGTGCGCTTTGAGGGTCTGCAGCTTCACCTCACTTACTGTTCTCCCTGCTTCTTGTTTGTATAATAAAATGTGATCAGCCAGCTTCCAGATCCCACCACACCATGCCTGCCCTGCCACCAATCTATCCTGAACCTGTAAGCCAACATAAGGCCTTTCTTCCCCAAGTTGCTCCTGGCCACATGTTATCACAGCAACAGGACAGTAACTAATACAACCCTCTAAAGACAATGATGTCAGGCATGGTGGCACTTGCCTTTAATATCAGCCTTCAGGACACCAGAATATCTTCCCCTCTGTAACCGGTACCCATGAACCAATCTCTCTCTCCTCATCCACCCCTTTCTGCCTTTACTATTTTTTAAAATGTGCGAGTGCCGGCCGGGAGGTGGTGGTGCACGCCTTTAATCCCAGCACTCGGGAGGCAGAAGCACGCGGCCTGGTTTACACAGCGAGTTCCAGGACAGCCTCCAAAGCTACACAGAGAAATTCTGTCTCAAAAAACAACAACAAAAACCACAAATGCTCTTTCCTCAGGAGCACCACTAAGGAACACCCATAGTAGAGCCTTTGATACCCCAGCTTTCCATCCCTGGGCATGTTCAAAACTGGGCAACTGACCCACACAGCTATCCTGTGAAGTACCAGGGATGCCAAGAACTTACTTGGTCAGCTTGACCTCCTTATGTCTGTACACCATCATGCCTGAAAATCCATCAGGGCAGATGCCTGAAATACAGGTAGCGTAACATCCCTGTATGTTCTATGAATTAAAAACATATGTGTATACTTAAAATCCTAATTAGGGATCTTCAAAGTAGCTGTTACCTTCCACAATAAGCTACAAAGCAAGAGCCAGTACTGTTGTCTATAGACCAGATGGTCCTTGAATGTGGCCTAGCTGCTCCAGGTGTGTCCCCTACCTGCAAGGGCTTGAGGTCCCTTCTGTGACACCTCTGCGGGAAACAAGTCTCGAGAATGATTCATTCTCCTACTCTTCAATTTGGGCACACTGGATTTCAGAAAGAGGTAGCAGGTACCTGTCATTTCATCTCTACCCATGGTTTGTCTCCATCTCCCACTGCCCAGCTAGAGAAGACTTCAGTGGGCTTGAACAAAACAACGGAGCACTGTTCTGGGCCAGAATCCTAAAGGAATGTACTGCTTAACTGTGTTCATGTTTTCTCATGGTACAGTGGCCCAAGTGACTCTGCAGCCCTCCTCAACCCCACATAAAGGGAGAGAGGACTTCTCACTGACCCTGACAACCCCAACTGGTAGACAGTGCTACCACACAATGTCTAACAACCTCAGTCACTACAATGCCATTAGCACCAGAAAAATCCTTGCTTTTTCACAGTGCTGAGAATAGAATTCAGGGTCTTGAGTACATTAAGAAACCATTCTACACTGAGCTACACACTCAACCCTGCAACACAGTTCATTCTCAGCCTCCAGAGTATAAATGCATGGATTCAAAGTAGACTGTGAGCCAAACTAAGGCTATCTACACAGGCTCAGAGCTGCAAAGCTAAACTCACAGCACACTGTGTGACCCTTGTGCAAGGCTGTCTGGTGCCGGCCTACATTTTTTCTGCTGGCTGAAGTTCATTCATCTCTCAGAGAACCCATGGAGAGTAAACCATGTGACAGGCATACACTGACCTACTGAGTCTAAAAGCGTAAGGCTTGACTTTTTTTTAACAACCTACTAATTCTCAGCATTTTTCACCACTGTTGTCAGTCTACATAAAAGTGAACTGGATGACTCACAATCACCTGTAACTCCAGCTCCAGGGGATCCCACGCCCTCTTCTGGCCTTAGCTCCCAGCCTGTCAAAACCTACATAAGTCATTTTTGTTTTGGTCTTGTCCTCTTCGAGCGCCCCCCTCCCCTGCCTCCCCCCGCCATCTCCCACACAGGGTTTCTCTGTGTAGCAGCCCTGGCTGCCCTGGAACTTACTGTGTAGACCAGACTGGCCTCGAACTCACAGAGTTCACAACTTCCCAACTGCTGGGATTACATGTGTATGCCACTCTGCCCAGCTCCTAGATAAGTCTTCTAAATCAGGATATACTGTTACATTAGGTACACTGGTCATGGCTCTTAGTAACTGCAGTTAGTTCTCTTAACTATAGTTAAGTCCCGTAAAGCCTTCATGAATTGGGGGCCGGAGCGGTGGCTACGTGGCATGCTCTCTCACAGAGAACCTGGGTCAGTTCACAACACCCATATGGTAGCACTCACATGATTTATAACTCTTGTTCCCCAGGCTCTAGCACCCTCTTCTAGCCTCAGTGGACCTCACACACATGCGAAACACATACAAATAAATAAAAGTGAACAAAAAAATTTTCAGCCCCTCAACACATTTTGACAACTGAACAATGCACAGCCTTGTTTCAAGTGTGTTTCTGCTTAAGCACATCTTACTGAATATCTGTGGATTCATTAACGTGGAATTCACAGCTCCCAGCTCTACCAGGCACCCCAGAACCTCATCTTCCTTCCAATATACATTTTCCACACAGGGCACACCAGTCTTCCTAGCTGAAGGACCTGAAGCATCTTCACGATCACACTCAGAGGCTGCTTGAAGCAAGTCACCCATGAAACTTATGAAAATGGAGAAAAGGAAACACGGTACTTACATCAGCCCCTCAACACACACCAAAGAACAGCATGCTCACACACAGTGTGAGCAATGAAGCAAGCCTGAGCATCATCCTGTTTAACCCCCTTGAGGAAGTATGCGTGGAGACTCAAACCTGCCCAACCTCCACCTCACACAGTACAAGCTCTGCTTCAAGAGGCCACGAGTGGGCAAATGTGCAAACGTGAATGATGGTAATTGACTACACCTCGTTAGCAGACGTGAGGCGTAAGACACACAAAGGAGTTCTGAAAGGTTTTCCTCCTTTGCCAAAGAACCATTAAACTATATCCCACATAGATTTCCGCCTCCTACCCCTGGTGTCAACATTTCCTTACTTTTCTGTCTTGGCAGTATGTGCCTTCCAGATAGGGCAACCCTGCCCAAGTTTCTTGTCATTGCTATTTGTTCTTTAGGTAGACAAATCCATGCCAACCAGCTGGCACCATTCACCTTAATTCACCCAGTCTCCTACCAACTCCAACCGGTAGTCTGTACTAACTCTAGAAAGGCTCCCCCTAGAACCATATATGACCCTTGGCTAACATATCCCACCACTGGAGGTGGCTTTTGTTTATTTTGTTTTTTAAGATAGGGTCTCCTTTATCCAGGTTGCCTGGAGCTTGACATGCAGCCCAGGGGACAGTTCTGACACATCCTGGAATGACAGGTGTGTTCTACTATACCAAGCCTCAGAAAGTTCTTACAACACACTTTTCTCTTTCTCCAATTTCTCCTATCTCCTATCTCCAACACCTTATCTCAGGCAATAAAAAACCTGACACTGAAAATCACCAGCGTCCTAAATTCTCTTACGTTTCCCAGGTGTTTGGCTTTTGTTATCAGAACTTTCAACTGACAATATTTTATAAAATCATAAAGTGCCAAGAAAACTCATATTTGGGCGTCTTCCTGTCTCCTAATTGAATTTGCTTTAGAGACAGAGTCTCTCAATGAATACAGAACAAACCCCCCCTTTGTTTTTTTGGTTTTTGTTTGTTTGTTTGTTTGTTTTTGGTTTTCAAGACAGGGTTTCTCTGTGTAGCTTTGGAGCCTGTCCTAGAACTCACTTGGTAGACCAGGATGCCCTTGAACACACAGAGATCCACCTGCCTCTGCCTCCCGAGTGCTGGGATTAAGTGCACTACCACTGCCCAGCTGAACCCCATCTTTTGGCTAAACCCTCAGAAGTCAAAAAAGGACATCCGATCATCTAGAACTGGAATTATATACAGTTGTAAGTTGCCATGTGGGTGGGGAACAGTCCCCCAGCCTCTGCAAGAGCAGCCAGCACTCTTAACTCTCCAGCCCCTGTGCCCAGCTTTTAAAATGGGTACTGGGGATCTGAACTCAAGTCCTCATGCTTATTCACTGAAGACTTCATCCACCTGACCATCATCAGCCACAAGACAGCTTTTATTATCGTTATTCATTTCCTATATTATTTTTTTAAAAAAAGGTTGTACATATAATCTACAGATATAACCTTAGGAGACACAAAGACTTTGCTGTGGGGTTGTCTGGGCAGTCACAAGGCTGACTCCAGAAGGACTGGAACTTTCCATTACAGAATATTTAAAGGTGAAAGTTTTACTCTCAGAGCTATGTCTGCAAGAAGTAATGAAATCTTCGAGTCACTGCAATGTCAGCTGGGGAAGCAGCATCAAGGACCAGTTCTATGAAAGGCTTTCATCTCTTCAGAGGCTCTCCCAAACCTGACTCCAGATCTGCTGTAAGTCCATTATTCTCCTGGGATTCTGCAAACTCTCCGGTATACTGGAATAGTGTGTCAATCACTCACAGAAGAAAATAAAATGCACTGGAGAGCTGACTCAGCGGTTAACAGCACTGGCTGCTCTTACAGGGATCCTGATTCAGTCCCTAGCACTCACACAGTGGCTCACAAACATCTGCCACCCAGTTCTAGGGGATATGAAGTCATCTTCTGGCCTCCTCAGCACTGCAGGCATGCAGCACACAGACATATATGCAGGTAAAACACCCAAACATATAAAATGAATCTTTAAAATTTTTAATTAAAAAAGAAAACAGAATGTTAGGTATCATCTGGGATATTTAGATTTATCTGGGGTAGAACCAGTAAATGGCAGGACTCAAATTCAAGTCTCCAGAAACAATGAGCTGAAGCTATTTTTACTACAGCATTCACAATTTTGGAATGCAGATCTGGTTATTTGTAGCAGAATTATCTTAATTTTAATGTGGTTTTGGTCGATACAAAAATTAGTTCATTCTCTCTTCCAAATGGAAAGCAAAGGCAGATTGCCCAGAAGTGTTAAACACTCACAGGTAGCAAGGCAAATGGTCCTGAAATGAAACTTTTGCCAGAGTTAAAACACAAAGATCTCAAGGTGTGGTGGCACACACCATTTGTCCCAGTACTCGGGAGGCAGAGGCAGGAGGATCTCTGAGTTCGAGGCCAGCCTGGTCTACAAAGCAAGTTCCAGGATAGCCAGGGCTACACAGAGGAACCCTGTCTCAAAAAACTAACCAAACAAACAAAAATAAAACATAAAGCGGGGTGGGGGGAGGCGCACGGGACAGGACAGCTTCTCAGGCAAACATAACCATAACTGTAACCCCGCCCCTCGACAGAGTAAAGTGGCTTTACAAACTATATCGGGTGTAAGAATCTTCTGAGGAAAGCATCCATAAATCCATCATTTAAAGGGAGAGGAGAAACAAGATCTTGCTGGAAGACACTACCAGCTCTGCAGGACTCTGCACCGCCCATCCCTGAGGTCTCCATACGTCCCCCTCTGTTGGCCTCATGGGCATGAGCGGCCTCCTAATTAGCTGCAACAGGGAACAATGACCTCAGAGAAGGAGGTAAAGTTTGGCACGCCTGAATGGAATGCAGAACTGACCTTCAAATCCTAAATTGCAAATGGACCTGTATTGCTTTTGTATTGTTTTTTGAACTTGTTCCTAGAAGAAAACAGGCGTCTACATTCTTGGGTTTGGGGGAAAAAAAGTCAAACTCCACAGCCAGGGTAGTAGTAGCTTTCAATCTGAGGGTTCTGCGGGAGCTGGTGGCTCACGCCTTAAGGCTTAGAGGCAGAGGCAGGTGGATCTCTTTGGGTTTGAGATCAGCCTGGTCCACAAAGCGAGTTCCAGACCAGCCAGAACTACAAAGAGCGAGCCTGTCTCAAAAAAAGAAAAAAAAAAAAATTAGCGGGTTCTGATAAACACTCCAAGACCGCCCACCTCCCCCACACCAGGCTGCTGGTTCTTATTAACCAGAGGAGGAAACACAAGGAACAGACAAACGGGACCAACGATCAAAGTGAAACCGACTTTTTAATCATCTCGTTGAAACCGACAAACGCAAAGCCAGGAAAGCGCTAATGACGAGGCCGCCCCAGCAAGTACTGTCATCCTCGCCTAAGACCTCAATGGCTTGGTGTGATGAATTCAAGACTCTTGAGCAAAGCAAAACAGAACCCCCAAAAAGGCAAGGACCGGAGCTTTCCGGGGAGGCCTCACTCAGTGCTAGGAAGGGCGCGCAGCCCTGTTTTGAGCAGGGGGCAGGAAGTGTGAGGAAAGGGCCGGGTCCCGCAGCTCAAAAGCGCCGCGGCGGGGACCCAGTGGGTGACTCGCTTCGGGGCCTGTGCGCGCTCCCGGGACCCGGGTCAGCCGGAGCTGGACGGTCCCGCGGGCACGAGCAGCCGCTCTCGGTCCGCGGCGGGTGCCAGTCTCCTAAGGTGGCCGGACCTGGGCCAGGGTTCCCGGCACTCACCGGTTGCGCGCCTCGGGCTGGTCGGGCCCCGCCGGGGGCGCAGAGGGCGGAGGCGGGGCACGCTCAGGGGCGCGCGGACCCGGGAACGCGCTCCTCTCCTCCGGGTTCTCCAACACGCGCGCACGCTCGGGAGCGCGAGGAATCCTTGGAATGAGGCGCAGCCCGCCCGCGCCGGGTCTCCTCCTGGCCGACATAGCCACGCCCTACGCACGCCCCGGACACGCCCCGCGGGCCGGGCAGGTGGGGCCGCACCTAGGTGAGCCCGCGGAGCCGCGCTGCACGGCCACGAGCGGCGCGTACCCTCCGGCGCCGCGCTCTCGGAATCCAGCGCCCTGGCCCCGAACGTCGCTGGGGACGCGATGCTCCCCGCGAGCAGCTCCTGCGGGGCAAGGCACGTGGACATGGCGTTCCTCAGCATCTCTCACGAGCCACGCCTCCGAGCCCCACGGACGCACCTTCCCGGCACACGCAGGAACACCCGTGGGCACTCTGGTGCATGTCCAGGTGCCTACCGCCACCAGACACAAGCGTCCCCACGCTCTCGCAGCAGGCTTCCGCCCCACCGTCCCGCCACGCTCCGTGCCAGTCTCCCCGTAACCTGCCCGCCCAGTCGGCCACGCGGGGCACCGGAGTCACCTCCGCAGACCCCCACACCAACCCGCCTACCTGCAGCCCGAGGGCAGGCGCGGAGGCAGCCGCCCAGGAGTCTAGGCTCCACGTTCGCACCCACGCGGCGGGAGCTCCGCCGGGCGCCACAGCCGGCCACTCGCAGCCTCACCCTCTGGTCACCAAACCCCACGCCCAAAGCCACCGGGACGCGACAGTCCGACAGCCACACGTACCTGAAGGCACAGAGCGGTCGTGCAGGTTTGGGAGGTAGAGACTCGGGGTGCCACACAATCAGAAGGGCAGCCTCGGATCAAAACACTCGGAACCAGCTGGGTTCCCTCCCATTCCAGCACTCCACGCGCGCGCACACGCGTCCACACTCACGCGAGGCCTCTCCACCCCCCTAGCAGAGAAGAGGAAACACAGGAAAATCCGAGCCGCAGACAGGGCGCTCTAGGCGCGCACTGCACTTTGCTGCGCTGGGCAAACTCGTGCTGCCACCAGCCAGCTCTGCAGTGGGACGGGCAGGGGCGGGGGAGGAGGGAAACGCTTCCTATTGGTGCCGGTTCTGGCGAGGGCACGTGACCCGGAGAAGGCCAAGCCTGGCTTTAATTTTTAGCTGTCATTCTCCGGAGATGTTTGGGGTGGGGGAAGTGGACACGCCCCCGGCCCGGCAGCCCTGGGCCCTCCATTGTTTTTCTCATACTGCTACAATTAAGGAAAACATTTGCTTAGCATAACCAGCCGCTAACTTCATAAAACAGGCAGAGGCTGGACTTCTGGCTGGTTTACCACAACTCCACCTGCATGCCTTCTGGCTGTCCTCGAACCTTTGTCTCTAGAAAGTACCCCCACCTCCACGCCCACACACACCCCACACTGCAGTCTTGGTCAGTTTTTTGTCCACTTGACACAAGCTAGAGTCATTTGAGAAAAAGGAACCTCAATTGAGAAAATGCCTCCATTTTAGGGCCTGTGGGGGTATTTCCTTAATTAGTGATTGCTGTGGGAGGGCCCAGCCCACGGTGGGTGGGGACACCCTGGGCAGTTAGTCCTGAGTGGTACAAGCTGAGCACGCCTTGGGGAGCAAGCCAGTAAGTAGCATTCCTCCACAGCATCTGCTTCAGTCTGTGCTCTGACTTCCCTACAAGCTGTAAACTGAAATGAATCCTTTCTTCCTGAAGATAAATTGGTCAAGGTGTTTATCACAGCACAGAAATGGTATTAGACAATGACAATCCAGATCACAAAGGCTTTCCCTTCGAAAGGGCTCCAAGACGCCATAAAAATAATCAGTAGCTTACTTCAGTATAGGAAAGAAAGAAAATGTTTTCGGAATCCCAAGCTGTTTTCCCCTTCTGTTATTGGGTCATATGGCATCCCCAGAATGTCACCTCTAAGTAATGATAATAGAGGTAGGGGCAGTTCATTTTATAAAAAAATTCCCTGTGGGCTTGTGGCCCCTTATGAGGCACACAGGCACCAGATGAGAAGATCTAAGTGTGGCCACTCTGGGGTTTCCTAGCTCCTCTAAAATTCATGGATCAAGATCCCAAGAGACTAGAGAGATGGCTCAGCAGTTAAGGGGATTGGCTGCTCTGTTTTTTTGTTTTGGTTGGTTTTTTGTTTTGGTTTTTGGTTTTTCGAGACAGGGTTTCTCTATATTGTTTTGGAACCAGTCCTGGAACTCGCTCGGTAGACCAGGCTGGCCTCGAACTCACAGAGATCCACCTGCCTCTGCCTCCCCAGTGCTGGGATTAAAAGCGTGGGCCCAGCTTGGCTGCTCTTCAAGAGGACCCCAATTCTATTCCCAGCACCCAAGTCAGAGGCTCACAACTGTCTATAACTCCAGTTCCAGGACACCTGGCGTCCTCTTCTGGATTCTGCAGGCATCTGCAGTCACATGTACACATTATTTTAAAAATAAAAATAAATCTTCAAATAAAATCATGGACCAGTGCTAGGAAGGCTCCCAAACTTTCTGATGGGGTGTGTGTGTGTGTGTGTGTAAGCACCTGAGATGAGAAGACAATTTGCAGGAGTTGGTTCTCTCCTTTGACCACATGGGCCCCAGGAAAGTACTTAGGTCTCAGACTTGACTGCAAACATCCTTACCCTCTGAGACATTTCTCCAGCCTCACAATGATATTTTTAAACCTAGACTCTATTTTAGTTCATCAAGTCTTAAGAGTAGATAAAGTGTATAAAAGACACAAATAGAGAATGAGAACAGACACGGGACAATTTGGACAGGCAACAAGAAGATGGCAAAAGGGAAGAAAGATTAAGATTTGAATCCCAGCTCAGCCCTATTCCATGAAGGGCTCTGGCTTGCTGCTTCTTTCTTAGGTATTAAGAAACAGGCAGAGGGGTGCAATGAGCAATGAAGTTCCATCTCCCCACTTCTCTCTTGACTGGCACTTTATAAACACATAGAGTTTAATTGCAGAGGGCAAGGGAGGAGACTTGCTGGGATGGAACACATGAACAAGATTAACAAGTAACACAACTGCACATTTTAAACACCAGCCTCTGGTTGACAAAGTGACCCCTTATATCATTATCTCATTTGATCTTCGTGACAACACTGACACTCATTGGCTGCTAAGTGATTTTCGTTTGGGGTTCGGAGCAGAGGTCTAAAACTGCCTCCTTAATTTCCATCACTGGCTAGATGGAGCCTTGCTCTGTATATAAATCAGGGGGACCAAGGGCTTTTCTCATGGATGTGACCAGTCTTTGACCTTGGCAGGGCTTAAGCTCACTCCTAGCCTTACATCACCGGGTGTGAGCTTAACTCTGGCAGCATCCAGAGTTAAGTCTGGCTGTTTTCATTGTGTTGGTATAAACAGGTGAGTGGAAAACACAGGGTGGGGGAATGCTTAAGGAACAGGAGAATTAGAACCAAAACTTGTGTCCTGTGGTCATTACATCAGCCTGACAGTGTACAGTGATTTGTAACACTTCTGCATGGATCCAGGTATTAAAACTAAGGTATGTGGCTAAGTACCCTATATGTGATGCTAAAAATGAAATGAAAAGCAATTTTAAGAGTAGATATATATTTTGCATATATGTAAATACATATATAGATAGATAGATAGATAGATAGATAGATAGATATAATAAAAACCCTTTTTAAGTTAAAAACTGAGTGTGGAAGTAGACACCTGCAGTCTGAATTATTCAGGAGACAAACGCTGAAGGCTGGTAGAAGTGAAAGGGTTAAATGCCAGCCCTGATGACACAACAAGACCCATTCTTTTTGGTTTTGTTTTGGGGTTTTTTCTTGCTTTTTTTTGTTTTGTTTTTCGAGACAGGGTTTGTCTGTGGCTTTGGAGGCTGTCCTGGAACTCACTCTGTAGACCAGTGTGCCTCTGCCTCCCAAGTGCTGGGATTAAAGGCATGAGCCACCACCACCTGGCAGCAAGACCCATTCTTATCAACAAGAACAAGTTAGAATAGTAAATTTTTGTTGTTGTTTTGGTTTGGTGTTTTGGTTTTTTGTTTGTTTGGTTTTGGTTTTTTGAGATAGAGTTTCTCTGTGTATCCCTGGCTGTCCTAGAACTCTCTTTGTAGACCAGGCTGGCCTTGAACTCAAGAGATCTGACTGCCTCTGCCTCCTACGTGCTGGGATTACAGGCATGCAACACCTCTGCCTGGCTTGTTTAATGTCTAAGAAATGTCTACCACATTTTTTTAATGTCTAAGAAACTCAAGAAAAATATGGGGGGTAAGTGAAATTTGGCTTATACATACATAACTGCTGAAAATGTATTTTAAAACCAAGAATTCATGAATCACTAGTTAATTTAAAAAAAAACGTTATAAATATCACAAGCCTTTAATCCTAGAATTCAGGAGGCAGAGGTAGGTGGATCTCTGTGAGTTCGAGGCCAACCTGGTCTGCAAATGGAGACCTGTATTGGAAAAAAAATTGTTATAAGTAATTAAGGAGATGAGTACCTGGAGGTGGAGCAGAGAGAAGCTGGCCTGGCACGGTCCTCTTCAGAGCTCCATGAAAGACACTGGGAGGATGGTGTTAGGAGGCATCAGGTGGGGGGGGGTGTCCTTCCTGTCTGCTTTTAACCTGCGTTTGAAACTTTTCTTACTTAGCCATTAAAATTTTTAAATAGAGACTGGAGAGATGCCTCAGTGGTTAAGAGCTCTTGTGGAGGATCTGGGTTCAATCCCCAGCCCCCCATATGATGGTTCACAACCATCTGTAACTTCAGTTCTGGGGATCTAACAGCCTCTTCTGGTCTATACGGGTGCTGCATGTACAAGGTACATAGACATATATACAGGCAAAGTACTTATACCTGAAATAAAAATTTAACTAAATAAAAGGCATAAGAATACACACAGGACCTGAGAATATCGTGTGGACCAGCTCTGTGTCTCTCCCCTGTGCCACAAGGTGTTTTCTGGTTTCCTTGTTTCTCTACTTGTGCCCTTCAAATGGATCTCCTGTAATCCCAGCCCTGAGGACTTGTGAGGTGGAGGCTGGAGCATCTGGAGTTCAAGATCATCCTTGGGTACAAAGCCAGTTAGAGGCTAGCTGTCTCAAAAAAAAAAAAAAAAAAGTAAATAAATGACATAAGAAAGAGGTGGAGGGAAGAGCAGATCATGGAGGACCCTCATCAGAGGAGTTTCCCCCAACATTTCACTTAACTTGGAAGGAAAGAGAAAACAAAACAAAACAAAAAACCTGCTTCCAGGTGCAGAATCTTACAAAGAAAGAGATGCACACAGGAAACTTCCTGTTCCTAGATATTATACTGTCAGTGGAGGGTTTGCTACAAAAACCAGATCAAGAAGACCTTGGATCTGCTGGGACTGAAGTTACAGACAGTTGTGAGCCACCACTGGGATCTGGGACCTGAACCTGGGTCCTCTGGAAGAGCAGTAAGTGTTCTAAACTGATGAGCCATCTCTCCAGCCTGACATATTATTTTTGTTTTCCTGTAACTCAAATACGTACAGCATAAAACCAAGAGAAAACCCTAGAGGCTTTGGCTTTTAAACACCTGCAAAATACAAATACATTTACAAGTAAAACACAAGCTACCAATCTTCAGTGTCAATCCAACATGGCAGGTACCCTTGTTGTGTAGAAGTGTGAAGAGACAGTCACTGATCTGGGCTCTCGTGAGTTTCGTTTTTCTTCTTTTTGGAGGGGAAGAGATGTTTTTTTGTTGATGTTTGAGTCAGGGTCTCTCTATGTAACTCTGGCTGTCCTAGAACTCTATGTAGACCAGAATGGCCTCAAACTCAAGAGATCGGCTTGCCTCTGCCTCCTCAGTGTGTGCCACCACACCCTAGCTAGGATTATTATTATTGTTGTTGTTGTTGTTTTGTTTTTTGAGACAGGGATTCTCTATGTAGCTTTGTAGACCCAGCTGGCCTCAGATTCACAGAAATCCGCCTGCCTCTGCCTCCTAAGTGGTGGGATTAAAGGCATGTGCCACCACCCACAGGCTAGTCTTAGAATCTTATAAACGGAAGTTTCCATCTCACCCAGTTCTGCAGCTTCAGGACTTGGCAGGACAGAAACTTCCGTCAACAGAATCTTAAGCAAGGTATTTAAGAAACACCATCATCTTAATTACCTCCCATAGAAAATGGAATCATAATAGCCATATTATGATTATATTATACTTTTTAGGAA
The DNA here is from genome assembly GCF_003668045.3 of Cricetulus griseus. Lineage (NCBI taxonomy): Eukaryota > Metazoa > Chordata > Mammalia > Rodentia > Cricetidae > Cricetulus > Cricetulus griseus. Next base: position 29,867,927 of record NC_048601.1, on the reverse strand, counting down.
GTCATATTAAGCAAGAAGGAGTTACCAAGCATAGTTGTGCCCACCTTTAACCCCAGCACTCAGGACGCAGCAGCAGGTGGATCTCTGTAAATTAAAGACCAGCCTTTGTCTATGTAGCTAATTTCAGGTCATCCGGGGCTACATAGTGAGATGCTGTTTTAAAGAAATACCCAGCCTCAAGTACTTCATATTTAGTAATAGAAAATATATTAAGGTACTCATAGAGATGAGCTAAGATGTCACATGACAAGCTTAAGGATGAAAACATGTAGCTGGTTATGGTGGCTGTAACCTGTAACACCTGTAATCACAGCAACTGAGGGTTACCATGAATTCAAGACCATCCTAGACTGCATGGGGAGTTTTAGGCTAGCCTGACTTTTAAGGAGAGACCCTGTGGGAAGACACACATGGCGAATGGAGGAAGACATATTAAAGATGGTGGAAACTGGGACACTGATGACCCTGTGAGGCCACTGCATTAACTCTGGTCCCTTTGTCCCCAGACTTTAGACTGCATGAGGCTCAAGTTGATCCATTTCTTTCTGGAACCTGTGTTTTGTTTTTCACCCAGAGCTGACAAGGCAGCCTCTGGCAGGTAGGAAGGACTGTCTTCTTTCTTCTGCAATCTCTGGTGTCTGGCACAGAACCTGGATTCTCGAAGATGCTTATGAAATGTCTGTGGAAGAAATGAGAGGAAGAACCCCTCCTGGTTATTTCTGCCACAGAAAGAATCCAAGCTCATACATGGAGCCTGCAACTGCTTTCCTAGAAAATCTGGGAAAGTATACAGGGGGAAAAAAAGGTGGCGGGTGGAGGGGGGTAATATTTTAAATTTAAATGTCACAGTCGTAAGTCAGGCCAGGATAATATTATCCTAGTGTTGGACAGAAAATAGATGCTAAATGAAGACATGTGTCACGCCTGAGAAAAATTCCTCAACAGTTGCCCACAGCCCTTAAAATAAAACCCCAGATTCCTCGTGTTTTTGGCTCCCTACTGCTACCCCCTACACATACACTTTAAAAAATAATGGAGACAATTTTAGATTCACAGATACTTGTGATAAGCAATACAGCATCAGGATCCCATAAACCTTCCTCCAGTGCCCCCAGGGTACCATTTTTTCACAACGAGGACCCTGACATTGACACAATTCACAAGATCCTGGGAAGTCTAAGCCTGGGCATTAGTATTGTGGGGGGTGCTCTCTCTGCTTTTAAGATGGTGCCTGTTGCTTTGTCCTCATCTGGTGTCAGGCAGGAGAGCAGGAAAACTTAACTCATGCTCTCAGGTCCTTTTTATAAAGGGTCCTGTCTTACTTTTCTCTTGCTGTGATAAAACACTGACTAAGCAACTTAAGGGAGAAATGGTTTATTCTGGCTCATGATTCCAGGCTGCAGCCCATCATGGTGGGAAGTCAAGACAGCTTGAAGCATCTGAGCAGAGTTAGATGAACGTTGCTGCTCAGTTCCTTTTCTCTCCTTAGGAAGTCCAAGATCCCAACCAGAGGAATGATGCCACCCACAGTGGCAAGTCTTCCCAGCTCAATTAGTGCAATCAAGGTAATTTCCCACAGGCATGCCCAGAAGCTTGTCTCCCTGGTCATCCCAGACTGTGTCAAGTGAATGATTAACTAGCATTACCAACAGTACCTAATCCCATGGGAGAAGGGTCCAAGAAATGCCCCACCATTTATTTGTTTGGTTGGTTGTTTCGTTGGTTGGTTGGTTGGTTTTTTGATATAGGGTTTCTCTGTGTAGCCCTGGCTGTCCTGGCACTCCCTCTGTAGACCTGGCCAGCCATGAACTCACAGAGATCTGCCTGGCTCTGCCTCCTGAGTGCTGAGATTAAAGTCCTGTGCCACCATGACTACCCCCACACTATGTTTTATTGTTGTTGTTATTATCATACTCTCTTTCCTCCCTTATAGCCTCCCACCACCACCGACCCTTGGAAAATACCAATATATTCTCCATTTCTAAACTGTCCTCTCAAAATGTTACATAAGTTGAGTTATATAGGATGGGGACAGTTTTGGGGGAATTGTTTTCCTTCTCTCTGTCTAATTTGTTGACAATTCATCCATGCAGTTATATGTATCAATAATTCATTCATCTCTTTGCTGAGGAAGAATCTGTAGTGTGGACAGACCACAATTTGTGAACAAACCTCAGGGCTCATCTTGGTTTTTAGCTGCACACCAAAGCCACTATCGAACATTCACGCATGTAAATGTTCACACATGTAAATGTTCACCTTCGTTGTCAACCTGATGTTTAGAATCACCGTGGAAACACATCTATGGATGTGTCTATGGGAGTGTTTCTAGAAAGGTTTAACTGAGGAGGAAAGACCCGTCCTGAATGTGGGCAGCACCATCTCATAGGCTGGGTTTCCAGACTCAATAAAAAGGGGGAAGTGAGCTGAGCATCCCTCCCCTCTCCATCCTCTGCTTCCTGACCAGGGTCATAATGTGACCCGAGGCTTCAAGCTCCTGCTGCAGTGCCTTCCCCACCATGATAAACTGTACCCACCAAAAAGAACATTCCTTGAGCTGCTTTTGCTAGAATAAAATGAGAAAAGGGGGGGTGAAGACATGGGCTCAGTGACTAAGAGCATAAGCTACTCTTGCATAGGACCCATCCCGAGTTCAGTTCCTAGTACCCATAGTGTGCGGGTCACAGCTAGCTGCCTGTAACTCTAGCTCTAAGGGATCTGATGCCTTCTTCTGGCTTCCAAGAGCACTCACACTCATGTATACAAACCCTCAAACAGAAGCCGGGCATTAGTGGCGCACGTCTTTAATCCCAGCACTTGCAGAGGCAGGCAATCTCTGTGAGTTCGAGGCCAGCCTGGTCTCCAGAGCGAGTGCCAGGACAGGCTCCAAAGCTACACAGAGAAACCCTGTCTCAAAAAACCAAAAAAGAAAAGAAAAGAAAGGAAAACCCTCAAACAGACAGACACACAGTCACAATTAAAAATAAAAAAGGTTTAAAGAAAAATGAGAAAAGTTACTAATAGCTTGTGCTTGCCATATATGCATATATATATACATATATATATATATATATATATATATATATATATATGAGACATATTGTAACATGTTCTCTACTGCTTTTATAATACTATGTTAGCTAGCTTTTTATGTTGTGGTTAATACGTTTAATAACTTATTAGGAAGAAATGTTTGTTTTGGCTTGCAGATTCAGAGATTTTAGAGCATGGCCGCTTAAAATGAGCTTGAGCTCATGGCAGCATAGTTATCATGGCAGGAGTACATAGTAGAGGAGGCTGTCACCTCTTGGCAGCCTTGGAGCCAAAAAGAGAGAACAGAGGGGCTTGGGGCCCAACGTCCCCTTCAAGGGCATATCCCATGGGCTGGGGAGGTGACTCAGTGGGTAAGGTGCTTACTGTGCAAGTATGAGGACATGAGTTCAAATCCTTAGGACCCACATAAAGCCAGGCATAGTGGCATGTCTGGACCTCCAGTGCTCCTAGAGCAAGATGGAAGGTGGAGATAGGAGAATTCTAGAAGTTTGCAGTCTGACTAGCTGCTGTTCACAGGATCAAACAACAAAGTGATGCTGTCTCAAACAAGGTAGGAGGCAAGAACGGACACCGAGGTCATCCTCTGATCTCTACATGTATGCTATGATACTCACACATCTCTTGCCTCATCATGCACACACACACATGTGCACACAAAACAAGGGCACACCCCAGATGTCCTAATACTTCTAACTAGGCTGTACATCCTAAAGATTTTCCCTTTTCCCAGCAACATCACAGAGTAGTAAATGAAACCTTCAGAACATGGGCTACCAGGGAGTATCCGAACTATAACCTGGGCTTGGTGGTACAGGCTTATGATCACAGCAATCTCAGAGAGGAGACTAAGCCACATAGTAAGACTGTTCCAACATTTCACAGTTCCCACCTCCAAAAAATCAAAGTATAGCGAACCCTTCCCTACTTCTCGCTGGGCCCTACTACTGAATCAGGATACCAGACAAACTCTCATTCCCATCTACACGGGCTGGGAGCTCAGTTCTCATGGACAAAGTGTGCAGGGTTTTGCTCAGAAGGGAGCAATACATGTGGGATAAAAGTATTTCCTAGGGGATGGCCATCCTGCCCTCCCTTCTCCCTCCCTCTTTTCCTTCCTTGCTCCCTTCCTTTCTCTCTCTCTCTCTCTCTCTCTCTCTCTCTCTCTCTCTCTCTCCTGTATATTTAATGTTATTTATGTTTCTGTTCAATATAAATCAATCCCATAACATAAGAAACTTCTACAAATCCAAACATGACCAGACCAACACAATGAATCATTAAAAGCAGATGTGGGTTGATGTGAGGTGTCCTTCTGGATGCTGCAAATATGTGTTGCTTTTATTGGTTGATGAATAAAGCTGATTTGGCCAATGGCCAGGCAGAATAGAGCCAGGCAGAAAATCCAAACGGAGATACAGAGTGAAAGAAGGTTAAGTCAGGGAGATGCTACATGGCCGCTGGGGAGGCAAGATGTGAGGTAAAGTCATGAACTTTATTATATTGTGGTAAAATATAGAATAATAGAAATGGGTTAATTTGTTTTTTAATTTTTAAATTTACTTTTATTTTATGCTTTTTTTGGTGTTTTGTCTGCATGTATGTCTATGTGAGGGTGTCAGATCCCCTGGAACTGAAGACACAGACAGTTGTGAGTTGCCATGTAGGTGTGGGAATTGAACTCAGGTCCTCTGGAAGAGCAGTCAGTATTCTTAACCATCTCTCCAGCCCCTAAATGGGTTAATTTAATTGTGAGAGCTAGTCAGTAATATGCCTGAGCCATTGGCCAGACAATTATAATTAATATTAAGCCTTAGAGTGGTTATTTGGGAACTGGTGGGCGGGATGAAAAACCTCCAGCTACAGGGGGGCATTCAGATTCCAACAACAGGAAGGGCTCTTTTACAACCATAGCAGCTTACCAATGTTCATTTTCATGTTGGCCTCCAAGGACCGAAAAGGTTGGTTTTGCTCAATGGCAGTTAGAATACTGGAGCATTTCAGCTTGTGTGCATAGAGCCAAAGACGACTTAAATATCTAAATCAAGGGAGCTTTCTCTGAACTCAGCTAGGATGCAGGCTTGAGTCTAGCCCTCTAAAACAAACCTTAGGTTGTAATATTTACAAATAGTGACCTCGGCCAACAGCTGTATCATACACACACACACACACACACACACACACACACACACACACTGTGACTGAAGTCTTGGAGCTTAGATTCACATTCACATTCTAGCTCAGTAAAGTCACAGACAGTGCTGTGAGCTATGTGGGAAGTCATCAGGAGGTATGGAGAGCTCCTGGTGGTAGACACCTGTAATCTTTCCACCTGGGAGGTGGGGGCAGAGAATCAGAAGCTCAAGGCCATTCTCAACAGCATAGGGGGTTCAAGACCAGCCTGGGCTACAAGAGAACTTGTAAATAAAACAAAATAAAATCTGTCTTGGGAGCTGGTTACTTTCAGGAGAAAAAGATCAAAACCACGTGTCTTAGTCTGTTTTCTGTTGTTATACCCAAATGTCGCAGGCATGGTAATTTTATAAAGAATAAAGGTTTGGGCTTGGTGGGTAAAAGTGCTTACCGCCAAGTCTAATGATTGAGCTTGATCTCCAGAAATCACATGGTGGAAGGGGAGAACCAACTGGTACAGGCTGTCCTCCGACCTCCACACATGTGCTGTGTCACATGTGCCCCGACACACGTATACACACACATGAACAAGTTAGTTTAATTTTGTTGTTGTTTTTTGAGACAGGGTTTCTCTGTGTAGCTTTGGAGCCTGTCCTGGCACTCGCTCTGTAGACCAGGCTGGCCTCGAACTCACAGAGAGCCACCTGCCTCCCGAGTGCTGGGATTAAAGGCACGCGCCACCACTGCCCGGCAAGTTAGTTTAATTTTTAAAAAGAATAAACGCTTATTCAGCTCATAGTTTAGGAGGTGGGGATTTCAAGTGCGTGGCACTGGCACCTGGCGAGGGATGGCTTGCAGGCCGAGTCTCAGAAGTGTAGAAACCACAGTGACAGACAGGGAGAGGAGCGTGTGAGTCCTGCTTTCTCTTAAATTTCACTATTATTTTGGTAGTTCTGGGGTCTGAACCCAGGATTCCGTACATGCTAAACAAGTACCCAAACACCTAACTGTATCCTAGCCCTCATCACCATCCTCACAAAGCCAGCTGGATTCAACCATGAGGCTGTGCAGTGATGACTTTACTAAAAACCCTGACCACCCTCAGCAGTCCCTCCTCCAAGCATCAAGCATCAGATTGCATGTCCCTCTTCAGTGTCTCACAGTAGAGATTAAATTTCACCTTTACAATGACCGTGAGGACAGGAGTACCACCCACTACCTCATATCTGAGTAAATACAGGCTCAGAGAGGTTCAGCTATTTCTCCAAACCCGCACAGTCAGCCTGACAGAGCCAGGAAGACGTGCAGGGGCCCATATAAACCAGATGTTCACGACACTTCCCTGAGGAGCCACAGTACTGAGCACATCCGACCTGAATTGGCTCTGGACATTGTCCATGGAGTAAGCTTGCTAAGTATACCCATTTAGCCTGAGAAACACTGGGAAAGCCCACTGTCATGATCTTGGATGTGGGAGCCCTTCCTCCTACTTTCCTAGCTCCCCCAGCCCCACCAGCCTGGCCAGATATCTACACTAAGCTGACAAAGGATGCTTAAAAATGGGATTCAAGGTTAGAGAGATGAGACAGCATAACAGAATGGCATGGCTAGGTTTTGTCAGAAGTCTGGATGTTGCAGACCTTCCCTCATGTGACCCCAAAAAGAAGGCCATCTGTGGTAGGCCCTCTCCAAGCCACGCAGGGACAAAGAAAGACGTGGACAGACTAAAGGGATGGAGATGGGGCTGTCAGGGAGGGGAGGGAGAAGAAAAGACCAAGGTGGGTAGTTTGACCATGAAATGGGTGGGCAGTGTCCAAGCATCCATGACAGAAAATCTACTTGTCCTCGTCAGTTTTTTATTGCTGTGATAAAGAGGCTTGGGGAAGAAAGGGTTTATATTACAGCTAACAACTTTCAGGTCACATGGTCCATCCCTGAGGGAAGTCAGGGCAGGAACTCAAGGCAGGAGCAGGTAGGCAGGAACTGAAGCAGAGACCACTGATGAATGCCACCTCCTGGCTTGCTTTGATTGCTTTTTTATGTAACCCACCCAGGGGTGGCACTAGCCACTGTGGGTTGGCCCTTCCTGCATTAATCATTAATCAAGAAAAAGCCCCACAGACTTGTACACAGGTCATAAAATGGAGGCTACTTCTCAACTGAGGCTCCGTCTTCCCAGATGGTCCTAGTTTGTATCAAGTTGACAAAATACTACAAGCATGTCATGTTCCCAAGTTGATGGAGAGGGAGTCAAGCAAGCGCAACAGCTTTCCAGGGCTGGGGACACCTAATCCTGTCTGGCCATGATGCTCAGCTTGCCCCAAAGAGAAGGGCCATGTCACCTTTGCTGAAATGTATTCAACAGTCCCTGCCATGGCTGTTTGGTAAAGTAGCCCTCCTGTCACAACCAAGGGGCCCCAGAGCTATGGAGAAGCCTCCCAACAGCTCTGCAATGTTGGCCACACCACTTAATAGCCCTGGGCTGACTGACTCATTCACTCCTTGGGGACTGATAGCTACAGGCTGTAGATTTGCTAGACTGTTTGCAGAACCCACAATGATTTCATTCATAAAACAGCTGTCCTCCCCAACCTGAAACCTGGCTCATGTTTCTTCATCCTCATGAGTGACATTAGCGTGGTCCAGCATTATATAATGACTAATCATCAGATAGTCTTGGATTCAAATTCTAGCTTTCCTGTTCCAAACAAGTCCTTTCAGGTCTTTTAAGTAGATATAGTAGTAGTAGATGCTTGGCATCTAGTAGTATACTACTTGGCATATAGTGGATGCTCAATAAATGTTGCTGCTTCTTGAGATGCTCAATAAGTGTTGGTTCTCAATGTCATAGTCATTGAACAGCTACTGTATGTTGGATACTGCCAACGGGATCTGATGATCTGATAGCATGGGCCCTCCTCTCTTTTCTGGTCACTGAGTGCCATTCTCATTTAACAGACATTTGCACATTTGAAGCTGTGTGTGTGTGTGTGTGTGTGTGTGTGTGTTACATGCATTCAGTGCCTGCAGAGGCCAGCCAAAGACATTAGATCTTCTGGAACTGGAGTTTCAGACAGTGGAGTGGGTGCTAGCAACCTAACCTGGATCCTCTGCAGGAGCAGCCAGTGCTCTTAACCACTGAGCCACCTCTCCAGCCCCCTCCATAAACATTTGAAGTAGTGTCTTTTCCATGAAAAGCAGTCAGGGGCCATCATTTACAGGGTATCCACTCTGCCTGGCCTTCATCAGGGGTGTTCAATTTAGATTCTTAGTTGATATTCACAGTGACTGTGACCTACGATGCTCAGGTACTTTCCTGAAGTCACACAGCTAGAACTTTCTGGACTGTGGAGTCAAGCAGACTAAATTTAGAGGGCCACAGGAGGGCAAAGAGACCAAGAGACAGCAGTTTGTCACCCATCCCTTGAGAGCGACAGGACTGTAAGTCGTAGAGATGACGAGCATCCCAAGAGACCACAGCCTCTTCCAACCAGCAAACAGAAAGCTAACTCAAACAGTCCCTTGAGAGCATGGCACCATGATGTCACCATGTTTATTCCCTGGGTGGGAATCAGTCCCACACAGCAGCTTCATGAACCACTGGCCTCAGACAGCAAAATGACAATGCCTTGTGACTTACTCTCCATGCCACCAGCAGCTCCTCTGCCGAAGGTCACCCAGAAGCAAATCACAGGGTTACTTAATCTTTGCTCCAATTGCACAGTTTAGAAACAATTCTGTGTCACTTTCATCACTGGCCGTGGCATTCACCCTATTTAAGGGCAGGGTGACAGTGGTGTGCTTCAAGATAGCACACACACACTCAAGGTATCCTTCAAGACTGGTTATGGGCTAGCTGCTTATGAATAAAATTCAGCCCTACTTGTCTCCTTTAAAATTTAATTAAAAACATTATGAAATAGAATTTAAATACATACACAATATAATATATAATATATAAAATTATATACAATATGTTATATATGTATACATATACACAAAAACATAGCATATTTATTGTTTTGTTTTGTTTGTTTTTTTTTTGTTTTTTTTGAGACAGGGTTTCTCTGTAGCTGTGGAGCCTATCCTGGCACTCACTCTGGAGACCAGGCTGGCCTCGAACTCACAGAGATCCACCTGCCTCTGCCTCCCGAGTGCTGGGATTAAAGGCGTTTGCCACCACTGCCCATCAACAAAAATATAGTATGTTTATGTGAGTGTATTGAGCAAATTCCCCCTCAGGCCTTATTCCCTCCCTTTTCCCCCTCCCCATAGGTCCCCTTTTCTGGCTCCTTTGCTTTGTAGCCTGTGAGGCAACACATCTTGGTGACAGAAGAAATGGCTCTGTTTATGGCAGCTGGGAGGGGAAGAGAAAGAGAAAGGAAGGGCAGGGTCCCAGAACCTCCAACTGGACCCCACCTATTCAGACCATCACCAGCTCCCAACACTAAAATAGACAGGACCAAACTGTCACCACACGTGCTTTGTTCTCTTCCCGCTGTTTCTCCTGGAAAATTGACAACAGAATATAAGCCTCTTGCATGGTTCTTTTTAGGGTTCCATTATTAAGTGGACTCAGGACCTATTGGGCCCCAGCTTTTATACCACTACCGTCATGCACAAACATTCGTGGAGGCAACTGTACATAAATTACCACACTTCATCAGTTGCCATGTGTCAACTCTAAGCAAGGGGTGGATCATATTGGGCTTTTTACTTGTGTTAGTCATTCATTAAACTGTCATCAAAAGTCTATGGTGGCTACACCATAATTTCATTTTCAATACATAGACAAATTGAGATTCAAAGAAGTTATGAAATTTGTGTGAGCTATGGGTCTTCAAGAGGTAAAGAAAAGATTCCAAACCAAGTCACTTCTAGTTTCAAATCCTTAGAATATCCCACATTAAATACATAGGTGCATGCTACACATACACACAATGGAGTTGCTGCCACTATATCGATAAGTTCATATTTGAAACACATTTAACATTGACATTATAGCTCCTTTTCCTTCCTTCCTAACTCTGGAGACTAGGAAGCTCCCAATGGTAGACACATGCTTAGAATACATGAGCACAGAATAACTAACTAAATAATAACTTAAGCAGCATTAACACTTTGGTCTGCTGTGAAAATTTTATAGGCTGTATGGGCTCAATCTATGGTTCCTAACAAGTGTAAAATGCCAACCAACAGGAACACCACTTGATAATCTTAGGCTGCTGGGGCCAGTGAGAGGGCTCAGCAAGTAAAGGAGGCTACTGCTGTTGAGCCTGACAACCTTGGTTTGATTCCCAGACTTGCATGGTGGAAGAATCCACTTCTGCAAGCTATCCTCTGATCTCCACACATAGTGCCATGGCATGTTCACACACAAGACACATACAGACACACACGAATGTATGTACGGATGTATGTATGTATGCCTACTAGAGAGATGCAGTGGTGCCTGCCTATAGTCCTGGCTTCTCAAATACTGAGGCAGCAGGATTACTGGAGTCTTGATAGCCACGTGGAGCCACCAGACTGGCATCTACAGCAGCTTTCCTGTGTTATAGCCCCACTGGCAATGTGTCAGGGTTATGCCTTTTACTACGAGTGCCGTCCTGGTGTGTGAAGCGCTTACGGCACTGTGCCTTTGATTTGCACTGTCCTGGTGAGCATTTTCATATGTTTTCTGGCCATTGGCACATCTTCTATGGCAGGTCCTGAATGTACTTGAAGTTGAAATGAACAGGACAATGAGTTCCTCAAGCCGTGGTGTCAGAAGAAAAATAGCATGTATTTCTTAAGTTATAAACCCATTCAGCTATCTTCTGAGCACCTTTGCTGTTCCAGCTACCAGAAGACACAGAGACGAAGAGGAATCAAGGCGGGAAGACAAATCATAGACAAAATGCTATGCTCAGTATGCTTAGGTTCCTGGCACTTTAATGAAAGTCTGAACCTAACTTGGCTTCTGTCCAGACAGTTTATCTGTTCCTGGCAGGGGTAGAATGAAACAGGATCCCTGATTTCTCGTGGCTCAGTGTCTACACACACAAGAACCAGGAGCACAGAGGTGGGAGCAGTAGAAATGGCAGCGATGACCATTTTACAAGTCCCAGGCTCTCTTCTAAATCACTACGTAGCTGAGGATGGCCCTAAAGTTTTTGTTTGTTTGTTTGTTTGTTTTTTTTGAGACAAGTTCTCTCTACATAGCCCTGCTGTCCACGGTCTTGCTATGTAGACCAGACTGTCTTCAAACTCCCAAAGATCTACCTGCCTCTGCCTCCTGAGTGCAAAGCTCAAAGGTGTGTGTACCACACCCAGCTTGGATCTGGCTTTTTTTTTTTTTTTTCTTTTTCCTTTAATGGTTTGTTTTAGTTACATGTGTTCTTATGTATGTTTTTGCATTCAGGGGTCTAGGGAGGTCAGAAATGGGGTGTCAGATCCCTGGGAACTGTAGTTACAGACATTTGTGAGTTGTCCTATGTGGGTATTGGGATGTAAACTCCAGTCCTTGGTAGAATAGTGGGTGCCCCTGAGCCTTCTCTCTAGCTGCTTGGATTTGGTCTTAAAGGATATTTATAAGTTTGACAGGAGAAGCCAGAGCATGGCCTCGAACCTCTGATTTTCCAGCCTTCCATTTTCTAGGTGCTGGCACTGTAGTATGTACCATGGTGCTTGGTTCATAAAGTGCTGATGATTGAACCCAGTGCTCACTACATGACAGGCAGATACTCTGTCAACTAAGCCACATGGCCATCCTTGGCTAGGGACATTTATGTTTTGTTGTGGTTTTGCTTTTTTTTTTTTTTTTTTTTTTTTTTTCAATCAGGGTCTTATTATGTAGCCCACGCTGGCCAGGAACTCACTATTTGGCTTAGTGTACTTACCAGTCAGCTTAAGATGAAGTCCCTGAGAAATGTATGAGTGTATGCAAGGCTTCTGTGAAAACACATGGCTCTGCAGAGACTGGAGGGCAGTTATGTGTTCATAACTCCTGTGTAGCACTCCCCACCCCGCTGAGCTGAGCCAAAGAATGAGTCTGGGCTACACATTGTCTCTCAACTAGGAGTACTGAGGTGTGTGTGTCCCTTGTGCTCCCCCCTCTCCACCCTGCCCAGCACTTGCAGGCTTTCAAAAAGACTCTGCTGCCTGAGGAAAGCTGTCAAGTTTCTTTGCTTTTGGGATTATATCAACCCAGGTAGAAACACTGGTTAGGCCAAGTTGATCCGAAGCTCTGATTGGCTGTTGATGACCTAATGGGGATTTCAGGAGCACCATTGGGTCTGCAGTCACTCATAACCAGCAGAGCCACAAAGCAGGAAGGTGGGGCAGCAAACTGATAGCATGCTTAAGGGCAGGCAGTATATTCGAGGAGCTTATGGGGTCGACCAACCAGGAACTTTTAAAGCACAGGGTGTGTTGTAAGCAATAAAAGAGAGTCTCACAGATGAGAAACAACGCTACCCCCAAGGTCCTCCTGGGTTCCTTTGTGTTGCTTCTGTCTTCTCCAGATGCCAGGTGTCTCTTTCTCCCCAGAGAGCAGGCTGAGCTCACAGACAAGCGCTGACAAGTCCCTCCTTCACTCCCCCCCCCCCTGTGCCTCCCTGAGCCCTGCCCATCAGCCCCCACCTTGAACTCATGCCAGACTAACTACCCAGTCTTTTTCTACTCCAGGTGGCCACAAGGTCAGCATGTCAGGCTTTGGCCATGTGCTGGGGCAGCAACCCCCTCTCCCATCCCCTCCCCACTTTATGAATTCTCCAAACGGTAGGGAGGAATAAAAATAATAGGGAATACAAACTTGTGGGCACAGTCAGAGAGGAGTGTTTTCTGTAGCAGGAAGAGTCACTGGGGACTGGCTCACCTGGTGAGTCACCACAAGTTTGTTCCTCTTGGCTAGCTACCAAAAGAGAAGAGAACACAGGCCTGTGGCCTCCAGGGAGGCATTCAGGGCATTTTAGAGAGGCCAGGGTTTGCAGAAGAGGACAGCAAAGTCGGTGGAGAGCCACCAGGACTGGGATTCCATGGGATCTTGCTGTCCCTGTGTGACCCTGGGTCCACCTCTGGCTGACCTGAGCTGCCTCCTTTGTTAATGAGGGGATTTGAGTCAGGAGCCCCCCACCTTTTCTAGCCCAGGTGGGCCCTCCCTCTTGGTGCTTCTTGAGCTGGACAAAGTGTTCTGATACTACCTCAGACCAAGGGCATGCATGCAAACTAATCCTGAGAATCCTGCCACTTGCAGTGGGTCCCCAAAGGAGAATATGGGTTCCTCAGACTAAGGTGCTCACTCAGTAACACAAACCTAAAGCTTTTGTCTCAAACCTCTAGTTTTGGGAATCTGAAGTTTCCTAAGTTTCCTAAATGTGATTTGCTTAAATGCACGCGTACACACACACACACACACACACACACACCACACCACACACACACACACACACACACAAGAAACAGCAAAAACAAAGGAGGAGAGATGGCTCAGCAGGTATGAGTGCTTGCTACACATGTCTGAGGAGCTGGGTGAGTCTCCAGCACCCATGTAAAAAGGCAGACATGTCTTTACATGGGTCTGTAACCTCAGTGCTTCAGGGGACATACACAGGAAGGAGAATAACTGAGGCTTGCTGGCTGCCAGCCTAGCTCCTAGGTTCTGTGAGAGACCCTGGCTGGAGGGAGTACAGTGGAGAGCAATAGAGCAGGACCGCCTCCACACACGTGGACTCACACATACGTGCATATGCCACACACATACTCTTACAAAAATAAATGAAATAATTAACAACAACAAAACACAAAACAAAAGCAAATGGCTAGTGCCAATTTTAAGTTTTCTTTGATGACCAAAACTATCAGCTGAGAGAGACACTTGCAAACATGGTCCTGGCCAGCTGACTGGCTTGTTTTCTTGGGAGCCAATGTGCTTATGGCTGTGATTTTTCTCAATTTACAGCAGTATACATATTTAATCAAGCAAAATGCTCCTAGCCAGAGCTCAACACTAACCCACTGATGTGTTCTGAGCTAAGTAGACACTTAAAACAGGTTTGGGCACCTTATGCTTTGATTAGATGGGTGCTCCATGCACATACAGGGAACTTCCTGGAGAAAGCAGGGCCAGGGAGTGCTCTCCTCGCAGCTTGAAAGGCAGCAGGAGAATCAGTAGTCTTTTGTCTGAGGAGAATGCTTCTCAGAACCCGACCAGCAGACCAGGCTCACCACCTCCCTCCGTCCAAAAGCAACAGTGCAGGATGAGCAGGTGTTAACTGGAAGGTTGCCCTAGGACCTGCCAGCTGCCAAGGATAGAAGAGGGAGTGTTTTCCATAGAACAGCCACACGCTACTGTCCCATGGCTAGAACCTGCAGCCCCCAGACGTAAGACATGTCCTGGGCCTGACCCTGCCTCTCTCCCTTCCAGGCTTTGCCTTCACCAATTTGGCTGCTCCAAAAAAAATGCTGTAACTATCTGGGCAGTGGTGGAGGGTGGAGCACACCTTTAATCCTAGCATTTGGGAGGCAGAGGCAGGCAGAAACTGTGAGTTTTAGGCCAGCCTGGTCTATAGAGCAAGTGCCAAGAAAGGCTCCAAAGCTACATAGAGAAACCCTGTCTGGAACACCCCCCAACCCTCCTAAATGCTGTAACTAAATGGCTTGTAAACAATAAAAATGCATTTTTCACAGTTCTGGAAGCCTTGGTAGAGTCGGTATCTGGTGAGGTTCACCCACAGTGGCAGAAGGAGGTTGTGTCCTTTGGAGTCTCCCATAAAGTATTCATCCCCTCAAAGGCCTCCCCCCACCTCTTTACCTCTTTTTGTAAAGATTTATTTAATTGTTTAAAAAAAAAGTGTATAGGTGGTTTGTGTGAGTGTGAGCGCAGCACCCACAGAGGTCAGAAGAGGCCATCAGAGCCCCTGCAGCTAGAGTTACAAGCAATTGGGAGCTGATCCATGTGGGTGCAGGGACTGAGCTCAGGATCTCTGGAAGAGCAGCCATGCTCCTAACAGCTGAGCCATCTCTCTAGTCCATAGCCCATCTCTTGATGCTATCATCTCAAAGGCAAGGATGTCAATATGGGAAATTGGGGGAACAAAAACCTTCAGATGTAGCAAGGTTCAAGCTATGAACTAGACTATTACCTCATGGCTGTCACTCAATAATCATTATCCACCCACCATACTGCCCCCCTGCTTTGAGCTGCCTACACCCTCTTCACCTCTGTCACATCCCTGACTCCATCCTGGTGCTTTCCAATACCCATGTGAATGACCTACTGGAAGCTATGTTTCTCAGAAACACAGCTTCTCCAAGTTAAACCTTCATCAAGATGGGGTAAGCCTGGCCATTCATTCTCAACAACTACATACAAATCCACACTTTTGTTTTTTGGTCTGTCTCTGTGTGCATATACTTGTGTGTGTGTGTGTGTGTGTGTGTGTGTGTGTGTGTGTGTATGCCTGTGTACACACATGTGGAGGCCAAGGTTGGTGTCAGCTGTCTTCCTCAATTTCTCTTCATCTTATTTGTTGAGACAGTCTCCCACTGAACCTGGAGCTGCTGACTCAGCTAGACTAGGGGTACATGCTTCAGGGCCTGACTTTTGTATGTTTTGATACAGGGTCTCACTATGTAGCTCTGACTGGCCTAGAATTTACTCTATAGAACAGGCTGGCCTCAAACTCAGAGATTCACCTGCCTCTGCCTCTTAAGTGCTGGAATTAAAGGCATGTCACTATGCCCAGCCACAACTTTTTTTTTTTTTTTTTTTAAACATGGCTTCTGGGGATCAGACCTTGGTTTCCATGCTTGTACAAGAGTCCTTTAAGATTAAGTCATCTCCCCTCTAAACTAGTCCTAAGAGGTTTGTATGTTGAGAAGTTTTATAGAAAGTCACACCAGTATGTTAGTGGAAGTGACTTGGCTCATGTTGGGCTTACTGATCACTTACCACTGTAGTGATATATCATTTACGATTTAATAAAGCCTGTCTGAGGATTCAGAAAGCAAAATCAGCCATAAGCCATAGAAGCCAGCTCACACCTTTAATCCCAGAAGCCAGAAGCTAGGAGGTGGTGGTACACACCTTCAATCCTAGGATTCAGGATTAAGAGATAGATGGATCTCTATGAGTCCAAGGCCACCCAGATCTACACAAGAGTGACTCAAAAGAGAATTATAGCTCACACCTTTAATCTCAGCATTAGGGAAATATATAAGACAGAAGCAAGTTCTCAGAGAGGCGTTTGTTCTCCAGCCACACTGAGGAGGAGAGGCAGCAGTTTGAGACTTGGTAAAGAGCTCGTGAGAGGATCAGCCCTTTCAGCCTGAGCTAGAGGTGAGAGCTAGTAGCCGGGCGCTTTGCTTTTCTGAACTGCAGCTTGAAGCTTGAACCCCAATATTGGTCTCTGGATCACTTATTTATTTGTGTTACAATCCCACTGTGAGCAAGGTATTACAATATATTACAAGAATTAACCATTTGAATAGGAATAGACCGAATCACCTGGGCTTGAAACAGACAATGGAAGCATAACTGACTTACCTCTCTCTCTCTCTCTCTCTCTCTCTCTCTCTCTCTCTCTCTCTCTCTGTCTGTCTCTCTCTCTCTGTGTGTGTGTGTGTGTGTGCATGCACACACAAGCCCATGCATGTGTGTGAATGCACACACATGTGCTTGTGTACATGTGATTCTGTAGGTAGGACTGAGTGCCGGTGCTCACAGAGGCTAGAAGAGGGCATCAGGTTTCCTGGAACTGGAGTCACAGGCAGTTGTGAGCCACCTAACAAAGTGTTGGGCACTGGACTCTGGTGCTCTGAAAAAACAGTACACACTCTTAACTACCAAGCCATCTTTCCAACCATAATGAAGCTGGAAGAAAAGCAAAGAACCACTTGAGATTCCTTGCTTTCTTCAGCCAATGTAGCTAAGGTGTTTGAGGTTTTCAAGGAGTGGAGGGGTTACTAAGTGGTGTCAGAATTAATGAGACTGCAGCTTCACAGAGAAAGTTGAGCATAGTAATTAGAATAAATGAAATCCCCAAGGCCACACTGTAAGTGGTGAATGGAAACTTGAACTTAAGCCTACGAGGTACAGCGAGGCGACTGCAGCAGAATGGAAATATCAACAACCTCCCCACAGGGCTGTTGGAAGGAGAGTGATACGACTTCCAGAAGGTGCCAGTCTAGTAGTGGGCACTTCCATACTGCTGCCCTCTCTCCCTCTCTGGACTCCACATCCAGCATTCTCTCTGTCACAAGACACGACCTCATAATCACCTGACTTTATCCAAGAAGACAACATTGACATGCTTCATGGTGGATAAAATACTATGGCAGGTATTTAATTTGAGACTCAAGCCCACCTTATGAGGTAGATGTTATCCTTGTGTGCCAGAGGAAGAAAGGCAATTCTTGGAGGATAAATAAATGGGCTCCCAGGGCCACTCTACTCAGCAGCAATACTCTGGGATTTGAACTACTGAGTCCTGACTACCCACTGAGACCTGTCAAGCCCACAGTCATTTTCTGAGGTGGAAAGTGAGCCTTCAACTGTAGTACCATAGAAAGGCGGTGGACTTGCTTTGGAGAGGGAAGGACTGCATGCATATGCTGTTTTGAACTGCTATAGTAGAAATGTGTCGTCCTATGAATAACAACGAAGGAGAAGCTGAAAGGGAGGCTGCGAGATTCTGTGTACCTGTATAACCATCTGCAAAATAATCACCTTGTGTTTCAGCCTCGTGAGACCATCTGTTTCCAGAGTCATCCAACCATGGACCATCACATATACACAGCAAAGCCTAAGACAGTTGCCTCTGTACTGAAGATCAGTGACTTTTCTCCTCCTCCTTATCCCCTAAATTATACTTCATAGCTATTTACATAGCCTACACACCAAATCAGGCATTATGAAGCAACCTAGAGGATATAAACCATGTGAAAGGATGCTCATAGGTTCTATGCAAACATGACTCCATTGGCACCGGGCGGTGGTGGTGCACGCCTTTAATCCCAGCACTCCCAAGGCAGAGGCAGGTGAATCTCTGTAAGTTTTGAGACCAGCCTGGTCTACAACAACTAGTTCCAGGACAGCCTCCAAAGCCACAGAGAAACCCTGTCTCGGAAAAACAAAACAAACAAACAAACAAACAAAAACATAACACCATTGGCAACAGGCACACCTGCAGATTTTGGTACCTTTGAGGCCTCAAAAGCAATCCCTTATAGATAATGAAAGACAAATGTACTCTTCTACAAGGATGGTGCAACTGAAGCACACAAACAATTTAAGTGAACTGCCAGAGGTAAGAGAGGTGACTAGCAAGCGGAGTCACAGGGCAAACCCAGGGCATCTCGTGTGTGTGTGTGTGTGTGTGTGTGTGTGTGTGTGTGTGTGTGTGTGTGTGTGTGTGTAGTGGCCTACTTGGTTAGCAGGTGGTACTTGTACAGCAAGTGTGTGCTGACACACACCTGAATTTATTTTTGTTGTTTTGATTTTTGCTTTTCCAGACAGGGCTTCTCTGTGTAGCCCTGACTATCCTGAAACTCACTTTGTAGACCAGAACGGCCTTGAACTCAGAGATCCACCTGCCTCTGCCTCCTGAGTGCTGGGATGAAAGGTGTGCGCCACTTGCCCAGCCTCAAAACCTGTTTTAAGCTTACATTAAAAAAAAAAAATCGGTTTCATGATGGCATTTCATATAGATATGTCATCTATTTCTCCCCTGGCGTGATTATATTTTTTTAAGTACATTTCATACTTATAAACAAGTTAAGCCTTCACTCTCTTGGAAGAAAAGCCAGATGCTTTCTTTTGCCTTTAGTAAAAATATCCACCAAGCATATGCTTGTTGCTGTAGTTAAATCAGACCACAGCTATCTCTGCACTTTCGTGAGCTGTGTCCTGATGAAAGCATTGAAAACACAAGCTCCCACCCTGCCCAGCCTGCTGAACTGGCATAGCCCACCTCGAAGGGAATTCGGTTTTCTTCTCCCAATAGTGTCATATTTGGAAATAGTCCCAAAGTTTGAAGCACACAGCTGTTACTTCCAAAAAGGAAACTTTAAAATAATCCTTAGAGTTAAGAAAGATACCTACCCCAGTCAGAGAAACAACTAGAATATATATTCTAGTTCACTTCTCTATTTTGACAAAACACTGACCAAAAGCAACTTGAGAAGGAAAAGGTTTATTTAGCTTAGAGGTTATAGTCCATCATCGAGGGAAGCCAGGGCAGGCACTCATGGAGCAGAGAACACAGGGGAACGCTGCTTACTGGCTTGCTTCAGTGCTTTACTGTTTTATGACTTCTAGAAAAGATTTGGTGGGAAAGAGCTCTCTGGATGTTTCTCCAAAACAGGCACCAAAGGTTCCCAACCATATAAAAAAAAAAAAAAAAAAAAAAAAAAAAAAAGAGTTCAGAAGGCTTTCTGACTTCAGCACCATTGAAATTTCTTCTTTAGAAAGGGGCAGACAGCCAGGCAGTGGTGGCTCATGCCTTTAATCCCAGCACTCAGGAGGCAGAGGCCAGCCTGGTCTGCAGAGTGAGTTCCAGGACAAGCTCCAAAGCAATACAGAGAAACCCTGTCTCGGAAAACAACAAACAAACAAAAAAGGGGCAGATATCCCTTCAGCTGCCAAGACACTTGACTGATGGCTCACAGCTGAGTCCTACTGTGAACACAGTAACATTTGAAGAAAGTCACCTGCCAGACTTAAGCCTTCAGCTCTCATAACCTGGATAGTACCATAGAAAAGGCTCTCCATGCTGGGTGTTGGTGGCGCACGCCTTTAATCCCAGCACTCGGGAGGCAGAGGCAGGTGGATCTCTGTGAGTTCGAGGCCAGCCTGGTCTCCAGAGCGAGGGCCAGGATAGGCTCCAAAGCTACACAGAGAAACCCTGTCTCGAAAAAAAAAAAAAAAAAAGAAGAAGAAAAAAGAAAAGGCTCTCCACCTTGCCTCATTTTGGGACCAACTTCTGAAAAATCATCTGCATCAAGCACAATGACAACAACATACTTGAGAGGGTCAACTGATGAGGGGAAAAGGGTAACTATTTTGGCTCACTGTTTTGGAGGTTTCAGTTCATCCTCAATTAGTCCCATTGCTTTTGAGACTATGGTGTGGTGGTGGCATGTTATGGTAGAGCAAAGATGTTCACCTCACGGTGAAACAAAGAGACATGAAGGAGCGGGGTCCCCAAACCTCCCCTTAATTGCTGCTCCCAGTGACCCTTCACTAGGCACTACACCTTCACCACCTTTGAACAGTGCCACAGACTGAAAACCAAGCCTTTAACACAGAGACATGTAGGGACACTTACCTAAAGTACAGTCTCGTTGTACTCAGCTCCTGTGCATCCCACGTGCCTGTCAAGGAGTATGCCACTGCACTGGTGTACTGCAGGCCAGTCTCCTGCTGCCTGCACCAGCTGCCCTCATGATCTCCCAGGTGTTAGTCTTATGAGCCTCCCCAGTAAGTGTCTTCATGTGAATCTCAGAATCAGTTACCAGTGCCAAGGGCCTCAGTCACACGACTGTGGTCCACCATCCTCCAGGAAGCAGTTGTGAGAACAGACACAGGACTCCTTAGACACTTAAGAGGATGCTGGGGTCTGTGGTTCTCTTGCCAGATGACTGCAGTGAGGGGTGGGGTGGGATGGAGAATGCACAATCATGATAGATTCCCTCTTAAAACTTGTAGCTTCAGCTGGCCAGGGCATGCCTTTAATCCCAGCAGTCGGGAGGTAGAGGCAGGTGGATCTCTGTGTATTCAAGAACAGATGAATGGTCAGAAAAAAAAAAAAAAAAGGCGCAAGTGCTCTTAAATGTTGCACCATCTCTCCAGCCCCTACACACTATTGTTTGAGGAACAGTCTCTCAGCGAACCTGACTCTCACTGACTGGTCTACCCAGTGAGCTCTGGGGTCTGTCTTTTTACTCACCCTCGTGTTTCCCAGTGCCAGGGTTACAGATGCATGATGCCATTTGCTTTTAAGTGGATTCTGGGACGAAAGCTAGAATCCTCATGCTGGTGCAGCAAGCACTTGATCCACCCAGCTGTCTCCTCAGCCCCGCCCCCTTTATTTGTTGAGAGAGACTATCCCACTGCAACAGGCTCACCAATTCATCTAGACTGGCCAGCTAGTAAGCCCCAGGGATCCTCCTGTCTCTTCCTAGCAGTGCTAGGATTACAGGCACACTCTGCTGTGCCCAGGTTTTTTTTTTTTACAAGAGTGCTGGGGATTGAACTCAAGTCCACAGGCTTGAATGGCAAACACTTTACTGGCTGAGCCATCTCCTCGGCCTCTTTATTCTTTGTGGTTATTGCTGACAAGTAGTCCATTGTATCCATTTGTCGGTTTATTCACCCACCAGTTGACAAAAACGGGATTGTTTTCATCTGACTTTGTGGATGGGGTACCATGCACAGCCATGTCCAAGCTTTTGTATGGATGGATGTAGACCCAGGAGTCGAATCGCCAGGTCATATGGTAACTAACTGTTTAACCTTTCGAGAACTGCCCAAAAGTTTTCCAAAGAAGTCTCACCTCTTTATGTTAACATCAGCAGCACAACTGGGGTCCAATTTCTCCACATCTGTTAGAATGTTTTCTCACTTAAGTCTTCCTAGCGGCTGTGGAACTGTATCTCACTGTGGTTTCTTTCTTTCTTTCTTTAGACAGAGTCTCTCTATGTAGGCCAAGACTGGCCTAAAATTCACAGAGATCCACCTACCCTGCCCCCAATGCTGGGATCAAAGGTGTGCACCAACCTTGACTTTTTTTTTTTTTTGGTTTTTAAGACAGGGTTTCTCTGTGTAGCTGTCCTGGCACTCGCTCTGGAGACCAGGCTGGCCTCGAACTCACAGAGATCCACCTGCCTCTGCCTCCCGAGTGCTGGGATTAAAGGCGTGAGCCACCAATGCCTGGCCCAACCTTGACTTTTTTGATGGTGCACTTTGGCATACAACTGTGATCTGGAGGTAGTGGCAAGAAGACCAGAAGTTCAAGGTCACCCTCAGGAACATAGTCAGTCTGAGACTGGCGTGGGATATGAGACCCTACACACACACACACACACACACACACACAACACACACACACACACACACGTGGGATATGAGACCCTACACACACACACACACACACACACACACACACACACACACACACACACAGAGCCTGAATATAGTCTAGGCTGCCCTCCAACTCAACGTACAGCTGAGGATGACTTGAACTTCTGGTTCCGCCTCCCGCTCCGCTCCATCAGGCGGATGACAGGCATGCACCACCACACCTGCTTCTTGCAGTGCTGGGGACAGGCGCCAGGGCTTTGTACACACTAGGCAAGCCCTCTACCAAATGATGTCATCATCCCTAGCCCTGTGATACTCAATTTAACTACTTATTGATTACACTTTGGGGTTATGCCTGAGAAGCCACTGACTAAGGCTGAGAAGATTTACTCACATCTTTTCCTCTGAATTTAGCTGTTTTATTTCAGTCTTTGATCCATTGAATTAGTTTGGTAGATGGTGTGTGATGAGGGTTCAGTGTCATTTCCCTGGCTGTGGGTATCCAGTTGCCCAGTACTAGTCATTGAAAAGGTTATTCCTTCCCCCATTTGTGTTGGTACCCTGGTCATCAAAAAAAATCATCAAAAACTTCTGTGCCCCTTTCAGCTAAGTCTGACTTCTTTGTCCATCATGTCAGGCTCGGTGTCATAGCAACAAGTGGTTCCCAAATCATATAGACTACACCAGACAATTCTCTCACTCAAGTTAAGGGGGGCAATCACAGGTCATCTGTGACCCTGCTCCTCATGGTCAATACTCGGGGCCCCAGTTGCTAGAGCAGCATTTATCTGGAATCTCCCAGTCTGAGGGGCTGCATTAAGGTTTCTTTTCAGGAGTGACTTGCATCATTCCCACTCTCAATGGTCAACATAAGTCATGGTGCCAAGCCTGTTGGCAGTCAGGGAGGAAAACTGTTCCTCTCTCTTGCAAGGATGAAGCCCTTGCAAGAGGCCCCACAGGCTGTTCAGGGAAAGCACCAGGCACAAACATGTCTTCACTGCACAGGTCTCTCTTGTGACCTCCAGGCACCACTCTGGGAGGATTTTGCCTGCTCCCTTCCTGTTGTCTGACGGGTGCAACCTTGGCTATCTTCCGTCTTCTTTCTGCAGCCTTCCCGGAGATGTCTCATTCGTTGTCATGGGGTTGGGAACAGTCACCTGTTAGATGCCCAGTCTCACACTGATATCTCCAGCTCTGGACATGATCCAGACATCTCAGGTGATGCTCAGACATGCATTTCCAAATCTGTTCTTCTGGGTCCCCAGCTCCAGACACATAAACATCACTGTCCTCCTTGCCGAGACCCTCTCCCCATCCAGACCCTTAATGCTACCTTCTTCCCAGTCAGCCATTGTGTGTACTGCGTCTACTTCTATAACGCCACCCAGATTAGTCCCTTGTCAACTATTCTCAATGATTCTGCCCTTGACTAGTCTTCTCCCTTCAATCCATTCTCTATGTTGTATCTATAATTTTTACAAAGCGCAAATCCTGCTTTGTCACTAACACAGACTTTCCTGCTGGCCATCACAGCTCTGGGGATCAGGACTGACCTAACAAGGCCCTGTGAGGGCTTTCCTGGATGGGCCTGTCACAGCCTCACTCCTGAACACAATCTGCCTGCTCCTTGATTCACCTTTGGCCAATGGATCCCTAAGTCCCTCATTGTCCGTATTCAGAGCTTCTATACACCCACACCCTATGCCTAGGACACTCTGCTCTGCTCTGGGCAACTTCTTTTTCTTATGGCAACAGCCAAGCATCACTTGCTTCTCCCTTCTCACTAAAACAGTAAGTAATTAAAGGTGCTTTAACCAAGAGGGTGAAAGAGAAAGGGCTTTGGAACTGGATGGCCCGGTTTTCAATCCTGGTTTCCATGTATTGCCTGCAACACTGTACACAAGATCTTACATCTCCGAACCTCTGTTGCCTCATGCAGAAAAGAGAGATAAAAACAATCTTGTTACATAAGTCTGTGGTGAGGATTAAATGAGTAAGTATGTAGAAGGTCCTTAGGATGGTACCTGGCATACTGTAATGGCTCAACCAATGACTGCCATTGCTTTGATGAAACTCCACAGAACACTATAATTACCCCCACAATTAAGCACTTATAAACAGAATCCATAATTTACCCACGTGACTACTTTCTACATTGTAAGATCATTAGAGTTGGGACTATGCTCCAGGCCTCCAGATCCTAGCATGCCATTAAAATTAGCTTCTTTCTTTCTTTCTTTTCTTTCTTTCTTTCTTTCTTTCTTTCTTTCTTTCTTTCTTTCTTTCTTTCTTTCTTTCTTTCTCTTTCTTCCTTCCTTTCTTTCTTTCCTTCTTCCTTCCCTTCCCTTCCCTTCCCTTCCCTTCCCTTCCCTTTCCAGACAGGGTCTCACTATGTAGCTCTAGCTGGCCTGGAACTCAATATGTAGAGCAGATTAGCCTTTGACTCACAGAGCTCTGCCTTCCTCTGTAGTGCTGAGGTTAAAGGCCTGTGCCACCACACCTGGTTGAATTTGTTAAATTTTTGTTACTTATTTGACTAAAAGAATGAATGAACCTCATGTTGTCTTGGGAGGGTAGAGTCTTGTCTTCTCTCCTGTTTGAGACAGGATCTCAACAGCAGCTACCGTGGCATACCCCTCTCCCCAGCCCAACACTGGTTAGTGGCTTTTTATTATTGGCAGACACTTAACTGAAACCAGGTGGAACACATTCTCTTGCGATCAGCCTTTAGACTCGTCGACATTCCACATCCTGCCATCTACGTCTACACAACCCACTGTAAGCTCACTTAGATTAGTTATACAGGAATTGGTTAAGGACAATGGATGCAAACTAAAGGGAGGATTTACATGTATGGATGTCCTGTAATGTTTAGAAATACTGAGCTCATAGACTGCGTTCCTTCAGACTCACACATGTGGAGGCCCTGAACTATAAAACCATCTACATCTGTGCTGAGGGGGTAAAACAGACGGTGGAAGTGAAAGGGGACTGAAGAAGAGACATGGGCTTCATACAGGATGTCAAGGAAGAGCTGTGGCCCTCCATGGAAGTCACATCCAGTGATTGGCCTGCCTTACTGCAAAGGGAGAGCATTTCATTGGTTTTGAAGTCTATTAATTCTGTCAGGTCATACACCATCTCTCCAAGGTGACTCAATCTAGGTGGACTTTTTGTTTGTTTTGTTTTTTCTTTTTCCTTGTGAGGGATGCAATGCTGGGGACAGAGCCCAAGGCTCTAAGTGCTCAGCTGTTACGATAAATCTTTTTGCCAAAAACCACTGAGCCCCACCGCCATGTGTGAGCGCTTTATGCCAGCCGCCTGCCCGAGTTAGGGCCCCAATTAATGCACAGAGAGACTTGTATTAGGTTTAAAGCTGCTTGGCCAATGACTAGGATTCCTCATCTGTTAGCTCAGTCTTAATTATCATAAATCTATATATTTTAGAAGACTTATCTTATAGAGGATGCCTTTCACTGGCACCCTCTCTTGCTGGTGGCTCACATGGTGCCGCTGTTGGAGGAAGGGGAAAAGGGGAACCCTTCCTGTTTCCTTTGCTTAAATATGAGTCTCCTTGCTATGTCACTTCCTGCCTGGATCACCACTTCTCTACTACATTTCCCAGAATCCTCTTTGACTCCTAGTCCCATCTAACTTGCTGTCTCATTGGCCAAACAGAACTTTATTTAACAATCAATAAGATAAACATACACAGAAGTACTTCCCCCATCACTCAGCCACTGAATTCCACCTAGGCAGCCTTAGGAGGGAATTGTCTATGGTCTGATCTGGTATCAGTAGGAAATAGAAAATGGAGGGAAACATAGTGTCCTTATATTGTGACTATCAGTGGAGAGCAAGAGAAGTCATCCAGGTGAACTCAGAGAGAAGGGACCACACCTTGAAGGTGCTGCCCAGAGGCTCCATGTGCTGGAGATGAAAAGACTTTTGAGGCAGCCAGACTGAATTCAGAGCCCTGCTATGACACTGCACCTGTTAATTGATTCTGCAGTCCTTGGTTTCCTTGTTGGCTGAGGAAAGGAAAAGAAAAAGGTCCTATTTTTGTTGTAGGATTAATGAGGTCAGTTATATGTTATCAGCCTCCCACTCGTGCTAGGTCATCTTCCCTATTTTAAAAAAAATATCTATTTACTGCGCTTGCCTGAATGTATGTATATGCACCATGGGCATGCAATGCTTGCAGAGTTTAGACATTTTTGATGGGCTAGAGAGATGGCTTAGTGGTTAAGTGTATTTTTACTCTTCCAGGGTATTTGAGTTCAATTACTGACACCACATGAGGTGGCTCACAATTGCATGAGGACCCAACACCTCTGGCCTCTGATGGAATGACACACACACACACCACACTTAAAATGTTTGAAAAATATTTTTCCTGTGTGTATGCCTGCTTGTCTGCAGGAATGTATACAGTGCTTGCAGAGGCCAGAAGAGGGTGTTAGATCCCTTGGAACTGGTGTTACAGATGGTTGTTGTGACTTGCCATGTGGGTGCTGGAAACCAAACCCGGGTCCTAGAACAAGCAGTCAGTGCTCTTAACCACTGAGTGATCTCTCCATCCCCAGGATTAATATGAAAGGCTGTTTTTTGGGATCTAGACTACTTGCAATGGCAGTTTTGAGTTCTGAAGCAGTGACTTTAGGAATTGTACCCAGAAAGGGGGCAATAGCCTCTTTGCCAGGCATCACTTTAGTGGATTGCTTTTTAGATCTGTCAATCCAAGAGGAGGTACCTAGTGAATGAAATAGCACCAAGAGTTACATTGTTCAGAGCCCTTCTGCTTGCTTAACCAAGATACACTCACAGCAACTAAGGCACTGGCTGAAGCCACACCATTCAAAGGAGTTGGCTTTGAACCCAGTCTCTGTCACTTAACTGAGTGGTTCTGTGTGTGAATGATTTAACAGCCGAGTCTTAGTTCCTCAATTGTTAAGTCAGAAAAAACCAGCACTTGCCTTATAGATTTACTGTCAGGGTTAACAAGAGAAATGTTTAAAATACTAAGCACTCATCAGGCTCACTGCTCAATAGTAGGTCTCCCCCCCTCCCCCCAGACAGGGTTTCTCTGGGTAGCCTTAACTGTCCTCAAACTCACTCTGTAGACCAGACTGGCCTCAAACTTAGAGATTCACACCTGCCTCTGTTTCCAAAGTGCTGGGATTAAAGTCATCCACCACTACCACCTGCCTCAAAAGTAGATCCTGGTGGCATGTTTAGTGCCAGGACTACAAAGGACAGCTCTCCAGCCATGAGGGTTCAGGCCTCCAACAGGCCAGGGACTCTGCCCCACTGAAGCACAGGCTAAGGCCAGCAGGAGCACAGATGCAGAATGAAGAACTGTCTTGATATCATGTTTTCACCCACATGCCTGCATGTTCTACAGTGACTGTGGATGGTAGTCTCTAGAATGAGCAGTATACATCTAAGGTTGTAATTTTAAAAGGATCACCATTGTCCAGAGCAGAATGGATAGCCTTTAAGAACTACATGTCTGTTCTTTCGAGCCAGCTTGAGCACATTTTCCTTGCAGCTGCTTCTTGTTTGAAGTTGCTGGCTGCAGCTGTTGTTGGACAGATGTCTCTGTGCGGAACGAAGAGCATAGCAGATGCTGTCACCCCAGGAGGGGACCAGGCCAGGTGCTATCTGGTGAGCCTGTTTCATACCCGTTCTTTCTGCTCCATTTTGTTCTGCTGGGGAATCAGAGCCTGCAAAGTGTTCTTTGGGCTATCTCAGCAGCCAGCCTTCCATTAGGTCTTGTCCACTGGGGACACAGTGTGGAAGATGAGGTAAGAGGGCTGGGGAGATGGCTTAGTGGTTAAAAGCACTGGCTGCTCTTCCAGAGGACCCTGAGTCAATTCCCAGCACCCGCATGGCAGCTCACAACTGTCTGTAATCCAGTTCCAGGGCATCTGACACCCTCACACAGGCATACGTGCAGGCCAAACACCAATGCACACGTGTACACACACACACACATTTAAAAAAAAAAAAAGAGGGAGAAGTGCCTGGTCTGACTCACATCGCAGCAATCATGGTGGCTGCCAAGTGGCATCTGGCAGTGACAGGACACTGTCCCCTTTGTGTAATCTGGCATCCAGGTCTCAAACAAACTTACTTTGAACAACACTCATTTGCGCATTCACCCTTAGAGCAGGGAGTTGACCGGGCCCAGGTAGGCAGAGAGGCCTGGCTGGGCTATCCACAAAGCTTTGCTCACTCACTCACTCACTCACCTGCCACATCAGATACACTGGGCTCTCTAAACAGTGGCCTGTGCCTCCTCGAGACACGGCAGCCTGAGATTGAGTAGTGTTTAGAGAGCCAAGTGGAAGCTGTGCTGTCTGTGACGGGCTGGCCTCTTAAATCACATGAAGATCTTGTTCATTTCATTCTATCTGTTAGAAGTAGTCACTAACACCAGCTCATATTCAAGGAAGAATTCAATTCCGCCCACTGGTGGGAGGAGGGCCAACATTTATGAACATTTTGAAACCACCAGAGTCAGTAACTGTAGCAACACAGCAGCAGGTATGGGCCTGTTGGTTCCAGCCCAGGGGTGCCAGCAGCTTCCTTGCCTTCTGCATGCCACCGCTCTCCCACTCTAAAATACTATCTCTTTTCTTTACTGGCCCCTCCAATGTTTGGGAACTATGTCAAACTCTTTCTATCTGATATACCTAGGAAGTATTTTCTCTTCTCCAAAAGACTCTGACAGATACATCTGGTTTTATCTGTGGTTATGCTATCCAAACTCACCATCTGAACATACTAGCAGACGCTTGAAGAAATACTGTGTGATACGAAACATGTTAGGTGCTTTATGGATGCCATCTCGTTTAAGCCTGACACCAACCTGGTCATACTGGTATGAGGCTGACAATATTGTGGACACAAAAAACTGAGGCTCTTCAGGTGGAAGAGCCAGGATACAGGTGTTTATAGGTGGAGCTGGACCTATCTCAGGTATTCTGGGTTGAGAAGGGACACTTCAGTTTTCATCCTCATATACCTGCTTGATGAGTTCCAACTGAGACCTAAATCTGCTTCTAGGAAAACACACAGGAACAGGCTAGAGTCCAGGGCAGGAGGAAGGGAAGGCTCACGTGTTCATGTCTTGTAAACCTGTGGGTTGCATGGGAAAAGGCAGGGGACAGAAGACCAGAGACCAGGGCCGGCATCCCAGCTGTTACTTAGCTGGGCCATGACCCTAGGCTGCATCTTCCTCTCAGGAGACCTCAGTTCCACATCTGGAAAGAGAACCTGAATTCCAAGCTCTACTGAGTGCACAGGTTTCTGTGGGACAGAAGGTGCAAGAGCTCAAGAAGAGGATGTGGACTAGCCTGAGGGGGGTTCCCACTGTGTCTTATAAACAGCAGGGATCATATTAGCTTCCTATGGGAGAAAAATCATGATACAAAGAGATAATGACAGTGACCACCATTGAAAGAAAAAGGTGGGCTTACAGTGCAAACATGAGCCCCAGAGATCACCTGAAGGAAGTGTGTACTGCCATCCCCATTTTAGGGGAAACCACTGTTCACAGAGACTAAACAACTTTCCTCAAGTCTTATATAGTTGGTAGTGAAGCTTTGTTCAACAGAGTTTACTCATATGCTAAGTATGCCCGTTAATTTTGTCAACCTGACACAAGCCAAAGCCATCTGGGAAGAGAAAACCCCGATTGAGAAGGTGCCTTCATCAAAGTAGCCTGTAGGCAAGTCTGGGGGATATTTTCATGATTGATGATACGATGGGCAATCTCTGTGGGCAGTGTCACCTGTGGGCAGGCAGTCCTGGTGCTATGGCTGAGTAAGCCATGGGGAGCAAGACAGGAAGCAGCACTCCTCCAATGCCCCTGCTTCAGTTCCTGTTGACTTCCCTGGATGATAAGACTAAGCTGCAAGCTGAAATAAACCCTTTCCTCCCCAAGTTGGTTTGATCATGGTCTTTTAGCTTAGCAATAGAAAGTCAAGCTAGGACATTAAAAGTGTATGCCATGAAGCTTCTCTAATTTAGGTCAGAGTGGGACAAATTCTAAGGTGGAAAACCTACACTATCAGAAATCACAACAGAATGGAAGGGTCAGCACTGAAGTGCTAGGCAATGGAAACAGTATGAGGTGGACAGGGGACTCGGGTTTGACGAACAGATAAGCCACCTGTGGTGGATGATTAGCTGCTTGCTGGTGTCTCTTCTCTTTTCCTGCCATCCGAGCCTGGGAGGAAGCTGCCTCCCGTAGTAAGGTAAGCAGCTCAGGGATGAACTCATCATCTGTTAGTACTGTTAGACCAGTACTAACAGACAGAGTATTGTAGGGCTCTTGGAAAGTCAGCCCTCCTCTACCTTTTACAGGATGGCCTTGAACTCATGATCCCCTGGCTCCAGCCTCCTGGGACAACAGCCTAATGTCACCACAACTGGCTGGTAATCTGCTTTTCTGAGAGAGCTTTCAAAGAATCTTAGTCTTCCCAGATGGAAGTCTCCTAATTAAGTGGGGAGCAGCCTTAGTGGGTTCCGACATGACAGAGGGCAGAGACATGAGAGGAAAGCAGGGTCAATCAGTCTGTTCTGTATTGCTGGGTTCCTGGTGCCCAAACATGTCTCACTACAGCAGGGCAGAGTTAGCAAAGGGTTGTCTTCGGCTCTACACCCAAAAGTCACCTGGTACATACTTTCATGGAGAATAAATACAGATGTAGAAAAAACTAAACCTAATCCAGAAAACTAATGAGACAACTGAGCCCTCGATGGCAAAAAATACCAAAGAAGGGGCTGGAAAGATGGATCAGTGGCTAAGAGTCCTAGCTGCTCTTGCAGAGGACCCAAGTTCTGTTCCTAGCACCCACATGGTTCACAACTTTGTAACTCTAGTGCAGAAATATGACCCCCCTCTCTTCTGGCTTCTGCAGGTACTGCACACACTGTGTAAATGTTCACATAAAACCAAACCAAAACAAACAAAAAACCCCATGGAGTGAATGGGGCGCGGGGCACTAGGAAGAGCCCAGCTTATGCAACTTAGTCTTTTTAGGCTGCATGTTCAAAAGCCTAGTGATGATTGTCATGACCCAGAATCTGTGTCCAAAAAGTCACAACCCCTTCCCCCACAAAATGCCCTCTCAACTCTGTACATAGGACTTTTACTGTGATGCAAAGTCCTTTTACATGCTTGAGTTAGTGTCTGACATGTAAATTAAACCAAAACACCAAGCACAGCCAGGCATAGTGGCACATGCCTTTAATATCGGCACTCAGGAGGTAGAGACAGATGGATCTTGGTGAGTTTGAGACTAGCCAGGGTTATAAAGTGAGACCTTGCCTAAAAGCAAAATATATAACAGAAATAAACCCTACCAAGTATGAAGCAAACCTTGGTCTCAATTTCAAGCAGCCAGCCAGAGTGATAAACAAAGCTCCATCAAAAAGCACGGAGCCATTTATTCAAAATCTACACACAACACAAACACCAGCAAGTCAGGGTGCTTTTGTCAACCACCCTTTCCACATTTTGTTCAGTTTCCGTGAACTATAAATCACCGACTTCTTCACACCTGCAGGAGAAAAGCAGTACGGGTTAGAAAATGCATCCTGTTGAGTGGACATGTAGCTAGAATGCCAGTGTCACTCTGACTGGAGGCTGGTCTTTGCGATGGGGCTATGATGGGCTGACTGGGCGTTCCTGAGGACCTGTAACCGAGACTCTGAGCTGGGCCTCTGCTGCACATACCATGCTGCTCTTGGAACTAGACTTCCCGGGATGGCAAGTCTTTGAGTTGTGGGGGTACGGGCAGCCACTGAGTTTCACAAGTCTTTTAGAAGGGAGGAGTACCTGCACCCCAGCCACTGCAGCTTGCCGCTTCTGTGAGCCACACTGCCTACTGCCTGCCTACATACAACAAATGCTATTCTATTTCCTGCTTAGTGCACACGCCAGGTTGCTCTTACGTCCGGTGCCCCTCTCTCACACAGCATTTACCACACTGTACATTGTTTGTAGCTGACAGACACCAACCCCCCCCCAACCCAGTCTCTCTGACTAGACCGACAGCTCCTCCAGGACAGTTCTAGTCACTCCTGTATCCTTTTCACCTGGTATAGTACCTGGTGAATAGCAGTACCAGCAACACACAGCAGGTACTCAGCTGAGTCTTCTGAAGTGGCAGAGGGAAGGCTGGCCCTCACAGCTTTTTGACATCATCCCAACAACAAGACCCCAGAGAAGAGGCTTGCTGGGACTGATGGTAAACACACACAATGGGATAAATGGTATGCTAGCATTCTCCAGTCCTGCCAGTGGATATTATTACGGGTCTGACTTCCTTGTGTTGAGGGTGAGGTCGCTCAGTGCTTTAGGGTGCGGCCTGAGGAGCTGAAGCCTTTTTCTCTTTGCGTTGTACACTGTGATCTGTGCTGTGGGCTTAGTGAATATGTTGGCAAGGGGACAAAATTCATTCCAGGGAGTGATCTTTTAAACTACCTGGCCCTGTTACTTGGAAGCTGCCTCGCCTGCTTGGAACCTTTGGCTACTGCAGGCGGTGACAAAGAGAAAGGCAGGGTTCCCAAAATCATTAGTGATGAGTCTGGATGTGGGCTCCTGGCTTGACATGATCTCGTTGAGAAACTCAGAGCTTTTTCACTGCCTCCGCCCCTCTTAATTTTCTCCCTGGAGCAATGACTCTGGCCAGCCTCACCCACCTGAACACTAGGGTTGGAAGATCATTACATAAGGTGCTGTTTCAAATCCCAGCAGAACCAACCAGAAGCCTGAGCGGAAGCCAGGCAGTCACACATGCAAGAGTAAGAGCAGCAAGCCCAGGCTGCTGAGTCATGGCTGGAGGCCTTCAGAAAGCTTAGGGACCAGCTTAGGAGCTCCCTAGAGCTGGAATAGCAGGTAAATACTGAACATAGCTGAGTGGCCCTGCGTGCCACCTTCAGCTGCTTAGAGGATTAAAGGCCTCCCTTGACTGAACACACTCCCCTCCTTTAGCTCTGTCAGAAAGACTGTACGAGGGAATTGGGCTACAAACAACACAGAGGCCCAGCTGGACTAGGATGGGAGTGATGGTGACACCTCCAGTTTCTCATCTGTAAGATGCTATGCTAGGTAAGATGCTATGCTATGCTGGGTAACACAGGGTCTGTCCACAGTCAGGCTTGGCTGTGAATCTGAGCTCCCTAAAGCTGCAGGAGGGTTTGCACTGCACCATTTATGTGCACTTCCATGCAGAGGGGCCAGAAGTTAGAGGGCTCTGTCTACAGCCACACCACCCTGAAGGCACTCAGTCCTGCTAGGTTTTCACAGTATCTGAGGTTTGTACAAGGCTAAGAACAAACATTAATTTCAAAAGAGACTTTAAAAATCTAAACCAACAATTTCATAAAATTCAAACAGGCAAAGCATTCTTCAAAGGACAGCAAAGGCTGCGAAGCACAGAGAACAGATGGGTGAACCTGACTGGGAAAGTGAAAAGCCCCACGAAGAATCTATGGAGAGGGCAGAGCGGAATTCCACGGTGGAGTTGTCTATATTACTCACATCCAACAGGTCTGGGGTCTAGAGGCTGCCATAACTGAGATATAAGCTCAGTGCTCAGCATGCAAGGGGCCCTGGTCTAATAAACAAAGATAGGCGGAAGTGGGGGGGGGGCATCTAGTTCACACAGTCAATTCAGAAAGAAAAAGTATCAACAAGAAGGGGCCTTTAGTCCATGAAATTCTCCAGTAAACACTCTAAGGCAGGGGTGTGACTCAGCTGTTGAAGGCTCTAACCTGCAATTCTACATTCACACCTTCAAGGAGGTCAGTGAGCCTCCAGTACTTGCAGTGAGCTTCCAAATGAAGACCTACTGGCAAGGGAAAGGTTGCCTGGGGCAGAGCTGCAACTCAGTCTGACAAGTTTTAGACTCAGCTGGCGTGGCGGTGCACATCTACAATACTACAACTCAGAGACCAAAGCTGAAAGAGCTCAGGTATAGAGACCCTGCTGGAAGGGAAGGAGTGAGGGATGGAGGGAGGATAGGTGTTCAGGGTTAAGTGATAAACACATCATTAGAAAGATGATGTAAGAAGAAAATAATGATCGGCTCCACTGTGTTTCAGCAAAGGGCTGAGAAGCAATGAGGCATGCTGGGATATTTTTTTAGGGACAAGATTAAACCTGTTTTGTTAATTCAGCTGAATCTTTTGAAGTGGGAGAGGGATCTGCCCTTAGAGTTAATTCTGATTGGCCATAAAGACAGGTGAGGAAAACGAGAAGACAGCCACCCCAGCCCCAGCCCCTCAGAGGGTGGCCCCACTACCTCCCTCCGCTCATGTGTCCCAGACACTCCATTCTGGGCTCTTGTCTGTGCTGCCCTAGACTGGGCTCCAGCTACAGGGGTCTCTCTGCTGGTCTCTCTGGCAACAGCTCTCCCCTCTCCACCTGCTGCTGCTGTAGTCTTCTTACACCCACCAGTGGCTTCCCTCTGCCCTCAAGGAAGCTCTATGTTCCTGAAAGCTGACTGCAGCCTTGGGGCCATCTTTTTTGGGGCTCTGGCCTCTCTCTTAGGCTGAAGGAACACGATATTTCTGTATTCAAACTACAACGACTGTGTCTGATGATAAAAAGGCAAGCCGTGAAAACAGAGTGGTCAGGCTGCAACACCACACTGGACATGTTTCCCAGCACTATCTGAGGGGCTGGTTATAGATGTCACAAGGAGCAAGGTCAGGAGAACTGCAGGGCTCATCATTTTCTACAGTTTCCATAGTCTGTGGACTCCCACAGTGCCATGTGGGCTCCTTGGAAAGGAAGGTGAGCAAGTCATTGTTCAGGGAAAGCAGGGCAGTGCTCCAGGACCCGGAGGGAACCTGGGTGGCAGGTTCTGCTAGCACTGCCCTCTGCTGGCAGACAGGAGGAATCAGTGGAAAGAGGACTGGGCCTGGCTCAGGTTGGAGGTTACCAGGAGGTAGGGCTGGGTGGGATTCACACTGACTTTTTTGATCCTGTCCAATCTTTACTATTCAAACAGGAGAAGTAATTTTAGGTTCTTTTGGTGTGTCAAATGATAATTCAGTTTTACATAGGCTGCTTTTCTTAGTAAGACATTGATTGCTACAACTGAGGTTATTTTTACTAAATTCAAGCACATAATAGACCTTCAGCTTCTCCATTGTTTGGGCCCACAGTGCCAAAAAATTTTAAGTGACAAACAGTTTAGTTCTACCCCACTGCTTATGTGTGTGGAGCAGTAAAGCTTCTCACTGGCCAAAGAAGTCCAGTGAAGAAAACAGCTTGGTTCTTCTAAAACTCCCCAGCTCCAACATACTCATACACAA
Organism: Cricetulus griseus; assembly: GCF_003668045.3. NCBI lineage: Eukaryota > Metazoa > Chordata > Mammalia > Rodentia > Cricetidae > Cricetulus > Cricetulus griseus. The sequence continues at coordinate 29,832,343 of NC_048601.1, read as the reverse complement.
ACTGAAGTTAACAGGCAGAAATTTCAGCATTCAGCAGCTAAGGCATCAGGCTACACCACCTCCGGGGAGAGGGTACAGGGTGAAAGGTCACTCGGGTTGGGAGCTACTTCTGTTCCATTTCCATTAACACGTGTGTCTGTCTCCCTTTCTGGCTTAGGAGGCAAGATGGCCAATGCCCACTTTCATATCCTGAGCAGCCAGCACAGTACAGATGCTTAATGTATGGGTCTCTGAACAAAGATGATGATGTCAAGTGTTAGAAACCAGGGGAGAAACAAGATTTCCCATACCCTACTCATCAACAGAGCCATTTTGAAGAGCAATTAGGTAATATCTAAGGATATATTTAACAAAAATGCTGGAAATAAAAAAACAAAACAAAACAAAACACAAAGGAGCAGAGGCCAGGAAAATCACTCAGTGGGAAAGAGCCTGTAGTGTGTGACACCCAATACCCCCTACACACAGACAGACCTGTAGGATCAGAATTGAAGTTGAGAAAACCTCCCAGAGAGCAGAAGAAAAAGACCACAAGGCTAACACATGGGAGACAAAAAGAGAGCAACCTCTGGTCTAGGAGCCCAGCATCTGGATAAAGGACTTCAGAAAGACAACTGAGAAAACAAATGGGGAATGAGAGACTATCCCGGGTTTCCCCACTGAGAGAGTGGCCAGGAAGAGATCAAAACAATCACATCACAGCATGCCATTCCAGAGCCCCGAGCTTCCAGAAAGAACACACACGATGGATTAAGGAGCAGGATGGCTTTGAACTTCAACAGTAGTCTGGAAAGTGAGAGAATAATTGCAGTAATTACTTCAAAACTGAGTCTCTCCCTCTCCTCTTTGTTTTGCTCACAGAGTCTTTCTATGTTGACAAGGATGGCTGTGAGTTCCTGGGTGCTGGGATTATGGTGTGTACCACCAGACCCAGTGACCTCAAGGTTTGAAGGAAAAATATTCTCTATCTGGCCTAAATGCTAACTACATGTAAGGACAGAGAAAAAAAAAAGGTTTCAAACAGTCTCTAAACTCATTCTTTTTCAGGAGACTGCTCATCAAAAGGACACTGTGCACCAAGAGTGAAAGGCACAGACAAAGGGGAGAAGACAAGAGTCCCCACAGGGCAGCTGAGGAGGAAAAGCACACCACGAGCCTCCTTCTCAGTGTTAAACCTGCAATAATGACTTAGCCCAAACTGCAAGTATAGAGTAGTACTGAGACAGGAGCGGGGATGTGAGTAGGTGGGCCTGACAGGAGGACAGCCACAGAAGGCAGGATGGGATTGGTTGGCCCAAGCACTGTCTTCTCATCACCCATGGGAGATGGCACCTAAAGCAGAAGAGCAGAGGAATGGCAACACAAATCCATTACTCAGGAAATAGTAGGGAAAACAAACCCCTCACTGAGAGGAGAGCAGGTGTCTGCGAAGGGAGCACCCAGGATCACTACTTTTGCAGTGCTTCTCAGTATGACTTCAATACAGGAATGTGAGGGCAAAACCCCACACGGGAGCTATCAGAGGGACTGAGAAGAGAGGCCAAGCCTCCTGCCAGCACCTCAGATAGTGAGTGACCTGGGAGATGTCCGAGGCACACTGCAGCCACAACTGTGTCTACAGTACTGCAGCGTCCAGGTGTGTATGGTGGTGAGGCGTGAGGACTGTACTGGCACAAGGAAGATGCATGAGCAAAGCTTTGCATTTTAACGAACAGCATCAAAGCCATTCTGTCCAGCAGGCACACCACAGGCACGTATTTCCAAAGCTCTTACCAGCAGTAAAAAGGCCTTTGGTGCTCTGACTGATGCTTGAAGGTCTGACAATTGACGAGACCCCTGCAAAACACAAAAACAAAAGGGATACCATGAGAAGCCCAGACAGATGGTTGTCATCTCAGCAGTCCTAAAAAATCTAAAACTAGCTGGGCATTGGTGGTGCATGCCTTTAATTCCAGCACTCGGGAGGCAGAGGCAGGCAGAGCTCTGTGAATTCGAGACCAGCCTGGTCTCCAAAGTGAGTGCCAGGATAGGTTCCTAAGCTACACAGAGAAACCCTGTCTTGAAAAATCAAAAACCAAAAAAAAAAAAAAAAAACCAAAAAACAAAACAAAAAACCCCAAAAATCCCCCAAAACCAAAAAACCCTAAAACTAGTTACTATTCACCAGAACTAGTAAAGGAGTGTGCTCCTGCTAGGGAGCGACTGTGAAAGGGGTGTTGAACAGAGGGCTGGGTACTTCGGAGGCCACCTGGGCTCAGGCCCAGCTGTGTGACCACTGGCAAAGGCCAGGGCTGCTGTGCAACCCAGGGGTGGCAGGTGGCCCTCAAAAGTCATCTTAGAAATTTAAAAGCTGCTTACATCTTCTAGTTCTCAGTTCCGAGATTTAAAGAAATGTCCTTTTTTTTTTTTTTTTTTTTTTTTTTTTTTTTTTTAAATCTAGGAGAAAAGCATCCACTAAAAAAGCAAATGAAGAGAATATGCTAAGACACAGGATACAGGTCCTCCATCACCTCAGGACAGCAGTGACCCAGCAGCAGGCTTGTCCTGGGCGCAGGGGAGTGAGTACATGGGCACACTCAAGAAACTTGGTACAGGTTCCTGAGAGAGGGAGAGGGGAGCCAGCCTCATGTTAATTCCTTAATGTAAACCACATTTCCAATCAATAAATACTGAGGGAAAGCAGGAAAATGGACTAGTTTGAGAGTTGGGGTCATTTTCAGTTTCAATTGTTTCTTCCCTACTGTCCTTTGCTACCCTAGAGAGCAGTAGGTCTCTCAAGAAAAGGGTGAGATTTTTTCTATTGTTCTTAGAGACAGAGCCTTGCCTTGCTACTTAGCCTAGGCTGGCCTGAACTCACAATGTAGTCTAAGCTAGTTAAGAACTACTGGCAAATCTCCTGCCCCTGTCTCCTCAGTGATGAGATTACAGGTTTGCCCCACCCACCACACAGATTTCACTCTTTTGATAAACATGAGGGAGGGCCTGGGGTGAACATGGAGAAACAGGGCCGGAGAGTCATCAGCGGGTAGACAGGGTCTGGGACCAGTCACAGAGATGTTGGAGATGTCATCAGTCTCTTTCCTTCTCATACCACAAGGGTCAGAAACATCTTTCAAAAGACATCTAGAAGTTATGTTCTTGAAACCAAAGCACTGCTTCAACTACTAGTGGTGATTTAGGGCCCAGGATCCTGTGAAATTTCCCACTGCTTGCTTCAAGCAAGGGAACACTGAGATTTGGAAAACCCTGAATTGTTCATGTTTTTCTTTTCCCCAGATGAAATCTCTTTTGATCTCGTTAGGCAAGGAGGCTGCTTTCACCACAGCAAGCCCTTGCTTAACACCAAACTCGTGGACACACCTAAGCGCACCACATCACCACAGTCGGGGTCTTGAGCCACTTGCAGTAAGGTTTCTTCCACATCTCTGTTTCTCCCAGGAGGGTCCATGATATGATTGATTTGCTGCTGTAAGGTTCTGGGCAATGTCATTAGCTGAGTGAACTGTCCTTCTGGGCTTTTATCTATCTGGGAAAGAGAGAGAGAGAGATGACGTCTTTGCAAGCGCTCTGAAGTCTAGACACAGTCAGACACATGGCTTCTATTTAAAAATCCCACAAACAAGAGTCTCATACTATGTGGGACTCCCATGCATACATTTGTAATTAAGTAAGGTTTTCCTTCTATCGGAAACACCACACCTACCCCAGGTGGTATAGGAAACTGAGTATTTAAATGGTTAGGATTACAGGTCCCTTCAGAGAGGAGAGCCCTGGTTCTTGAATATTCCATTCTTCATGAGGAAAGAAGAGAAGCCTCTTACACATATTTTATTTTATGCATTGGTGCTTTGACTGCACATAGGTTTGTGTACCACACATGTGCCTAGTTCCTGAAGAGCCCAGAACTGGGTGTCAGAGCCCCTGGAATTAGAGTTACAGACAGTTCTGAGCCACCATGAAGGTGCTGGGAATTGAATCCAGGTCCTCTGCAAGAACAGCTCTTAACCACAGAGCCATCTCTCCAGCTGTAAGAGAAACCTCTTTGGAGGATCAGTTTCTGACTTGCAGTTTACACTGTTCGACTTGTCTTAAAGAACAGCTAAAGGAGGCGGGGCTGCAGTTAACAAGTCCAGATCAAACCCAGGGCTCAGGTTCTCCTTCCCACTCTGAATGCTGTGAGGGGAAGTAAGTACAAGACAATGGGATCTGAATTTGTGCCCCTGCTCTGGGCCTCATCTATCCGGTGCTGCATTTCACAAATGACTGCAGGGAAGCACTGATGACAAGGGCTCAACTCGCTCTGAATCCTCCAGAACACAGAAGGTGAGTGGTTGTAACTGATCATCGTAACTTAGCTGTCAAAAGTTAGCCCCACTGCTAAGATGAGACCAAACCAGTTCCCTAATAAAGTGAGTGTACTTTGCTTCATAGAATTAAAAATATAAAAACATGAAAGCTACACATGAATGTAGCTGCCTAATTCATGCAGAGGCCGCAACACCTTCACAAATGTTTAGATTTTAGCATCAAAGCAAAGAACAACTTCAGGAGCAGGTGAGATGGCTCAGCATGCTGCCTGGTGACCTGAGTTCCACCCCCAGGATCCATGTCATGGCAGGAAAGAACCAACTCCACAAAGTCATGTGGGACCACACTCACATCATACAAGTTCAGGACCACCCTGGTCTACATAGTGAGACCCTGTCCCAAACAATAACAACAAACAAAAAAGGGAAGTCTCAGGGTGAAGGCATTCATCTGACTTGCTATGTGGATAGGCTGGTCAGAGGTAAAGACCTGGCCTCCTGCCCTGAGTTGGAAGTACTCTAAAGGGCCTCTAGCTCCCAGCAGCCTCACAGAGGCAGATGAGGCCCCTGGGTGCAGGGACACCCGACCTGAGATTGGCACTGGGATTGTTTCCAAGAGCAAACTCTTGGAGGAAAGTTAGAGCTGTCACTGTAGAACACTCTGAGGCTGTTACTCTCTCCCCATGCCCAAAGCAGTAAGAAAAAGTAAAATCACATCTCAGAGGGAGAAATTACTGCCATCTGTACATAGAGAAAATGTAGGGGTGTGGTGGCCATTTTGTGTACCTTGATTAATTGGCAGTGTTCAATTACTTGGTCAAACACCAGTCCAGATGTCAAGGAGAAGGCATGTTTAAGATGCAATTAACATTTAGCTCAGATGAGTATAAATACAGATGAATTATGTTACTTTTGTTAGCTTAAAAAACTGGTAAGAGAGAGTTGGTGGAGGGAATTGAAGGACGGGAGGGAGAGGGAACTGGGATTAGTATGTAAAATAAGATTTTTTTTAAATTTAAATAAAAATTAAAAAAACTGGTAACAGTAGAAAGTTCATCTGTCAGCTGCAGGGTATAAGAGAAATGTCCACAGTCCCTTGAAGAAGGGAGTCTGCCTTTAGACTCAAGGCTGCAGCGTCAACTCTTCCCTGGGTTACCAGACCCCTAGCCTGCTCTACAGACTGGAAACCTGCTGCCCCACACACAGATTCATGAACTAATAAGCTGGTCTCTTTCCTACCCCACCTCCATCAACCTAACAGTGCCATCTCTCTAGAGAGCCCCAGCCAAAAAAAAAAAAAAAAGTATTGATGGCCTGTCATGTCCCCAGGAAGTCTGGCCTTTACAGGACCTAAACGAATCCTATCTGGTTACAGTACATGACTGTAAACCCAGCAAGCAGAAATCCTGATGAATCTGCAGCACCAGGTACAGTAGAGTATCTGGGGGCAGCTCAGTAGAGCCATGGTTGTATCTGGGGCCATAGACCTGGGGACCAATGGACTGCTTCCATTCCTGCTGGAAAGGAGGACCAGAATCAGCTCACAGCTACTTCAAAGAAACAAGAGTTATACCTTGGGATTTGCCTCAGGGATGGATTCATGTTACAACCCTCGTGATGAGACATCTGAAGGAAACCGGAAACCTGGATATTCTGTTATGTCACGTTTGTCTACAACATCAAAGGCAGAATGTCTTTCCCGTCTTTTTCTTTAAATAAATTACATTAGTTATTTATGGATATGGGTGCATATACCATGCTGGGCATGCAGAGGCCAGAGACCACTTGTGGAGTCAGGCTTTGAAGAAGTCTTTATCCTCTGAGCCATTCTACCAGCCTAATCAATTAAATAGCATTAATGGTCTAATGAATTGAACAGACAGTTCTCGAAAGACCCGGCTTTACCTTAACTCCTGGGTACTACCTAAAGGACTCTAAGTCAATACACCATGGGAACCTTTGGCATAGCCATCTTATTGCCACACTATTCACAACAGTCAGGAAACAGAAACAGCCTTGTTGTTTGTTCAGCAACAGATGACTGGATGAAGAAAGTATGGTGCAGGGCTGGGAATTAGGCCCAGCATGCAGAAAGCCCCTCGTTCAAGCTCTAGCCAGCCCTATATGGGCATGGTGGCACATGCTTGAATTCTGACACTCAGGAGAATCAGGAACTTAGGATCATCCTTGGCTTATATATGGATTTGAAGAACAGCCTGGGCTGCCATTGGCTGTCTAAAATAATTAAAAAGAAAATGTGGCACGGATATACAATGGAAGTGTAAAGAAAAATGAAATCATAGTAACTGCAGGAAAACGGACGGGGCTGAACATAAAGGAAATAAGGTGGCCACCCCAGACAAGAGGGCATCTTCAGGAAGAGGACGTAGGGAGGGTAATGGAATACATTCAATCAAAAGCAGAATGGTGACTGACTAGGGGACAAAAGAGAACCGGCCAGAGTGGGCCAGGGCACTCAGAGGGTGGGAGGTGAAGGAGAACAAAGTGTAAGGACATACATGCATGAAAATGTCAATGAAGCGTGTTACTCTTGTTAGCTTAAAAAACTGATAACAGTAAAAAGACAGTTCTGGCCTTTAATTCTAGCTTTTTGGAGGGCTGAGGTAGGACGATTGCCAGGTTCAAGGCTTTCCAGGGCAGTAGAATGAGTTCAAAACCATCCTGGGCAACTTAGAAAGATTGTGCCTCAAGGGAAGAAGTACTAAGGGGGGTTGGATGTAGCTCAGTGGTAGAATACTTGCCTGGTATGTTGGAGGCACAAGTTCAATTACTACCATCTCAGAAAACATAAATAAATAATGAACAGATAAGTACTAGCTCTTCCTTTGGTAGTGTAGTAGTCTGGGCTCGCACAACTCACCTCTAGTCGGCCTTGCTGCATTTTATACACCACCTGGGGGTCCTCCTGTAATATGTTCCCATAGAGCTCTCGGAAATGGGCTACGTTGGGCTTCACGATGTTCAAGACTTTTGCTTTTTCCTCGCCAATCACCATGCGAAAGTCACCTAGTTAAAACAACCAGAAAAGTCAGTCTTGGAGAAGAATTCACACCCTGGTCCACAAACAACAACCATGGTTGACTGGAGCAGCATGGCAGGATACCTGAGCACAGCACCTTCTTTTTTAAAATGGCCATCACAGTACACAAAGAATTTGAGAGTTTGGGGAAAAAGAGCCTCTGGAGTCACAGAGCCCTGTATGTCAGATATTGCTCCTCTCATGTAAGGTCACTGGCCTGGCCATGAGATCATGTTTTCCCACTAAGGAAAAGCCCTGTCTATGGCCAGTTGCTGACTGTTACTTTAGGTTCCCAGCACCCACCTGACAGTTCACAACCAACCTCCTGTGACTCCAGATCTGGTGGATTCGACACCATCTCTCGCCTCTGAGAGTGCTGCATGCACATAAAGAGAAGACACACATGCAGGCAAAACACTCACATAAAACAACCTTTTTGTTTGTTTGTTTGTTTGTTTGTTTTGAGACAGGGTTTCTCTGTGTAACAGTCCTGGAACTCACTCTGTAGACTAGGCTGGCCTTGAACTCACAAAGATCCTCCTGCCTCTGTCTCCAGAGTGCTGGATTAAAGGTGTGCCCCACCAACGCCTGGCCCACATAAAACAATCTTTAAAAATTTCAAGTGGAAGCTAGGTGGTGGTGGTGCACGCCTTTAGTCTGAGAGTTCTAGACCAACCTGGTCTACAGAATGAGTTCCAGGAAGTTTCCAAAGCCACAGAGAAACCCTGTCTTGAAAAAAATAATTTTTTTTTTCAAGTGAAAAGAAATGAAGGATGTAACATTTGCAACTAGATTAATTTCGGGCAATATAATTACTCTGAAGGAAAAAGAACAACAACTTCTATTTTGTTTACTTTTGGTTTTTTGAGTCTGGGTCTCATATAAGCCCAGGTTGACCTAGAACTTGCTATGTAGCCCAAGTTGGCCTTCAGATCTTGATGCCCCTGCTCTGCTGGGGTTCTAGGTGCATGCCAGCAGACCCACTGGAGCAACTTCTGAAGCAAATGAGAAGTACTCCTCTGCCACTGAGGAGGGTCAGCCAGAGGGGAAAGAACAGTAAAATGGACCACCAGGGTGAATGCAAGAGGCAGGTGGGGTGAGGAGGGTATGTGCCTCAGGGGTGGAGCACTTTCCCGGCTGGCACAGGGCTCTGGGATACATCCTGATACTGCCAGGGTGAAGGACTCCCAGGTGAAGTGCCATGAGAGTGATGTGCTGAAGCCCTCACTGGGCAGACAGTGCCACAGCTGCCAAAGAGGCCCTTGGGAGTAGGACGGGGAGAGAACCTGTCACTCAAAAGAGGTCACTTCTGGGGGTAAAGAGAGCACTGTGGTAATTATATCAGAACCTATATTACCTTTGCCAATTTCTTTTCTTGGAGGGAGGATTCTAAGAGGCTATGGCCTAACAGTGGAATTTCCTTGAGTAAACTGTTGGCTTGTTAGGGAAAAGTAAAATTACAAAGCTGTCTGCAATAGAACGAGTGTGGCGTGGCCCCTCCCAGGTTCATGTTGGGGTTATAATCTCTACTGTGAGGAAAAGAGTGTGGGAAACTATCTGACGGTAGTCTTTGGAGTGACCAAGATTAGACAAGGTCCTCGTGGTGGAGTCTCCAGGACTGGGCACGGGTGGTCTCTGAGGAATACTGAGCAGATGGTAGTTATAAACCTGCTCTCTTCCCATGTGCTGTCTTGACACACTGCCCGCAAGAAAGTCACCAGGTGAGGCCCTCTGACCTTGTTCAGGACAGGAAGTCCAAACTTCCTTCCTTAGTAACTGCCCAGTATGTGGTACTACACCACTAGCAACAGAAAATAGACTAAGCCAATGTACTGCAGTGAGGAATAAGATGCGTTTTAAGCATCAAAGGACCAACTTACACTATAATATGATATGATGGACATGCAGCCAAGGAGGGCGAGCCTCAGAAAAACAGCCTTCTAAAGAGTCTGTGGAAGCTGACCTTGGTACAGACAAAGTCTGCCTAGTCAAGTCTCTATAAGCTGCCTACATCTGGGTGTGTTTGCTTTTTCATTACTATTTACAGGGAAAGAGAGTTATACAGTAAATGCCAAGGGACATGCTAATGAGGGTGTAAAGAAATGAGTTGTTTCAATACTGCTGCGGACAAAACCCCATCCCTGGAAAGCAAGCCTGAAGATACCAGCAGTGGAAATTAGGTGATGGTATCTACTGAGTACCTGGCAGGTAGTGGTGCCATTCCAATGCTTGTGTTGTCTCGTCTCATCTATAGTGCATCTTCTCAGGCAGAGAATATTCAATTCCCATGGGGTATGCACAGCAACACAAGACACAAAGATTAGGTCATGTGGCCCGAGATTTTCCAGGGTGCAAATTAACATGCTACGAGTAACATACAAAAACAAAACAAAACAAAACAAACAAACAAAAACCTGTTTATTAGACAGGGGATAGCTCAGTGGCTAAGTGTTTGCCTAACTTACACAGGCCCTAAGGGTTTAGGCATGATTCTCCCACCCCATACATAAGCCCATGTGTTGCAGGCTTGGTCTCAGCTAGTGGTGCTACTGAGAGGGCCCTGGATTTTAAGGGTGCTAACATTATCAATGGGTTATCCTACTCATGGGCTCACATTTCAGTGGGCTACTCAAGAGGCATGTCTTGAAGGGCATATCTTGTCTCTCTGACTCCTGGTTGCCACGAAGCTTTCCCTCACCATGACTTCCTTCGATGCTGCTGCCTAACCATAGGCTTAAAAGCAACGGAGTAAGCAGACCATGAACAGAAACATTTACAGCCAAGAGCCAAGATATTTCTTTCTATCTTTGCTTATTCTGCCTCATTAATGAAAAGTAAAAGTATACTTGTTCAATCCTCAGTTCCCCCAATTCCAACAGTTCATTATAGCATTGTTTATAAGAAACGGCTCAAGCATCAAGCCATACACTATGATGGTACACACCCATGCATTACCACTAAAAAGTAGTCCTCCTACATAGCAAGATAGAAAATCATATAATGGTTGGTAGAAACTGAGTAAAAAAAAAAACAAAAAAAAAAACAAAAACAAAAACAAACAAACAAACAAAAAAACCCATAAAACAAGGGGCTGGCAAGATGGCTCAACCGTTAAGAGTGCTTGCTGCTCTTATACAGGACAGGGTTTGGATCTCAGCACCCACTTGGTGGCTCAAAACTGACTGGTACTCCAAGAGGATCTGACATCCTCTTCTGGCCTCTGCAGGTACCAGGCATGCACACAGCACACACACATATACATGCAGGCAAACACTCAGTATACACATAAAATTTAAAAATCTTTAAAATATATATACAAAGCAAGACAATGGTATGATCTAAACTGAAGGCAGTGGCAGAGAGCTTTCGTACAATCAGTAAGGCCCTGCTTTCTATCCTTAGCACTACATATGCACACAAGAATGTTTTTCAATTGTTTAATTATGTCCCTGTGTATGTGTGTGTGTGGGGGGGGGAGGGGCACTCATGTCATAGAATGCATGTGAAGGTCAGAGAGCAATTTTTGGAAGTCGGTAGGACTCTCTCGTTTCTGCACACCAGGTTAGTAGGCCCTGGGTTCCGGCTCCCATTTTACTAAGGAACTCTGGGATTACAGATGCAGGCATTTTTAGAGGGTTTCTGGGATGGACTCAGGTGGCCAGGCTCTTGAGGCAAGTGCTTTAACTGTTAAGATCTCACCAGCCCTGTAATAGAACATGTGTACAAGCTTATCCGTGCTTTCTCATGTAGTGTCAAAGCTCTATGAAGCAGGTGCTATTACCATTCCAAGTTAGATAGATGAAGGGTCTGGGATGCCGAGAAAATGCTCCTCTCAGCATCAGGGTACCTATGGCTGAGGCAACTATTTCCCTCTACTGTAATTTCCCTCACTTCTGCCACAATGATATATTCCAACATTTTAAAATGCACAGGACAAACAGTTGTAATGATTTGTCAAGTTGAGTGGATGGTGGTTAGGTCAGTGTCCAAGTGTGTAAACCTTATTATGCCTTTTTAATGTGTATGGGCACATGCATGTACATGAATGTGGAAGCTGATTGGCTATTGTCCTTAACTGCTCTCCAACTTATTTACTGAGGCAGGGTCTCTCACTGAACCTGGAGCTTATCAGTTTTAGATAGTTCATCTTGTCGGTTATCCTGATATGGAATCTGTGCTTCCCAAATGCTGGGATTTCAGGCAGCTACCACACCTGCCTGTCTTTTTAGGCGTGGGCTCTGAGGATCCAAACTCTGGTCCTAATGCTTGCTCATCAAGCACTTTACCCACTGAGCCATCTCAGCTAACTTCTGTATGCTTTTATGACAATAAAGCAACAACAAAACATACCGGGGCTGAAAAGTTGGCTCAGTGGCTAAGAACACTGGCTGCATTTCCAGAAGACCAGGGTTCCATTCCCAGAATCCACATGATGGCTCACAACTATCTGTAACACCAATCCCAGGTAATCCAATGCCCTCTTCTGGCCTCTCAGGGCATAGATATACATGCAGGCAAACACCTACACACACAAAACATGAAAAACAAAAATACAAAGACAAACATTCAATATAAAATATGAGATTGGACTCTCAATCAGCATAGGACTGAAATGTCACCAGACTCTGAGTCCAAGAGTCTAGAAGGCAGACACTGAGTATAAGACCAGCTTGTGTCATCCCTTCCCTTTCTACGGGACCTGCAAACTCAAGTTCTTATGTCTGAGGCAGTTGCTTTCTAACAGAAGGACTGTACTTGATCAAAGTGTAGAAGCAAACTAACCTAACCCTCCCACAAAATGACAGTTGTGACTAAAGACTTCAGGAAACACTCTGGACCCTTGGTGACTTGTAAACCAACTGGTGCAGGCCAGGTGCATTGACAGCCATCCACTGAGCTGAATTCTCCCACTACAGTGAGAGAAATGGTGGTTCCTCATTTCTTCAGAACAGAATGAGCAAAACAATGGGAAAAGCACAAAACCACATCTGAGGGTTAAGAGTTTATATTCAGAAATTCCTTTGCAACCAAACACAGGGGCTGAGAGAAAGGGACTACTGCTTTTTTATTTGGTATCTCTGCTGACGGTTTTAACCCTTGGCTGTTCTACCCAGAGAGCTGCCAGGATAAGCCACGGAGGGAAATTTTGTCTCTGACTTTGACAGGGGCTGAGCTCAGAGGCTTGGAAACCCTGTGTAGCTGGCTAGCTATGATTCAGACATGTTCAACAGAGAGGGACAGGAGCGACTGTACAGTACAGATTCTGGCATTCAGGACAGGCAATGCCCTGTGGTTATAGTAGTCAAGTTACTTAATCTTCCCGAACAGAAAGATCTCAAGTTCTAGGCTAGCCTGGGCGACACAGTGAGGCTATACTACCTCAAAACAAACACACAATTTCTACATGTGCTGGCTAGTTTTATGTCAACTTGACACAAGCTACAGTTACCTAAAGGAGGGAACCTCAATTAAGAAAATGTTTCCATAAGATCAGGCTGCAAGTCATTTTCTTAATTAGTGATTGATGGGAGAGGGACCAGCCCATTATGGGTGGTGCCATCCCTGGGCTGGTGATCCTGGGTTCCATAAGAAAGTAGGCTAAGTAAGTCATGAGAAACAAGCAAGTAAGCAAGCAGCTTCCTTCCATGGCTTCTGCATCAGCTCCTGCTCCCAGCTTCCTGCCCTCTTTGAGTTCCTGTCCTGACTTCCTTCCAAATGAACAGTGACATGGAAGTGTAAGCCACATAATCCCTTTCCTCCCCAGCTTGCTTTTGGTCATGGTGTTTCATCTCAGCAACATTAGCCCTCACTAAGACACCACCTGAGCCAGTTTCCTTTTCTGTAAAATGCCTTGATCACATTTAATGCAAATCACAAAATGCCTCAGTTGCTTTCAGATTTAAGTTGGTGAACAGATAAAGGAACAATTGTTAAGTAGTAAGTAGATACTACTGGTAGGGAAAGGATAGTGGGTAGACAAAGCCCTTGGTCTAAAGTAAAAACTACTAGTTACCTTTGCCTTTTAAAACTGACCACAGTACCAATGACATTTCTGTGCAATGAATACTTAGATGGCTACTAAGTATCAGAAGCCACACTGAGCCCTGGAGAGATAGAGACACTACTCCATGCAGCAAGCAACTGGCACAGGTTTCAGTGTAGGCTGGTATGTGGCAGTGTTTAAGGATCACAGCTCCAACTGGATCTGCCATGGCAAAAATAAAACATCTACTTTTCAAAGTTTCTGAGCTCACACACCAGACAATTCATGAACAACTCAAATGTTTTTTAATATGTCTAAGCATAATGAATCATCACATCAACCTAAGAACTTATGTCTGCCCCACAAATTAATAACCACCCACCATCTCCTGACACCCGCTACCCAAGCCACAGGCAGAGGCTGACACAGCCTGTCTCCACAGTTTTACTTTACTGGCTACCCAGCTCAGGCTGGCCTGGAACTCAAGATTCTTCTGCCTCACTCAGCCTGTCAATTTCTGGGGTTACATCTGTGCCCCTCTATTCTGCGCTCTTCACTACCTTCAGGATAAAACCCAGGGTTTATGCACGCTAGACAAGTGCTATCCGACTGAGCCACATCCTCAGTCCCTCTGGTTCATTTGGAACCACTGCCTGTGGTCTAACACAACTTTAGCAAAAAAAACGTTTCATGATACACCATGTTGTTTGTAGCATGGCTCAGTCCTTAGCTCCTGTTTTTGGAGTTAACTATTGTGAAGACGTATGGATTTTATAGACCCATTTCAGTCGATGGATACTGAGTTGTCTCAACTTTTAAGCTATTCATAATCAATGACGTGGTGACATTCATGGAGAAATTTTCAGGTAAATGTGCTTTCATTTATTTTGAGTTACACCTGGGAGTAGACTGGGGGAGGGGGTGGTCATACTAACATGCACTCTGTGCCACTTTACATCCACCCAGCAACCAGGAGGGCTCCAATTTCTCCACTCGCCAGCACTCATTCTTGCCTCCTTTTGATTACACTGTCTTGAGGCCGGAACTCCTGGCTCTGCTGGAACTTCATACTTCTTCCCCAAGGACATGCCTACTCTGAGGCTTTGCCTGCTTTTAATTTGGGTTACTTTGCTGGAATTCTAAGGACACTGGTCTGTTCTCAAAAATGTGATTTATGAAACACTGTCCAATTTCATTTTTTTAAACCTCTTGAGATGACACTATTTACAGTACATTAAAAAATTTAATATGGTTCGTTTATTTATTTATTTATTTATTTATTTATTTTAGCAAAGTCTTATCACATAGCCTGACTGGCCTGGAACTCACTCTGTAGACCAGGTTGGCCTCAAACTCACAGAGATTCCCCCTGCCTCTGCCTCCTGAGTGCTGGAATTACGGGTATGCTGTTTTTGTTTGTTTTTCTTCTTTGCTATTTCAACTTTTGGTGTAATCTGGGAAATCATTTCCTAATTCCAAGTCTAAGAGCTTCACAGTTTTACCTTGCACATTAACTCACGTCCAGGATCTAGTTTGAGTTCATTTTGTATACGGTGTGACTTAGGGACCCAACTTCACTCTTCTGCAAGTGGGCACAGGGTTACTTCAACAGAGACAACTAAGGCAGTGTTCTCAGGAGGTGCCCAAACGCAGTCCAGACGGTGCTTCCTCTGCTGCAGAAAAGACACTACTCTGGCTGACTGACATGAGAGAATGAGCAGAGAATGCTGGGGGATGCTGACAGGCATGCTTCCCTTCATACTTCAGACAAGCGCAACACACAGCTGAGCTTGAGGAAGAATAAAGAACCAGGCTCACCACTTGGTTCAGGCCAGAACTCCCAAAATGGCCTTCTGCCTATCTCAGACACTGACTGAACACCTAGTGTGGCTGGTAAGCACAGGAAGGGTCCAGCATCTGCAGAGTGGGCATGAGACCTGGGTTCAGATCCCAAAGTGCACTCGTAAACACGAGAGCATGCACGCATGCGTGCACATACGACAAAAATCTCATCCACGTTGTTGCTGTTGGAACACAGGCTAAAGATAAACCAAAAAATTAAGATATACACCTGTGTCTGACTAGAAAGTGAAACAGAACAAAAACAGGGGAAGATACTGGGAGTGCCAGCACAGGTCAGAGGTCTATACCCGGGCAGAGGGTGACCCGAGAAAACCCATGGCCATCCCTTCCCTGAAGGATCAGATTCCGGACCCACCTTTAGCTCAGCACACAGCAGCTGTGGATCTGAGAACACAAATGCAGCTGAAACCTACCATATGTGATCCCAGGCCTGAAAGACTGGCCCAGGACACAATGATGGGGGAAGGGGAACAACCCAGGAGCCCATGGGCTGCTGTGTGCAGACCTGTAGCCCAGGCCACAGCACCCATAACCTCATCCAGGTACTGGCAGTGAAGGCTACACAGAGTGGCCCCTTTAGTGGCTCTCAGCAGAGCCCACAACCTGTGGGTCCCCTTAGCTCTGGCATGGAAGGCAGCTGGTTCTCTCTTACCCAAGGACCTGGCAATCTTGTCATCCCTTAGATCTGAAGAGCTAGAAAAATGGGGTCCTGCAATCCCACGATCTAAGTGCTCATCTAGTTTTGCCTGATATCTTTCATCAGCATGTATAGGACTTATGACTGACAGTTCAACTCCAGCCTGGAGACATACCCAAGGTAATTAGTACCCACTTAGCCTTTTCCTACTTAGTAATTTATACAAATGGACTTGTTGGGATTATCAATAAAAATGATAGAGAGCTGAGCTAACAGTGCTCTAGCCTGAGGAAATCTATATAGCCCATAAAAATAACCAGAAGCAACAACAGTCATTATTGGAGCATTAGCTATCAATCAGATAGCAAGTGTGGCTTTGCACTATCTCATTTGAATTGTCTTTATAATATACATAGTTCAGTTTTGCAAACAAGAAAATGGAGGGGGAGACTTAGAAAGGGTTAAGTACCCACCGAAAGGCTACCACTTACTAAAGGGAATCTCTGTGAGCCTCAGTTCTCATATTTGTAGAATGGAGCAACAACACAATACCCAATGAAAAGTCATTGCTCGATTAGTTATCACATCTGGAATTACTGGGGGTTGTTCCTATTCTACAACAAGAAATGCCATTTTCTCCTGCTGTAAGCCACAGGTTCCAGGCACATCAGCTTTTTCCCACCCTAAACATTCCCATGTCTGTTTCATGCACTGGTATCTTTTTTGTAAAGAGTTATTTTAATTTTGTGTGTGCTCATATATGCATGAGTGCAGGTGCCTTTGCCATTAAGAAGGCGGTATTGGGCCCTTGAAGCTGGATCCACAGGCAGTTGTGTGTTGTAGAAACAAACTCAAGTCCTTTATAGGAGCAGTGTGAGCTGAGACATCTCTCTGACCCTGAACAGCAGAATTCTCTCCCCAGCTTTTTAAGTTGAGGATCTGGAGCCACCAGAATGCCATACTGAGACCCTTGCCTGAAATCATTTCAATACTTTAAACCATTTCTCAGAACGACTTAGGAGCCAGGCAGCTCTATCTACTCCTTCTTTACCTGCCATTTACATGAATGCTGCCAGCAAAGTGGAAATACACAGGCTTATTAGTATTCCTGCCAATACTGGTCAAGTTTGCCTTTGCCAGTAAGTACTGGCAGGAATCTGTCCAACCACACAGGTACCCTCTCCACCCCCCCGAAAAACATTAAATTTACAGCTTTCAACTTGGAAGACTATAAAATGGGGGCAATTTAAATGCTGGAACAGTCTGAAAATTTGGGAGATTTGGGTGTTTGCCTGAGGGATGGAATCTGAGCAGTTCAAGGACACTGGGTTCTCAAAAGCCCAGGAAAGCCAGGAGGAAGCAGAGCCCTTCACCACACTGCCCGAGGCGGTCCGTGGTGAGTGCTCCATAGACAGCTGGATCCTTCACTTCCAGAAGAAAAAACAGCTGCAGGTTCAGGCAGTTTGAATGTTCACTTAAGAAAGTGGAGGTTCAGGGAAGGTGGGGCCCATCTGTAATCCCAGGAGGTAGAGGTAGGTAGAGCAGAAGTTAAAGGTCACTCTCAACTACAAAGCAAGTTCAAGGCCAGCTGGTGTCACAGGAGACCTTGTCTCAAAACAATATATTTTTTAGCAGGCAGGAAGCCCTGGGCTCTATTCCCAGGGGCAAAAGAAAAAAGTCCACAAATAGATGAAAACTGCTATATAATTTGATAAACTTCAGTCAAGTTTCAGCATTTATAGATAACTATTCCCAAAACCCACCCAGCGTGATGGTGACAATGGAATGACTGCAATGCTGGGGGCCAAAGATATGAGTCTTACATCAGCCACAGTCAGCTAGGCCCAGAGGACTTTGGCCCTATTTCTTTCCAGCAGTTTGGAGGAGAAAACTGTGCTAATGAGAGGCTCTCCCAGGCCCCTGCATGTGGTGTGCAACCAGACCCCTCTGCCTCTCATGGGGGTTGGGTGCTGCCAGGTAAACCCAGAGGCAGCCAAGGCGGAGCTGAGCCCATTTCCTTTCGCTCCAGCTGCAATTACAGCTGTGCTGTGATGGATGAGGTTTAGGAAGAGGACTGGAGAACAAGGCCTCCAGAACCCCTCAAGGCATTACAATTCCACGAAACCTTATCTGGGCTGGGCTTCAGGGAATAAGCGCACTGCTGTGCATTCGGGTTCCTTAACTTAAATACTGGGAAACTGTATTTATTTAAGGGAGCCATTTTCAAACCTTTCTTTTTGTGGTTCTGGAAGTGAACCCAGGACCTTACTTATGTGAATCCAAGCACTCTGCCAGTGGCTATGCTTTCAACTCTCAAACAAACAAACAAACAAAATTACATTTTAATTTATGAACTGTGTGTATGTGTGTTCGAGTGCATGTGCGTGTAGAGATCAGTGAACAACTCAGCAGAATTGGTTCTCTCTTCCCACCATGTGGGTCTTGGATCATCAAGCTCTATGGTAGATGCCCTTACCAAATGAGTCATCTGCTGGCCACAAACACCTTTTTTAAAAGCATCATTTGGGGGCTGGAGACATGGCTCAGAGGTTAAGAGCACTGACTGCTCTTCCAGAGGTCCTGAGTTCAATTCCCAGCAACCACATGGTGGCTCACAATCATCCCTTATGAGAGCTGGTGCCCTTTTCTGGTGTGCAGATATACATGGAAGCAGAATGTTGTATACATAATAAATAAATAAATAAATAAATAAATCTTAAAAAAAAAAAAGCATCATTTTGACAATACATGGCCACTAGCAGTGGGTCCAAGATCTAACTCTAATGCACAAACTGACTTAGTGGAGCCCATTCTATAAGGAGAGATACCTTGCTCAGCCTAGACACAGGGGTGTGGGGGGTGGGGAGGTGCCTTGGTCCTGCCTCAAAGAGATGATGGGACAGAGAGTAGACTTTCTAGGGGAGGCCTCACCCTCTCTGGGGAGCAGATGAGAGGTGTGTGGGGCGGAAGTGGGGAGAGCTGGAGGAGAGGAGGGAGGTGGAACTGGGATTGGAATGTAAAAATAAACTAATTAAAAAAAAAAGGCATCAGTAAGATCTGTGTGTCACGTGGTGCCGGGATGGAACCTGAGTGAGTGCACACGGGGAAGCACTCTATTGTTCCCTGTAAAGGAAAGCTTGCACGGGAGCTTGCTGTGTTGAACAGCTAGGGTGAGGCACAGTGTCTGTCCTCTCTGCTACCCTCTTGACTTTACTGGGAGGGGGAGGAAGGGGAGGAAAGGGAGAAGCTTTGCCAAGACAAGGAACACATCTGGTTTAAAGGAAAAGTAAGCGAGCATTTAGATAAGTTCAGAAAGAGGTGGACTTGAGGACCTGCCACACGGTCGCTGGTGACACAGTGACGTGTAGTGTGAGAGTGTCTGAGGCAGCGGCTAAGTGAAGGATGGAGTGAGAAGCAGGAGGCTGTGTACAAGCTTCATGCATGCGGAGGGCACGCGGGGCAGAGAACACCGCTGCCATGAAGAGACTCTCCTTACTCTTAGGAAACATAAACTGGGATGTGTGGCCTACAGGGATATGGTGGTGCAACACAGTTCCAAATAACCGGGTGGGGTGAGGGTGGGGCAGTACGGTGAACACCAGCAGACAGTGGTTCTCAAACCGGGACCCCTGGAGGGGCACCCGGCATCCACAAACTGGCTGGAAATATAAGTGCTCGGACCACACCCCAAATGTACTAACAGCTGTTTAGGGGTGGGGCTGGCACTGTAAATTCTCTGGAAGTCTCCGGGGAAAAGGTCTGGGCACACACCATACAAACCTGAGTACGAGAGCCCAGCAATCTCTATGAAGAGGTCTTCCTCGGAGAAGCTTTCCGGGAGCATGAGGCAGGCGGCGGTCACCGCACTCTTCAGGTTCTTTTCCAGGGCCGATCTAAGCGTCACATTCTCACTCATTGACAC
Organism: Cricetulus griseus; assembly: GCF_003668045.3. NCBI lineage: Eukaryota > Metazoa > Chordata > Mammalia > Rodentia > Cricetidae > Cricetulus > Cricetulus griseus. The sequence goes on along the minus strand of NC_048601.1, from coordinate 29,812,591 downwards.
GATCTTCACCTGGAAAGGGCAGGTTGAGGCGGGTGTGGCTCACAAACTGACTGTCCCCTCTGCCGGCCATCGAAAAGTTAAGAACACAAGCCCGGTGACATGAAGCCACCATGACTCTACAAGAGTGTCCTGTCTTTAGAATGACAACGTCAGAGAAATTGTGAAAAAGCAAAGGATCATGATTTGAAGGAGAATAAAAATTAATATTCTTATTAAAAATTATTTTATGTGTGAATGTTTTGCCTGCATGTAAGTATGTGGACCACATTTATGCAGTGCCTGCAGAGGCCAGAAGAGGGCGTCAGATCCTCTGGCGCTGGAGGTGGTTGTAAGACCCCAAGTGGTTGCTGGGAACCGAACCCAGATCCTCTGCAAAGAGCAGCCATTGCTCTTGGTCACTAAGCCACCTCTCCAGTTCCTAATATTCTTAAATGAGGACACTCTCACAGGATTTGGAAAAGAAAAAATGTTCTGGGAGGAATTGCACTTTGAAATTTTATAATTTCATTATTCTTGCACTAACTGTACTAGTGGAAGGTAGCATTTTACTTTTTACAGAACTCACTCTCTTCTTGACCATATGTAATCTGGGTAGTTCATGTTTTATTTTATTATTGCTAGATACATAGATTCATTCTTGACTAAGTAAAGAGAAACAAAATCAGCTATAAAAACAATCATGGAGCTAGAGAGATGGTTCCGTGGTTAGAGCACTTGCTGCTCTTCCAAGAGGGCCAGGATTCAGTTCCCAACATCCACATCAGGTGGCTCGAAACTGCCTGTAACTCCAGCTCCACAGGCTGACATTCACATAAACAAAATAAAAGAGGACATGAGATCTCATTAATTGTTGTGAGCCACCATGTGGTTGCTGGGAATTGAACTCAGGACCTCTGAAAGAGTGGCCAGTGCTTTTAACCTCTGAGCCATCTCTCTAGCCCCTTCTTTTTCTTCTTTAAAGACAGGGTCTCACTAAGTAACCTTGTCTGGTCTGGAACTTGCTATGTAGACCAGGCTGGCCTCAAATTCAGAGATCCTCCTGCCTCTGCCTTCTGAGTGATGAATTAAAGGGGTGTACCACTATGCTCAGCTCTTTGATTCTGGATATAGTTTTGTTATGTAGTCCAGGCTAGCCTTGAACTTGTAATACTCCACCCACTCTCTGTCTTGTACATGGTGAGATTATAGGTGTGTGCTACCTAAGGTAGGAATATTTGTAACACTCAAGTCTCATATACAGCAGGTGAGGCAAAGCCACTTGTTCAACAGAACCTCTCCTACCCTCATGATGAGAACATGATGGGTCCTTTCAGTACCCAGTGAGTTTAGTATCACTGCATTCATTGAGTAAGGAAACAGTCTAGAACAGCCAAAGGCTGAGCGATGAAGCAACAGCAATAACGAGAGTGAAGCCAATGCTAGATATCTAAGTTCTAAGTGTTTGATGTCTTCTTCATAGTTTCACTCAGGGAGGTACTTCTCATCTTGACAGACAGTTAAAGCAAAACAAAACAAAGAAAAAAAAACAAACAAAAAACAAAAACAAACAAACAAAAAAACAAAACAAACCCCCCTAAGGATGGATCAAACCCAGGGTCTTCCACATGCAAGGCACTTTATCCTTCAGCTATGCTCCCCTGCCCCCACTTTAAGATTCTAAAATAACTCCTATGCTCATTTCCCAACTTCCTTTAAACATTTGTGTAGGTGTGTGTCTGTGTGTGTGTGTGTGTGTGTGTGTGTGTGTGTGTGTGTGTGTGTGTGTGTGTGTGTGTACGCACACACACATGCTCACATGCCACAGTGCACATGTGGATTTGAGAGGACAACTTGAGGGAGTCCATTCTGACCTTCCATCATGTAGGCTCCAGGAATCAAACTTGTCCTTTACCTACTGAGCCATCTCCCTGGCCTCTTACTAGCTCTCTCAAACCTTGCATTCCATATGAAATCATGGACCCAGGAAGGTGACCTCCTCATCTCACTGACAGGGACACTGAGGGACAAAGTGGTTCTGCTGTTTCCAGAAGACAGACCAGGTCTAGTTGGCTCCTGAGTTGTCCCCTGTTGCCTTTCGACATCCAAATTCCCACTCTCATCCTTCTTAACAGGGCTACAACCTCTTTTGTGTATATTTCTGTGGCTTTTACAGAAACCCAGTGAAATCAGAAGCTATTTTTCGATGTGAATAACTAAAAGATGCAAAGAAATGAATAACCTTGGGCGTCTTTTCCTGGTTAACAAAATACCACTTGTTCTCTAAGAAGGCCCCTCTACTTGCATTGTCAGAGAGCAGTCTGCCTGCTATTTAAGATTAAGAGAGTGAAAATAAAAGCATCCTTACTCAAGGGGAAAATGTGTGGATCTGGTTCTCCAACGAAAGGTGAACTAGGACCTCGTCTCCGTAGCTCTGCTATTTGTTGTTCAGAGTGAAAAGCCAGTGAAAGCTTGGGGCCCTGCCAGAGAGGCCTGGGAAAAGAAGAAAGTCCTCAGACTTGTGAATAGCTATTTGTGCCTACTGGGAATGCTCTGACCTGGACTGCACAGACAGCATTAGCAATGCGGACTGCAGGGAAGAGGGGGTGATGCTTGAAGGGTCTTTCAAAAGGGAGATTTGTGAGCACCTTTCAAGCCAGGAAAAAAAGAGTCACACGAGGGACTCCAGTATAACACAGTACCAAGCAGAGATTCCTTGAAGTTCAGAGTGAACTTGTAGTTTCCAAAAACTCAGACTGGAACAGTCCTGTGACACTCAGAACCTCCCCATCTAAACCCCAGGTCTGCTCTAAGAGGTCACTGCTCAGGGCCACAAGGCTGGTTGGACTTGGTTTACCTGCTGGACTAGGGGCTCTGAGGACAACTGATGTGGGGTCTTATTTTTTTATTCCTTCAGCATGCAGAGGAGACTAGGCTGACTCCGAGTCATTAAATGAACGGCTCAGTCTTTGCATTTCAAAAGTGAGATGCCCAAAGGCTGGCTCACAGTAGTGCAGAGCCACAACTGGGGAACCAGGCCTCCGAATGACTCAGTCAGGCCTCTCCTATACCATTGGGATTCAGAATGTAAATCAATAAAGCTACAACTCGGAGGAAAACACCTAATCGTGAACTTACTAGAAACCACTCAATTTTATGCTTTATACAGATGGACCATATGGCATATAAATCCTTTCTCAAGAAAGCTCTTATTTTAGGGTTTTTTTTGGTCTGTTTCTTTTTGTTGTTTTTTGGTTGATCAAGACAGGGTTTCTCTGTAGTTTTGGAGCCTGTCCTAGAACTCACTCTGTCCACTAGGCTGGCCTAGAACTCACAGAGATCTGCCTGGCTCTGCCTCCCAAGTTCTGGGATTAAAGGCATGCTCCATCACCACCTAGTTCTATTTTTAGTTATTTTTTATTTTTTGAGACAGGGCCTCACTGTGTAACCCTGGCTGGCCTGAATGCTAGGTAGAGCAGGCTGGACTGGAATCTGCCTCCTGAGTGCTGGGGTTAAAAGCTTGTATCAACCTTCCTAACTACACTAAATATTTCAAATTCCATGATTCTTTACCAGAAAAACATCTTGTTATAGAGCTTGGGAATATAGCTCTTTGTTGGCCTTCTGGGTTCCCTGCCCTGCGCTGTGCATGGGTAGGCAGGCACGCACCAACATTAACCACTGAGATGGCAAGTGACTCAGAACTTAAAGCTAGCCAGGAAATGAAGCTAGGTATCTTTTCAACCATGAAACAAGCTGACAGAGAAATGTGAAGTAAATTTTTTATTTAATTTTTTTTTTCTATTTCTGAGATAGGGTCTCACTTATGTGCCCCTGGCTGTCATGGAACTCACAGATATTCACCTGCCCCACCTCCTGAGAGCTGGGTTTTTAAAAGTATGCACTACCTTGCCCAGTGAAAGTGTAATAGAAGTATAATTTACAGTCAACCCTTTTTAGAAATGTCCATCTTTTCAAATCTTTTATATTCCTTTTGAGCATTTAGCTTGCTAGTGGGTGAGAAATCCCTTTTCAATTTGCAAGGCACAGACACTTTGGAAGCTTTAGACAATAAAATTTGATGCAGTATTTTTTTTAAAACATAAAGGATGAGGAGTTCACACATTTCATAATTCTTTCGAGACATTTGCTCATTTTCTTACAGAAGATGCCACCAACCTGTCAGCGTTGCTCAAGTGTCACAAGTTTTTGCTGCCACCTACAGGTCAAAAGTTTATCTGCGGCTCTTAATCAGGAGAGGCTGCCAGATTTATTCCTACAGGAGTGGGAGCCAAGGGGGAGGGGTGGGGGTGAGGGGTGTGGGGTGTTAATGGTGCTCAGTTACCGTCTTCAATGATTTATTCAAAAGATTTATTTAGTTTTAATTTGTATGAGTAAGCTTTGTGTCCATTTATGTACACGAACCGCATGTGTGTAAGTGCTCGAAGGAGCCAGAAGAGGTTGCCAGGCCTTTGCATCTACTGACAGCTGTGGCCACACCCTAAACTCAGGAAGATCTAGGTTTAATCCCTGGCATAACAAACAAACACGGAGGACATTTAGAATGTGTTCATTCTGTGACTTCACAGCAGTTTTGTTTGAAACAGGGTTTCACTGTGCAACAGCCCTGGCTGTCCTGGACTTGCTCTGGAGAACAGGCTGGCATTGAACTCAGAGATCTGCCTGCCTCTGACTCCCATGTTCTGGGATTAAAGGTGTGTGCCGCCGCCACCACCCAGCTAGCATTTTTGATTTCTAAAGGCTAGTTTTAAAAACTTTCTTTAAAGAGCTGAGGTGATGGCTCAGCAGTTGAGGACACTGGCCCAGGTTTGATTCCCAGAGTGCCCAGCTTATGGCAGCTCACAGTTGTCTATAATTCCAGTTCCAGGAGATCTGATGCCCTCTCCTGGCTTCTATAGGCACTGCATGAACATGGTGCAGAGACATTACATGAGGGCAAAACACCCATTTGTATAAAATAAATCTTGAAAAGTATAGTACAGAGACTATTGCTTTTTGATTCAGTCTCTTTTTACTTGAAAATAACAGACAGCCAAGAACACTGGGAGGGAAACAGCACTTTGTGTGTCTACTAAAAAAAACACTGCCCACCCTCAGGTGACTATCCTGAGGTGAAGGACACCCAGTCATTGTGTGAGGCATGCAGTTAGAGGAGTAGACACCAAAGACTAGGTGTGCTGAGCTCTAAAAAGCTGTGTTCTTTTGAGCTTGGAACCCTTCTTTCAGTTTCTAGGCAGGGCAGGATTGCCACCCCCATTCTACAGATGAGTTAACTGAGATTTAGGAACAAAATCCATCTATGCAAGTTCATATAAACAGCTAACAGTGGCAGAAAAGAACAGGACCTTTATAGTCATTTTATAGTCACTACTTGCCCCATCAACCTACAGGCAAACAAAACAAAACAACCCACAACCTTCCAATAAAAACAACCAACCAACCAACCCCCCAAAACAAAAAAAAAAAAACACCCAAATAAAATCCCAACAACCTTCATAGGTCTGGGGATGTCACCCCAGTGGCAAACCACCTGCTGATCACACTCTTGGGACTGGGCATGTTGGTGCATACCTGTAGTCCCAGCTACTCTGCGGAACACAACAGGACCATGTCTCAAGGAAAAGCAAAAACAAAAAAACAGGAAGAAAATTTGGTACAGAAAATATGTATTTACAAACTTTCAACTCCAGCAATTTGCTTCCTGTGGGGTTTTACTAGTTATAGGACCTTTGAATGATTTGTCTACTGTGATGGTTTAAAAGAAATGGCCCCCAAAGGCAGTGGCACTATTAGGAGGTGTGGCCTTGTTGGAGGAAGTGTGTAACTGTGGGGGTGGGATCTGAGGTCTTTTTCTCAAGCTTCACTCAGTGTAATAGTCAACTTCCTGTTGCCTGCAAGATGTAGCACTCTCAGCTCTAGTACCACTTCTGCCGCCATGATGATAATGGACTGAACCTCTGAGACTGTAAGCCAGCCACACCAATTAAATGTTTTCTTTATAAGAGCTGCCATGGGGGCCTGGAGAGATGGCTCAGTGGTTAAGAGCACTGAATGCTCCTCCAGAGGTCCTGGGTTCAATTCCCAGCAGTCACATAGTGGCTCACAACCACTTATAATGAGATCTAGCGTGCAATATAGGTGTGCATGCAGGCAGAACACCATATATAATAAGCAAATGAAGAAAAAAAAAAAAAAAAGACTTGCCATGTCATGGTGTCTCTTCACAGCAATGAAAACCCTAAGACATCCACGACATAAAATTACTTCTTACGAATATCTGTGAAACAATTTCAATATGCCTGTTGCTCACGGACATTTACAAATGTTTCTCCTGGGACAGGGATTGATACTCAGCTGTAGGGTGTTTCAAACAGTCTGCATCAGAGCCTGGGCTCCAATCCCAGGACTCCCACACGTTCTAACTGAAGCAGAGATTCCAGCACACACAGGGATGACGCTACTTGTATGTGTTTACCTGAGCACATACATGTGTAATATGCATACATGTGTGTGACAGGCATACAAATGAGTCATACCGCTCTAAATACACAACCCTGGCCATGTTAATGAGCTGCACTACCACATTTAAAGTACAGGTTATAAGATGGGAGACTCTTGAGAGTTCACGTCCAGAGTCTCCACAGATACACAAATAAATGGAACAAAAAAGAAAACCACTACCCCCAGAACCTCATTGTGTTCACTAACACGACTCTTTGGACCTTGCTGTTTAGGATTTTGTTTTTGAAGATATATTTATTTTATGTGGATGAGTTGCATATATATACATGCAGGAGCCTGGTGTTTGGGGTCAGAAGATGGTTTTGATTCCCTGAAACTGAAGTTACAGATGGTTGTGAGTAACCATGTGGGTGCTGGGAACTGAAGAGCACGTGACTTCACCACTGAGTCATCTCTCCAGCTTTCTGTTTAAGGGGGTCTGTTATCTGAACATGCCCAATGAATTCACAGCCTTTTCTGGTAACTCCCTCACCTTCCTGGAGCTGGGGAGCTCTCTGATTGCACGGTTGGTTCCTCTGGTAGTCAGCCCTGTCCTGAAGCTAAGCAGATGCTCATCCAGAGTCTCAGGGCCTGGGACTGTGGCTCATTGGTGACAGCCCTTGCCTCTTTGTTCCATCCAGAAGTCCAAGGGTTTTAGGAGTCTTCTGCCAGAAGCTGGGCCAAAGCCCACTATGTGCCTTACACACATATTACATACACAGAGATGCATCACACATATTACATACACACAGATGCATCACACATATTACATACACACAGATGCATCACACATATTTATTACATACACACAGATGCATCACACATATTACATACACACAGATGCATGTGCACACATTATGCACAAAATCTCCTCTTATAGTACAACATCACAGAGTTATCTGTGGGGTGATGAACTTCATGGAGGGTAAGAGGACTCCTGACATTTCCATTTCCTGGGATTTCCTATCTATGAGCTCACAAAGATCAAAGTGAGCTCAAATTCAGAGACAAGCGGCTGTGCTAACTGTGGTGGCATGAAGGACTGACTCACCGGCTTTTGGAGGCGTCCAGCAATATACAGATTATTCCAGTTCAGGAGGTCATCAATTAGGGTGCCAGTGCTAATAACCCCATATTTGATAAGCTGCAAGAGAAGACATGAGCATGACAAAGAGCAAACCACCAGGCTGCGGCTTCCACAGGCAGAAGTGAGGGAAGGGCTAAGATCTTGTTCAGGAACAGGATGCTGATCTCCTAAGCAACTTAAAATACCTACCCTTCAAAAACCCACATCTTGCTGGGCATTGGTGGCACACACCTTTAATCCCAGCACTTGGAGACAGAGGCAAGTGGATCTCTAAGTTCGAGGCCAGCCTGGTCTACAGATTGAGTTCCAATCTCTATCAAAACTGCCCAGAGATTTAGTGTCAAGACTGACCTGGCTCCCAAGGTACAGGAAGTGAGGTGGCCAGTATTTTTAACATATAGGATTATTAAAGGCAGAATGGCTCTTAGATACCAGTTAGTATCAGTCCTCAATGCTAGATCCTTCCAATTTCAGAAAAGATGATTTAGGTAATGTTCCTCATTTGAGAAATAAGAAACTAAGTGCCAGGGGCCAGTGAAAGGGCTCAGTAGGTAAAGCTGCTTACAGTCAATCCTGTAATGACTTGAGTTTGACCCTAGAACCAATAAGATGGAAAGAGAGAACTGAATTCCACCAGTTGTCTTCTGACTGAATCTCTTTATTCTCTCCCCCCGCCCCTCACACACACACACAGTAAATGTTTAAAAAAAAATTGAGGTTCAGCAACAGCAAATGACAGGTCAGTGTCACTGCACCAGTAGATTGTGAGATTTGTCCTGTAGCTGGGCACAGTAATGCATACCACAGGCTTGCTATCCCAGATCCTGGTGGAATGAATGCTAGATTGTGTGAACCCACGAGTAGTTTGGGGACAGCCTGGACAGCAAAGTGTTTCAAATAACAGAAAACCTGGTCTTCCCACATTCTTTGTATTACAAAATAGCAGAAATTCTTCTTCAATTACAAGATTTCACTGGCCTTTTCCCCACAGTGACTTTCAGTGTTGTTGACTCCTTTAAATGGTGACAATTACAACTGAACATCGGAAGATGAAAACCCTCTCATCAGTGCTAAGCACGTGGGATTACAGGGGAGGCCATTTCCATATAATTTGTATAAACCTCCAATGTGGATTTCCTAGCTTACTTACCCTTACATTGTGTCAACAAGGATCTAAGTAGCCTTTCCAGGCTGCAGATATTTAAAAAGTAGCTAACGAATTATAATGAAAAAGCCTTGGTGGCACACGATCAGGCATAAACATTTGGTTACTAGAGCTTATAATGCTGTTTGGAAATTACTAGTCAAAGACAGGCTTGGCAGAGTACTAATTATGAAGGAAGAACCAAACATTGGGCTGTCATGACAAAAGGGGAAGCAGAAGGCTGTGCTGCTTCAGACAAGTGACAGCTAGGAGGCCCCAGGGTCACTGCAGGCCTGGGAATTCAGGGGCCTGTCACTAGATAGCAGCAGGACCTGTATAAAGCAGGTAGGTACACAAAGGACCAGAAAGCCTGTGCATATCTGGGCATGGTGGCACACACCTTTAATCCCAGCACTCGGGAGGCAGAGGCAGGTGGATCTCTGAGTTCAAGTCCAGTCTGGTCTACAGTATGAGTTCCAGGACAACCAGAGCTACACAGAGAAACTGTCTCAAAAAACAACAAAAGAATAATAAAAAGAATAAAAGAAAAGGCATGACCTAAAGATTACGAAGACAACACTGCACAGCCACACTGATGACTTCTCTGCCAAGCTCAGACAGGTCCTCAAAAGGGCCCTTCTCATTCATTACACCAACCTCCTGCCCTTTACAGACTGGTCTTTGACCAATTGTAAGATCATTACCTGGGGGCTTGTCAAATATGCAGAATCTCAGGTTCCATCCCAGACCAACTGAATCTGGACCTGCATTTTAACACGGTTCCCAGGAGACTCACACACCTGTAAAGGTCAGACTGCCCTAAGCAACTGGCATTAGCATCGCACAGGCAAACCCACAGGTCGTCCTTGACTCATTTTCTACCTTCCATCTCCCCAGCAGCCCTCTGAGAAACTAGGATGCTTCATTTAGTTTGACCCCTCTCAATGCCAGGGTACAAACCCAGGACCTAGGCAAGTGCTCTGTCACTAAGCTACAGCTATACATAGCCAAGGCCTGAAATACTATGTATATGTAGGGTTCCTGACGTAAGACAATCTATGGGGGGTTGGTGTTTCTATACATCTTACCTGGCCCCTAACATGCAACTCTCAAATCCTACCACCCGCTGACACCAAGAACTTCCCTTCCATCACTAGACACCACACATCCTCTTCATTCCTGGTAGCACCTGCTCCTCCTTCTAGAGAGAATCACTCTCTATCCTGCTCCTCAGTGGCCCCACTGCTTCTCTATACCGCCCAGACAGCAGTCCTCAAAATGTGAATGAATCCCTACCCAGGACCCACTAAGCAGTGTGGCCAAGAGATTAAGACCTGAGAACTACTTGGCCAAAGGTCAAGAGATAAGATAAAGTCCAGTCACTGGCAGCCATTTTCTTATACCTGACAGATCAAGAGTAGTTCTGTCTATGCCTTGGTTTAAGAAACCTAGACCAGATGTGACTGTTTCCTGAGAATGTGGACAGATGGATTTCACCAGGATTCTACTGCCAAATTACAGCCACCCAGTTAGGGCCAAGGACTGGAGGCACTCACCTTTCCGTCACACATGATCAGCGGGTTGAAGTAGACCCCGGCACCAAAGTTATTCTGGACTGAAGCGATGATCCTGGGCCCCAAGAGTTTGAGGAAGGAGTAGTGGCTCCAATTCTTCTTCAGGTTCTTTTCGTGCCAGGAGACAGGGTCATCTACTGTGAACACCAAGTCTAGCATGGGATTCTGGAAAGTGAAGGAACAAGAAAGTGCTAAGCACTAACACTTAAAACACCAGAGAAACAACAGAAAATTCTAAAGTGCTACAATACTACCTGTCATGAAGACCCGGGGCCGTCATCAGAAACCTGAGCGGGTCCCACAAATCAATGCTAACCTGGCTTTCATCCATACAAATGATTACATCACACGCTCACTGCGTGTTTCCGTGCCAGCACTCATCCGATTGTTTGACATACAATGAGGCAGTTTATCTCCACAAGGCAAGTGACTCCAGCTGTATAGGGAAGGAAATGAAGGCCAGGGAAAGCCCTTTGCCCAAGGGTGTAGAGTCCAAGGGTGGCAGACCCAAGGAGAGGTGGCTCAGTGGTTAAGAGCACTGGCTGCTCTTGCAGGGGGTTTGAGTTTCATACCCAGCACCCACATCATGGCTCACAACCATCTGCAACTCTAGTTTCAGAGGACTAATGCCTTCTTCTGACTTCTGTGGGCACCAAGGCCTGCATGTGGTCCACATACATTAGCGTGGGCAAAATACTCATACACATAAATAAATCTGAAAAAATAATTTTAAAAATTAAGAAAAAAAAAAGCTCTGATAGGTTTCAGGACAGAGATCTCAAGAGCCTACTACTGCAGATAGACAAATTATGCCTAAAGTGACTCTACATAGGAACAAATACTAAATCAACATCACTTAGAACCTGTTAGAACAAGAGAATAGGGAGGAAGGATTTTTCTTGGACGGACATGTAAGTTCCAGAACATAAGAGAGGAGCACAGGATGGAGAAGTAACCCAGGAAGCATAGAAAAAGGTAGTCAGGTTAGAGGAAACCGCTTCCCGGAGGCTGGTCAGCCAGGCGTGCTCCAGGAGCACAGTGTAACATAGTCATGGAACCAAATGCAACCAGGGTGATTTCCCACACTACAGAATTTTCCAGAGTAGCTGAATGGAGGGAGGAGAGGTAACAGGAGGAAAATCTGACAGACAGCAACTGAAAGATTCCACTAAGAAACAAAATGGCATCATTAGCTAAGGCACTGAGTGGAAGAACACACCAGACTCCTTAGCATGAGCGTAGAAAATGGAAATGAAGAAGCAAGAAGGACCCTTTCTAGGAGAGAATCCTAGATCAGCTCAAAGAAAACCTCATGGAGTACAGGGTAGCTTTCAGGAGGCTAAGGAATGCTACAGGTTTCCCAGGGCACCCTCAAATCAATGGTGGTATTATTTAAGATTTGGAGGTAACATGGATAGAGCACTGTTCTCTCTCTCTCTCTCTCTCTCTCTCTGTGTGTGTGTGTGTGTGTGTGTGTGTGTGTGTGTGTGTGTACACAGATACATGAGTCCACGTAGTATTTGCAGGTCACAGGATGCTGGGTTTCACTCTCAGGTGCCATCCACTTTGTTTTTCTGAGATGGTTTTTCACTGGCCTGGAGCTCACTAAGTAGTCTAGGCTGGGAGCCAGCAAGCCCCAGAGATCCACCTGTCTCTGCCTCCCTAAGGCTGGGATTACAAGTGTGGACCACAGTGTCTGGCTGATGGACAATTGTAAAAAGTAGTAATTATGATAATGTATATGCAGCTAAGTTAGAGAAAATAGGTAGGAGACAGAAGAAATTCAAGCAACACCAGGAAGCGAATTTTAACCAGAAAACAGATCTGGCCAGGTGGTAGACCCAGGATGCCCTATTGTAACCTGTACACTTAATTCTGCAGACCACATTAAGATTTGTACTGCTGTTCTCAGTTGACTCTGAAAAGCAATAAGGCTCAACCTTAACTAGACTCTTGTTAAATGTGTTGAGCCGCAGTGTCACCTGCCCTGGCCCAGGAATCATTTTGTATTTTCTTATCTTTAGAGTCACACGGCCCAAGTCCAAGCCAAGGGAATCAACCTGTAGACAAAACCATTCTTTGTATTTCTAAAAAAAAGCACTAGAACACTCCAATGACAAAGGCTGAAAATGAAAACACTTATGTAGGATCGGCTACTTTTCTCCACCACCTCTTCCTAACAGCCCCCCCCCCCCCCCCAGTAGATTGAAGTAAATAGACTACTTATTCTTCGCTTATCTTATCAGCTCAGGCCAGTGAGATGGCTCAGCAGATAGTGGCACTTGCTGCTAAACCGGATAAACCGAACTCAATCTTCCCAGGACCCACGTGGTGCAAGGAGAGCACCAACTCCCTCAAGTCGTTCTCTGACCTTCAAGTGTACGCTGGTTATGCATGTGCATTTGCCACAAAACCAGCAAATAAGTAAACGTAAACATATATATTTACTGGGCATGGCAGCGCAAGCCTTTAATGCAAGTACTGTGAGTTCGAGGCCAGCCTGATGAATTCTAGCTTGTCAGTCCCGACTTGGAAAACCCACTTCAGCTCACACAGAGGTCACTTTGGTAGGCTGAAAATTTTACTAGTTAGCACTTGGCGTGTCCGGGGCGGAAGGAACATGGGAACCGGTGAGGGCGAGCAGGCGTCAGGTCTAAGGCTGGTCGGGAAGGCGCACCCTGGGGACTCACCTCCTGCTGTGCACTGGGTCCCGCCTGGCGGTACACTGCGGAGCCGTAGGCGAAGGCCAGGCTCAGGTTCTCGGGGAAGTGAGCCAGGATCCTGCGCAGGCCCACGCCCGAGCTCTGCAGCGCCTGCCCCGCCATGGGCGGGCGGACACGCCGGTAGGGTAGAGGGTGCAGCACCTACTCCGTGCTCGCACTCCGGGTCGTGAGGACCGCGCTTCCGCCTGGGCCCCGCCCCTCCACGCATGCACGCTACAGAGCGGGCCTCTGGCAGCCAGCGGGAAGGCCAGTGCTCTATCGCGCCCTCTGGCTTGCGGAGGAGCGCACTTCAGGCCCACTGTGGGACTGCTAACTAACCTGCCTTAGAGCCTTGCAAATCCTATGTAGTAATCAATCCACGAACGATTCCTTTTTAAAAGAATTATTCATTTATTATGTATTCATTGCTCTGCTTGCATGCATGCCTGCACGCCAAAAGAGGGCACCAGATCTCATTACAGATGGTTGTGAATCACCATGTGGTTGCTGGAAATTGAACTCAGGACCTCTGAGAGAGCAGTCAAGTGCTCTTAACCTCTGAGCCATCTCTCCAGCTCCCACCCCGCCCCCTGCCTTTTTTTTTTTTTTTTGTATTTTCCACGAATGACTTTTAAATCATGAGTATATTGTGTAAGATTTTTTTTTTTTTTTGAGACAGGGTCTCATTATGTAACTGGTCTGGAATTTGCTGTGTAGTTAGGGCTGACCTCAAACCCACAGCCATCCACCTGCCTCTGTCTCCCAAGATCCGGGATAAAGGCACGGGGTTATACATTCACAATCTTGTGCAGCTATCATTTCCAACTCTAAGTTGTAGGAGATTTTGAAGATTTAGGAAAAAAGTTTAAAACATGCCCACCCTACCACCAGGAGATTGTGATTTTAGAAACTGGCCATGGTTTCTTCACATTAAAAGTCCATTTTCACATTAAAAGTCCCTTTCAAGTCTGATAATAGATAAAATGCTCTATAAATGTTGGATAAACATTCCCTTATGTTTTCGTTCAATTTTAGGATCAGAGAAGAGTCTGTGTCCCTTTAGGGATGGTCTCACAAAGGGCTCTTTAATTTACATGCCTTTTTCTGGAGAAAATGGGATCTGGTAGAAGATACCATAGAGTTCTTTACACCATGGGAGAAACTTGCTCAAGCTGGCAGGAGCCTTCAGGACTTGGTTGAGCTCCCAGACCCTTTGAGGGTGTGCTTTCTTCTCTAACTTGCACTCTCTCTCAAAGATCAGCAAGGCCACTAGCAGTCCAAGCTGCTTGTGGGGCTAAGACAAGTGTGTGTGTGTGTGTGAAAGCTTTGGCCCCATAAGTTTTAGGTTGGACTGAGATATCCTGAAAGATCCTGCTATAAGGGAAAATGGCAGCAAACGATTAGGGCTGGGTGGTGTGGCTCAGTGCTAGGGAGGTTGTCTAGCATGCTCAAAGCCCCGAGTTCCATCCCCAGCACAGCAAATAACAAATTACCAACTGATGGGGCTGGAAGAGTGGCTCAGTGATTAAGTTCCCAGTACCCACATGGTGACTCACAACCATCTGTAACTCCAGTTCCAGGAGATCTCATATCTGATGTCTCTTTCAGTGCTCTGAGGGCACCAGGCATGCTTAAAGCATACATACATACATACATGCAGGTGATTACACATACACACACACAAAATAAAAATTTAGAACAACCACCCCAACTAAGGGGGTCGGGGAGAGGGTACAGCTAGAAAAGTGTTTATCTGTGCAAACATGAAGACCTGTGCTTAGATGAGAACCCTGTAAAGCCAGTTGTGGTGGTCCGAGTCTGTAACCCCCAAACTCCTATGGGGAGATGGGAGTCAGAAACAAGGGAACAGCTTGAGGGGTGGCTAGCCTGTGGTACACTGGGGGATCCTGTCTCAAACCTGCACTGGAGATTGTCCTCTGACTTCCAGGTGTGTGCTGTGGCACTTCTGCAAGCATGAGTACACACACACACACACACACACACACACACACACACACACACACACACACCCCACACACGAGTAGTAACACTATCTCTATCTTACAGGTGAAGCTCAGGAGAGAACAACCTGCTTGAACATAAGTGTATGGTCTCAGGTCTGGACACATGTCAAGGTCTCTCTCATCCTAGTCCATCCTTGAGGGGTTTTGATCAGGGACCCAGTGTGCTCAAATAACCAGTGAGAAGAAGAGGCAGGAAACTGAAGACCAAGCTCTTGCCACAGGATCACCATAAACTAAATAAACGATGACCAGGCCCAGCAGGGCTAGGAATAGAGGCAGGAATAGCTCAGATTCATTCAACTGAACAGACAGTTACTTGGATCCACAGTCTCCACACTGCTGTGAGGTTGGTGCTGAGAAATTTTCAGTGAACAGATTAGAGCCGCTGGGCAGGAACCCAGGGTCTGTGGCAGACAGACAGTTAAGAAACGAAAGGTGGCAGTAATGCAGCAGGCACCCAGTGCTTCGAACGGACAGCATATCCTTCCAAGAAGGAGACATGAAGCAGCTCTGGGGGAACAGAAAGCCAGCAGAGGAGGAAGTGCAGGCCACAAAGCCAGGTCCTGGAATGGCCTGCCAGGTGTTTGGCAGGAATGGGAAGTCAGCTGGATGGAACCCAAGAGTGTAATTTCAGGAGCACTGTCGTGGAGAGGGAGTCAGGAGAAAGGCAGAGTGAAGACATGGGCTTCAGGCTCCCTGGGTGGCAGCAGGCATTTTGATTCACGCTGAAGAACCCTCACCCTTGCCCAGATGGCTTGGATCTGAGATGCACTCACCGTGGAAATGCACAGAACCTTCTACCTAGAGACGAATGAACACTGTTTCCAGCTGTTTCTCATCTGCTTTCTCCCCTTGAGAAAATAATTCACTATTCCTCCCACCCCTTCGTTGGCAAGAGTAATGCATGCTCATAAAAATGTAAACATTACAAACCATGCATCTCATCCCCTCTGAGGTAACCACTGGTAGTTTTCAGTACATATTCTTCCAGATATTCTTATGAATATATTAACATTAAAAACAGTTTTAAATGGAATTGGTGATGGATATTATTTTTCAATTTACTTTTTTCCCACCACCTCACATATCAAGGGCATCTTTGTCAGAGTATATAGATTTACTTGCTTCCATTTACTAGCAGAGAATTATTCTAAAATATGGATATGCCATATTGATGGCCGTAGATTACTTCTTTCATTTTTGCAATCCTGGGAGTGCAGCCCAGGGCCTTGCAGGAACCATCCAATAACGTCACACTGAGCCAAACCCCCAGCCCCATCTCTAGTTTTCACACATGGAAATAGTGCTACAGTGAACATCTTTTTGGCTATTTCTTTAACAATGTTTTCATGTGTATGTGTGTGGGCACATACGTGCTATGGCATGCCTGTAGAGGTCAGAGGACAATTTGGAGGAGTTGGTTCTCTCTTTACCCAAGTGGATTCCAGGACTCGGACTCAGATCATCAAGCTTAGTGGCAAGTGCTCCTATCTGGTGGGCCATCTCTCCAGCCCTCTGGGCATTTCTTTTTGTACACGCCAAGTGTTATATTGATGTGAAATTGATTCCCGGGACTGGCAGGATGACTCAGCAGGTAGAGGTGCTTGCTATGAAAGCCAAACAACCTTCGTTCAATTCCTGGAACCCACAGCCGGCTGGAGGGAGAGAACCCACTCCACAGAAGGTGCGCCCTGACCTTCACACACACGCTGTCACACATGCATCCCCATATGCACAGCACACAGACACAAATAATAATAAGCAGCCTCTACAGAGCCCAGAGGTGGGATTGATGGGTCTAAGAGTGGGCACATTGCTAAATCCCCCTGCAAAAGACACACAAATTCACACAGCCACGGATAGGGCTCAGTCCCCGACAGAAATAAAGAATCTATAATGCGTCACCATTTTCCTCCCTTACAGGCTCTTACATCTAATTATCAGTAATTTTCATTCTCCCAACACACTCCCTCCTGCTAACACAAAACCACCAGCTGGAAAGTTCCATCCCACTGCTGTGTGTGGTTTGCCTCTGCCTAGGCAGAAGCAGCAGCAGAGAACACATTTTTTTTTTCCAGCAGAAACCCCCCCTGCTCCCTTCAGCTCATCCGCTCTCTTCGAAATTACCGTGGCTCACTGCGTTGGGAGCTATTAAAAAGCCCTCGTGCTCGATCCAATAGCTCCAAGGTTCTATTGGAAAGCTCATGCCGATGAGATAAAAATGTTTGAGAGCCATTTCCAAAGATAAATGCCACTTGATTTCAGTGAGTGCTGGGCCTCGCTATCTAGCTTGTCTAGCAGGTGTCTCTGTGTTCCTCAACAAGGAGGATGCCAGGTTAGAATTTGCACAGAAGATTCACTCAGGATGTGTGTTAGTGCTCTGTATAATGTCTGTACCTTATAGACCTTAATTTTCTTTTCTTCAGTGTTTTAAAAGAACAAGAAAAATAATTGTGGAAAAAAATTCTGGTCCTATTATTCCTTCACTTTTTTTATGTGATGTTGGGGTTGGAACCCAGGGCCTCACAGTCTGCTGTTGGGGTCTGGGGTGTTTTCAATCGAACCAGTTGTTTAGCCATCTGCTGACAAAAGCAGAGAGTGGTCTTGATCTGTCTTTCTTTTTTCTTTTTAAATAAAGGTGTATATCCCCCTTTTTTAATTTTTAAAAATCATGTGTGTGTGTGTGTCTTCATGTGTAGGAGAAACCACGGCCAACCTATCCAAATCACAGTCACCCTGCCCAGGTGCCCAGGCCAGGGCAGCAGGCACTTCCTCCCTGAGCCACGCCTGCTTCTACACCCAGAGACTGCTGATGAAGAAACACCTGACCCAGACACACCAAAGAGGAAAGGACAATGCAGCAGAGTCAGCC
Organism: Cricetulus griseus; assembly: GCF_003668045.3. Taxonomy (NCBI): domain Eukaryota; kingdom Metazoa; phylum Chordata; class Mammalia; order Rodentia; family Cricetidae; genus Cricetulus; species Cricetulus griseus. The sequence goes on along the minus strand of NC_048601.1, from coordinate 29,794,690 downwards.
CCCTGAGCCATTGGGATCTTGGGAGTGGGTATAAAGGCAGGACTAATGTCCTTAATAAACGAGTCTGCAGCACACTCTGCTACTCACTGCCAGTTCCTGAGTCGTTGGTGCTGCGTCTTCTCACTCCCTTCCCCCAAGGTGTCAGAGCAGGGTAACCCGAAATATTCAATATATATATATATATATATAATATATATATATATATGCCCTTGGAGGCCAGAAGAGGGCTTTGCATCCTCAGAAACTGGAGTCATAGGCAGTTGTGAGCTGTCTAATGTGGGTGATGGGTTCTGAACCTAGGTCCTCTGGAAGAGTAGGGTGTGCTCTTAACCACTGAACCAGCTCTCCAGCTCTTAAATGTGTATACTTAAAAACAAAAAGAGATTTGTTTTGCCTGCATCTATGTGTACACCATGTGCGTGCTAGGGATCCAAGGAGGCCAGAAGAGGGTATCAGATGCCCTGGAACTGGAGTAACAGAGGGTATAAGCCACCAGGTGGGTGCTGGCAACTGAACCCAGGTCTGCAAGAGCAGCAAGTGCTCTTAATCTTCAAGACATCTCTCCAGCCCCTTGTGATTCCTGTCTTATTAGAGGGGGCTCACACTGTCATATTTGTCCCGTAGATGCGTCACAGCTGGGCAAGATTAACAGAGTGATTTTCTGCCTCTGCAGTGCTGGGAATCAAACCCAGAGCCTGAGGCATCCTAGGAAACTTCTCAACCACTGAAGTGTGGTCCCCACCAGAGTGGATCTTAACAAAGCTTTAGTTTCTGGCCAGGGGCTCTGGGCTGCCACCTGAATTTGGATCCAGAGCCCAGGATTAATAACAGCTGTGTGACCCTGAACAAGAAAGTTTAACCTCTCTGTGCCTATTCTCCTCCTCCTCCTCCTCCTCCTCCTCTTCCTCCTCCTCCTCCTCCTCCTCATCTTCATCCTCCTCCTCCTCTTTCTCCTCCTCCTCCTCTTCCTCCTCCTCCTCCCCCTCCTTATTCTCCTCCTTCTCCTTCAGCACAGGGCTTCTCTGTGGAACAGCCCTGGCTGTCCTGGGACTCTCTTTGTAGACCAGGCTGGCCTCCAATTCAGAGAGCCACTGCCTCTGTCTTACAAGCGCTGGGATTAAAGGCATGTGACACCATGCCCAGCTTGTGCCTTTTTTCCCCCCTCACCTTTTATCCATGGTTTGTAAAGTGGGGCTAGTAATGACATCTAACTCAGAGGACTGAGTATATAAAATGCCGCCTAGAAAACCTGTAGCCTGGCGTCTGCTGTAGAATGAGCTCTCAACAAGTACTCTCCCTTGTACTCAGTTCT